>NW_028254288.1:75000-675000 GCF_964263255.1 Lissotriton vulgaris | reverse complement strand
CGTGGGAAGAAAAAAAACTTTATTAAATCCCCGGCTGGTATTATTAAAATTAAAGTGCAGGGCGTGGTTTTAAAAGATACGTGTTAGGGTATCAAACCACTGTGTTAAAAGTCAACATGTTTCGGAGGTCAAAGCCCCCTTCTTCAGGACAAGGGTGAAATGCACTTATCCTCGCCTTACTCACATGTAAGATGTAAAAGTGAAAAATAAAAATTACCACAATGTGTAATGTTCCTCACAATGTTTTATATGTAAGTGAGTGTAGTTGCGCCCAGTTGGCGTAAGAACCTGTGAAAACAAAATCATAGATAAACATACAGGTCTCAAAATCACAGTTTATAAAGGAGAAGAGTAATGCTTCTCTCAAGAAAAAATCAGGTAGCTCCCAAAAAAAAAAAAAAAAAAAAAAAAATTAATTGGAACCTGAAACAAAAATAAGGAAAAATGGACACTACAAACATACACACACGCAAACCAACACAGCTCTCTGCTCAGATGGAATGAGAGCAGAGCAATGAGGACAGAAAGATCTTACTTTAAGTTCCCAAATACAGGACTTCATGAGCCTTTAACGTATATTGGGGAATCCTTCCTTTCTAATCAGAAACCTAAGAGATCAATATCAGGGTTTTAGTAGAGGAACTTAATCAGCAGAGTGCACAAACTATAATGTAGAACTGCTTCTCATGGTGATCTTATAACTCACGGTTACAGCAACAGCTAATCGCCTGCCTTCCCTCAACGCGGCTCCGATGAAGTGAGCTGCTGAAGGGCGAGGGCCTTTTTATATGCTTGCCTGTAGGTAATTAGTGGAAATTGATTGAATAATGCAAGCCGGTATATGCCCAAATACGGAGGGAAACTCCCCTCGCGTCCGGTAAAACGCTAGCGCCATACGCTGATCATCCGCGCATGTGCACAGCAATCCCCGATGGACGCATGCGGTGGGTGTTTCGGCTGGGAACCGACACCACCGGACTGAATGATTCCATTCCATGGAACCTTCTCAGGTGAAAACGTTTTTTGTTTGCAGTATACGCATGGTTTCATGCTTATTACTGGACTTATAGGGTTCTATTTATCAGCAGAATGTGGCATATGTTGTACCCTTTCTTGAGTTGGTCTAGTGCTCCCTCTGATTGTTTGTATATTCCACACATCCGTGAGAGTAGCTTGCCCATTTATAGGTACACCTCCATAATTAACCAGGGCGCCCATTTTATTGTATTTATTTTCAGTGGAGCTTAGCCCAAGAATCACCTCTGTGCCTTTAAGTGTTTCCAGGGCTCGTGGTTTTTTTCCCCCGGGACATTTCTATCCCGATCGCCACTCTTTCCCAGGCGTTTGTAAACAACTACGTCAGCTTCGTGTGGTTCACGAAGCGTCTCCGTCCGCGCATGCGCGTTTGCTAGATCAGCCGCGCATGCGTCCATCGGGGATTGCTGTGCACATGCGCGGATGATCAGCGTATGGCGCTAGCGTTTTACCGGACGCGAGGGGAGTTTCCCTCCGTATTTGGGCATATACCGGCTTGCATTATTCAATCAATTTCCACTAATTACCTACAGGCAAGCATATAAAAAGGCCCTCGCCCTTCAGCAGCTCACTTCATCGGAGCCGCGTTGAGGGAAGGCAGGCGATTAGCTGTTGCTGTAACCGTGAGTTATAAGATCACCATGAGAAGCAGTTCTACATTATAGTTTGTGCACTCTGCTGATTAAGTTCCTCTACTAAAACCCTGATATTGATCTCTTAGGTTTCTGATTAGAAAGGAAGGATTCCCCAATATACGTTAAAGGCTCATGAAGTCCTGTATTTGGGAACTTAAAGTAAGATCTTTCTGTCCTCATTGCTCTGCTCTCATTCCATCTGAGCAGAGAGCTGTGTTGGTTTGCGTGTGTGTATGTTTGTAGTGTCCATTTTTCCTTATTTTTGTTTCAGGTTCCAATTAATTTTTTTTTTTTTTGGGAGCTACCTGATTTTTTCTTGAGAGAAGCATTACTCTTCTCCTTTATAAACTGTGATTTTGAGACCTGTATGTTTATCTATGATTTTGTTTTCACAGGTTCTTACGCCAACTGGGCGCAACTACACTCACTTACATATAAAACATTGTGAGGAACATTACACATTGTGGTAATTTTTATTTTTCACTTTTACATCTTACATGTGAGTAAGGCGAGGATAAGTGCATTTCACCCTTGTCCTGAAGAAGGGGGCTTTGACCTCCGAAACATGTTGACTTTTAACACAGTGGTTTGATACCCTAACACGTATCTTTTAAAACCACGCCCTGCACTTTAATTTTAATAATACCAGCCGGGGATTTAATAAAGTTTTTTTTCTTCCCACGTGCCAGGTATTTTTTAATCCACATTTTTTCACCTCACCTCACTCACATCTTGGTATATAACACACACCCCCACACATAGTTCACTTCAAGTGCTCCTGCGTATTCGCGAGTCGCAGCACGCCGCATCCCGTAGAGGGGTGCGAAGGCCCCGATGATGAAGCATGACACCAAGGGGCCTGTTGGTGTGTGAGGGGCATTTAAACAACACTGTGTGTTCCCCATCACTCTAGGGATCACTATCACTTGAGTGGATTCCACTTTGTTTATTTACATGACTTGGGAGACTGAATCCACTGACTCTCTCTCTCTCCCCCCTCCTGTTAAAATTTGTTTAAACATAGGTTTGAGCACACACACTCCTACCATTACCTTGCAGGCAAAACTGACCTCGATGGGGCACAATCCAAATAGGGGGAGACCTTTTTTGTCTCTCCTTTTCTGTCAAACTAGCACTGTATCCAGTCACGTTCCAACCAACATAAGCTTGCACCTCATCTTTAGGAATAGCATTATATGCATCAATATCTCGGATCATATCTACTATCCCTCTGATCAGGGCACTATTGTTCGGATTGTGTTTAGAGGAACGTAAGGGGTATAGCTCATTTGCATAGATGAACATAGTCTGAAAAGCCCACACAGACACATTAAAAGAAAAAAGTCAAAACCAAATATGGCATACCTTTATCTGTCGTATGAGGCATAAGGCCACAAACCCAACAGTTAGTGGTATTCATTATCAACTGATGCTGATGCAACAGCTGTATGAACGAGTTGTTGACAAATTCTGACCTCCTTGTCTGTTCATGTTCAGGCAAAGTATGAAACTGGTGCAAAGAAACAGTAGTGAAAGAAAGCATAGGTTGGGAAGTAGGTGCAGATGTCAATTATGTAGCAGAAATAATCCAACCCACACAAGCTTATATGACACTTAAAAACACTAAAATACACATTGCTATAAAACCGTTATTATGTAATAATGCATCACATTTTGATTTAGAGTTCGACTTCGAAAAACTCCTTCTCTCAACAACAGACTCCATCCTCTAACCGTGCTTTTCGCGGCAGTTTTTTTTTTTTCCGCTCAAGTGTGCATCTGTAAGTCCAGGGAACGCCCTAGAACAAACCAGAACCGTTGACCTTGCGTCCACACGGCTCACAACCTTAAGTCTGTATACTGCGACCCTACAGCTGAACCCGGATGGTGGTTCGAAAAAGCAGCAAACAAAAAAAAGTCTGTATTTGGAAGAAGTAAAAAAAATCCTAAAAACTCAAATTTATTTGTCCTTATTAGATCTGAGGTTATAGCGGTCTTTGCCAGACACAGTTTGATCACGAAACAATAGTTCAGGTTCTGTAGTGTCCAGTCTCAAATGTGGAGGCACAGCTGCTTGTAAAACATCATCGTCCTCTCGTTCAGGCTGAGTCCATTCAAGCTGTGCGTCTCTAAAAGGCACAAATCTAGGCACTTTCTCAGTCTAAGAATCGCCAAGGCCTTCACGGACCCACTGGTCGTACGGTAGGGGTAAAGGTACCCTCTTACAGTGTACGCCGTGGATCCAGTTCTTCTTGCCGAACACCTTCACAGCCGTCCGGGTTGACAAAAGGACTTGATACGGTCCGTTCCAGCGGGGCTGAAGGTTCTTGGTCCGTTGAAAATTTCGGACGAGCACCCAATCACCTGGGTTGATAGCGTGGCCTGGGTCTACAGATGCTGATGGGAGTTTATCATGAACCTGTTGGTGAAGGACACACAGTTTAACAGTCAAATCGTGTAAGTAATGAATTAACATAGGATGTTCATGTTTGCTATACTCTCTGGGTCTAGGGACACCCCTGACGTTAGCGGGGCAAAGTCCCACACGAGAATGTACTGTAGTCCTTGTTGACAAAAGTGCCAACGGCAAAGCGTCAGGCCATGTAAGGCCAGTGCTTGCTTGCACTTTCTCTAGCTTTAGCTTCAGAGTGCCATTATAGCACTCAACCAGGCCTGCTGACTGGGGATGATCCGCAGCATGAAATTTCTGTTTGATACCCAATCCCGCACACACTTTCTGCATAATCTGACCCACAAATTCACTTCCGTTGTCACTCCATACAATTCTCGGCATTCCATACCTAGGGAAGAATTCTTTGAGCAAAACCTTGACTGTCTACAAGGCAGTATTATCCTTTAGGGGGGTAGGCCTCTATCCATCTGGAAAAGGCACAAACAACCACAAGGACATACTTCAAACTATTGCATCTTTCCATGTGAATGTAGTCTATTTGTAACACCTCGAACGGATACGTTGGAGGAGCAAGAGGACCTGCAGGAGTTGGGGTTCCCTTTCCAGGATTATGCATCAGACAAATCATGCAATGCTTAACCAAATTCTCTGCACACTTAGGAATCCCACTATTCTGCCATACAGGAGCCAACAACTTGCATATCCCTTTCGCACTAATGTGAGCCAACCCATGAGCCATAGTAACCACCGGAAGGACATACGCATCTGGTAACAACCATCGCTGGCGTTCTGACAACTCAATCCAACATCCTGTAGAATCTAACATTCCCATACTCTCTCTCCCCATACTCAATTCTTTCTCAGTAAGTTCTGCCTGAATCATCTTCACACTTTCTATTGTGTCTTCACACATACCACCTTCTGCGATCCAATTAGCAGGGCCTGCAACATACATTTGACTCGTCTCATCTCTCGCTGTTTCTTTCGCAACCTTGTCTGCAAACGCACTTCCTCAACCAACATCATCCGTAACTCTCTTGTGTGTGCTACACTTCACAATCGCAACTTGTGTAGGCAAAGTAAGTCACTCCTTTGTTGTTGAGAATATATATAATTGGGGTACAGGAGTGTCTACACCCTACCTCTCTTGTTGTTTTTGAATGGCAAAGTAAGTGACTCAAGAAGTTCTTTCACCAACTGTCCATGCTGAATCTTGGTACCATGCTAAGTCAAAAATCCTCTCTCTTTCCACAAACGACCAAAACTGTGAGCCACGCCAAATGCATACTGACTAGCCGTATAAACATTCACTCTCCTTCCTTTTGACAACACACACGCTCTGGTCAAGGCAATCAATTCCGCTGCTTGCGCTGAATTCTGCACGATACGTGCTGTTTCAACTACTGTTCGCAAAGTCGTAACCGCATATGCTGCAGTCATTTCACCATTCGGCAGCCTAAAGCATGATCCATCCACCCACAAAGTACCATCAGGATTCACGAGTAGAGTGTCCTTCAGATCCACTCTACCCTTAGTTTCTTCCTCTGTCCTAAGAAAGCAATCATGCTGTTATTGATCATCCATCTCAACTGAAATCGGCAACAACGTATCTGGATTCAATGTGTTGCATCTCGTAATGTGCACATGGCTAGCCAAAAGCGTCAACTCGTAACCTGACAAACGCGCACTAGTAAGATGCTGAGTTTTCGTTCTATTCAATCGGGTATCCACTGCATGTGGAACCATCACAACCAATGTATTATCCAATACCAAACCAGCAGACTGTCGGATAGAAACAGCCGCTGCCGCTGTAGCTCTCAGACAACTAGGCAATGCTCTAGCTACTGGGTCTAAAGTAGCTGAAAAGTACGCACATGGGCGCTGCTTGTCTCCAAATTGGTGTCATCACTGACAATGCAAAACCTTCTCTCTCGTGCACATAAAGCGTAAAAGGCTTACTGTAGTCAGGGGTACCCAACACCGGAGTAGAACATAATGCATCACGCAATTCAATAAAACTCTTCTGACATTTGTCAGACCAAGGAAGAGGGTGTGGCGTATCCTTAAGAGTAAGTGCCAACAGAGGTTTCGCCAGCAAAGAAAAATTCGGAATCCACTGTCAACAATACGAAGTGATACCCAAGAAAGCACGCACTTATCTCTGTGTGGATGGTACAGTCATTTGCGCAATCGCTTGTATACGTTCTGGAGTCAATCGTCTTCCCTCCTTCGACAAGAGATGACCTAAGTAGGTCACTTCTTGGCGGCAATATTGCAACTTCGAAAGTGACACTTTAAGATGGAGGTCAGACAAATGTCGCAACAAAGAAAGCGTAACTTCTTTACAAATCTCTTCATCATCAGCAGCGACCAACAAATCATCCACATACTGGATAAGAGTCGCACCAGAAAGTAAAAAAAAAGAATCAACCTGAGTTTTCAATGCTTGACTATAGATGGATGGACTCTCACAATAACCTTGAGGAGCACGCTTAAACCGGAAGCTTCTGCCTCCTAAAGAGAAGCCAAAAATATCTCTACTCTCTTCAGCAATCGGAATACTAAAGAAAGCATTCTTCAGATCAATAACCGAAAATCAAGCAGCTGAAGCAGGGATCATAGTCAATAAAACAGTAATGTCCGGAACAACAGGAAACTGTGGCACCACGATCTTATTGACCTCACGAAGGTCGATCACAAACCGATACACAGGTTGCTGAGAAGAGTCAGTACATTTAAGAACAGGCAAAACAGGACTGTTACACACATTACCTCTTGTTTCTTCAATCACATCTTTCTCAACCAAATCATAGATAATCGCTAAAAGAGCTCTCTCACCATCACTAGAGATTCGATATTGAGGAATGCGAGGTAACTTAGCATTCGACTTGAGGGTAACAACGTATGGTGGAATCTGCAACAGACCAACAAAGTTTGGACCCGTAGCCCAAAGCGTATCTGGAAGAAAACGCAATTCCAGTGGAAGCCGATCTTTAGACAAATACATCGGAGAGATCACTTTCTCATCCAACGTAAGATGTACTCCCGAAGGAGAACAATACAATGTTGCATGCAATCTCTTCAACAAGTCCAAACCCAACAGATTCTCACCACAACCTGCCGTTAGAATAAGAGGTGCTTCCAATTCACAAGGCCCAACAGAAAGAGACAAAGGACAAGAAACCGGGTTACGAACTGGGATGCCAGAAAAACCTACCGAAACATTCGCCAAGCCAGACAAAGGTGCGCCAGGGAGTTTAGAGTGCATGATAGAACTCTTTGCCGCACCAGTATCCAAAAGAAAACGTTCTGACACACCTGATGTAACCACTTCAACATATGGTCCACTCTGGTCTACTCGAACTGACACTACTCCCTCTCTTTGTCTATGGCTGTCCTAGTTATCATGAAAATCAGCATTCTCACTTTCAACATAATAATCATCAGCATAATATTGAGCAGACTGACCAGACGAAACATTCTGTTGATCAAAACAATTCATTGAATTCTGAGGGGGAAAGGAACGTCCATTCTGGGGTAACACACCACGTCCCCTACCCCTAGGCACTTGCTGGACACTGCGACCTCTCACACCACATCCCCTACCCCTAGGCACTTGCTGGACACTGCGACCTCTCACACCAGACATACCATTCGCACGTTGAAGCAAAATCGGAAAACTATGTTTGAAGTGACCTTCCTCTCTACAATAAGCGCACTGATTAGGGCCTACCGGAAGTCGCTGAGGAAAAGACTCGGGCTTCTGCAACAATCTCTGAAACTGTGGAGGTTGCTGAAACTGGGGAGGTTGCTGGAACTGACGCTGATTAGGGCGAGGCGGATACGCCTGCTGTAAAAGAACCTTCGTCTTCAATTCTTTAGTCTACTTCTCTGCTTTATCTTTCTCATCTTTATCTCTATTCTCATAATATTGTGCAGTAGCCAATATCTGAGCCGCTGAAGAAACAGCCCATGAGCTCTGATTCCTTTAACTTATTACAAAGCTCGGGGAGCAAATTATAGACAAACGTATCCACAAACAACCGCTGACCACCTTCCGTACTCATATCCTGACCACTATGATCGATTAATGTTTCCTCAAACCTAGAGAAGAAATCAGACACACTCTCGTCGTTCTTCTGCTTACATGCTGCTAATTTATCCCAATTCACTCGCATAGGAGGCATCAAAGTCTTCATTATGATAAAATGGAAAATCTTCATTCTCAGGGGTCTTACTAATATCAATAAAGAACTTGGCACAGAAGCTGAAATATGAAAAAGACATCTTTATTAAACTTAATTAAGTGAGGCTACGTCACCCAACTGCCTTAGCAATTGAATGAGGCAGTCTGAGGAATACAGATAACAGAGGTCTTATATATGTTTTAGAGTTACATGACTCAGCACAAAAGTAAGGGGCAGTCCTAGCTTATGCAAGCATGCAAAAAACCCATCATACCTTCCCACACAATCTGGACAACCCCAGGTCGTAAACCGGTCATAAAAAAGGAACAGAAACAGATGAGAGGTAGGATAAGGGGTGTGTATGTGCATACCAAACTTTACAATCTCCTGTTCTTTGATCTCTATCTGACCAGATGCCTAACAAGGAACTGGCTCAACAAGTTTAGCCTCGGGCAAGGGAGTCAGCTCGGCCAGGTCACACAGAAGTCAGCTAAGGTGTATGTGTCCCTAGAGACTTGTTTGGCCACAGTCATCCTGTAGTCACCAGCCTATGTGAGGGCAATCCACAAAATGGCTGCCGCACACAAAATGGAACCCAAGGGTTCAGACAAGATCGTCAAATACACAGTGAATCCATCGGTGTAACATGACGAAAATACTCATGCATACCGCACTCGTCATTTGCGTTTCGCTGATACCAAAATCGTCTAGATACGATGACCTTTATTGAACAGGTTCAGGATTCACGGAACCTCAGACCCTCCTTTTGCCCTTACATAGGCAATAACCTAAACTCATGTCAATCTGAATCCAGGTCTATATTCATCAGATCATCAAGATGTTGCTGGAGCATAATCCTATTACTTAGCAACTCTCTCGGGACACGTCTCCTTACACATGTAGTAGCACAAAGGCCACATATGGCAGGACAAAATAGGGAATACCTCTATCTGTAGTAGGTGACATAAGATCAAACACCTCAACAATTAGTGATGTTCACTACTAACTGGTGTTGATGCAAAAAGCTGTACAAAAGAATTGCTTACGAATTCTGATCTTCTAACCTGCTCATGTCCAGGAAAAGGGTGAAAAGAGTGCAAAGAAGCAGTAGTAGAAAAAGACATAGGTTGGGAAGTGGGTGCAGAAGGCAATTGAGTAGAGAAAAACAATCCCACCCATAAATGACGACGTCATGTTTAAAAAAAACACTAAAAACACGTTATTAAGAACATATAGACAACAGGAGAAAGTAGTGACCACTATTACAAATGAAATAATACTTTTTCACAACCCTAAGCAAAAAGCAAATCCTAAAATTATCTAGTAACATTTTTTAGGGCTTCTATGTATTTCAGTAATTTTTTGTATGTTCAGGTGAAACAGTGGTGACCCTCATCAATGCTTTGAGGTGAAAAGGGGGTACTCTTCCACAGAAAATGGACTTTATTCTGCTTTTACTAAACAGAATAGTACTTTAAAATAATGCCAGCAAAACAATCAGTTTCCTAACACCTAGTCTATACAATCACATGGAAACCTCTTGTGAAACCAACTATGCCCAGAGTCATTTCAAAAAGCCTCTCTGGCAGACTTCTATTGTCCATCAAATCTTCTTTTGTCGTTTTCTTCCGCATGGTCCTCTTCATTCAAGCCTTTCATGATCCGTTGGAGTGCCCTCCTGGCAAACACTCATAGCTCATTCAAAAAGTCTCAATGTCTCAAGGCAGTGCACCAGTATCACTCCTTTGCGGCAGGCACTACAGGTAGTGTGCTCTACATTGATCAGGGGCACAGATCATCTCGTGCAGACCCGGGACCATTCTTAGGCTCCAACACTCATCATTTAGTGTCAGAGGACGCTCAGGCTGCTCTTTCATGGGCACCAGAATGTAGTGCCTTTTGTCAATCTTGGATCCGCCGGTGCACTGCACTTCCATTGGAGCAAAGGAAAAGGGGGTGTGTGGCCAAACACTCAGGCCAAGGGGCTCAAGGGACTGCACACTGTCAGAGGTTAACCAGCACATAACAGGCACTCTTTTTCACTGAAATGCTGGTTATGTGGCAAAACCAGCTCCTCCTTCTTTTCTGACGTTGAACGCCTTCTGATGAAGCAAGTGCGATGCTTTAAACAGTTCATTGTATAACAAGGGGACTGCAAACAGGTGGCCTGCGATCTTCAAAGGAGTGGCCACACGCCATGGGACAATTTTGGTCTAGAATACACTGTCATTCTCAAAAAGCAATACAAACATAAAGGCAGTTGGCAAAACAGTGTCTCTAGTCTTTTCAATTGGGTTTCCACGTGAGAGCATATCCTCCATCATCTAAAGGTAGATAACTACACGAGAATTCTATCTAAATGGATGTCTTCACATATGGTGGCATTGTCTAATGGTGCAAACACATTTTTTTCTCAATGATTACATATAGGTGTTCCTAAATTCCTTATCTAGAACACCTCAGAAGAGAGATCACATGATACATTTTATCAGGGACATGTAGATACCTCACTTTAATAATTGTGCATCAGGTGGACTATACAATACAAAAGCTAATGATCAAGATGTGGAAACAAAAGACAAGAACTAGAGAGTCCTGGTATTTCCATTAATTAAAATACATCTGGTCCACCAAAAATTAAAGCAGCAGAAAAAGGAACTAAAAACCAAATTAGAATAGGCATTGAATTTGTCATATTCAAAAAAACGTAAGGTGTCTCCTATTGAGGTGGAAAACTTATCTTACTATAATATTGAGTCAGTTAACCAGTCCATCACTACCCTGACAGTTATACTGGGACACATCAAAGTAGGCCTAAAGAAAGTTCTAAAACAAGTTTGATCATACAAGTGTGAACCTGAACAATACATCAACAATAATAAAAAGCTGACTAGTGAAAGAAATATGGAAAAAGAGAAATGAGACTAGGTTACAGGTAAAATCCCTAATAACTAGGCTTGATGCAACATTGGTGAGGGGAATAGTGACAAAAGAAAAATCTATAGGAAGAACAAGAAATTACTTGGGTGATAGTCAAGCATGTAACACAATACCGCTGGCCGCTACACCATATATGGTAACCTTAGCTAATGTTCCAGTTCCATCTTCAGGGAAAAAATGAAACCTGGTTTCCTTTATGATACAAAGCCATACACTACTTAGGAAGCAGAACAAAACTGAGTAATGTAATATAGAAATTAGGTCACCATGTACAAGAGTTACAGATCTATAATTTTATCCTTACGTCCAATCAGGTTACATAATTTTAGGGCTGCCTGTTCCTTTAAGAGAAGAGGGAGCAAGTGACACATTTTGATCCTGTATATCTCTTTAATTTTTTTGAATACTATTTATAGCCAAATTTGACATACACTGGTGAAGTGTTCTCTGTGTCGTGTTCACAAAAATGAAAGTATCATATTTGTGAAATTTAGCAAATCAACCCAGCTGTAGTGTAGCGATACACATCGTCATGTATATCCCTTCACAACACAGGTAAAACTTGAAATTATATCAAAAGCAGCAACATGAAACAAAAACATGCATAACGCACATGTCAAGCCATCAGATATACTTGCTGTATATCAAGCATCAAGCACAAAAAGCATAGACAAAACAATAACATATATAAATGAGTGGTGGCGCACAATACCGTTTCCCAAAACCGAATATTCGGGCCATTCGGGCCTTCTTAATTTGTCAGGTTTAAAATCCTAACCCTCCTTTTTGACAGCAGATCAACAGGTAGTGGAGATTTGGCTGTCAGATGCAACTTACTGTGCGTCACTTCTGACACACAGGACCAGCAGGAACAATTTATAAAAGGATAAAATGTAAGAATACGTAAAATGCATAAACATTTATTTTCAAAGGAATTACACAAAAACACATCTGTTTTCAACCAACCAAACGCACGTGTTTTGATTTCTTGAAATCACCCAGAACAATTCATGAATGATCTGTAGGAAAAAGCAAAAAAAAAATACACAACACACAAAAGAGGAACATTTTGCATAATCAAACGAATATCAATTATAACTTTTAATCAGAAGACAAAACATAATACATATTAACAGACCCAAAAATAAATTTCCATTACTTAACTGTTACCATATTGTCAGTCCCCTTGCAACATGAAGCCCTTTTAACTTTTCAAAAGTAAAATCCTTTCACTGATACTCCAGGTTTGCCTAGTGCCACAATCTCCATTGTAAAGAATAATTCCTAATTGGCAAATCGTTCTCACTTATTCATGTAGCCTTCAAAATGTCAATCGTTTTCTGTCAAATAAAGCAACTAGCAGACATTATTTCTTAGAGCAGAAATACAAATGTCATGATGTTGGGATTTTCAAAGAAACCGTTTTTTTTATATTGTTCCTTTGGAATTAAGTTCTGTAATTTTATTGATGTTCTTGTGGAGAAACCAGAAATACCACCTTTCAGAGGCCTGTTTAGCAAGGTCATTCTGCATTCCACAGAGACAAGGCTCGAATTTAAAAGGTCACAAATGTCAACATGACAGCCTCTTCCATCTTTTTACAGGAAACTAAAGGTAGCATCGTAGCGCAACTTGAGCAGCCTGTTCTCCTAGCCCACAGTGTCTGTTCATTCTGAGGCTGACTAAGACAGAAGGCCGACTACATTTACTGTGAATGATTCACAGAACCTAATAACACACATACCAGTTTTTAGAGCAAATGCTTGTTGCAAAGGTACTCGTTTCAGCAACCCTAATTGGATATCACTGGGCCATGTAAAAGTGAACCCAAATGAGGACAACCTGCAAATTTGAATTATACCTAAATGTATGCATGTACTGAGGCCTAATGCACTTTAAAGCTATTTTAAATGGCAAAAATACTGCTTTAAATAGTCCATTTTACCCAAATTCGACTTTGATGTTTGGGGTGCTTAAAAATAAATATTCTATACTTGTGTTACATATTATTCATCCTCAGAATGTCCTTTACACACTGCAGATATTGGACATTAGACATATCCCGTAGAAATCCTTATAAAAATGAGTTTTAAACGCCTGGGCTAAGTAAAAATTCTATATGCTAATGTTCTCATTATGCGATATAGCACAACTTAAATTAAATGTTAATGCTAGGATGTCATAGTATGAGCATTAAGCTTCATAAATAGTGAAAAACAAATTTTGTAGCACTTATTTTTAATAATTATTTTTCAAAATGTATTAATTATTTTAATAAAGCCAATCATTTTTTATAATTCCACATATAAAAGCGAGCTGCATCTCTTGCCTATCATTTTAGGCGCATTCATTTGTAAGCCTAAGCACAGAAGCCTAACTTAAAACAAGACAGATTTTCGCGCCACTAAAAGGATTTTCTTATTTAGCAGGAGAACCAAGAATGCTTAAAAAAATGCTTAAAGAGAGGAAAACCACAATTGAAATGTCTTCCTGTGATAAAAAATAATGAACCTTATTTTTGTAACCTTGGAAAACACTATTCTGAAATGCAAAATTCAAACCGTCATTTACTAACTGCTAAACCCTGGCTAAATAAACATTTCGATGTTATCCATGGCCTTTGAAAAACAACATCTGCTTCCTTAACACCTTAGCTGCGTGTAAACATCCCTCCCCAGTGCTGCGCTGTCCATTGGAACCAGTGCTGAATGGACGTCCAATGGTCGTGCGCAGCACTGGGGAGGTAGCGCTGCTGACGACCGTTGGCCGTCAGCAGCACTTAAGGGGTTAACGGCAGTCAAAGCCCTGCACATCTGAGCACGCTTTCAGTCTTACTAAAACAGACATGTCAAATTTTAAAATGCGTGTGCAATAAGATGCATTTAAATGTAGCAAAAATGCACATTAGCTGAAGTGTTTGCCTTTTCCATGTAGTACAATGCATGTAGGTACAAAAATGCTATAAATTCGTTTTTCTAAAAAAACACACAATTTATTTTTGAGGCCTTTCATATTCCTAGGGAATGCAAATTTTAACTTGATCTATTTTAAACAGTTAACATTTTGCACATATGCGTTTTTGCTTAGTCTATAAATTAAATAGCAACATATAGCGATTTTAGCATGTCGCATGGCAAATTGCTGCATTCTCATTTAATTTCCACCTAATATTAATTAATCTAACATTTTACTTAACAGACTGAAAACATAAAGAAACCCACAACCACACATTGAGCTTATTTCAGACAGAAGCAGAAAGTGTTCAAACATTCAGGACACACAATACAGCGCACCATGCATTTTCGTAAATTGCGCCATCGCTATTCACTAACAGAAGCTGCACTAATGGGAAAACCACATAGACATTTAAACACACATTTGAGCCACAAATCAATACTCAAGACAGAAATAAAGAGCATCTCACACAGACTGTACTTGAACCAAACCATTTGTGACTACTAGTTGTAAGTCATATTTACAAGAAACACTTCTCAATATTGTTCCAAAAGACTGCAAAAACAGCCCAACAGACCGCCGTATGTGCAGGAAACCAAAAAATACACTTAATTTGCTAGCTTTGGCTGGCAGAACACCAAAAATCGTTCTGCATATCTCCATTCATAAAACTGCACAGAACAAAGGATCCTTGTTTTGTATTATGTCATATTTTAATTCCCTGGGGATACAAAATCACCAAGGAAGAAATATGTTTGTAAATCTAACCTATTTAGATATTCCCTTTAGGGGAAACCGGCTAATGCAAACGTATACAAAGTTGGCCAACACAAATCTTCAAATTTGCTAAGATCAGGCATCTTATAGCTCACTAATCTAGCTTCAAACTTCAAGGGGCTATCTCTATCGATACACTCGTAAATATACAAGACCCTCGGTTTTTGAAAATTGCAATCTTCAAATAAAACTAAGGACCAAGCAAACTAAGCAAAGAACCACAGAACCAAAGAACAAAGGACTGGGAGTGACCCACTTATACTTAACTCTTACTTTTACTAATCAAAACGTTATCCAAATTCTAACTGCCAAGTTCTAAATGACCTAACGGTTTTTTTAAAAAAAATACTCACGCCAAAAAGGTTCTCAGTCAGGAGTGACATCATGTGGAGGATCAAAATCAGGAAGATCAGAAATATTCCGGGCTGCATAAACAAAGAATCTCCAGAATCCCTGTGCACAGAGTACCTTCTTAGTAGAATCCTGTTCTGTCCTCCTCAGTAGATTTCAGTCTCCTGACAAGATCACTCCCACAGAAAGTCACTTCTCTGATGAGCCCCACGTTAGGCGCCATTTGAGGAAATGGAAAATCTTCATTCTCAGGGGTCTTACTAATATCAATAAAGAACTTGGCACAGAAGCTGAAATATGAAAGAGACATCTTTATTAAACTTAATTAAGTGAGGCTACGTCACCCAACTGCCTTACCAATTGAATGAGGCAGTCTGAGGAATACAGATAACAGAGATCTTATATATGTTTTAGAGTTACATGACTCAGCACAAAAGTAAGGGGCAGTCCTAGCTTATGCAAGCATGCAAAAAACCCAACATACCTTCCCACACAATCTGGACAAACCCAGGTCGTAAACAGGTCATAAAAAAGGAACAGAAACAGATGAGAGGTAGGATAAGGAGTGTGTATGTGCATACCAAACCTTACAATCTCCTGTTCTTTGATCTCTATCTGACCAGATGCCTAACAAGGAACTGGCTCAACCAGTTTAGCCTCGGGCAAGGGAGTCAGCTCGGCCAGGTCACACAGAAGTCAGCTAAGGTGTATGTGTCCCTAGAGACTTGATTGGCCACAGTCATCCTGTAGTCATCAGCCTATGTGAGGGCAATCCACAAAATGGCTGCCGCACACAAAATGGAACCCAAGAGTTTAGACAAGATCGTCAAATACACAGTGAATCCATCGGTGTAACATGACGAAAACAAGAAGTACAACACAGTGTAAGTTCTCAGGAGACTGCTCATTTTACTAAGGCGAGACGTCTCTTTTTGTGCGGAAAAATCACATTATAAATGCACACCCACTGCACAAAATTCTGACCAATCGGTAACATTTTAAAACAAAGTATGACACAGCAAAAACTCAATTTACAGTAACCCAACCCAAAAGGTAATTATTAGGAATATCTTAAATACATTTTCCAAAAGGTGAACAAACCCATAATTGAAAGCATGACCCATGTAATTGAAGAAACATAGGAAAGAACAGTTATATTTGATGAACAAGATAAGGCAGATTGCAAGGAAACTAAAAGTTAACGATGTCCTGAACATTCATTGGCAATTTCAAAACGAGATCGATCAGGGAAATTGGTTTTGCGAGGCCAGTTTCAGGTGAAGAGGTCAGTTTCTATAGTTCACTCCAGTGTTAGAAGGAAACCTAGTAAATGTGTACATGAACCAAGAAGGCCAGGTCACTTTGTTCGTCAGGCTGCTTTCATAAGAGTACGTGAGGGCAACACAATTTGGTGGCACAGTACAAAATGGAACCTATATTTTAAAATGGAGTTGTGCAATCTAGTGTACTTGGAAATTACAGAGCCTCACTGAGGTGACCGCTCGGGCTGTCCCGGTGCACACATCCCTGGTGCACACAAGCTGGCAGCTCGGGCTGTCCCGGTGCAAACATCCCTGGTGTACTGAGGTGACAGCTCGGGCTGTCCCGGTGCACACATCCCTGGTGTACAGAGGGTGGCAGCTCGGGCTGTCCCGGTGCACACATCCCTGGTGTACAGAGGGTGGCAGCTCGGGCTGTCCCGGTGCACACATCCCTGGTGTACAGAGGGTGGCAGCTCAGTTACTCCCGGTGCACACATCCCTGGTGTACAGAGGATGGCAGCTCGGTCTCTCCCGGTGCACGCATCCCTGGTGTACTGAGGTGACAGCTTGGGCTGCCCCGGTGCACACATCCCTGGTGCACACAAGCTGGCAGCTCGGGCTGTCCCGGTGCACACATCCCTGGTGTACTGAGGTGACAGCTTGGGCTATCCCGGTGCACACATCCCTGGTGTACTGAGGTGACAGCTCAGTTACTCCCGGTGCACACATCCCTGGTGTACTGAGGTGACAGCTCAGTTACTCCCGGTGCACACATCCCTGGTGTACTGAGGTGACAGCTCAGTTACTCCCGGTGCACACATCCCTGGTGTACTGAGCTGACAGCTCGGGCTGTCCCGGTGCACACATCCCTGGTGCACACAAGCTGGCAGCTCGGGCTGTCCCGGTGCAAACATCCCTGGTGTACTGAGGTGACTGTTCGGGCTGTCCCGGTGCAAACATCCCTGGTGCACACATCCCCGTGCACACATCCCCTTCCGGTCCAAGGCCATGAATATCTGAGATGTGCGAGCATCAGGGCCCCCGCTTACCCCACCTTCTGCGGGGGGTGGGCATAGGATTGCGTCCCACGTGTTTCTGGTGTTACCAGAGTGTCAGTGCCTGTTAGAAGGGGCGATCCAAGGGGAGGACAGAACCTGTACCTGACCACCCTGAGACCCACCTCTCCTAGGACTACAGCCGAGCACTTGCAGGAGACCCTTCTGCGGAAGAGTCTCGTATCTAGGTTCGTACGCGCTGAGCTAGCACCACTTCGACAAAGGGACACCACACCGTAGGTTCTGAAGAACATATTTTTTATCTAGCAAGATATCAGGATCTTTATGATCTGCAAGGTTCGTATTTACAAGAGGAGCAAGGGCTCATAAAGTCTCGGTAAGGGTAGGGGTAGCGGGACAGTCTTAAGGATCAGGGTCAATGCAGGTGCATATCCGGCGCACAGCTCTCAATCCTCGAGCGGGGGGATACGGTGCGATCTTGGGTCCAGTCGGACCAGAACAGTCTCAGAGCAGCGACCAAGTCAGCAGGGCTCGAGCAAGGATTTCGGGAGTCTTACGATCTTTTAGGGAGCCGCGATCAATCAGCAGGGCTCAGATGGTTCAGGCAGAAGTCCGTCTCTGCCAGATGGTAGCCGCGACGATGTCAGCAGGGCTCACCAAGGTTCGAGTAGATTCTTCTTCGATGTTTCGTTGAGCCGCGACCACGCCAGCAGAGCTCTCTTAGTTCCAGGATTCAATCTGCCGATAGTCCCAGAGCGGCCCTTGTTATAGGTCTTCTCCTCTTTGATGTCCGGAGTCCACGCAGGCAGGGGTCTTAGCACCTGGGGGTCGCTTGTCGGGGTTTCCTGCCACGCGGCCCTTTGATCCTTTCAAGTTGGATCTGGAGGGATCCCAGGCATCCAGCAGGCGTGGAGCCAGCCCTCAGGGAGGCCGGAGGGGCGATTGAAACCCATCTCTCAAGGGGAGGCTGGAGGTGTGATAGAAACTGCTCCTCCCTCTCTCGCTCACTGAGAGCTCTCTACCCCCCAGCCGGGCATGGCGCGTCTAGGGCCGAGGTCGCGCTGGGGCTGGGACGGCCATCTTAGGTGCAGGGGAATGGTCACAGGAGGCCTTCGGGCCGATAGGGTTTGGGTGCGTCCGGGACCAGGAAAATGGGGGTTGAGGACAGGGAAGTCCAGTGTTGTCTGCGGGGTCATGGAGGGAGTGGGCCGGGTAGGCTGTGATAATCGGGGGCCTGGTGTGGTGCACGGGTCAGGGTTGGGTCGCTACGGGTCAGGGAGGGCCACGCCACGAGGCCGGGTCTAACAGTGCCGACTGTGCTTCTCGTGTGTCCCTGGTGTGCACAAGTCGGATGTGTCCACTGTAGCGGTGTTGCTGTTGCGCTGCACCCGTCTGGGTGTGCACACGGGCCTGAGCGGGCCTCGCTGGTGCACCAGTAACTGGCAGTATGCGCTGTGTCCGTGCACACATCGCTGGTGTGGGCCCTGCTAGTGGGCATATCCTAGGGACACACAAGGTGACAGTGCGGGGTCTGTTCACAGGGCGGCGCTGCTGAGTCAGCTCACTTTTGGTGATCTGCAGACCCTACCTCCCCCCCCCCCCCGGGGTGCATAAGGAGGGGTGTATTCTGGGCTGAATCACGTACCCAGTGTGTGCCCGAGGTGCCTGGCACTGAGGCCCACACTAGTGCACATGTCCCTGGTTATTTACAAGGCAGCTGTGGTCATGCTGTAGAATGCACCGTGTTCTTAGGGCGGCAGCGCCTGCTCTGCCCCTGCGCATGTGCAGTAGTGCAGGCGTTCCAAGGACTGCACAGAAAGTAGGTGCATGCACTGTGCCTGTGTCCCAGGTGCAGAGAAGGGGGCAGTGCACATATGGCAGGTACAGAATGAGGCAGAGTGGGGCTGGAGAGTGCGTTCATTCTTAGCCTGCATAAGGGGGTGCTGCAAACTGAGCAGGTGCACGGAGCTCGGGGTGGCAGTGCTGGTGTGCATGACGAGTGGCTGCTCTCTTCGCACTGGTGGCAAGCGCTGGTGATAGATTGAGGGGGGGGGGGTTGCAGCATGAACTTTTCTAGAAAGCACCAGAGCTGTGTGCATAGTGTTGTCTCAGCTCCATGGCCGGCTGGAAGCTAAAACCAGCCCCGACTGCAGGAGGCAGCAGCGAGAATGAGGTCCCGGAGGCGTATCCTGGCCTGAAGGCAGGCTCCCCACATGCTGCCTGCGGGGGGAATGCCAGGGTGACCCAATGACCAGTCCAGTCCTGCTCAGCAGAGAAGCACGACCAATGAGTCTGGTTACCCCTGACACTAGTGAGCGCCTCTGACACTACTGTGCACTGGTGACCGCCTGTGACATCAGCAAATGCCTCTGACACTAGTCAGTCGCTCTGACACGAGTGAGCGTGTAAAAGGTGAGCACAAATTAGTATCGATGCCCGGGCTGCTGGCGCAAGTCGCCTCTTAGTTCTCATTCTGAATAGTTACCAAATAAAGAGACGGGCGCTGGGAGCTGGAATCACAAGAACAGAGTTTTATTTCTCATGAGGAGAGCCTGTCATTTCGGACACGAAACACAGTGTCTTTCGGGAGGTGCTCTAACAAGTGAGCTGAGACATCGTCTTTTATACCTTACAAAACACTTGGTATTACAATCACGACATTGTGAAACAAGGAAAAGACATCCCCATAATCCTCGTGTCAATCCTACCCCACATATGTTTACAATAGAGACCCTTGACCTGCTGATAAGGGGGGGGGGGGTAATCACGCAGCTGAGTGTTCCGCCAATTCTTAGGCTGTGTGCGCCTGATCGTAGCCCAGGGGGTGGGGTGGCCAGGATCAATAGTGGGTTCTTTGAAGAGGAGTGACTCCATACAATAAGGGGCAATAAACAGTATTTTCCGGCTTAGGCGATGGCCTCGGACATGTGTGGACAGTCCATCGCGGAGGGAGGGTTTACTAACAGAGGGGTTATTCATAAAAGGAAAGGAGGTGTTGGTCAGGCGCGGCCGTGACTCCCAAGGACAGGGTCTTGAAGAAGAGGAAGGTTTATGACTTGTCCATGTGAGGGAGGAGGGGGGGAGCCAGTGTGCGCACAGGGACAGAGTCGCACAGAGAGAGAGAGATCTTATGACCCGTACATGAGAGAACGGGGGGGGGAGGCAGTCAGATACAGCTGGGGGGGTTAGGTCAGCTGAGGCGAGGGATGCTTCTTCGAGAGGAAATGGGGGGGGGGGCTTTGCGTGGGTCAAGCAGGAGGGTTGCTTTTCATAGCAGGGTCGCGCAGAGG
Source organism: Lissotriton vulgaris (assembly GCF_964263255.1). Classification (NCBI taxonomy): domain Eukaryota; kingdom Metazoa; phylum Chordata; class Amphibia; order Caudata; family Salamandridae; genus Lissotriton; species Lissotriton vulgaris. Next base: position 654,139 of record NW_028254288.1, on the reverse strand, counting down.
GAGAGGGTTTCATGGTCTATGCATGTGAGTGGGGGTTTAAGATACGCGCAGGTGGGTAGCCGGGGATTCCAATGAGCGGGCAAAAGGCCAAGGTGCCTAAAAATGGCTGTCATGTACATAAGGGCACGGGCTTTTACTGGCGGAGTGATGTGGTCGATATTTCACGGTAGTCATGGTGCTTACAGGGGGGGGGGAGTGGAAAAGGGCAAATGAACGCTGCTTATGTACATCACTTTTCCTAATTTTCCACAGTCGCCGCTTTTTACATAACAGAGTTCATTTTCCTATTCTCCCTAGTTAATGAACGTACATATAAACATGTGTGGTTGATGAATTAGCATTTGTCAATACTAACATATGGCATATAATCATGGACAGTTGATGTGATTGGCAGAATGCAGCACATAGGAAATTGCATTTTGTTGAGTTCCTAACATTTAAACGCACTACATAGCATAAATACCTCTGAGTTTCTTAAAAATGTGACCAATGAATATTTTGATCAAATAGTCGAGGGAGGAATTCAGTCCAATAAGATCTCTTCGTCACAGTGTCTTTTTAGCAGTGAGCCATCACTGGTAGGCTCTAGTCCGTGTCCTTTCGTTGGCGCTGTTGAGCACCGGCGGTGGAGCTATAGGTCCAGCTCGGATCCATCCTTCCGCGTTGCAGGGTGCGGTCAGTCCTCTGCTGTTAGACCACAGTCCTGTTCCCTAAACAATCCTTTTAGTGGCGCCTTATGCTCGGCACCTATATTCCTGTGGCGTAACCCCATTTCCATCTAAATGCTGTTCTTCCTTTCGGCAAAAAGTCACGTGGAAAAAGGGGGTATGGTTCAGTAGTCGATGGGAGAGAGAAGGCGGAGTGGGGTCAGATTTCCTGGGACACACCAAAGGGACCAAGGGAGCAAAGGATAACAAGCAAACAGGCCCATCAATCGGGCTTGAAAAGGGGGACGGAGGCTTCAGGCACGCGTGGGTAGGCGGACAAAGGGCTTCAGGACAGCCTTTCATCCTTTCGTTTACCGCATTGGTGAGTGCTGCCTCGTCCCGTATTCCTGTTGTGCTGTGGCTCCACCTGTGGTCGAGGTCGCATGTGTCTCATGATCTGCGGCCAGCCTGTGTGTCATGTCCGATCCTTCTCCTCCGGTGATCATATATCTTTGAATAGGTACAAAACAAGCTTTAGAGAACTGGCAGGAGAAGACATTTATGCATGTGAATTCCTCCCTCAATCCTACGCACTTGGGAGATACGTTCATCGGTCACAGTCAGAGGTTTATTATCAAGTAGTGCATATGTCGGCATTTCTACTGAGTTCATGCCAGGCTTATTCATAGTCTATTCATGACATAAAAATAGAGAGAAATCAGACTCCTATCAACTGCGCATTTCATCAGATTCAACCTTCCGGAATCTCCAGCGGAGACTTGTCTTTCAAACCTGGGCCTTTATTCAGTCTAACATTTCCCTTCAAGGCTGGCTAACCCTTTCAAAACAGGGCGGGGGCGCTATCATCGAGAGTCAGGGTAAAACAGGCTTTTCTCGAGGGACGACAGTTACTCATGGTCATCATGTATATATCGGGGACAGCAGCTGGGGTCAATCAAGTGGGGTGGGGATGCTACGGGCATTCGCGCTTGGGTGCTAAGGGGGTGGGGCAATCTGGGCGTTGGGGGTCAATGTAGGCGTTGGCGCTTGTCTCCAATGAACTGAAAAATAAGGTGCCATTGACATGTAGTTCCCCTATATAAGGCCAGATTTGGGGACCGTAGTCGTCTTACCTGTCCTTTCTTTCTTAGCCAATTCGAGTTCATTCATTTTGCAGAAAGGAGAGGTAGTAGCATGGCGAGATACAATCATTTTAGTTCTGTCAATTTCGCTGAACTCCTTTGCGTTCAATAAGTATCCAATCAGACTGGTGCCAGCGAGGCACAATTTTACCATAAAAAAGAAGATGGAACAGGGGGACTCTCGTAGAGAGTGAGAGTCGTCTGCAACCTAAACGAGCCATTCGGTACACGTATGACATGTAGAGACAGAGATAGAGAGAGAGAAATAGATAGAGGGGGAGAGAGAGAAAGAGAGAGAGAGACGTGTACAAAAATAGGTCATTTAGTGTGCTTATAACACAGAACAGCAGGGGTCAGGTAACAAAGAGACGCAAACGGAGGGAGGACACAAACCCCTACAGTACGTACGCACAAACTCAGACGAAGGAAGACAGTACATGTATTACATACAAAGATATTTACGACAAAACACAGGACAGTTGTTGGCCAAAAAAAAGATTTTTCTGCATGCTGCGCATCTTTAGTATCCTATTTATCTACGTGCTGAGCTCTTTTTACCTTTCCTCCTTTTCCTCTCGTTTGCTATTTTTGCGAGCGTTCTCAATTGCCAATACTTATACATCGGTCAGCCGGTCAGAAATTAACCTGGTTGGGCTATTGCCCATGGTTGGATCTTAAACCACTTTTGATTTTCTTCTTTTGATGGGGAGTTCTCCAGGTTGAGGCAACAGAGGGTATTGAGCAGGAGAACAGTCAGACAGCTTGGTTAAATCTATAAGAGTGTGAGAAGGAGATGGTACATTTCGAACATCAACAACGTTTCTAACTTCCCAGACGGGTGGTGCCTGGGAACCCTTACCCCAGGACTCTCCTTTGTCCTTTCCCTATCTAGTTAATCGCCATAGTTACATTATCTAATGTGCTAATTCGAGTCAATTTCCGTCATACAGTACCCGTCAAGTTTCTATGTCAGTCCATCCTCCCAGTCGCTTCGTTCTAAAGAGGAACAGTCATCTCTAAGTCTAGCATAAGCACTATGCTCAAATCCCCTCCTTCCCTTTCCGTCGGTTTGTTCGATCGTCACTCCTCCATACTTCAGCCGACGTTCCGACGTGACCTGCAGAAGGGAGGAGAAGGAAGGGGGTGGGGGCAACATTCAAAATACATCAACTTGCATAAATCCGAAAATGTTTTTACCTACCACATACTTGACCTATCTCCACGGGCCGCATTCTCTACCATCTCGGCGTTTGAGCCCAGAGGGATCAGTAGCGTCAGATAGATAATCATCGATGGTCTGCGTATCTACATGAATCACACGATCGTGGCCTTATAGGTCGTGTGCAAGGGTGGCGGTCAGGTGGTATTTCTGTGGTATCGCTCAAGGGCGTCTAAAAACACTTTTTCGGCTGCCTGTGATACATAGTGTAGCTGCTAAATATCGGGCCTTTTTACCCTTCAACCTTAATAAAGCTGCTTATTTTTCGCTTATTTAGAGACAGTAGTAACACATTAAAAAAACTCATTAATGCAACTGCTACAATTCATACTTCCTTTTTCGAAATACCTTTAATTAATAATGTTGGTGCACAAATACGGGCCTACAACCCAGTGGGCCGGCCACGGAGCAGACTGGAACTGTGCATAAGGGGGACGAGGTCGGTGATCATTTATTTCAGAAAAGTGCTGCAGTGTCATAAAATTATATCGATCTATCCTACACTGCAAGTATGATGCATGACAATAATTCAGATTTTCAATAATTTTATCTCATTGTCCAACTATTACTCAAGACCTAATATTTACCAATTCATTGTCCAAATGCTCAATCAGTTCCTATTTCATACCAATTCATTTCTTCCCAAACGTAATTAGTACCCATCCTAATCAGCTCATTGTCCCAACACATAATCTTTATCTGTCTTATATCGCTTTTCTTTCCGAACACATAATCAATATCCGTTTTATCTACTTTCATTGTCCAAAACTGCATACACATCTCGGAGCATCGAGGTTTGAGCGATCAAGGTGAACAAGGAGTTTGAAAGTTTCATTTTTGTATCGGCGCCATTTTTGGGCGAGGTCAAGCAGGTCCCATTATAGTCAGAATGTCTCCAATGACTCGTGGTTGGACCGGAACCTCTTTGGTCAGTTCAAAAAGTTTATCGCAATGGGGTAACAGACTAGCAGCATAAACCATCAGTCAAAAAGTGGGGAGGGCGGCAATGTTCTTTCCTACCGGGTCATTCTGATGTTCCACCGGAACTGAACAAATCTGTATCCTTGCTGGATTTTAGTCATTTCCAAACTGAGGCTGGCGCCGGCAGGAGTGCGCCGATGTCGCTGTTCCCGGCAAGGGGGACGGGGGCACCCATGTGGAGGGGTCGGGGCCCCCCGGCTCTCATAGAATCTTCAAAGTTGAGGAGAGAAGGTACAGGACGTGCGCCCGTCCCGGGCAAAGGACCGCTTTTTCATATGGACCCTCTTTAAGCAGGAGCGTTGGGGTGTCGCTGGAAGCCTCCACCTGGAGGGAGGTGGGGGAGGCTCGTTCGCGCCGCCTCCCCCTTCCAGCGACCCCGCGCCGTTCTCCGGCTCCAGCGCTTCGGTACGGCCGTGCCAGGCAATGAAGATGGGGGGGGGGTCGGTGGCTGAGGCAAGACATCCCCCCCCTTTGACATGTGGCGGGACTACCTGCAACTCTCAGGTGCTGCCATGTGGCGGGACTACCTGCAACTGTCAGGCGTGGCCATGTGGCGGGACTACCTGCAACTGTCAGGCGCCGAGTGCAGTTGCAGCCATTATTGCGCAAAGAAGCGCCGCCGTCCTCGCCTTGGCTTCGGCCTTCGACGAGAGCCGGATCAGGTGAGAGAGAGGGGGGGGGGTCGGTGGCTGAGGCAAGACATCCCCCCCCCGTGGCCTGCAGGGCAGCAGGAGAGGGAAGAAAGGAGAGATCATTGCGATTTGCGGGCCGTCCGCCTCACAGCCTCCCCTTCCGACTGCGGCCAGCCGAGCCCTGCACGCATCGAGGCCACGCCTTCCGGATGGGCGTAACCGCAGACCTGTTGCGCTTCAGGAGCTTCCGGAATGGGGGTAGGTACCTATTGGTTTGTTCCTATTTCATGTGACCGTTATTTGGGCGTGGTGGGCAATGAGGTAGACATGTTTGGAGCAGGAGTAGGCAGCGGAACCTTGCTACCTCGTGGCTGCCTTGCTGTCAAGTTTTTCGCCATTTTATATTTCTTATTACGAACTGCTTCTAAGGTTTCTTATTTTTAGTGAAGTCGAAAGCTCATCAGGGGGTTACTGACTTAGCCCGATTTCTTTTTATTTTTCCTTCTTTTCCTTAGCGTGTTTCGAGCTAAAGGTTCTGTTAACAGGGTACGGTGATCACTTCATATTTTTATATGTCCTTTTCATTAGGGGTACTCCTGGACGGACCAGATGAGTTACCTCCAATAAATGGTCCGGGGTGGAACGAGATTATCGATCAAAAGGGGAACATATATTCCTTCATTAGGGTATCATCCCGGACAGACCAAGCGATGTACTTCCACTTACTAGGGTAGCCTCCTGGACGGACCAGATGGTCTACTTCCACTAAATGGCCCATGAGCGGGGAGCATATGTCCTCCATAAGGGTAGTCTCCTGGGCGGACCATGCGAGCTACCCCCCAAATAACCAATCAGTGGGGAGTGGGTAGGACTGACGAATTCACAAAGGGGCATAACCTACCCTTTACTACTTGCAAAGACTAGACAGAATATTTCTATTCCACGTTGTTTGCAAACAGAAAATACCTCAAACGAACAATTCCTTGGACAACAATGTCCAGTCAATCAATCAATCAGTGGGGAGAAAAACAGGCATGACGGATTACAACGGGGACAAACGTCTGCATTACCTGCCCTTCGCTATCTGCAAAGGGAGACAGAATATTCCTATTCGCCTCTGTTTGTGGACAGGGAAGATCTCAAAGAGCAACAATCGATTATTAATCGATTTCAAACAATCAGTGGGGAGAAAAGTAGGCATGACGGATTACAACGGGGACAAACGTCTGCATTACCTACCCTTCTCTATCTGCAAAGAGAGACGAACGTTCCTATTCGCCGCTGTTTGCAAACAGAGAATGTCTCGTTCTCAAGAAGAGAACCAATATTTCAAGTAGCCACCAAAGCTAAATGAACCAATAACAACAATATCAGTATTCAAATACCGATTCCAATACAATCAATCAATCAATCAGATGGATAAAACCATCCTACCAATCAGGCGTAAAAACACCCTACTTAATCTTACCCGGACCGGACCATGCGGACAGTTCTTTGTCTTCCTCCTCCAGCGCCCGATCGTTCTCTTACTCCATGCAGCATTCCCGTGGGATTCCAGTCAGGACAGTAGGTCACTCGAGAGAGGTCCGTTCAGAATCGGTGAAGTTCATTCAATCGGCAGCCGGACGAGGGCCCTCTCAAGGCATGTATACTCCAATCGTTTAGATGTTCACCTCATCGTCTGGATCTCTCTTACTGGACCTTATGTCACTGATGGAACCCGCGTTGGGACGCCAATTGTAAAAGGTGAGCACAAATTAGTATCGATGCCCAGGCTGCTGGCGCAAGTCGCCTCTTAGTTCTCATTCTGAATAGTTACCAAATAAAGAGACGGGCGCTGGCAGCTGGAATCACAAGAACAGAGTTTTATTTCTCATGAGGAGAGCCTGTCATTTCGGACACGAAACACAGTGTCTTTCGGGAGGTGCTCTAACAAGTGAGCTGAGACATCGTCTTTTATACCTTACAAAACACTTGGTATTACAATCACGACATTGTGAAACAAGGAAAAGACATCCCCATAATCCTCGTGTCAATCCTACCCCACATATGTTTACAATAGAGACCCTTGACCTGCTGATAAGGGGGGGGGGGGGGTAATCACGCAGCTGAGTGTTCCGCCAATTCTTAGGCTGTGTGCGCCTGATCGTAGCCCAGGGGGTGGGGTGGCCAGGATCAATAGTGGGTTCTTTGAAGAGGAGTGACTCCATACAATAAGGGGCAATAAACAGTATTTTCCGGCTTAGGCGATGGCCTCGGACATGTGTGGACAGTCCATCGCGGAGGGAGGGTTTACTAACAGAGGGGTTATTCATAAAAGGAAAGGAGGTGTTGGTCAGGCGCGGCCGTGACTCCCAAGGACAGGGTCTTGAAGAAGAGGAAGGTTTATGACTTGTCCATGTGAGGGAGGAGGGGGGGAGCCAGGGTGCGCACAGGGACAGAGTCGCACAGAGAGAGAGAGATCTTATGACCCGTACATGAGAGAACGGGGGGGGGAGGCAGTCAGATACAGCTGGGTGGGTTAGGTCAGCTGAGGCGAGGGATGCTTCTTCGAGAGGAAATGGGGGGGGGGGGCTTTGCGTGGGTCAAGCAGGAGGGTTGCTTTTCATAGCAGGGTCGCGCAGAGGGAGAGGGTTTCATGGTCTATGCATGTGAGTGGGGGTTTAAGATACGCGCAGGTGGGTAGCCGGGGATTCCAATGAGCGGGCAAAAGGCCATGGTGCCTAAAAATGGCTGTCATGTACATAAGGGCACGGGCTTTTACTGGCGGAGTGATGTGGTCGATATTTCACGGTAGTCATGGTGCTTACAGGGGGGGGGGAGTGGAAAAGGACAAATGAACGCTGCTTATGTACATCACTTTTCCTAATTTTCCACAAGCGCCTCCGACACGAGTGAGCCCACTGACACGAGTGAGTGCCTCTGACACGAGTGAGTGCCTCTGACACGAGTGAGCGCCTCTGACACGAGTGAGAGCCTCTGACACTACTGTGCACTAGTGAACGCCTGTGACATCAGCGAATGCCTCTGACACTAGTCAGTCGCTCTGACACGAGTGAGCGCCTCTGATGCGAGTGAGCCCTCTGACACTAGTGAGCGCCTCTGACACCAGTGCACTAGTGAGCTCCTTTGACACGAGTGAATGCCTCTGACACGAGTGAGCGCCTCTGATATGAGTGAGCGCCTCTGATACGAGTGAGCAGCTCTGATACGAGTGAGCACCTCTGACACGAGTGAGCACCTCTGACACGAGTGAGCACCTCTGACACGAGTGAGCGCCTCTGACACGAGTGAGCGCCTCTGACACGAGTGCACTAGTGAGCTCCTTTGATACGAGTGAGCCCTCTGACACGAGTGAGCCCTCTGACACGAGTGAGAGCTTCTGACACGAGTGAGAGCCTCTGACACGAGTGAGAGCCTCTGACACGAGTGAGCGCCTCTGACACGAGTGAGTGCCTCTGACACGAGTGAGCGCCTCTGACACGAGTGAGCGCCTCTGACACGAGTGAGCGCCTCTGACACGAGTGAGCGCCTCTGACACGAGTGAGCGCCTCTGACACGAGTGAGAGCCTCTGACACGAGTGACTACCGTGCACTAGTAAACGCCTATGACATCAGCAAATGCCTCTGACACTAGTCAGTCGCTCTGACACGAGTGAGCGCCTCTGACACAAGTGAGCGCCTCTGACACAAGTGGCCCCTCTGACATGAGTGAGCCCTCTGACATGAGTGAGCCCTCTGACACTAGTGAGCGCCTCTGACACCAGTGCACTAGTGAGCTCCTTTGACACGAGTGAGCCCTCTGACACGAGTGAGCCCTCTGACACGAGTGAGAGCCTCTGACACGAGTGAACGCCTCTGACACGAGTGAGAGCCTCTGACACGAGTGAGAGCCTCTGACACGAGTGAGAGCCTCTGACACGAGTGAGCCCTCTAACACAAGTGAGCCCTCTAACACAAGTGAGCCCTCTGACACAAGTGAGCCCTCTGACACAAGTGAGCCCTCTGACACAAGTGAGCCCTCTGACACAAGTGAGCCCTCTGACACGAGTGAGAGCTTCTGACACAAGTGAGATCCTCTGACACTAGTGAGCGCCTCTGACACCAGTGATTGCCTCTGACACGAGTGAGCACTTCTGATACGAATGAGCACCTCCGACACCAGTCTGCACTAGTGATCTCCTTTGACACCAGTGAATGCCTCTGACACGAGTGAGCACTTGTGGCAGAGGTGCTCACTCGAGGCAGAGCGACTCACTAGTGTCAGATGCATTCACTGCTGTCAAAGGAGCTCACTAGTGCACAATGGTGTCATAGGTGCTCACTCGTGTCAGCATTGTGCACTAGTGAGCTCCTTTGACAGCAATGATTGTATCTGACACTAGTGAGTCGCTCTGCCTCGACTGAGCACCTCTTACACCAGTCTGCACTAGTGAGCACCTCTGACACCATTCTTCTCTAGTGAGCATCTTTGACATAAGTCTGCACTAGTGAGCACCTTTGACACTAGTGAGCGCTCCACTAGTGAGTGCTCCTCTGACTCCAGTGAGCACTCCTCTGACTCTAGGTAATCCCTTTGACACCAGTGAGCTTCTCTGACGCCTCTGAGCCCCTCTGACGCCTGTGAGCACCTCTGACGCCTGTGAGCACTTTTTACGCCTGTGAGCACCACTGACACCTGTGAGCACCACTGACACCTGTGAGCACCACTGACATCTGGGAGCACCACTGACCTGTGAGCACCACTGACACCTGTGAGCGCCACTGACACCAGTGTGCACTACTCTGACAGCTATGAGCGTTCCTCTTACGCTAGGGAGCGCTCCTCTGACACCAGTGAGCACCTCTGACACTAGGGAGCCTCCACTGACACTAGGAAGCGCTCATCTGACAAATGTGAGCGCGTCTGACACTAGTGAGCGTGTCTGACACCAGGGGGCACTTCTGACTCTAGTGAGCACCTCTAACTCTAGTGAGCACCCGTAACACCAGTGAAGCTAGCGAGTGCCTCTGAAACTAGTGAGTGAGTGCCTCTTACACCAGTGGGTGCCTCTGAAACAAGCAGTGAGTACCTCGGGCACGAGTGAACACTGATACTAGTGAGTGTTCCTCTGACACTAGCTTCCGACACTAGTGACCACTCCTGGCATGAGTGAACGTTTCTCTGACACCAGTAGGCGCCACTGACCCACTGAGCTTCTCTAACTCCAGTAAGCGCTCCTCTGATACTAGGGAGCGCTCCTCTGACACTAGGGAGCACTCCTCTGACACTTGTGAGCGTGTCTGACACTAGTTAATGTCTCTGACACCAGGGGGCACCTCTGACTCTAGTGAGCACCTCTAACTCTAGTGAGCACTCGTAACACCAGTGAACACCTCTGAGACTAGTGAGTGCCTCTAAAACCAGTGAGTACCTCTGAAATTAGTGAGTGCCTCTGAAACTAGTGAGTGAGTGCCTTTTACACCAGTGGGTGCTCCGACAGCAGTGAGTGCCTCTAACACTAGTGAGCACTCCTCTGACAGTAGTGAGCACTCCTCTGACACTAGTGAGTGCTCCTCTGACACTAGTGAGTGCCTCCTCTGACATTAGTGAGCGCTCCTCTGACACTAGTGAGCACTCCTCTGACGCTAGTGAACGCTCCTCTGACACTAGTGAACACCCCCCCACTCTAGTGAACACTCCTCTCACACTAATGAGTGATTCTTCCACACTAGCGAGCACTCCTCCCACACTAGTGAGCACTCCTCCCACACTAGTGAGCACTCCTCCCACAGTAATGGGTGCTCCTCCCACACAAGTGAGCACTCGTCTGACACTAGGTTACACTCGTCTGACACTAGTGAGTGCTCCTCTGACAGTAGTGAGTGCTCTTCTGACACTAGTGAGCACTCCTCTCACACTAGTAAGCCCTCCTCTGACACTAGGTTGCACTTGTCTGACACTAGTGAGTGCTCCTCTGACACTAGTGAGTGCTCCTCTTACACTAGTAAACACTCTGCTGACACTAGTAAACACTCTGCTGACACTAGTGAACACTCCTCTGACACCAGTGAGCGCTCCTCTGACACCAGTGAGCGGTCCTCTGACACTAGTGAGCGTTCCTCTGACACTAGTGAGCACTCCTCTGACACTAGTGAACACACCCCCTCACTAGTGAACACTCCTCTGACACTAATGAGTGTTTCTTCCACACAAGCGAGCACTCCTCCCACACTAGTGAGCACTCCTCCCACACTAGTGGGTGCTCCTCCCACACTAGTGGGTGCTCCTCCCACACTAGTGAGTGCTCCTACCACACAAGTGAGCTATCCTCCCACAGTAGTGAGCGCTCCCCTGAGAATAGTGAGTGCTGCTCTGACAGTAGTGAGTGCTCCTCTGACACTAGTGAGCACTCCTCTCACACTAGGTTGCACTCGTCTGACTCTAGTGAGTGCTCCTCTGACACTAGTGAGTGCTCCTCTGACACTTGTGAGCACACCAGTGAGTACATACGAGTCCATGGTGCCTCTACCTTCACTCTCGCCATGCCAGCTCGCCATCCCGCTTTTGGCACACACCGCCACACATGAGGCTCTGATTTGCGCCACGGATGCCCCGCTGTGCTGTCATGTCCCTCCGCACAGGTCTGTGTCCCTCTCTGTACATTCTGCCCCTCCCTCACCCCCCCTCTGTACAGTCACTCCCTGACCCTCACTCACGGCCCCTGTACAGTCACTCCCTTACCCTCACTCACGGCCCCCGTAGAGTCACTCCCTGACCGCCACACGCCTCTGTACAGTCACGCCCTGAACCCCATTCACGTCCCTCCGTACAGTCACGCCCTGACTCTCACTCACGTCCCTCTGTACAGTCACTCCCTGACCCTCACTCATGGCCCCGTACAGTCACTTCCTGACCCTCACTCACGGCCCCCGTACAGTCACTCCCTGACCCTCACTGACGGCCTCATACAGTCACTCACTGACCCTCACTCATGCCTCTCTGTACAGTCACTCCCTTACCCTACTCACGGCCCTCGCACAGTCACACACTGACCCTCACTCACGCTCCTCTGTACAGTCACTCCCCTACCCTCACTCACGGCCCTGTAAGTCACTCCCTGACCCTCACTCACTCCCCTCTGTACAGTCACGCCCTGACCCTCACTCCTGGCCCCGTACAGTCACTTCCGGACCCTCCCTCACGCCCCTCTGTACAGTCACGCCCTAACCCTCACTCACGGCCCCCTACAGTCACTCCCTGACCCTCCCTCACGCCCCTCTGTACAGTCACTCCCTGACCCTCCCTCACTCCCCTCTGTACAGTCACTCCCTGACCCTCACTCACGGCCCCCGTACAGTCACTCCCTGACCCTCACTCACGGCCCCCGTACAGTGACTCCCTGACCCTCACTCACGGCCCCGTACAGCCACTCCCTGACCCCCACTCACGCCCCTCTGTACAGTCGCCCTGACCCCCACTCACGTCCCTCTGTACAGTCATGCCCAGACCCTCACTCACATCCCTCTGTACAGTCACTCCCTGACCCTCACTCCCAGCCACCGTACAGTCACTCCCTTACCCTCAGTCACGGCCCCCGTAGAGTCACTCCCTGACCCCCACGCCCCTCTGTACAGTCTCGCCCTGACCCCCACTCACGTCCCTCTGTACAATCACGCCCTGACCCTCACTCACGTCCCTCTGTACAGTCACTCCCTGACCCTCACTCACGTCCGTCTGTACAGTCACTCCCTGACCCTCACTCATGGTCCCGTACAGTCACTTCCTGACCCTCACTCACGGCCCCCGTATAGTCACTCCCTGACCTTCACTCATAGCCCTATACAGTCACTAACTGACCCTCCCTCATGCCCCTCTGTACAGTCACTCCCTGACCCTCACTCATGGCCCCCGTACAGTCACTCCCTGACCCTCACTCCCAGCCACCGTACAGTCACTCCCTTACCCTCACTCGCGGCCCCCGTAGAGTCACTCCCTGACCCCCACGCCCCTCTGTACAGTCTCACCCTGACCCTCACTCACGCCCCTCTGTACAGTCTCGCCCTGACCCTCACTCACGTCACTCTGTACAGTCACGCCCTGACCCTCACTCACGTCCCTCTGTACAGTTACGCCCTGACCCTCACTCACGTCCCTCTGTACAGTCACGCCCTGACCCTCACTCACGTCCCTCCGTACAGTCACTGCCTGACCTTCACTCATGGCCCCATACAGTCACTAACTGACCCTCACTCATGGCCCCCGTATAGTCACTCCCTGACCCTCCCTCACGCCCCTCTGTACAGTCTCGCCCTGACCCTCCCTCACGCCCCTCTGTACAGTCACTCCCTGACCTTCACTCATGGCCCCTCTGTACAGTCTCGCCCTGACCCTCCCTCACGCCCCTCTGTACAGTCTCGCCCTGACCGTCCCTCACGCCCCTCTGTACAGTCACTCCCTGACCCCCACGACCCTCTGTACAGTCTCGCCCTGACCCCCACTCACGTCCCTCTGTACAGTCACTCCCTGACCTTCACTCATGGCCCCATACAGTCACTAACTGACCCTCCCTCACGCCCCTCTGTACAGTCTCGCCCTGACCCTCCCTCACGCCCCTCTGTACAGTCACTCCCTGACCTTCACTCATGGCCCCATACAGTCACTAACTGACACGCCCTCACGCCCCTCTGTACAGTCTCGCCCTGACCCTCTCTCACGCCCCTCTGTACAGTCAGTCACGCCCCCGCCCTGGGCCCCCGCCCATGGCTCTGGTTTGCGCCACGGATGTCCTGTGCGGTCATATGTGTCCCTCTGGACAGGTCTCTCTCCCTCTCTGTACAGTCTCGCCCTCACCCTCCCTCACGCCCCTCGTACAGTCAGTCACGCCCTCGCCCTGGGCCCCCGCCCCCACATTTGGCTCTGGTTTGCTCCACGGATGTCCTGTGCGGTCATGTGTGTCCCTCTGGACAGGTCTCTGTCCCTCTCTGTACAGTCTCGCCCTGACCCTCCCTCACGCCCCTCTGTACAGTCTCGCCCTGACCCTCCCTCACGCCCCTCTGTACAGTCACTCCCTGAGCCCCATGACCCTTTGTACAGTCTCGCCCTGACCCCCACTCACGTCCCTCTGTACAGTCACGCCCTGACCCTCCCTCACGCCCCTCTGTACAGTCACTCCCTGACCTTCACTCATGGCCCCATACAGTCACTAACTGACCCTCCCTCACGCCCCTATGTACAGTCTCGCCCTGACCCTCACTCACGGCCCCCGTACAGTCACTCCCTGACCCTCACTCACGGCCCCCGTACAGTCACTCCGACCCTCCCTCACGCCCCTCTGTACAGTCACTCCCTGACCTTCACTCATAGCCCTATACAGTCACTAACTGACCCTCCCTCACGCCCCTCTGTACAGTCACTCCCTGACCCTCACTCATGGCCCCCGTACAGTCACTCCCTGACCCTCACTCACGGCCCCGTACAGTCACTCCCTGACCCTCACTCACGGCCCCCGTACAGTCACTCCCTGACCCTCACTCCCAGCCACAGTACAGTCACTCCCTTACCCTCACTCACGGCCCCCGTAAAGTCACTCCCTGACCCCCACGCCCCTCTGTACAGTCTCGCCCTGACCCTCACTCACGTCTCTCTGTACAGTCACGCCCTGACCCTCACTCACGTCCCTCTGTACAGTCACGCCCTGACCCTCACTCACGTCCCTCCGTACAGTCACTCCCTGACCTTCACTCATGGCCCCATACAGTCATTAACTGACCCTCACTCGCGGCCCCCATATAGTCACTCCCTGACCCTCCCTCACGCCCCTCTGTACAGTCTCGCCCTGACCCTCCCTCACGCCCCTCTGTACAGTCACTCCCTGACCTTCACTCATGGCCCTTCTGTACAGTCTCGCCCTGACCCTCCCTCACGCCCCTCTGTACAGTCTCGCCCTGACCCTCCCTCACGCCCCTCTGTAAGTCACCCCCTGACCCCACGACCCTCTGTACAGTCTCGCCCTGACCCTCCCTCACGCCCCTCTGTACAGTCACTCCCTGACCCTCCCTCACGCCCCTCTGTAGAGTCTCCCCCTGACCCTCCCTCACGCCCCCTCTGTACAGTCTCGCCCTGACCCTCTCTCACGCCCCTCTATACAGTCACGCCCTGACCCTCCCTCACGCCCCTCTGTACAGTCACTCCCTGACCCCACGACCCTCTGTACAGTCTCGCCCTGACCCTCCCTCACGCCCCTCTGTACAGTCACTCCCTGACCCTCCCTCACGCCCCTCTGTAGAGTCTCCCCCTGACCCTCCCTCACGCCCCTCTGTACAGTCTCGCCCTGACCCTCTCTCACGCCCCTCTATACAGTCACGCCCTGACCCTCCCTCACGCCCCTCTGTACAGTCACTCCCTGACCCTCCCTCGCCCCTCTGTACAGTCTCCCCCTGACCCTCCCTCATGCCCCTCTGTACAGTCTCGCCCTCACCCTTCCTCACGCCCCTCTGTACAGTCAGTCACGCCCCCGCCCTGGGCCCCCGCCCTGGGCCCCCGCCCATGGCTCTGGTTTGTGCTACGGATGTCCTATGCGGTCATGTGTGTCCCTCTGGACAGGTCTCTGTCCCTCTCTGTACAGTCTCGCCCTGACCCTCCCTCACGCCCCTCTGTACAGTCACTCCCTGACCCCCACGACCCTCTGTACAGTCTCGCCCTGACCCCCACTCACGTCCCTCTGTACAGGCCTCCGGGTAGATAGCGCTATACAAGTGTAATTTAATAATAATAATAATAATAACAGTCACTCCCTGACCCTCACTCACGTCCCCGTACAGTCACTCCCTGACCCTCACTCATGGCCCCCGTACAGTCACTCCCTGACCCTCACTCACAGCCCCCGTACAGTCATTCCCTCACCCTCCCTCACGCCCCTCTGTACAGTCACTCCCTGACCTTCACTCACGGCCCTGTAAGTCACTCCCTGACCCTCACTCACTCCCCTCTGTACAGTCACTCCCTGACCCTCACTCATGGCCCCCGTACAGTCACTCCCTGACCCTCACTCATGGCCCCCGTACAGTCACTCCCTGACCCTCACTCACGGTCCCCGTACAGTCACTTCTTGACCCTCACTCATGGCCCCCGTACAGTCACTCCCTGACCCTCACTCACGGCCCCCGTACAGTCACTCCCTGACCCTCACTCATGGCCCCCGTACAGTCACTCCCTGACCCTCACTCACGGTCCCCGTACAGTCACTTCTTGACCCTCACTCATGGCCCCCGTACAGTCACTCCCTGACCCTCCCTCACGCCCCTCTGTACAGTCAGTCACGACCCCGCCCTGGGCCCCCGCCCATGGCTCTGGTTTGCGCCACGGATGTCCTGTGCGGTCATGTCCCTCTGGACAGGTCTCTGTCCCTCTCTGTACAGTCTCGCCCTGACCCTCCCTCACGCCCCTCGTACAGTCAGTCACGCCCCCGCCCTGGGCCCCCGCCCATGGCTCTGGTTTGCGCCACGGATGTCCTGTGCGGTCATGTGTGTCCCTCTGGACAGGTCTCTGTCCCTCTCTGTACAGTCTCGCCCTCACCCTCCCTCACGCCCCTCTGTACAGTCAGTCACGCCCCCGCCCTGGGCCCCCGCCCCCACATCTGGCTCTGGTTTGCTCCACGGATGCCCCGCGGCAGCCGCGCCTGACAAGGGGCTTTTCATGTAATTTGCCTTAAGTAGCGCGCGGGCCCCTCTGTTGGCTCAGGGCTGACAGGCTGTTTATGCTCCAGAGGCTGATGATGAATGGCGCGCCCTCCATGCTAATTAGCCCAAATTGTTCCTGGAGATGGCCGCGCGCTGGGCCCGGCTTTTGTTTCTGGTTTGTACAGATTTGGAATAATTGAAGGGCCCTGGAGGCATCGATCCTGGGCCCGGGAGGGGGGCCGGGGCGGGGCCCCTCGGATGGAAGACCTCAATGAGGGGCCGGACCTGTTGATGTCACTGTACAAAGGTGGACACACGACCCTCGCCGGCCGCTGAGAGGCTGCGCCGAGCTGGGGAGGGAGTCTGGGGGCTCCGCAGGCCCCCTGCCCCCCTCTCCCCTACACTCCTGTCTGCCCCTTCCTAGCTTTAAGGTCTCCTGTCCTACTCCAAGCTCTCCTCTCCTCTGCAGTCCCTCCTTTCCCTCTGTCCCTCCAAAAGCCACCTTTCTCTGCAACTCCCTCTACAGGCCCTCATGTCTTGCTGTAGACCCTTGTGTTCCTCTACAGACCCTCATTTCTCTCTGTGGACCCTTATTTCTCTCTGCAGACCCTCATTTCTCTCTACAGACCCTCATTTCTCTCTACAGACCCTCATTTCTCTCTACAGACCTTCATTTCTCTCTACAGACCCTCTTTTCTCTCTGCAGACCCTCTTTTCTCTCTGCAGACCCTCATTTCTCTCTGCAGACCCTCATTTCTCTCTGCAGACCCTCATTTCTCTCTGCAGACCCTCATTTCTCTCTGCAGACACCCATTCTCTCTACAGACCCTCATGTCTCTCTACAAACCCTCATTTCTCTCTGTGGACCCTTATTTCTCTCTGCAGACCCTCATATCTCTCTGCAGACCCTCATTTCTCTCTACAGACCCTCATTTCTCTCTACAGACCCTCGTGTCTCTCTTTAAAGCCCCAGTTCTCTCTGCAGACCCTCATTTCTCTCTGCAGACCCTCATTTCTCTCTACAGACCCTCAAGTCTCTCTACAGACCCTCATGTCTCTCTACAGACCCTCAAGTCTCTCTACAAATCCTCATTTCTCTCTACAAACCCTCATTTCTCTCTACAGACCCTCATTTCTCTCTGCAGACCCTCATTTCTCTTTAAAGCCTCATTTCTCTGCAGACCCTCATGTCTCTCTGCAGACCCTCATGTCTCTCTTTAAAGCCTAATTTCTCTCTTCAGACCCTCATTTCTCTCCCTCTACAGGCCCTCATGTCTTGCTGTAGACCCTTGTGTTCCTCTGCAGACCCTCATGTCTCTCTACAGACCCTCATGTCTCTCTACAGACCCTCATGTCTCTCTTCAGACCCTCATTTCTCTCTGCAGACCCTCATTTCTCTCTACAGACCCTCATTTCTCTCTACAGACCCTCATTTCTCTCTACAGACCCTAATTTCTCTCTACAGACCCTCATTTCTCTCTACAGACCCTCTTTTCTCTCTGCAGACCCTCATTTCTCTCTGCAGACCCTCATTTCTCTCTGCAGACCCTCATTCTCTCTACAGACCCTCATGTCTCTCTACAAACCCTCATTTCTCATACCAGACCCTCATTTCTCTCTCCATACCCTCATGTCTCTCTGCAGACCCTAATTTCTCTCTACAGACCCTCATTTCTCTCTACAGACCCTCATTTCTCTCTACAGACCCTCATTTCTCTCTGCTGACCCTCATTTCTCTCTGCTGACCCTCATGTCTCTCTGCTGACCCTCATGTCTCTCTGCAGACCCTCATTTCTCTCTGCAGACCCTCCTTTCTCTCTGCAGACCCTCATTTCTCTCTACAGACCCTCATTCATTTCTCTCTGCAGACCCTCATGTCTCTGCAGACCCTCATTTCTCTCTGCAGACCCTCATTTCTCTCTGCAGACCCTCATTTCTCTCTACAGACCTTCATTTCTCTCTACAGACCCTCTTTTCTCTCTGCAGACCCTCATTACTCTCTGCAGACCCTCATTTCTCTCTGCAGACCCTCATTTCTCTCTGCAGACCCTCATTTCTCTCTGCAGACCCTCATTTCTCTCTGCAGACCCTCATTTCTCTCTGCAGACACTCATTCTCTCTACAGACCCTCATGTCTCTCTACAAACCCTCATTTCTCTCTGTGGACCCTTATTTCTCTCTGCAGACCCTCATATCTCTCTGCAAACCCTCATTTCTCTCTACAGACCCTCATTTCTCTCTACAGACCCTCGTGTCTCTCTTTAAAGCCCCAGTTCTCTCTGCAGACCCTCATTTCTCTCTGCAGACCCTCATTTCTCTCTGCAGACCCTCATTTCTCTCTACAGACCCTCAAGTCTCTCTACAGACCCTCATGTCTCTCTACAGACCCTCAAGTCTCTCTACAAATCCTCATTTCTCTCTACAAACCCTCATTTCTCTCTACAGACCCTCATTTCTCTCTGCAGACCCTCATTTCTCTTTAAAGCCTCATTTCTCTCTGCAGACCCTCATGTCTCTCTGCAGACCCTCATGTCTCTCTTTAAAGCCTAATTTCTCTCTTCAGACCCTCATTTCTCTCCCTCTACAGGCCCTCATGTCTTGCTGTAGACCCTTGTGTTCCTCTGCAGACCCTCATGTCTCTCTACAGACCCTCATGTCTCTCTACAGACCCTCATGTCTCTCTTCAGACCCTCATTTCTCTCTGCAGACCCTCATTTCTCTCTGCAGACCCTCATTTCTCTCTACAGACCCTCATTTCTCTCTACAGACCCTCATTTCTCTCTACAGACCCTCATTTCTCTCTGCAGACCCTCTTTTCTCTCTGCAGACCCTCTTTTCTCTCTGCAGACCCTCATTTCTCTCTGCAGACCCTCATTCTCTCTACAGACCCTCATGTCTCTCTACAAACCCTCATTTCTCATACCAGACCCTCATTTCTCTCTCCATACCCTCATGTCTCTGCAGACCCTAATTTCTCTCTACAGACCCTCATTTCTCTCTACAGACCCTCATTTCTCTCTACAGACCCTCATTTCTCTCTGCTGACCCTCATGTCTCTCTGCAGACCCTCATGTCTCTCTGCAGACCCTCATTTCTCTCTGCAGACCCTCCTTTCTCTCTGCAGACCCTCATTTCTCTCTACAGACCCTCATTCATTTCTCTCTGCAGACCCTCATGTCTCTCTGCAGACCCTTATTTCTCTCTACAGACCCTCATTTCTCTCTGCAGACCCTCATTTCTCTCTGCAGACCCTCATTTCTCTCTACAGACCTTCATTTCTCTCTGCGGGCCCTCATTTCTTTCTATGAACCCTCATGTCTCTCTACAGCCCTCATGTCTCTCTACAGACCCTCATTTTTCTCTACAGACCCTGATTTCTCTCTGCAGACCCTCATGTCTCTCTGCAGACCCTCATGTCTCTCTGCAGACCCTCACGTCTCTCTTTAAATCCTCATTTCTCTCTACAGACCCTCATTTCTCTCTACAGACCCTCATTTCTCTGTACAGACCCTCATTTCTCTCTACAGACCATCATTTCTCTCTGCAGACCCTCATGTCTCTGTGCAAACCCTCATTTCTCACTACAGACCCTCATTTCTCTCTACAGACCCTCATGTCTCTCTGCAGACCCTCATGTCTCTCTACAGACCCTGATTTCTCTCTACAGACCCTCATTTTCTCTACAGACCCTCATTTCTCTCTACAGACTCATTTCTCTCTACAGACCCTCATTTCTCTCTACAGACTCTCATTTCTCTCTACAGACCCTCATTTCTCTCTACAGACCCTCATTTCTCTCTACAGACTCTCATTTCTCTCTACAGACCATCATTTCTCTCTACAGACCTTCATGTCTCTCTGCAGAGCCTCATTTCTCTCTTCAGACCCTCATTTCTCTCTTCAGACCCTCATTTCTCTCTACAGACCCTCGTTTCTCTCTACAGACCCTCATTTCTTTCTACAAACCCTCATTTCTCTCTGCAGACCATCATTGCTCTCTGCAGACACTCATTTCTCTCTGTAGACCCTCATTTCTCTCTGTAGACCCTCATTTCTCTCTCTAGACCCTCATTTCTCTCTGCAGACCCTCATTTCTCTGTGCAGACCCTCATTTCTCTCTTCAGACCCTCATTTCTCTCTGCAGACACTCATGTCTCTCTTTAAAGCCTCATTTCTCTCTGCAGACCCTCATGTCTCTCTGCAGACCCTCATGTCTCTCTTTAAAGCCTCATTTCTCTCTTCAGACCCTCATCTCTCTCTACAGACCCTCGTTTCTCTCTACAGACCCTCCTTTCTCTCTGCAGACCCTCATGTCTTTCTGCAGACCCTCCTGTCTCTCTGCAGACCCTCGTTTCTCTCTTCAGACCATCATGTCTCTCTGCAGACCCTCATTTCTCTCTGCAGACCCTCATTTCTCTCTGCAGACCCTCATTTCTCTCTTCAGACCCTCATGTCTTTCTGCAGACCCTCATGTCTCTCTGCAGACCCTCATTCCTCTCTGCAGACCCTCATTTCTCTGTACAGACCCTCGTGTCTCTCTGCAGACCCTAATGTCTCTCTGCAGACCCTTATGTCTCTTCAGACCCTCATTTCTCTCTACAGACCCTCATTTCTCTTTACAGACCCTCATGCCTCTCTGCAGACCCTCATTTCTCTCTACAGACCCTCATTTCTCTCTACAGACCCTCATGCCTCTCTGCAGACCCTCATTTCTCTCTACAGACCTTCATTTCTCTGTACAGACCCTCATGTCTCTCTACAGACCCTCCTTTCTCTCTGCAGACCCTCATTTCTCTCTGTAGACCCTCATTTCTCTCTTCAGACCCTCATTTCTCTCTTCAGACCCTCATTTCTCTCTTAAGACCCTCATGTCTCTCTGCAGACCCTCATTTCTCTCTGCAGACCCTCATTTCTCTCTGCAGACCCTCATTTCTCTCTGCAGACCCTCATTTCTCTCTGCAGACCCTCATTTCTCTCTGCAGACCCTCATTTCTCTCTTCAGACCCTCATGTCTCTCTGCAGACCCTCATTTCTCTCTGCAGACCCTCATTTCTCTCTGCAGACCCTCATGTCTCTCTTCAGACCCTCTTGTCTCTCTGCAGACCCTCATGTCTCTCTGCAGACCCTCATGTCTCTCTTTAACCCTCCTGTATCTCTGCAGACCATCATTTCTCTCTTCAGACCCTCATTTCTCTCTTCAGACCCTCATGTCTCTTTACAGACCCTCGTGTCTCTCTACAGACCCTCCTTTTGCTCTGCAGACCCTCCTTTTGCTCTGCAGACCCTCATGTCTCTCTGCAGACCCTCATTTCTCTCTGAAGACCCTCATTTCTCTTTACAGACCCTTGTGTCTCTCTGCAGACCCTAATGTCTCTCTGCAGACCCTCATGTCTCTCTGCAAACCCTCATTTCTCTCTTCAGACCCTCATTTCTCTCTACAGACCCTCATTTCTCTCTGCAGACCCTCATGTCTCTTTATAGCCTCATTTCTCTCTGCAGACCGTCATGTCTCTTTAAAGCCTCATTTCTC
The DNA here is from genome assembly GCF_964263255.1 of Lissotriton vulgaris. Taxonomy (NCBI): domain Eukaryota; kingdom Metazoa; phylum Chordata; class Amphibia; order Caudata; family Salamandridae; genus Lissotriton; species Lissotriton vulgaris. The sequence continues at coordinate 632,327 of NW_028254288.1, read as the reverse complement.
TCTGCAGACCCTAATGTCTCTCTGCAGACCCTCATTTCTCTCTGCAGACCCTCATTTCTCTCTGCAGACCCTCATTTCTCTCTTCAGACCCTCATTTCTCTCTGCAGACCCTCATTTCTCTCTGCAGACCCTCATGTCTCTCTGCAGACCCTCATTCTCTCCACAGACCCTCATGTCTCTCTACAGACCCTCATTTCTCTCTACAGACCCTCATTTCTCTCTACAGACCCTCATTTCTCTCTACAGACCTTCATGTCTCTCTACAGACCTTCATGTCTCTCTACAGACCCTCGTGTCTCTCTACAGACCCTCATGTCTCTCTACAGACCCTCATGTCTCTCTACAGACCCTCATGTCTCTCTACAGACCCTCATGTCTCTCTACAGACCCTCATTTCTCTCTACAGCCCCTCATGTCTCTCTACAGACTTTCATTTCTCTCTGCAGACCCCCATGTCTCTCTACAGACCCTCATTTCTCTTTACACACCTTCATTTCTCTCTGCAGACCCTCATGTCTCTCGACAGACCCTCATGTCTCTCTACAGACCCTCATGTCTCTCTACAGACCTTCATTTCTCTCTACAGACCCTCATTTCTCTCTACAGACCCTCATTTCTCTCTACAGACCCTCATGTCTCTCTACAGACTTTCATTTTTCTCTGCAGACCCCCATGTCTCTCTACAGACCCTCATTTTTCTCTACAGACCCTCGTGTTTCTATTTGTGCATACAAAAGAATGCGTTGGAATTGATATCATCCAATTATTAACAGAAAGAACAAATCAATTAATCCTTTCAATAGATGCTCAACTTTTATAAATGTATGGAGAAGACACTCAATAGTAGTTCAAAATAGATTATATATATATATATATATATATATATATATAATGTGCATAACTTTTTTTTAAAGACAATACATAAATATATATTCAAAATTATACAAAAACAAATACACATGAAAAACTAAAAATCAATCTGTACTTATATTGAACTTCCTTGTTCCTTCGCTGGAGCAGCCGTGCGCAATACAAATAGCACTAACATAACATAACATAACATAACCTTGTGACCCTAAGTTGATTCTACGGAAGCCGAAGCATTGTTATCCGCAGCATTCCTTATATCGAGGAGACCCCTCAAGCGGGGAGAAGCCAAATAAGGGGACCTCTCTACCCTCTTTTGTGGACCTTATTATATTCATTAGTTTCTTTTAACAAAATGTAAACTTGCGGAGGGCTTCTCCAATCTGTGGAGACGACAAACCCCCAGAGGTCGAGTTGCGTGAAGGTCATCCTTAGCTCAGATGATAGCCACGCGCGCGCATACGAGACCTTTGACCTGACAGTGGTCCCTTTTCAAGGTGAGAGTTTGCAAGGCTCCTGCAATCATGGGAGTCAGGCTTCGAACAGTGAGTCCCTGCTACCTCAAGCCAATGGAGCGGTGGAACGTTTCATGCGAACACTCAATAAGGTGATAGGCGTCGCCCACGCAGACCATCAACCGTGGAACGGGTCCCTGTGCGTTCCCGCGAGAATATCGCCAAACCCTGCACTCGACCACCGGGCGAACCCCAGGACATACCAGCATGGGCACTTACTAGCGGACACCATTTCTCATCACCCGGAATGGGTGCCGCCCCCCTTCGTTGGTGCCACTCCCCCCTCGATGGTGCCGCCCTCCATCGATGGTGCCGCCCCCCATTGATGGTGCCGCCCCTATCGATGGTGCCACCCCCCCATCGATGGTGCCACCCCCATCGATGGTGCCGCCCCCCATCGATGGTGCCGCCCCCCATCGATGGTGCCGCCCCCATCGATGGTGCCACCCCCCCATCGATGGTGCCGCCCCCCATCGATGGTGCCACCCCCATCGATTGTTCCGCCCCCCATCGATGGTGCCACCCCAATCAATTGTTCCACCCCCCATCGATGGTGCCGCCCCCCATCGATGGTGCCACCCCCATCGATTGTTCCGCCCCCCATCGATGGTGCCACCCCAATCAATTGTTCCGCCCACCATCGATGGTGCCGCCCTCCATCGATGGTGCCGCCCCCCATTGATGGTTCCGCCCCCCCATTGATGGTGCCACCCCCATCGATGGTTCTGCCCCCCATCGATGGTGCCGCCCCCTATCGATGGTGCCGCCCCTCATCGATGATGCCACCCCCCATCGATGGTGCCACCCCCCATTGATGGTGCCGCCCCCCATTGATGGTGCACAAACGCTACAAATAATACGAAACAACAGTCATAAAGCAAGTGTTCGCCCTGGAGCTCCAGTGTTCAGTATTCGCCCTGGCGACTTTGTCTACATAAAGGACCGGCACCCAAGTAGCAAGTTCAGGCTCCCTTTTGAACACCACCGCTGGGTCATCACGCGACGCCGCGGCACAATGATCACTACCCGGGGCAATGGTGAGTAAATTGCACGCAGAGTCTCTCTCTTCAAGCCTGCAGAGACAGACTATGAGGAGATCCGTGACAAATCCACTCAAGCTCAGACGCCGCTCGATAGGGTGGCCAACCTGGTGGGTTCAAACGAAGGGAGTCGCTACTTGACAACTGGTGAACCCGAAACTGAGAGCTGGCAGAACACCGTCCAAAGACCAGCGGACTCCCCGGCTCCTGCTCTGGAGCCTGTCACCGGTCACCTGAATGGTGTCAGCCTCTGATACCTGGTGAACCCGAAACTGAGAGCTGGCAGAACACCGCAGAAAGACCAGCGGACTCCCCGGCTTCTGCTCAGGAGCCCATCGCCGGTCACCTGAACGCTGTCGACAGGAGCGACTGCAAGAAGTATCACTTGCGGTACAATCCAGCACTGTCCATCGACTCAAAGACTGTGTAGTCTGAGTAAACTGCACGCGTTAACCTGTTTTGTTTTAAGCGTATGTGTCCTAGTTCCCAGGAGTTGATTTGGTTTGTTGAACTGATACTGTCCGAGTTTTCAGTTTTCAGTTAATGATAAGGAGGGATGTCATGTTGCCCAGTGCCAATGACAGGGGAGACTGAGGAATCTGCCGGAGATGTGTGTCTCTTAGTCTCCTCTGTGCGCCGCCTACCGCGGGACTTAGTCGGACAGTATCCTCGATGGGCAGTATCTGTGTCGGGCAGTATCTCCGCTGGGCAGTATCTCTGTCAGTCAGTATTTGCGCTGGGCAGTATCCGTGCCGGGCAGTATCTGTGTCCGACAGTATCTGCACTGGACAGTATCAACGATGGGCAGTATCTGTGTTGAGCAGGATCCACGATGGGCAGTATCTGTGTCGGGCATATCCGTGCTGGGCAGTATCTGTCAGGCAGTATTCCCGCTGGGCAGTATCTGTGTCAAATATATTTAATCAACAAGAGAGAGGGGAAATGGAGCCACTCTTGGTTCCGCTAATAATAAGTATACAGACAACAAAAGAGTGAAGCCAAAGACTCATGAGCCAGTAAGGGAAGTAAAGAAAGTCACTCTAATTTTATAAAAGAACCTTCACTCACCAACCTAGTTGGTGACATGCTTCGTCATAGGAGGCCCACCACAGAGGCCGAGTGCCCCTCTGGTGTGCTACAACGCCTGGTTACAGCGGAACGTATCTTTTTCATAAGTGTGAAAAAGTGATGGTGCAAAAAATTGTGTTTTAAAATTACCTTTATTCGCCCAATCAAAATTTAATAATGGGGGAGTAAGATAAGGGATAAAAACAATGTGGTGGATGTTGTACATCGGCCAGTTACATCCTGTGGTATAACAAAAAACAGTGGTCTACATGTTTCAGCCTCCTTGTGCCAATTGCAAGGCTTTCGTCAGGATCAAACTGCCACGGCGGTGTACGCACGCTAAGGGGCACCCCAACCTGAGGCAGGAGCACAGAGGGACCGCATAACTTACCGTGCTTGCTGTACCTTCAGAACAGTGTTAGAAGGTGAATCAATCTGTAAGACAAAACAAACAGAGAAAGAAACAAAACCTATAGACGTTAAGTACACTACTATACCCACATATGTTGCCCGAAGAGTGGCCAGGCTCATGCTGATGGCAGTGCTCTTCACAAGTGTGGCCATATTGAATCACAACTCACAACTAATCGTGATAGTGGTGCAAGGTTTCTGAACCTCAGTTATTTCACGCCAGAAACAGTGAACTGGGTAATTACCCCAAAGGTGAGCAATAGCAACAACAGTTTGTTGCGTTTGTGCGCTTTTAATTTTGCACTCTGACTCTGGCGTTGCCAGTCGATATATATATATTTATATATTACTATGCAGGCGGTGAACTTGACTACTTAAAAACACAAGCGGTGGTGAGTCTTGTGATAGCTTCAATAAAATAAAGCTGGCAGACCACATCCAAGAAGGAGAGTGAGCTTACTTTAAGTATAGGAAAACCGTACACCGTGGGTCCGGGCGGGGGGAGGTGGCTTACAGTCAGACACTAAGAAGAGAAAGAATCAATGACATTGCGTTAATATGAGTATAGCTGTCGTATTACCTGAGTTTGTTGCGATAACTGCTCAGGTACTTACTCCGTCAAAGCCAGGCACCTAGACACTCCCGTCACAAGGACCCCGCCGACAGCGAGGCTCTCGGCTGGATCGTTTTTAACCCCTAGGCTGCGGCCGGAATTCTGCGCCTGTGTGGCACATTCCAATCGCGGGCGTGGTCATGACGGCTCCCGGCCGTCATCAGCACACATCCACCGTAACTCATGACAGCCGGGGGCCGGCATCAGCGCCGAAGGGGTTAAACTGAGATTTGGCCTTGTTGGGCGTTTGCGGTCCGTGTCCCGGTCCCCGAAGAACGTCCGTGCGTGCGCACGCACGTATCTCAGAGAAAGGCTGCACCGTTAACCTGTGCGATGTGAGGCAAGTATGGAAACTGAATGACTTTATTCAATATGAGGTGAACGTGGCAATCTTGACATGGTTTTAATTTCAAATTTGCTTTATTGAGTTCAAAAGCAGTGAGAGGCATTACAGAACAGCAGAGGCTTGGCAGGTGTATAAAGCATTTGAGACAGACAGGGACGTCTTCTCTAGAAATTAGCAAGAGAGCAAAAGTAATACACCAATGAAGGGATGTAGAGCCCGTGCTATAGCCAAAGTGCCATGGAAAGGGGTCAAGTGGCCAAAACCAGAAAGTCTCATCCCCCCTCCCCCAACCCAACTCCCTTTCCCTCCCACCACCCTGACCAGTATGCCTTGTGTAAGAGAAACATGGAACGACATCGTTAGAGCCTCGCGTTGAAGAGCGTTCAAGGACACTGCGGGTTACGCGGTGGCTCCGTAAGTCGTAGGAGGCGAAGATACTTGGGGCATGTGATTTCATTAAATTCTTTGGACAACAAAGATAAGAGCGGTTGCCAGGTCTTCTGAAAGGAGTCCGTGGAGTGTGTCAATGTAGCTTGGATGCGCTCCATGCCTAATGTAAACCATAGTTTGTGTAACCAGCCCGTGTGGGTAGGGACAGTGGGTGAGCCCCAAAGTGACAGGAGATGCTGTGACGCTGCTTGCATGGCGATGCCCATTTGTTTGCCGCGCATGGACCTCAAGGGGAATGTGAGCGCATTGGGTAGTCCTAAAACTGCATATGCGGGAAAGCGTGGAATTTCTGTCTGAAAGGTGGAGTCAATATCATCCAGGACCTCCTTCCAGTAGTCCCGGACGAAGTGGCAGTCCCACAGCAGATGAGTCAATGTGCCCTGCTTACCGCATCCTCTCCAGCATAGCGCACTCCGAAGAGGGTTGCCCCGGTTAAGCCTGACCGGGGTGAGGTGCCAGTACATGGCTAGTTTTACCGCCGCTTCCCTGGCAGCCGTGTTACGGGTAGTGTGTGCCGCTCTATAATAAACAAACCCCCATTCTCTGGGCGACAATGTCCTGCCAAGTTCCGATTCCCAGCGTTTCTGCCCCGCCGTTTTGTGTGGGCCGGGAGCCGGAGAGAGCATCTTGTAGATGTCCGAAATAAGGTGTTTGTCGGAATCTTTGGTAATCAGCCATTTTTCAAATGGGGTCAGTGGTCGATACATCAAGGGAGCACGATCAGGGTGCGTCATCCAGTGACGAAGTTGGAAGTATTGGAACAGGCGGGGGTTGGCCACCCCATAGTCTTGCACTATGTCATCAAGTGAGAGGAAGCTTTCGGATTCGAAAAAGAAGCCAGCGGAGCGGCATTCCGCGCCACGCCATTGTGGAAAGGCGCGGGGGTTGTTACCTGGTGGAAAATCCGGGTTGTCTAAAATTGGGGTGAGTGGGGATGGAAAGTTGTCAGTTTCTCCTGACCGCCACTGCATCCCAAGCTCTCATGATAGTGCGCGTGATGGGTGACTGAGAGAGATATTTCGGCCTATGTTGACGGGCGAGGAACGGTATCTTCCATAGGGAGGTCTGGGCCATCGCCCTGTCTTGGAACAGCCATCTTTTTTCGGATTCCGGCCTGTACCATTCCACCAGGTAGCGGATTTGCGAGGCGCGGAAGTACTGTTGGAGGTTGGGGATCCCGAGGCCACCCTCATCTACCGACCTGTATGCAACCTGTTTATGCAGGCGTGCTCGCTGTTTTCCCCAGATAAACTGGTGGAGAGCGATTTGTAGAGTCGACAAGGCCCCGGCCGGTGGGGGATCGGTAGGGTTTGAAAAATGTACAAGATTTTCTGCAAGGCTGACATTTTCACTGCTGCTACACGGCCTAACAGGGAGAGGGGTTGTTTTGACCAGCGGGCAAGGCCGGCTTGGATCTGGGAGGTGAGCGTTTTATAGTTAAGGGATGCCAACTCAGCAGTGTTGGAAGTGAGGGTGATTCCCAAGTATGGGAGTTGTGAGGAAAGCTGGAGGTCGCAGCCGAAGGTTGGTGTAGGGGTGCGCGAATGGGCGTTGCTGCCTAGAGGTAGAATCAAAGATTTCCCCCGATTGATCTTAAAGCCGGAGATAGCTCTGAATGTGTCTAGCTCCTCTAAGAAAGCGGGTATGGAGCGGGACGGGTCATTGAGAGTAGCAATAATATCATCACTGTATAGGCTCACCACATGTGGTTCGCGGCCAAAGGTGATGCCATGGATGTTAGGGTTATCTCTTAGTTTTTGTGCCAGCGGATCCACATAAAGGGCGAACAAAAGGGGAGAAAGGGGGCACCCCTGACGCGTTCCCCTCTGTATCTCGAAGGGATTAGATTTAAGACTGCCTAGGCGGACTTTGGCCTGAGGATGATCGTAGCAGGCCGCAATCCAGGATTGGAAACGGTCGCCCAGGTGATAACGCTGCAGGACCTTCTGCAGGTAGGCCCAGTCGACGCGATCAAACGCTTTTTCCGCGTCTATAGCTAACAGTGCCGAATCCGAGCCTTGAAAGTGCGTTTTGTCCACCAGGTGCAGGAGCCTTTTAGTGTTGTCACTGCATTGGCGGTTTGGGACGAATCCCGATTGGTCTGGCTCGAGGATGCCCGGGAGGCAGGGGCCAAGGCGTGCTGCCAGTATTCCAGTGAATAGCTTCAAGTCCAGGTTGAGCAGTGAGATGGGACGGAAGGCTGAGCAATGTGTTGGGCTCTTGCCCGGTTTAGGCAACACTACTATGTCCGCTGCAAGCATGTCGGGGGGTATGGAGCTCGGGCCTTCAAACGAGTTGAACAGCTTCGTAAGTGTCGGCGCCAGAAGTGGGCCAAACAGTTTGTAGAAGCCCGATGAGAAGCCGTCAGGGCCCGGAGATTTGAGCGGTCGCAAGCGGGAAATTGCGGCCAGGACCTCGTCCTGTCGGATGGGAGCGTCCAGGGCGTCTGAGATCGACTTGGACAGTGGTGTGATATGCGCGGAGCGCAAATAAGCATCTATGTCCGCGGGCGGTGTTCGGTCTTCCTTATATAGGGAAGCATAAAAGGAGCGGAAGGCGTCGGCGACTTTCGCCTCGGCCGTGATGGTTTCCCCAGAGTCATCCAGTAGAGTGGTGATTTTGGAACGCTGGGTTTTGGCTTTGAAGAGCGCTAGCTAAAAGGCGCCCGGTGCGGTTACCTCCCACATAGTAGGAATGGCGGAGCCTGAGGGCAGCGAATTCAGCCCTGTCAGTGTCAAGACTAGCCAGTTGGGCCCTGGCGGCCTTCAACTGCCTCCAGATCCTCGGAGCACCAGTGCGACTGTGGACACGTTCAAGTTCAGCCACTTGAGCCGTGAGGGCGTCCCGTTTTTCCTTCCGTAGCTTGGCGTCAGCTGCCGCTATAGCAATTAGTTCCCCCCTCACTACGGCCTTCAAAGCGCCCCAGAGGGCCGAGGTGGAAGTGACAGAGCCATCGTTGGTGGCAAGGTATTCCGGAATGCATTTACGGATTTGCACAGCGACAGCCGGCCTCTGCAGCATGGTTTCGTTAAGCCTCCACGATCTCGGGGTACGCGCAGTAGCAGGCACTGTGAGCGTCAATTCCACTGCGTCGTGGTTGGAAAGAGCAGCTGGGACTATGGAAACGTCAGTGATGAGAGGTGTGAGGTCGGAGGAACCTAGGAAATGGTCTAGGCGCGCATATGTGCGATGGACATGGGAGATTGACATGGTTTTAGAATGCTAGTCATTATACATTTCTCTCAGATATCTGTTTAGCCATTTACTGGTGCAGCAATGAAATTGTGGTCTCAATCTATATGGCACAATTTATTCTGTGCAAATTTACAAACTGAAAAAACTAACACTAGAGAAAACAGCACAATTGTGCTATAATGGACAAGCCAAGGAAATGTATCCTTATTACTGCTGACACCATTAGTGCTAAATAGCTGGCACAATATGTGCTTAACAAACTAATGCACGTCTGGAATTTTATTTATATTTAACGTGGAAAACTAGTTGGTAGAGAAGAGCACCACTTGCGTGAAGGAATGAAATATATGCATATCATATCCTGCCATGATGGTGTAAATACAACTTCGGATACGAAGGGGCGGTAACGCTTTAACACAGATCCCCAGGGGATGTTGTCATTCAGGCCCTGTTTGTGTGTAGAGAGGTGATCCACCCACCATTGTTCTTTTTCAAATAGTGTTTTCTGTGAGTTCTCTCCAGACTTTATTTGTTCAATAACTGTCCAACGCAAATCATGTGTGGGATTGTTGGCCTGCAGGAAATGTTCAGTCTTCCTGGTTGTGCTTTTCTTGCACCAGATATTGCTCCGATGCTCACACAAACGCTGTTTGACTTTGCGTGTGGTCATTCCCAAATACCTTAATCCGCATGGACACGTGATGAGGTACATCACATTGTTGGAATTACAGTTTGTATGTGATTTTTGTGACCATGTTTTGCTGTGTTCAAGATTTAAGGTTTTCGTAGTGGTGGTAACATGACAAACGCTACATGTGCCACACAGAAAATGCCCTATGACCTTCGGTAGGCCCGAGGCATTGAGTACAAACTGGTTGTATTCGTTGTCTGTTTTCTTAGGGTGTGTATGTACTAGAGCTTCCCTAAGGCTTCTTAGTCTTTTGTAGGAAAATAAGAGCTTTCCCATTTCCTGTTGTTGCTTGTCAGTACCTTCTAATGTTTGTTTATTAACTTTGTTATTGCATTGCTGGCGACACAATATGTCATTACACAGGTCAAGGGGACTCCGTCAATCTGATTCGGGTTCTCTGGTTTATGGCTCGTTTACAACTTTTCTTTAGGATTTGGTCCGGGTAGCCACGATTGCGCAGTTACTTGGTAAACTCAGCCGACTGGGTGCGGTAGTCTGTTACCGTAAATATGGCCCGTAGGGAAGGTTCTCTCGTAAAGGTCTAGGACAGAAGCTCGAAAATTCCAGTAGATTATTCTTTGCTGTGGGTTTGTGATATGTCTTCGTGAGCATTTGACCCTCTGTTTTTGTAATTACAACAACAAGAAAGACCATTTATTTTCGGTCAAAAGCATGTGTGAACCTGAGATTAGGATCACATGAGTTGATCCATTGCAGGAACTCTTGTAAGGTTTGTTCCGATCCTTGCCAAATTACTAAGACGTTGTCAATATACCTTTTCCAAAAGGATATAAAGGACGAAAAGGGATTACTTGCCGCCAAAATGTTTTTGTTCAAAGTCATGCACATAGAGGCCTGCTACGCTTGGGGTGAAGGTACTGCCCATCGAAGTCCCTGTTTGCAGGAACAGGTCATCTTTGTATTGAAAGAAGTTTTGTTTTAGTGCCAAGGTCGCACAATCAATGATGAACTTTGTAGGGGTCTTGTAGTCCCATGTGGCCTTATCCAGAGCCTCACCAAGTACCTTGAATGTGCCATCCTGTGGGATACTGGTGTACAGGCTCTCGATGTCTAACGACACCAGTATCGTAGACTCCTCATCCACTGTTAGATTTAGTAGGAGTGCTAGGAGACTCTTGGTGTCCTTAAGGTAAGTGCATTTTTTTGTATCGAGGGTTTAAGAAAAAAATTGCAGAAATGCGATAATGGCTCCAAGAGTGACCCAATACCCGAGACGATAGGATGTCCCGGAGGTGGAGTTCTATTTTTGTGCGTTTATTGGTAAAGTGTAGAAGTATGGTATAATCCCATCGCCTTTCGTCAGGAATTCCGCTTCATGTTTAGAGATATGGCCATTTGATACTGCATCATCAACCAAGTCAGACATTTTTGCCCTGAGCTGTAAGGAAGGGTCAGTATTGAGAAGGGTATAGTTCTTTCGATCATCCAAGAGGTGTCTGCATTCGATGTCGTAATCCGCCAAATCCTGTATGACAAGACCACCGCCCTTATCCTCTGGTTTTATCACAATAGTGGTGTTGGATTGTAAGGATGGGAGGGCGTTGAACTCCGCTGCGCTCAGGTTCTTGAACGTTCCTATCTCTTCGAAATTCTCAATGTCATTAACCCCTTCCGTGCTCCCGCCGGCCCTCCCTCCCTGGTGCTGCCCGCCCACTCTTTGGAACGGTTGAACCGCGGTTAAGGCGTTAAATACTGCCTGTTCAAAGGTCAGTATTTCCACAGGCCCTGTGTGTGGAGGTGGGTTGAAAGTGGATTTTAATCTTAAACCGGTTTCCCCTGCAGGGCTGGGGTCGACAGATGGTCCTTCCTTCTCAAAATAGTCTCCTAGTCTGAGCTTCCTAAAAAACTGCGCGAGCTCACAGTGTAACCAGAATTGATCCAATCGAGCCGTGGGTGCATAAACGATACCTCTTTCGAGCACCTTCACTTCCATTGGGCTAAGGATCAATCCAGATAGGTTGGTAATTAAAGTCTCTGGTTGCTGGTCCCGGCTCGTTGTTCCCGGGACTTGCTGCGGGTGTTGCTCCCCACTGTATCCTCCTGTTTCCAATGGACTTGGCTGGTCCCTCTTCTCTTCCCTCTTCCCCTTCGGCCCCTCTCTAAAAAAGGTGGTCTATATGTGTTTTGTGGGAAGGGTTGGACTTGCAGAGCCGCTGTTTGTAAATCCGTCATCGTCAGAGGCGTCTGAGTTATTAGAGATTCTTGGTGGTGCTACATATTCCGGATCTGCATAGGAGTAAACCTTATTGAACGCAAATCGTGTAAGATCTTTCTGGAACTTTTGTGCTTTTGATTGCGTTAAATTTTCTTTGTATTCATTTAACTCTTTGTTCAGTGTGTCTAAGTTATTTTTGTATCCTATTAGTGTGGTCTTGATATGGGTCTCCGTGAGTTGTATTTCCACCATCATTTCATCAGACAGTCTTAAAATACTGTCTTAATAATCAGAACTAGCCAGTCGCGGATACAGTGCCACGCGATCTGGGCCCATTCTTTTCGAAACACAGCATCTTCTAAAAAAACGCGAGGGGCATTGGTTACCAATAGACCTCATGGTGCCGTGTTATTTTGTAGGTACTCAGTAAGAATAGTACCGTGCAGGATGGTCCGTATTCTTTTACGCTTTTGTTCCGTCAATTTCACAGTATCTGTGTCAGGCAGTATCCGCGCTGGGCAGTATCTGTGTCAGGCAGTATCCGCGCTGCGCAGTATCTCTGTCAGGCACTATCCACGCTGGGCAGTATCCGTGTCAGGCAGTATCTGCACTGGGCAGTATCCGCGCTGCACAGTGTCTCTGAAAAGGTAGTATCCGCACTGGGAAATATCTGTTAGGCACTATCCACGCTGGGCAGTATCCGTGTCAGGCAGTATCTGCACTGGGCAGTATCCGCGCTGCACAGTGTCTCTGAAAAGGTAGTATCCGCACTGGGAAATATCTGTTAGGCACTATCCACGCTGGGCAGTATCCGTGTCAGGCTGTATCTCTGTCAGGTCGTATACGCGCTGGGCAGTAACTGTGTCAGGCAGTATCTGCACTGGGCAGTATCCACGCTGCGCAGTATCTCTGAAAAGGTAGTATCCGCACTGGGAAATATCTGTGAGGCACTATCTACGCTAGGCAGTATCTTTGTCAGGCAGTATCTGCCCTGGGCAGTATCCGATACTGCGTATTATCTCTGTCAGGTCGTATCCGCACTGGGCAGTATCTGTGTCAGGCAGTATCCGCGCTGTGCAGTATTTCTGTCAGGTCGTAGCCACGCTGGGCAGTTTCTGTGTTGGGCAGGATCCGCGCTGGGCCGTATCTGCGCCGCAGGCGACCAAGCACTGCCAAGGCTCTGGTTGGGCCCAACTACCACCTCTACATGCCCCTTTCTCCAGGTTCTGCCCCTTTCTCCAGGTTCTACTCCTCTCTCCAGATTCAGCCCCTTTCTCCTGGTTCTACCCCTCTCAACCAGGTTCTGCCCCTTTCTCTTGGATCTGCCCCTTTCTCCTGGTTCAGCCCCTCTCTCCTGGTTCAGCCCCTTTCTCCAGGTTCTGCCCCTTTCTCCAGGTTCTACTCCTCTCTCCAGATTCAGCCCCTTTCTCCTGGTTCTACCCCTCTCAACCAGGTTCTGCCCCTTTCTCTTGGATCTGCCCCTTTCTCCTGGTTCAGCCCCTCTCTCCTGGTCCTGCCCCTTTCTCCAGGTTCTGCCCCTTTCTCCAGGTTCTACTCCTCTCTCCAGATTCAGCCCCTTTCTCCTGGTTCTACCCCTCTCAACCAGGTTCTGCCCCTTTCTCTTGGATCTGCCCCTTTCTCCTGGTTCAGCCCCTCTCTCCTGGTTCAGCCCCTTTCTCCAGGTTCTGCCCCTTTCTCCAGGTTCTACCCCTCTCTCCTGGTTCTACCCCTTTCTCCAGGTTCTGCCCATTTCTCCTGGTTCAACCCCTTTCTCTAGTTTCTGCCCCTTTCTCCTGGTTCTGCCCCTTTCTCCTGGTTCTGCCCCTTTCTCCTGGTTCAGCCCCTTTCTCCAGGTTCTGCCCCTTCCTCCAGGTTCTGCCCCTCTCTCCATGTTCAGCTCCTTTCTCCTGGTTCTGCCCCTTTCTCCTGGTTCTGCCCCTTTCTCCTGGTTCAGCCCCTTTTTTCCAGGTCCTTCCCTCTCTCCCAGGTCAAGCCCCCTTCTCCCAGATGCTGTCCTCTCTCCTGGTTCAGCCCCTTTCTCCTGGTCCTGCCCCTTTCTCCAGGTTCGGCCCCTCTCTCTCAGGTTTGGCCCCTCTCTCTCAGGTTCGGCCCCTCTCTCCCAGGTCCTGCCCCTCTCTCCCAGGTCCTGCCACTCTCCCAGAATCTGCTCTTTCTTCTGGTTCAGCCCCGTTCTCCTGGTCCTGCCCTTTTCTCCAGGTTCTGCCCTTTTCTCCAGGTTCTGCCCCTTTCACCTGGTTCTGCCCCTTTCTCCAGGTTCTGCCCCTTTCTCCCAGGTCCTGCCCCTCTCTCCCAGGTTCTGCCCCTCTCTCCCAGGTTCTGCCCCTCTCTCCCAGGTTCTGCCCCTCTCTCCCAGGTTCTGCCCCTCTCTCACAGGTTCTGCCCCTCTCTCACAGGTTCTGCCCCTCTCTCCCAGGTTCTGCCCCTCTCTCCCAGGTTCTGCCCCTCTCTCCCAGGTTCTGCCCCTCTTTCCAGGTTCTGCCCCTCTTTCCAGGTTCGGCCCCTCTTTTCAGGTTCTCCCCCTCTTTCCAGGTTCTCCCCCTCTTTCCAGGTTCTCGCCCTCTCTCCCATGTTCATCCCCTCTCTCCCAGGTCCTTCCCTCTGCTCCTCTCTCCAATGTCATGCCCCTCTCTCTCTGAGGTCCTGCCCCACTCTCCAAGGTCCTGCCTCCTGACTCCCAGATCCTGCCCCCTGACTCCCAGGTTCTGCCCCTCTCTCCCAGGTTCTGCCCCTCTCTCCCAGGTTCTGCCCCTCTCTCCCAGGTTCTGCCCCTCTCTCCCAGGTTCTGTCTCTCTCTCTCCCAGGTTCTGCCCCTCTCTCCCAGGTTCTGCTCCTCTCTCCCGGGTCCTGCCCCTCTCTCCCAGGTTCTCCCTTCTCTCTCAGGTTCTCCCTTCTCTCCCAGGTTCTCCCTTCTCTCCCAGGTTCTGCCCCTCTCTCCAAGGTCCTGCCCTTCTCTCCTGGTTCCGCCCCTGTCTCCGAGGTTCTGCCCCACTCTCCCAGGTTCTGCCCCTCTCTCCCAGGTTCTGCCCCTCTCTCCCAGGTTCTACCCCCGATTCCCAGGTTATGTCCCACTCTTCTAGGTGCTGCCCTCTTCTCCCATGTTCTGCCCCTGACTCCCAAGTTCTGCCCCACTCTCCAAGGTCCTGCCCCCTGACTCCCAGGTCCTGCTCCCTGACTCCCAGGTCCTGCCTCCTGACTCCCAGGTTCTGCCCCTCTCTCCCAGGTCCTTCCCCTCTCTCCCAGGACCTGCCCCTCTCTCCCAGGACCTGCCCCTCTCTCCCAGGTTCTGCCCCTCTCTCCAAGGTCCTTCTCTTCTCTCCTGGTTCCGCCCCTGTCTCCCAGGTTCCGCCCCTGTCTCCCAGGTTCCGCCCCTGTCTCCCAGGTTCCGCCCCTGTCTCCCATGTTCCTCCCCCGTCTCCCAGGTTCTGCCCCTCTCTCCATGTTCAGCTCCTTTCTCCTGGTTCAGCCCCTTTCTCCTGGTTCTGCCCCTTTCTCCTGGTTCAGCCCCTTTTTTCCAGGTTCTACCTCTCTCCGAGGTCCTGCCACTCGTCCAGATTCTGTCCACTCTCCCAGGTCCTTCCCTCTCTCCCAGGTCAAGCACCTCTCTGCCAGATTCTGTCGCTCTCCCTGGTTCTGCCCCTCTCTCCCAGGTTCTGCCCCTCTCTCCCAGGTTCTGCTCCTCTCTCCCGGGTCCTGCCCCTCTCTCCCAGGTTCTCCCTTCTCTCCCAGGTTCTCCCTTCTCTCCCAGGTTCTGCCCCTCTCTCCAAGGTCCTGCCCTTCTCTCCTGGTTCCGCCCCTGTCTCCGAGGTTCTGCCCCACTCTCCCAGGTTCTGCCCCTCTCTCCCAGGTTCTGCCCCTCTCTCCCAGGTTCTGCCCCTCTCTCCCAGGTCCTTCCCTCTCTCCCAGGTCAAGCACCTCTCTGCCAGATTCTGTCGCTCTCCCTGGTTCTGCCCCTCTCTCCCAGGTTCTGCCCCTCTCTCCCAGGTCCTTCCCTCTCTCCTGGTTCAGCCCCTTTCTGTTGGTCCTGCCCCTTTCTCTCAGATTCTTCCCCTCTCTCCCAGGTTCTGCCCCCGTCTCTCCTGGTTCTGCCCCTCTCTCCCTGGTTCTGCCCCACTCTCCCAGGTTCTGCCCCTCTCTCCCAGGTTCTGCCCCTCTCTCCCAGGTTCTGCCCCTGACTCCCAGGTTCTGCCCCACTCTCCCAGGTTCTGCCCCCGTCTCTCCTGGTTCTGCCCCACTCTCCCAGGTTCTGCCCCACTCTCCCAGGTTCTGCCCCTCTCTCCCAGGTCCTTCCCTCTCTCCCAGGTCAAGCACCTCTCTGCCAGATGCTGTCCTCTCTCCTGGTTCAGCCCCTTTCTCCTGGTCCTGCCCCTTTCTCCAGGTTCGGCCCCTCTCTCCCAGGTTCTGCCCCTCTCTCCCAGGTCCTTCCCTCTCTCCCAGGTCAAGCACCTCTCTGCCAGATGCTGTCCACTCTCCTGGTTCAGCCCCTTTCTGTTGGTCCTGCCCCTTTCTCTCAGATTCGGCCCCTCTCTCCCAGGTTCTGCCCTTCTCTCCAGGTTCTGCCCCCGTCTCTCCTGGTTCTGCCCCTCTCTCCCAGGTTCTGCCCCTCTCTCCCAGGTTCTGCCCCTGACTCCCAGGTTCTGCCCCACTCTCCCAGGTTCTGCCCCCGTCTCTCCTGGTTCTGCCCCACTCTCCCACGTTCTGCCCCACTCTCCCAGGTTCTGCCCCTGACTCCCAGGTTCTGCCCCTGACTCCCAGGTTCTGCCCCTCTCCCCGGTTCTGCCCCTCTCTCCACGTTCTACCCCTCTTTCCAGGTCATACCCCTCTCTCCCTCCGCCTTCTCCTCCAGTCCGATCATCAGCTGCCCCGCCGCAGGCTAACGCCCCTCCCCCCCCCCCACGACCCCAACCTCCTATTATGAACTTATCTGCCCTGTGATTCTGATCTGAGATGGATCCGCCGCCCCGAGGGGCATTCTTGGGAGGTGACGCTTCTCACCGTGAGGTTTGGACGCCCCCCGTGCGCCGTGTGTGATCCTCGGCGCTCGTGTTTCACTAATGCGGCCTAACCGAGGCGCAGCGTCCGGGGGGCTTAATCCGAATCAGGGGCTCGGGGCCCCCTGCACCCCAGCTCGGCTCCCGCACCTGGTCCCAATCTATCCTCCAGCGGCTTCCATTACCGAAGGGTGGGGGGGGTGGGTGGGGGGGGGGGGGGGGGGGCTGAGCCCGGCCGGGCAAGGGCCTCCGAAGGGCAGGTAACCCGGGTCCCAGCGGTTTGAACCCTACACTAACCTACCCCAGGGTATTTGGAACGGCAGATACCGGGGTGCCAGGGCTGTTAACCCTTCACTGACCTGCCATGGGGTATCAGAAAAACACACAAGATGATGGACGGAATGTTGCCCAATGGCAAAACGTTTACCCCGGTCACAGATCTGGGTTTAATCCATCGTTATTTTGCTCACTCAGCCACCCCAGTACAGACATGGCCAAATGCAAATCAGCCTTGACCCTGTGCCTCATGGGAACAGTCCAGCCCAACTGCCAAGCCATGTCTTCCCTGGACCGGAAACAAGCTACCGAGGACCGGTTTCTGGCATTACAGCCGTCTTCAGCCGGATAGCTTAACTCCAGTGGCAAAGTGAGCCTGGGACTCATGTCTGGGTATACCCTTCCATAGTGTTTACCTTCTGCACCTGAAGTCTACGGCTAGACCTGAAGTTAAGGGTTAGACCTGAAGTGTAAGGTTAGACCTGAAGTGTAAGGCTAGACCTGAAGTTAAGGGTTAGACCTGAAGTGTACGGTTAGACCTGAAGTGTAAGGCTAGGCCTGAAGTGTAAGGTGAGACCTGAAGTCTAGGGTTAGACCTGAAGTGTAAGGTTAGACCTGAAGTGTAAGGCTAGACCTGAAGTTAAGGGTTAGACCTGAAGTGTAAGGTTAGACCTGAAGTGTAAGGCTAGGCCTGAAGTGTAAGGTGAGACCTGAAGTCTAGGGTTAGACCTGACGTGTAAGGCTAGACCTGAAGTTAAGGGTTAGACCTGAAATGTAAGGTTAGATCTGAAGTGTAAGGCTAGACCTGAAGTTAAGGGTTAGACCTGAAGTGTAAGGTTAGACCTGATGTCTAGGGTTAGACCTGAAATCTAGGGTTAGACATAAAGTCTAAGTGTAGACCTGAAGTTTAATGCTAGACCTGAAGTTTAATGCTAGACCTGCAGGGTAAGGTTAGACCTGAAGAATAAGGTTAGACCTGAAGAGTTAGACCTGAAATGTAAGGTTAAACCTGAAGTGTAGGGTTAGACCTTAAGAATAAGGCTAGACCTGAAGTCTAGTGTGAAACCTAAAGTCTAGAGTTAGACCTGAAGTGTAAGGTTAGCCCTGAAGTAAAAGGTTAGATCTGAAGTGTAAGGTTAGGCCTGAAATGTAAGGTTAGGCCTGAAGTGTAAGGTTAGGCCTGAAGTGTAAGGCTAGGCCTGAAGTGTAAGGCTAGGCCTGAAGTGTAAGGCTAGGCCTGAAGTGTAAGGCTAGACCTGAAGTGTAAGGCTAGCCCTGAAGTGTAAGGCTTAGACTTGAAGTGTAAGGCTGGACCTGAAGTGTAAGGCTGGACCTGAAGTGTAAGGCTGGACCTGAAGTGTAAGGCTGGACCTGAAGTGTAAGGCTGGACCTGAAGTGTAAGGCTGGACCTGAAGTGTAAGGCTAGACCGGCAGTGTAAGGCTAGACCTGAAGTATAGGGTTAGACCTGAAGTCTAGGGTTAGACTTGAAGTCTAGATTTAGACCTGAAGTGTTAGGGTAGACCTGAAGTGTAAGGTTAAACCTGAAGTATAAGGCTTGACCTGATGTGTAAGGCTTGACCTGATGTGTAAGGCTTGACCGGATGTGTAAGGCTAGCCCTGATGTGTAAGGCTAGCCCTGAAGTGTAACCTGAAGTGTAAGGCTAGACCTGAAGTCTAGACCTGAAGTGTACGGTTAGACCTCAAGTGTAACGCTAGACCTCAAGTGTAACGCTAGACCTCAAGTATACGGTTAGACCTGGAGTGTAAGATTAGTCCTGAAGTGTAAGATTAGTCCTGAAGTGTAAGATTAGACCTGAAGTGTAAGATTAGACCTGACATGTAAAGTTACACCTGCAGTCTAGGGTTAGACCTTAAGAGTAAGGTTAGACCTGATGTGTAAGGCTAGACCTGAAGTGTAGGTTAGACCTGAAGTGTAGGTTAGACCTGAAGTGTAGGTTAGACCTGAAGTGTAGGTTAGGCCTGAAGTGTAAGGTTGGGCCTGAAGTGTAAGGTTGGGCCTGAAGTGTAAGGCTAGACCTGAAGTGTAAGGCTAGACCTGAAGTGTAAGGTTAGATCTGAAGTGTAAGGTCAGTCCTGAAGTGTAAGGTCAGTCCTGAAGTGTAAGGCTGGGCCTGAAGTGTAAGGCTAGACCTGAAGTGTAAGGTTAGATCTGAAGTGTAAGGTCAGTCCTGAAGTGTAAGGTTGGGCCTGAAGTGGAAGGCTAGACCTGAAGTCTAGGGTTAGAACTGAAGTCTAGGGTTACACCTGAAGTCTAAGTCTGGACCTGAAGTCTAGGGTTAGACCTGTAGTGTAAGGCTAGGCCTGAAGTGTAAAGCTAGGCCTGAAGTGTAAGGCTAGACCTGCAGTGTAAGGCTAGACCTGAAGTGTAAGGCTAGACCTGAAGTGTAAGGCTAGACCTGAAGTGTAAGGCTAGACCTGAAGTGTAAGGATAGACCTGAGTGCAAGACTTAGATCTGTAGTCTCGGGTTAGACCTGAAGTCTAGAGTTAGATCTGAAGTGTAAGGTTAGAACTGAAGTGTAAGGTTAAACCTGAAGTCTAGGGTTAGACCTTGAGTGTAAGGTTGGACCTGAAGTGTAAAGCTAGACCTGAAGTGTAAGGCTAGACCTGCAGTGTAGGGTTAGACCTGCAGTGCATGGCTAGACCTGAAGTGTAGGGTTAGACCTGCAGTGCAAGGCTAGACCTGATGTCTAGGGTTAGACCTGAAGTCTAGGGGGTTAGACCTGAAGTGTACGGTTATACCTGAAGTGTTGTAAGGCTAGACCTGAAGTGTAGGGCTAGACCTGAAGTGTAAGGCTAGACCTGAAGTGTAAGGCTAGACCTGAAGTGTAGGGCTAGACCTGAAGTCTCTGGTTAGACCTGAAGTCTAAGTATAGACCTGAAGTGTATGGTTAGACCTGAAGTGTATGGTTAGACCTGAAGTCTAGGGTTAGACCTGAAGTCTAGAGTTAGACCTAAGTCTAGAGTTAAACCTAAGTCTAGAGTTAAACCTAAGTCTAGAGTTAGACCTAAGTCTAGAGTTAGACCTAAGTCTAGAGTTAGACCTAAGTCTAGAGTTAGACCTAAGTCTAGAGTTAGACCTAAGTCTAGAGTTAGACCTGAAGTCTAGGGTTAGACCTGGTTGTAAGTTTAGACATGAAATGTTGTAAGACTAGACCTGAAGTGTGAGGCTAGACCTGAAGTGTGAGGCTAGACATGAAGTGTGAGGCTAGACATGAAGTGTGAGGCTAGACCTGAAGTGTAAGGCTAGACCTGAAGTGTAAGGCTAGGCCTGAAGTGTAAGGCTAGTAAGGCTAGGCCTGAAGTGTAAGGCTAGACCTGAAGTGTAAGCCTAGACCTGAAGTGTAAGGTTATACCTGAAGTGTAAGGCTAGGCCTGAAGTGTAAGCCTAGACCTGAAGTGTAAGGTTATACCTGAAGTGTAAGGCTAGGCCTGAAGTGTAAGCCTAGACCTGAAGTGTAAGGTTATACCTGAAGTGTAAGGTTATACCTGAAGTGTAAGGCTAGGCCTGAAGTGTAAGGCTAGGCCTGAAGTGTGAGGCTAGGCCTGAAGTGTGAGGCTAGGCCTGAAGTGTGAGGCTAGGCCTGAAGTGTGAGGCTAGGCCTGAAGTGTAAGGCTAGGCCTGAAGTGTAAGGCTAGGCCTGAAGTGTAAGGCTAGGCCTGAAGTGTAAGGCTAGGCCTGAAGTGTGAGGCTAGGCCTGAAGTGTAAGGATAGGCCTGAAGTGTAAAGCTAGGCCTGAAGTGTAAGGCTAGACCTGAAGTGTAAGGTTAGACCTGAAATGTAAGGTTAGATCTGAAGTGTAAGGCTAGACCTGAAGTTAAGGGTTAGACCTGAAGTGTAAGGTTAGATCTGATGTCTAGGGTTAGACCTGAAATCTAGGGTTAGACATAAAGTCTAAGTGTAGACCTGAAGTTTAATGCTAGACCTGAAGTTTAATGCTAGACCTGCAGGGTAAGGTTAGACCTGAAGAATAAGGTTAGACCTGAAGAGTTAGACCTGAAATGTAAGGTTAAACCTGAAGTGTAGGGTTAGACCTTAAGAATAAGGCTAGACCTGAAGTCTAGTGTGAAACCTAAAGTCTAGAGTTAGACCTGAAGTGTAAGGTTAGCCCTGAAGTAAAAGGTTAGATCTGAAGTGTAAGGTTAGGCCTGAAGTGTAAGGTTAGGCCTGAAGTGTAAGGTTAGGCCTGAAGTGTAAGGCTAGGCCTGAAGTGTAAGGCTAGGCCTGAAGTGTAAGGCTAGGCCTGAAGTGTAAGGCTAGGCCTGAAGTGTAAGGCTAGGCCTGAAGTGTAAGGCTAGACCTGAAGTGTAAGGCTAGCCCTGAAGTGTAAGGCTTAGACTTGAAGTGTAAGGCTGGACCTGAAGTGTAAGGCTGGACCTGAAGTGTAAGGCTGGACCTGAAGTGTAAGGCTGGACCTGAAGTGTAAGGCTGGACCTGAAGTGTAAGGCTGGACCTGAAGTGTAAGGCTAGACCGGCAGTGTAAGGCTAGACCTGAAGTCTAGGGTTAGACCTGAAGTCTAGGGTTAGACTTGAAGTCTAGATTTAGACCTGAAGTGTTAGGGTAGACCTGAAGTGTAAGGTTAAACCTGAAGTATAAGGCTTGACCTGATGTGTAAGGCTTGACCTGATGTGTAAGGCTTGACCGGATGTGTAAGGCTAGCCCTGATGTGTAAGGCTAGCCCTGAAGTGTAACCTGAAGTGTAAGGCTAGACCTGAAGTCTAGACCTGAAGTGTACGGTTAGACCTCAAGTGTAACGCTAGACCTCAAGTGTAACGCTAGACCTCAAGTATACGGTTAGACCTGGAGTGTAACATTAGTCCTGAAGTGTAACATTAGTCCTGAAGTGTAAGATTAGTCCTGAAGTGTAAGATTAGACCTGAAGTGTAAGATTAGACCTGACATGTAAAGTTACACCTGCAGTCTAGGGTTAGACCTTAAGAGTAAGGTTAGACCTGATGTGTAAGGCTAGACCTGAAGTGTAGGTTAGACCTGAAGTGTAGGTTAGACCTGAAGTGTAGGTTAGACCTGAAGTGTAGGTTAGACCTGAAGTGTAGGTTAGGCCTGAAGTGTAAGGTTGGGCCTGAAGTGTAAGGCTAGACCTGAAGTGTAAGGTCAGTCCTGAAGTGTAAGGTTGGGCCTGAAGTGTAAGGTTGGGCCTGAAGTGTAAGGCTAGACCTGAAGTGTAAGGCTAGACCTGAAGTGTAAGGCTAGACCTGAAGTGTACGGTTAGACCTCAAGTGTAACGCTAGACCTCAAGTGTAACGCTAGACCTCAAGTATACGGTTAGACCTGGAGTGTAAGATTAGTCCTGAAGTGTAAGATTAGTCCTGAAGTGTAAGATTAGACCTGAAGTGTAAGATTAGACCTGACATGTAAAGTTACACCTGCAGTCTAGGGTTAGACCTTAAGAGTAAGGTTAGACCTGATGTGTAAGGCTAGACCTGAAGTGTAGGTTAGACCTGAAGTGTAGGTTAGACCTGAAGTGTAGGTTAGACCTGAAGTGTAGGTTAGGCCTGAAGTGTAAGGTTGGGCCTGAAGTGTAAGGTTGGGCCTGAAGTGTAAGGCTAGACCTGAAGTGTAAGGCTAGACCTGAAGTGTAAGGTTAGATCTGAAGTGTAAGGTCAGTCCTGAAGTGTAAGGTCAGTCCTGAAGTGTAAGGCTGGGCCTGAAGTGTAAGGCTAGACCTGAAGTGTAAGGTTAGATCTGAAGTGTAAGGTCAGTCCTGAAGTGTAAGGTTGGGCCTGAAGTGGAAGGCTAGACCTGAAGTCTAGGGTTAGAACTGAAGTCTAGGGTTACACCTGAAGTCTAAGTCTGGACCTGAAGTCTAGGGTTAGACCTGTAGTGTAAGGCTAGGCCTGAAGTGTAAAGCTAGGCCTGAAGTGTAAGGCTAGACCTGCAGTGTAAGGCTAGACCTGAAGTGTAAGGCTAGACCTGAAGTGTAAGGCTAGACCTGAAGTGTAAGGCTAGACCTGAAGTGTAAGGATAGACCTGAGTGCAAGACTTAGATCTGTAGTCTCGGGTTAGACCTGAAGTCTAGAGTTAGATCTGAAGTGTAAGGTTAGAACTGAAGTGTAAGGTTAAACCTGAAGTCTAGGGTTAGACCTTGAGTGTAAGGTTGGACCTGAAGTGTAAAGCTAGACCTGAAGTGTAAGGCTAGACCTGCAGTGTAGGGTTAGACCTGCAGTGCATGGCTAGACCTGAAGTGTAGGGTTAGACCTGCAGTGCAAGGCTAGACCTGATGTCTAGGGTTAGACCTGAAGTCTAGGGGGTTAGACCTGAAGTGTACGGTTATACCTGAAGTGTTGTAAGGCTAGACCTGAAGTGTAGGGCTAGACCTGAAGTGTAAGGCTAGACCTGAAGTGTAAGGCTAGACCTGAAGTGTAGGGCTAGACCTGAAGTCTCTGGTTAGACCTGAAGTCTAAGTATAGACCTGAAGTGTATGGTTAGACCTGAAGTGTATGGTTAGACCTGAAGTCTAGGGTTAGACCTGAAGTCTAGAGTTAGACCTAAGTCTAGAGTTAAACCTAAGTCTAGAGTTAAACCTAAGTCTAGAGTTAGACCTAAGTCTAGAGTTAGACCTAAGTCTAGAGTTAGACCTAAGTCTAGAGTTAGACCTAAGTCTAGAGTTAGACCTGAAGTCTAGGGTTAGACCTGGTTGTAAGTTTAGACATGAAATGTTGTAAGACTAGACCTGAAGTGTGAGGCTAGACCTGAAGTGTGAGGCTAGACATGAAGTGTGAGGCTAGACATGAAGTGTGAGGCTAGACATGAAGTGTGAGGCTAGACCTGAAGTGTAAGGCTAGACCTGAAGTGTAAGGCTAGGCCTGAAGTGTAAGGCTAGTAAGGCTAGGCCTGAAGTGTAAGGCTAGACCTGAAGTGTAAGCCTAGACCTGAAGTGTAAGGTTATACCTGAAGTGTAAGGCTAGGCCTGAAGTGTAAGCCTAGACCTGAAGTGTAAGGTTATACCTGAAGTGTAAGCCTAGACCTGAAGTGTAAGGTTATACCTGAAGTGTAAGGTTATACCTGAAGTGTAAGGCTAGGCCTGAAGTGTAAGGCTAGGCCTGAAGTGTGAGGCTAGGCCTGAAGTGTGAGGCTAGGCCTGAAGTGTGAGGCTAGGCCTGAAGTGTGAGGCTAGGCCTGAAGTGTAAGGCTAGGCCTGAAGTGTAAGGCTAGGCCTGAAGTGTAAGGCTAGGCCTGAAGTGTAAGGCTAGGCCTGAAGTGTGAGGCTAGGCCTGAAGTGTAAGGATAGGCCTGAAGTGTAAAGCTAGGCCTGAAGTGTAAGGCTAGACCTGAAGTGTAAGGTTAGACCTGAAATGTAAGGTTAGATCTGAAGTGTAAGGCTAGACCTGAAGTTAAGGGTTAGACCTGAAGTGTAAGGTTAGATCTGATGTCTAGGGTTAGACCTGAAATCTAGGGTTAGACATAAAGTCTAAGTGTAGACCTGAAGTTTAATGCTAGACCTGAAGTTTAATGCTAGACCTGCAGGGTAAGGTTAGACCTGAAGAATAAGGTTAGACCTGAAGAGTTAGACCTGAAATGTAAGGTTAAACCTGAAGTGTAGGGTTAGACCTTAAGAATAAGGCTAGACCTGAAGTCTAGTGTGAAACCTAAAGTCTAGAGTTAGACCTGAAGTGTAAGGTTAGCCCTGAAGTAAAAGGTTAGATCTGAAGTGAAAGGTTAGGCCTGAAGTGTAAGGTTAGGCCTGAAGTGTAAGGTTAGGCCTGAAGTGTAAGGCTAGGCCTGAAGTGTAAGGCTAGGCCTGAAGTGTAAGGCTAGGCCTGAAGTGTAAGGCTAGGCCTGAAGTGTAAGGCTAGGCCTGAAGTGTAAGGCTAGACCTGAAGTGTAAGGCTAGCCCTGAAGTGTAAGGCTTAGACTTGAAGTGTAAGGCTGGACCTGAAGTGTAAGGCTGGACCTGAAGTGTAAGGCTGGACCTGAAGTGTAAGGCTGGACCTGAAGTGTAAGGCTGGACCTGAAGTGTAAGGCTAGACCGGCAGTGTAAGGCTAGACCTGAAGTCTAGGGTTAGACCTGAAGTCTAGGGTTAGACTTGAAGTCTAGATTTAGACCTGAAGTGTTAGGGTAGACCTGAAGTGTAAGGTTAAACCTGAAGTATAAGGCTTGACCTGATGTGTAAGGCTTGACCTGATGTGTAAGGCTTGACCGGATGTGTAAGGCTAGCCCTGATGTGTAAGGCTAGCCCTGAAGTGTAACCTGAAGTGTAAGGCTAGACCTGAAGTCTAGACCTGAAGTGTACGGTTAGACCTCAAGTGTAACGCTAGACCTCAAGTGTAACGCTAGACCTCAAGTATACGGTTAGACCTGGAGTGTAACATTAGTCCTGAAGTGTAACATTAGTCCTGAAGTGTAAGATTAGTCCTGAAGTGTAAGATTAGACCTGAAGTGTAAGATTAGACCTGACATGTAAAGTTACACCTGCAGTCTAGGGTTAGACCTTAAGAGTAAGGTTAGACCTGATGTGTAAGGCTAGACCTGAAGTGTAGGTTAGACCTGAAGTGTAGGTTAGACCTGAAGTGTAGGTTAGACCTGAAGTGTAGGTTAGACCTGAAGTGTAGGTTAGGCCTGAAGTGTAAGGTTGGGCCTGAAGTGTAAGGCTAGACCTGAAGTGTAAGGTCAGTCCTGAAGTGTAAGGTTGGGCCTGAAGTGTAAGGTTGGGCCTGAAGTGTAAGGCTAGACCTGAAGTGTAAGGCTAGACCTGAAGTGTAAGGCTAGACCTGAAGTGTACGGTTAGACCTCAAGTGTAACGCTAGACCTCAAGTGTAACGCTAGACCTCAAGTATACGGTTAGACCTGGAGTGTAAGATTAGTCCTGAAGTGTAAGATTAGTCCTGAAGTGTAAGATTAGACCTGAAGTGTAAGATTAGACCTGACATGTAAAGTTACACCTGCAGTCTAGGGTTAGACCTTAAGAGTAAGGTTAGACCTGATGTGTAAGGCTAGACCTGAAGTGTAGGTTAGACCTGAAGTGTAGGTTAGACCTGAAGTGTAGGTTAGACCTGAAGTGTAGGTTAGGCCTGAAGTGTAAGGTTGGGCCTGAAGTGTAAGGTTGGGCCTGAAGTGTAAGGCTAGACCTGAAGTGTAAGGCTAGACCTGAAGTGTAAGGTTAGATCTGAAGTGTAAGGTCAGTCCTGAAGTGTAAGGTCAGTCCTGAAGTGTAAGGCTGGGCCTGAAGTGTAAGGCTAGACCTGAAGTGTAAGGTTAGATCTGAAGTGTAAGGTCAGTCCTGAAGTGTAAGGTTGGGCCTGAAGTGGAAGGCTAGACCTTAAGTATAGGGTTAGAACTGAAGTCTAGGGTTACACCTGAAGTCTAAGTCTGGACCTGAAGTCTAGGGTTAGACCTGAAGTATAAGGCTAGGCCTGAAGTGTAAGGTTAGACCTGAAGTGTAAGGTTGGGCCTGAAGTGGAAGGCTAGACCTGAAGTCTAGGGTTAGAACTGAAGTCTAGGGTTAGACCTGAAGTCTAAGTCTGGACCTGAAGTCTAGGGTTAGACCTGTAGTGTAAGGCTAGGCCTGAAGTGTAAAGCTAGGCCTGAAGTGTAAGGCTAGACCTGCAGTGTAAGGCTAGACCTGAAGTGTAAGGCTAGACCTGAAGTGTAAGGCTAGACCTGAAGTGTAAGGCTAGACCTGAAGTGTAAGGATAGACCTGAGTGCAAGACTTAGATCTGTAGTCTCGGGTTAGACCTGAAGTCTAGAGTTAGATCTGAAGTGTAAGGTTAGAACTGAAGTGTAAGGTTAAACCTGAAGTCTAGGGTTAGACCTTGAGTGTAAGGTTGGACCTGAAGTGTAAAGCTAGACCTGAAGTGTAAGGCTAGACCTGCAGTGTAGGGTTAGACCTGCAGTGCATGGCTAGACCTGAAGTGTAGGGTTAGACCTGCAGTGCAAGGCTAGACCTGATGTCTAGGGTTAGACCTGAAGTCTAGGGGGTTAGACCTGAAGTGTACGGTTATACCTGAAGTGTTGTAAGGCTAGACCTGAAGTGTAGGGCTAGACCTGAAGTGTAAGGCTAGACCTGAAGTGTAAGGCTAGACCTGAAGTGTAGGGCTAGACCTGAAGTCTCTGGTTAGACCTGAAGTCTAAGTATAGACCTGAAGTGTATGGTTAGACCTGAAGTGTATGGTTAGACCTGAAGTCTAGGGTTAGACCTGAAGTCTAGAGTTAGACCTAAGTCTAGAGTTAAACCTAAGTCTAGAGTTAAACCTAAGTCTAGAGTTAGACCTAAGTCTAGAGTTAGACCTAAGTCTAGAGTTAGACCTAAGTCTAGAGTTAGACCTAAGTCTAGAGTTAGACCTAAGTCTAGAGTTAGACCTGAAGTCTAGGGTTAGACCTGGTTGTAAGTTTAGACATGAAATGTTGTAAGACTAGACCTGAAGTGTGAGGCTAGACCTGAAGTGTGAGGCTAGACATGAAGTGTGAGGCTAGACATGAAGTGTGAGGCTAGACCTGAAGTGTAAGGCTAGACCTGAAGTGTAAGGCTAGGCCTGAAGTGTAAGGCTAGTAAGGCTAGGCCTGAAGTGTAAGGCTAGACCTGAAGTGTAAGCCTAGACCTGAAGTGTAAGGTTATACCTGAAGTGTAAGGCTAGGCCTGAAGTGTAAGCCTAGACCTGAAGTGTAAGGTTATACCTGAAGTGTAAGGCTAGGCCTGAAGTGTAAGCCTAGACCTGAAGTGTAAGGTTATACCTGAAGTGTAAGGTTATACCTGAAGTGTAAGGCTAGGCCTGAAGTGTAAGGCTAGGCCTGAAGTGTGAGGCTAGGCCTGAAGTGTGAGGCTAGGCCTGAAGTGTGAGGCTAGGCCTGAAGTGTGAGGCTAGGCCTGAAGTGTAAGGCTAGGCCTGAAGTGTAAGGCTAGGCCTGAAGTGTAAGGCTAGGCCTGAAGTGTGAGGCTAGGCCTGAAGTGTAAGGATAGGCCTGAAGTGTAAAGCTAGGCCTGAAGTGTAAGGCTAGACCTGAAGTGTAAGGCTAGACCTGAAGTGTAAGGCTAGACCTGAAGTTAAGGGTTAGACCTGAAATGTAAGGTTAGATCTGAAGTGTAAGGCTAGACCTGAAGTTAAGGGTTAGACCTGAAGTGTAAGGTTAGATCTGATGTCTAGGGTTAGACCTGAAATCTAGGGTTAGACATAAAGTCTAAGTGTAGACCTGAAGTTTAATGCTAGACCTGAAGTTTAATGCTAGACCTGCAGGGTAAGGTTAGACCTGAAGAATAAGGTTAGACCTGAAGAGTTAGACCTGAAATGTAAGGTTAAACCTGAAGTGTAGGGTTAGACCTTAAGAATAAGGCTAGACCTGAAGTCTAGTGTGAAACCTAAAGTCTAGAGTTAGACCTGAAGTGTAAGGTTAGCCCTGAAGTAAAAGGTTAGATCTGAAGTGTAAGGTTGGGCCTGAAGTGGAAGGCTAGACCTGAAGTCTAGGGTTAGAACTGAAGTCTAGGGTTAGACCTGAAGTGTAAGGTTAGCCCTGAAGTAAAAGGTTAGATCTGAAGTGTAAGGTTAGGCCTGAAGTGTAAGGCTAGGCCTGAAGTGTAAGGCTAGGCCTGAAGTGTAAGGCTAGGCCTGAAGTGTAAGGCTAGGCCTGAAGTGTAAGGCTAGGCCTGAAGTGTAAGGCTAGGCCTGAAGTGTAAGGCTAGACCTGAAGTGTAAGGCTAGCCCTGAAGTGTAAGGCTTAGACTTGAAGTGTAAGGCTGGACCTGAAGTGTAAGGCTGGACCTGAAGTGTAAGGCTGGACCTGAAGTGTAAGGCTGGACCTGAAGTGTAAGGCTGGACCTGAAGTGTAAGGCTAGACCGGCAGTGTAAGGCTAGACCTGAAGTCTAGGGTTAGACCTGAAGTCTAGGGTTAGACTTGAAGTCTAGATTTAGACCTGAAGTGTTAGGGTAGACCTGAAGTGTAAGGTTAAACCTGAAGTATAAGGCTTGACCTGATGTGTAAGGCTTGACCTGATGTGTAAGGCTTGACCGGATGTGTAAGGCTAGCCCTGATGTGTAAGGCTAGCCCTGAAGTGTAACCTGAAGTGTAAGGCTAGACCTGAAGTCTAGACCTGAAGTGTACGGTTAGACCTCAAGTGTAACGCTAGACCTCAAGTGTAACGCTAGACCTCAAGTATACGGTTAGACCTGGAGTGTAACATTAGTCCTGAAGTGTAAGATTAGTCCTGAAGTGTAAGATTAGACCTGAAGTGTAAGATTAGACCTGACATGTAAAGTTACACCTGCAGTCTAGGGTTAGACCTTAAGAGTAAGGTTAGACCTGATGTGTAAGGCTAGACCTGAAGTGTAGGTTAGACCTGAAGTGTAGGTTAGACCTGAAGTGTAGGTTAGACCTGAAGTGTAGGTTAGACCTGAAGTGTAGGTTAGGCCTGAAGTGTAAGGTTGGGCCTGAAGTGTAAGGCTAGACCTGAAGTGTAAGGTCAGTCCTGAAGTGTAAGGTCAGTCCTGAAGTGTAAGGTTGGGCCTGAAGTGTAAGGCTAGACCTGAAGTGTAAGGCTAGACCTGAAGTGTAAGGCTAGACCTGAAGTGTAAGGCTAGACCTGAAGTGTAAGGTTAGATCTGAAGTGTAAGGTTAGATCTGAAGTGTAAGGTTAGACCTGAAGTGTAAGGTCAGTCCTGAAGTGTAAGGTTGGGCCTGAAGTGGAAGGCTAGACCTGAAGTCTAGGGTTAGAACTGAAGTCTAGGGTTACACCTGAAGTCTAAGTCTGGACCTGAAGTCTAGGGTTAGACCTGAAGTATAAGGCTAGGCCTGAAGTGTAAGGTTAGACCTGAAGTGTAAGGTTGGGCCTGAAGTGGAAGGCTAGACCTGAAGTCTAGGGTTAGAACTGAAGTCTAGGGTTACACCTGAAGTCTAAGTCTGGACCTGAAGTCTAGGGTTAGACCTGTAGTGTAAGGCTAGGCCTGAAGTGTAAAGCTAGGCCTGAAGTGTAAGGCTAGACCTGCAGTGTAAGGCTAGACCTGAAGTGTAAGGCTAGACCTGAAGTGTAAGGCTAGACCTGAAGTGTAAGGCTAGACCTGAAGTGTAAGGCTAGACCTGAAGTGTAAGGATAGACCTGAGTGCAAGACTTAGATCTGTAGTCTCGGGTTAGACCTGAAGTCTAGAGTTAGATCTGAAGTGTAAGGTTAAACCTGAAGTCTAGGGTTAGACCTTGAGTGTAAGGTTGGACCTGAAGTGTAAAGCTAGACCTGAAGTGTAAGGCTAGACCTGCAGTGTAGGGTTAGACCTGCAGTGCATGGCTAGACCTGAAGTGTAGGGTTAGACCTGCAGTGCAAGGCTAGACCTGATGTCTAGGGTTAGACCTGAAGTCTAGGGGGTTAGACCTGAAGTGTACGGTTATACCTGAAGTGTTGTAAGGCTAGACCTGAAGTGTAGGGCTAGACCTGAAGTGTAAGGCTAGACCTGAAGTGTAAGGCTAGACCTGAAGTGTAGGGCTAGACCTGAAGTCTCTGGTTAGACCTGAAGTCTAAGTATAGACCTGAAGTGTATGGTTAGACCTGAAGTCTAGGGTTAGACCTGAAGTCTAGGGTTAGACCTGAAGTCTAGGGTTAGACCTGAAGTCTAGGGTTAGACCTGAAGTCTAGAGTTAAACCTAAGTCTAGAGTTAAACCTAAGTCTAGAGTTAGACCTAAGTCTAGAGTTAGACCTAAGTCTAGAGTTAGACCTAAGTCTAGAGTTAGACCTAAGTCTAGAGTTAGACCTGAAGTCTAGGGTTAGACCTGGTTGTAAGTTTAGACATGAAATGTTGTAAAACTAGACCTGAAGTGTGAGGCTAGACCTGAAGTGTAAGGCTAGACATGAAGTGTGAGGCTAGACCTGAAGTGTAAGGCTAGACCTGAAGTGTAAGGCTAGGCCTGAAGTGTAAGGCTAGTAAGGCTAGGCCTGAAGTGTAAGGCTAGACCTGAAGTGTAAGCCTAGACCTGAAGTGTAAGGTTATACCTGAAGTGTAAGGCTAGGCCTGAAGTGTAAGCCTAGACCTGAAGTGTAAGGTTATACCTGAAGTGTAAGGCTAGGCCTGAAGTGTAAGCCTAGACCTGAAGTGTAAGGTTATACCTGAAGTGTAAGGTTATACCTGAAGTGTAAGGCTAGGCCTGAAGTGTAAGGCTAGGCCTGAAGTGTAAGGCTAGGCCTGAAGTGTGAGGCTAGGCCTGAAGTGTGAGGCTAGGCCTGAAGTGTGAGGCTAGGCCTGAAGTGTGAGGCTAGGCCTGAAGTGTAAGGCTAGGCCTGAAGTGTAAGGCTAGGCCTGAAGTGTAAGGCTAGGCCTGAAGTGTGAGGCTAGGCCTGAAGTGTAAGGATAGGCCTGAAGTGTAAAGCTAGGCCTGAAGTGTAAGGCTAGACCTGAAGTGTAAGGCTAGACCTGAAGTGTAAGGCTAGACCTGAAGTTAAGGGTTAGACCTGAAATGTAAGGTTAGATCTGAAGTGTAAGGCTAGACCTGAAGTTAAGGGTTAGACCTGAAGTGTAAGGTTAGATCTGATGTCTATGGTTAGACCTGAAATCTAGGGTTAGACATAAAGTCTAAGTGTAGACCTGAAGTTTAATGCTAGACCTGAAGTTTAATGCTAGACCTGCAGGGTAAGGTTAGACCTGAAGAATAAGGTTAGACCTGAAGAGTTAGACCTGAAATGTAAGGTTAAACCTGAAGTGTAGGGTTAGACCTTAAGAATAAGGCTAGACCTGAAGTCTAGTGTGAAACCTAAAGTCTAGAGTTAGACCTGAAGTGTAAGGTTAGCCCTGAAGTAAAAGGTTAGATCTGAAGTGTAAGGTTAGGCCTGAAGTGTAAGGTTAGGCCTGAAGTGTAAGGTTAGGCCTGAAGTGTAAGGCTAGGCCTGAAGTGTAAGGCTAGGCCTGAAGTTAAAGGCTAGGCCTGAAGTGTAAGGCTAGACCTGAAGTGTAAGGCTAGCCCTGAAGTGTAAGGCTTAGACTTGAAGTGTAAGGCTGGACCTGAAGTGTAAGGCTGGACCTGAAGTGTAAGGCTGGACCTGAAGTGTAAGGCTGGACCTGAAGTGTAAGGCTGGACCTGAAGTGTAAGGCTAGACCGGCAGTGTAAGGCTAGACCTGAAGTCTAGGGTTAGACCTGAAGTCTAGGGTTAGACTTGAAGTCTAGATTTAGACCTGAAGTGTTAGGGTAGACCTGAAGTGTAAGGTTAAACCTGAAGTATAAGGCTTGACCTGATGTGTAAGGCTTGACCTGATGTGTAAGGCTTGACCGGATGTGTAAGGCTAGCCCTGATGTGTAAGGCTAGCCCTGAAGTGTAACCTGAAGTGTAAGGCTAGACCTGAAGTCTAGACCTGAAGTGTACGGTTAGACCTCAAGTGTAACGCTAGACCTCAAGTGTAACGCTAGACCTCAAGTATACGGTTAGACCTGGAGTGTAAGATTAGTCCTGAAGTGTAAGATTAGTCCTGAAGTGTAAGATTAGTCCTGAAGTGTAAGATTAGACCTGAAGTGTAAGATTAGACCTGACATGTAAAGTTACACCTGCAGTCTAGGGTTAGACCTTAAGAGTAAGGTTAGACCTGATGTGTAAGGCTAGACCTGAAGTGTAGGTTAGACCTGAAGTGTAGGTTAGACCTGAAGTGTAGGTTAGACCTGAAGTGTAGGTTAGACCTGAAGTGTAGGTTAGACCTGAAGTGTAGGTTAGGCCTGAAGTGTAAGGTTGGGCCTGA
The DNA here is from genome assembly GCF_964263255.1 of Lissotriton vulgaris. NCBI lineage: Eukaryota > Metazoa > Chordata > Amphibia > Caudata > Salamandridae > Lissotriton > Lissotriton vulgaris. Next base: position 599,991 of record NW_028254288.1, on the reverse strand, counting down.
AGTGTAAGGCTAGACCTGAAGTGTAAGGTTAGATCTGAAGTGTAAGGTCAGTCCTGAAGTGTAAGGTTGGGCCTGAAGTGTAAGGCTAGACCTGAAGTGTAAGGCTAGACCTGAAGTGTAAGGCTAGACCTGAAGTGTAAGGTTAGATCTGAAGTGTAAGGTTAGATCTGAAGTGTAAGGTTAGACCTGAAGTGTAAGGTCAGTCCTGAAGTGTAAGGTTGGGCCTGAAGTGGAAGGCTAGACCTGAAGTCTAGGGTTAGAACTGAAGTCTAGGGTTACACCTGAAGTCTAAGTCTGGACCTGAAGTCTAGGGTTAGACCTGAAGTATAAGGCTAGGCCTGAAGTGTAAGGTTAGACCTGAAGTGTAAGGTTGGGCCTGAAGTGGAAGGCTAGACCTGAAGTCTAGGGTTAGAACTGAAGTCTAGAGTTACACCTGAAGTCTAAGTCTGGACCTGAAGTCTAGGGTTAGACCTGTAGTGTAAGGCTAGGCCTGAAGTGTAAAGCTAGGCCTGAAGTGTAAGGCTAGACCTGCAGTGTAAGGCTAGACCTGAAGTGTAAGGCTAGACCTGAAGTGTAAGGCTAGACCTGAAGTGTAAGGCTAGACCTGAAGTGTAAGGCTAGACCTGAAGTGTAAGGATAGACCTGAGTGCAAGACTTAGATCTGTAGTCTCGGGTTAGACCTGAAGTCTAGAGTTAGATCTGAAGTGTAAGGTTAAACCTGAAGTCTAGGGTTAGACCTTGAGTGTAAGGTTGGACCTGAAGTGTAAAGCTAGACCTGAAGTGTAAGGCTAGACCTGCAGTGTAGGGTTAGACCTGCAGTGCATGGCTAGACCTGAAGTGTAGGGTTCGACCTGCAGTGCAAGGCTAGACCTGATGTCTAGGGTTAGACCTGAAGTCTAGGGGGTTAGACCTGAAGTGTACGGTTAGACCTGAAGTGTTGTAAGGCTAGACCTGAAGTGTAGGGCTAGACCTGAAGTGTAAGGCTAGACCTGAAGTGTAAGGCTAGACCTGAAGTGTAAGGATAGACCTGAAGTGTAGGGCTAGACCTGAAGTCTCTGGTTAGACCTGAAGTCTAAGTATAGACCTGAAGTGTATAGTTAGACCTGAAGTCTAGGGTTAGACCTGAAGTCTAGGGTTAGACCTGAAGTCTAGAGTTAGACCTAAGTCTAGAGTTAGACCTAAGTCTAGAGTTAAACCTAAGTCTAGAGTTAGACCTAAGTCTAGAGTTAGACCTAAGTCTAGAGTTAGACCTAAGTCTAGAGTTAGACCTAAGTCTAGAGTTAGACCTAAGTCTAGAGTTAGACCTGAAGTCTAGGGTTAGACCTGGTTGTAAGTTTAGACATGAAATGTTGTAAGACTAGACCTGAAGTGTGAGGCTAGACCTGAAGTGTAAGGCTAGACATGAAGTGTGAGGCTAGACATGAAGTGTGAGGCTAGACCTGAAGTGTAAGGCTAGACCTGAAGTGTAAGGCTAGGCCTGAAGTGTAAGGCTAGTAAGGCTAGGCCTGAAGTGTAAGGCTAGACCTGAAGTGTAAGCCTAGACCTGAAGTGTAAGGTTATACCTGAAGTGTAAGGCTAGGCCTGAAGTGTAAGCCTAGACCTGAAGTGTAAGGTTATGCCTGAAGTGTAAGGCTAGGCCTGAAGTGTAAGGCTAGGCCTGAAGTGTAAGGCTAGGCCTGAAGTGTGAGGCTAGGCCTGAAGTGTGAGGCTAGGCCTGAAGTGTGAGGCTTGGCCTGAAGTGTGAGGCTAGGCCTGAAGTGTGAGGCTAGGCCTGAAGTGTGAGGCTAGGCCTGAAGTGTGAGGCTAGGCCTGAAGTGTGAGGCTAGGCCTGAAGTGTGAGGCTAGGCCTGAAGTGTAAGGCTAGGCCTGAAGTGTAAGGCTAGGCCTGAAGTGTAAGGCTAGGCCTGAAATGTGAGGATAGGCCTGAAGTGTAAGGCTAGACCTGAAGTGTAAGGCTAGACCTGAAGTGTAAGGCTAGACCTGAAGTGTAAGGCTAGACCTGAAGTGTAAGTCTAGACCTGAAGTGTGAGTCTAGACCTGAAGTGTAAGTCTAGACCTGAAGTGTAAGGCTAGGCCTGAAGTGTGAGGCTATACCTGAAGTGTGAGGCTATACCTGAAGTGTAAGGTTAGACCTGAAGTGTAAGGTTAGACCTGAAGTGTAAGGTTAGACCTGAAGTGTAAGTTTAGATTTGAAGTGTAAGGTTAGACCTGATGTCTAGGCTTAGACCTGAAGTGTAGGGTTAGACCTGAAGTGTAGGGTTAGACCTGAAGTGTAGGGTTAGACCTGAAGTGTAGGGTTAGACCTGAAGTGTAGGGTTAGACCTGAAGTGTAAGGTTAGACCTGAAGACTAGGGTTAGACCTGAAGTCTAGGGTTAGACCTGAAGTCTAGGGTTAGACCTGAAGTCTAGGGTTAGACCTGAAGTCTAGGGTTAGACCTGAAGTCTAGGGTTAGACCTGAAGTCTAGGGTTAGACCTGAAGTCTAGTGTTAGACCTGAAGTCTAGGGTTAGACCTGAAGTGTAAGGTTAGACCTGAAGTGTAAGGTTACCTGAAGTGTAAGGTTAGACCTGAAGTCTAGGGTTAGACCTGAAGTCTAGGGTTAGACCTGAAGTGTAAGGTTAGACCTGAAGTGTAAGGTAAGACCTGAAGTGTAAGGTAAGACCTGAAGTGTAAGGTTAGACCTGAAGTGTAAGGTTAGACCTGAAGTGTAAGGTTAGACCTGAAGTGTAAGTTTAGACCTGAAGTCTATGGTTAGACCTGAAGTCTAGGGTTAGATCTGACGTCTAGGGTTAGACCTGAAGTCTAGGGTTAGACCTGAAGTCTAGGGTTAGACCTGAAGTGTAAGGTACGACCTGAAGTGTAAGGTACGACCTGAAGTGTAAGGTACGACCTGAAGTGTAATGTACGACCTGAAGTGTAAGGTTCGACCTGAAGTGTAAGGTTAGACCTGAAGTGTAAGGTTAGACCTGAAGTGTAAGGTTAGACCTGAAGTCTAGGGTTAGACCTGAAGTCTAGGGTTAGACCTGAAGTCTAGGGTTAGACCTGAAGTCTAGGGTTAGACCTGAAGTCTAGGGTTAGACCTGAAGTGTAGCGTTAGACCTGATGTGTAGCGTTAGACCTGAAGTGTAAGGTTAGACCTGCAGTGTAAGGTTAGACCTGCAGTGTAAGGTTAGACCTGAAGTCTACGTTTAGACCTGAAGTGTAAGGTTAGACCTGAAGTGTAAGGTTAGACCTGAAGTGTAAGGTTAGACCTGAAGTGTAAGGTTAGACCTGAAGTGTAAGATTAGACCTGAAGTGTAGGGTTAGACCTGAAGTCTAGGGTTAGACCTGAAGTGTAGGGTTAGACCTGAAGTGTAGGGTTAGACCTGAAGTCTAAGTCTAGACCTGAAGTGTAAGGTTAGACCTGAAGTGTAGGGTTAGACCTGAAGTGTAGGGTTAGACCTGAAGTGTAGGGTTAGACCTGAAGTGTAGGGTTAGACCTGAAGTGTAGGGTTAGACCTGAAGTCTAGGGTTAGACCTGAAGTCTAGGGTTAGACCTGAAGTGTAGGGTTAGACCTGAAGTGTAGGGTTAGACCTGAAGTGTAGGGTTAGACCTGAAGTCTAGGGTTAGACCTGAAGTCTAGGGTTAGACCTGAAGTCTAGGGTTAGACCTGAAGTCTAGGGTTAGACCTGAAATGTAGGGTTAGACCTGAAGTGTAGGGTTAGACCTGAAGTCCTACACTGATGCCGGCAGGGAAACATAATAGATTGCTCCCGCCCCAGGGAGCAGAATTAAGATCTCTTCTCCCGTGTGCTTGGTGGGTGCTTTGAGTGGGTGCCTGTGCACCCGGTGGGCCCCGGGGATGGGGTCCTCGCGGTCAAAATAGGCCCTGTGAGGGGAGGGGGCTGTGCGACTCCATCCCCTTTAAAAAGGGGATATAAAATGCGTCCCTGTGAGATTGGCTCCCCAGGGCCTGAGAGGGCCGGGGAGGGGGCTACGCGTCCACCCCTCCCCTTTAATGCACATTACAGCCCCTGCCGGGTGGGCTCCCCAGAGCCTTGAATGGCTCGAGAGGACCCACACAGCCCCTTCCCCTATTTCATTTGATTGGGCATCGGGAGATTGGGTCCTCGGGGCCTATAAAGGCTCAGGGAGGGGCCACACGGCCTCCCCTACCTTTTTATTTACATGTTGGCCCCAGTGGATGTGGCCAAAGAAGGCTTAGGGTGGGGGAGCCTCCCCTTATAACGCTTGCAGAGGGGAGCTGTACAAAAGGCATTGGGAGGAGGGCCATGGGCCCTCTGCCCCTTTTTTATTGTATTTGGCCCAGAGGGAGGTGGTCCCCGGAGCCTGTGAAGGCCCAGGGGACCACATCCACAACCACTTCTCTCCTTAATGTTTTGGTCCCACGGGATGGGGTCTCCGGGTGCCCGATGGTCAATGCTATGGTGCACATACCGAAAGCAATGCATAGTGTGGGCTTTGGCCGCAGGGGCCGGTGGCAGGCTGGCTGCCCACGGGTCCCTGGCCGAAGGCCGTGGGCATGGTGGGCTTTGCTTTGGCCGGGTCCTGCGGACGTCCCCCGTCGTGCACAGCCTAACGCCATGTGCAGCACGGGGTTGTATCTACATATAGAAATAAAATATGACTTTACTATTCTTAAAACATAGAATACACTGGGAAAACACCAGAGGTTAACCTAACATTATAGTTAGGTGAATATGTCGGGGACAATATTAACATTCTGAACTCGAAAAACCACATCAGTTCACCAGTTTTACTTAGCAACGTCATGCACTGCTGATAACGTCACATATTGCACCACTCATGACATTTTCTATGACCTCATTTGTGACATTACTCATGACATCTGAAATGACAAGGTATTATGTGATTGGCTAATGACTGCCTTTACAAAAATGAAAGGTAGCCATGTTGTTCTAAGTACACTTTGGCTGTGTTCTGGGTTACGGCCATAGATATAGGAATGTATGAGGTGTTGATTGTTTTCCCTACCTGTTGCCACTTTGATAAAGTGGTACAAGGTTGGGAAAATTATTCTTAAGTATATGTGTGTATAATAATCATAAAACTGCAGAACGTCCTACTCCACTCTACGCTAATCTCCCGTACCCCACTCTACGCATTTCCACTGTATGCCCCTCCACTGTACGCCACTTCACTGCATGCCACTCCACTATTCCAGTGTACGTCTTTCCACTCTACAGCACTGCACTTAACACCACTCCACTTTATGTTCCACTCTATGCCACTCTACTGTGCTCTATTTCACTGTGCGCCACTCCAAACCACTCCGCTGTATTCCACTCTCGCTACAGAACTTCACACCACTCCGCTGTATGCCACTCTCGCTACAGCACTTCACACCACTCCGCTGTATGCCACTCTTGCTACAGCACTTCACACCACTCCGCTGTATGCCACTCTTGCTACAGCACTTCACACCACTCCGCTGTGTGCCACTCTGGCTACAGCACTTCACACCACTCCACTGTATGCCACTCTGGCTACAGCACTTCACACCACTCCGCTGTATGCCACTCTTGCTACAGCACTTCACACCACTCCGCTGTATGCCACTCTTGCTACAGCACTTCACACCACTCCGCTGTATGCCACTCTTGCTACAGCACTTCACACCACTCCGCTGTATGCCACTCTTGCTACAGCACTTCACACCACTCCGCTGTATGCCACTCTTGCTACAGCACTTCACACCACTCCGCTGTATGCCACTCTGGCTACTGCACTTCACACCACTCCGCTGTATGCCACTCTTGATACAGCACTTCACACCACTCCGCTGTATGCCACTCTCGCTACAGCACTTCACACCACTCCGCTGTATGCCACTCTCGCCTCAGCACTTCACACCACTCCGCTGTATGCCACTCTTGCTACAGCACTTCACACCACTCCGCTGTATGCCACTCTCGCTACAGCACTTCACACCACTCCGCTGTATGCCACTCTTGCTACAGCACTTCACACCACTCCGCTGTATGCCACTCTGGCTACTGCACTTCTCACCACTCCGCTGTATGCCACTCTTGCTACAGCACTTCACACCACTCCGCTGTATGCCACTCTCGCTACAGCACTTCATACCACTTCGCTGTATGCCACTCTTGCTACAGCACTTCACACCACTCCGCTGTATGCCACTCTTGCTACAGCACTTCACACCACTCCGCTGTATGCCACTCTCGCTACAGCACTTCACACCACTCCGCTGTATGCCACTCTTGCTACAGCACTTCACACCACTCCGCTGTATGCCACTCTGGCTACTGCACTTCTCACCACTCCGCTGTATGCCACTCTTGCTACAGCACTTCACACCACTCCGTTGTATGCCACTCTCGCTACAGCACTTCATACCACTTCGCTGTATGCCACTCTTGCTACTGCACTTCTCACCACTCCGCTGTATGCTTTTCCACTGTGCCCCACTACAGTCTGCGCCATTACATTGTGCGCCATTCCACTCTATGCCACTCCACGATGCCATTTGACTGTACACAACCCCGCTATATGCTGCTACACTCTACACTATTCCCCTCTATGCCACTCCATGCCACTCACATCGGCGCCATTGCATTGTGCCCCACTCCACGCCCCCTCTTCCACTCTATGCTATTCCCCTAAACAGTGGATTTCCAGCTCGTTTTCGCAGGTTTTTTACAGTCAATGTGCATTAAAAGCTGTGAAAACACCCCTGGACATGGCAACAGCCTAATGTCCTTTTGTTTTGGGTTTATGGGAGGGGTGGGGGTCTTGGTGGGGGTCTTGGTGAGGGTCAGAGTGCCTCTTCGATACCTCTGGGCGCAATGCCCTGCTTCCTCTAAGGCCACGCCCCCTCCTCACACAGTGGTGTTATTTTGCAGGTTGGCAGGGATGCGGGGGCTGTGATGGTGGAGTCTGAGTGAGAGCCCTGGGAGTGAGTCACTCTTTCTTAGAGGAGAGTCCAGGGGCGGTTCTTACAGACCACACACACACAGACCCCTGACACAGACGCTGGCACTCTGCCACCAGGGGCTGAGTGCTGACAATCAGACTGCAGCTGAAGCCCTTTTGTACTGGAAGGAAGCTGAGCAGGTTAGAGAGGTTTCCAGGGACTCACTGATTGAGTGAGGGCCCTGGGTGTGTCTCATGATGCCAGGCCTCTCCAGGAGCGTCAAAGCAAAGAGGACTCCTCCAGAGGGGTAGCAATGGAAACCAATCACATATACACTTTTCATAGGGAGAGCATATGCACTTTAGCACTGGTCAGCAGTGGTAAAGTGCCCAGAGTCATTAAACCAACTAAAACAGGTCAGAGAGAATATTGGAGGAAGGCAAAAAGTTCAGGGATGACCCTGCCAAGAGAGCCAAGTCCAACAGGCTGGTACACTGCGACCTGGCTGAGGTTGGTACACTGCTATCCGGCTGAGGTTGGTACACTGCGTCCCGGCTAAGGGTGGTACACTGCGTCCCGGCTGAGGGTGGTACACTGCGTCCCGGCTGAGGGTGGTACACTGTGTCCCGGCTGAGGGTGGTACACTGCGACCCGGCTGAGGGTGGTACACTGCGACCCGGCTGAGGGTGGTACACTGCGTCCCGGCTGAGGGTGGTACACTGCGTCCCGGCTGAGGTTGGTACACTGCGACCCGGCTGAGGGTGGTACACTGCGTCCCGGCTGAGGGTGGTACACTGCGACCCTGCTGAGGTTGGTACACTGCGACCCGGCTGAGGCTGGTACACTGCGTCCCGGCTGAGGCTGGTACACTGCGACCCGGCTGAGGCTGGTACACTGCGTCCCGGCTGAGGCTGGTACACTGCGTCCCGGCTGAGGCTGGTACACTGCGACCCGGCTGAGGGTGGTACACTGTGTCCCGGCTGAGGGTGGTACACTGCGACCCGGCTGAGGGTGGTACACTGCGACCCGGCTGAGGGTGGTACACTGCGTCCCGGCTGAGGGTGGTACACTGCGTCCCGGCTGAGGTTGGTACACTGCGACCCGGCTGAGGGTGGTACACTGCGACCCTGCTGAGGTTGGTACACTGCGACCCGGCTGAGGCTGGTACACTGCGTCCCGGCTGAGGCTGGTACACTGCGACCCGGCTGAGGCTGGTACACTGCGTCCCGGCTGAGGCTGGTACACTGCGTCCCGGCTGAGGCTGGTACACTGCGACCAAAATGGACAAGAGTCGGTGCATGGACAATTCCTTCTTTAACACACTTGAATGCCTCATCACAAACCTCATTCCACTTAAATGTAACACCATTCTTCATCAGCACCCTCAAAGGTTCTACAACATCGGAAAATCTTATTACAAACTTTGAACAATATTCAGCTAGACCCAAAAAGGATCTAAGCTGATCTTTGTTGGACGGTATAGGAGCATTGTTGATTGCAGAAATTATACTCTTCTTAGGTTTAATCCCAAGACCCGATATCTCATGGCCCAGATAAGTCACGCTGTCTCGTTTTAATTGACACTTTTCCTTCTTTATAGTCAAGCCATTACTTTCCATACGTTCCAACACTTCCGTCAAAACCTTATCATGATGTTCACAACTCTTCCCAACAATCAACACATCATATTGAAAGCATAAAACATTCTGTATTCTCACCAAAACTTGTTGCATCACTCTCTGAAACACCGCCGAGGCAGACGCCAATCCAAAGGGCATCCTACAATACCTAAACGCACCCAGCGGAGTCACAAAAGAAGTGAGATGTCGGGATTGTTCATCTAAGTCTATCTGGTGGTAAGCTGCAGACATGTCAATCACACTAAAAATTAAACCACCACCCATAGCACTTAACATCTCAGAGATGTTTGGTAATGGCTGCTTATCCACCCAAATATTTTTGTTTAAGTCTCGGAGGTCTACACAGAGCCGAATCTTAGCCCCACCATCCTTAGGTGCAACGACAATGGGGGCGAGCCATTCAGAGGCTTCAATGGGTTTAATTATTTTCAACTCTAACAGCTTATCTAATTCATCTTTGAGAGGAGCCCTCATTAAATGCGGAACATTCCTAACTTTATAAACCACTGGGACCGCATTCTTCTTGAGAATGATTTTGTGCGAAAACCCCTTCAATTTCCCCAAATTGTCGGAGAAAACATTGGGAAATGTTCTCATAATGTCAACCTCAAAACTGTCAACATTAAGGACAGAAAGTGAAGAAACTGGGACAGCAGCATTAGGATTCAACAACATACCCAATTCCTTCTGGTGGCGCCAACCAAGCAAGTTAGAACCTTGCTTTGTCAGGTAAACTCGTCCAAATACTTTTCTATTTGAGAAACTTATCACCATCCATTTTAGTCCAAGGATATCTATAGTCTTCCCACTATAACCTACCGCTTTAATATCTAGCACTCCCCAAGAAGCAACATCACAATCATCTCCCCAAACTTCAATGTACATATCTTTAGGTAACAATGTATAAAGGCTTCCAGAATCAATTAACATCTTAACATCTCTGGCCTGAGGATGCTTCTGATCCCTGCTATCAAAATTAATTAAACAGTGTGGCTTTTCCAATTTGTCAGTACTCTCGGAAGGTATATCAACAAGAGAGATATGGTCTTGGATACCTTCATTGTTAAGTAAGCAATCAACACATAACATCAATTCTTGAACATTCTCGCAACAATCATCAACGTCATTAACATTTTGTGTTTTAGCATTACAAACTTTTGCTAAGTGCCCCCTTCGGCCACACGTTCTACAAATAGCATTTCTGGCCATACACCTCGTACATGAAGCAATAGGCCCAGGAACTCCACACCTGTAACATTTAATCTGACGAAAGTTTCCTTGTTGTCCAACATTACTCGGACGATAAGTCGGAAATTTACTAGTAGATTTAAAATCAAATTTTGCAGTAGGCTAGACAACTTTAGTCTCATCAACATTAGCCGAAACTTGAGAAGGTTTTTCGCTATGCTCAGACACTTTTACAATATATTTAGATGCTATCAAATTGGTACACTTGTCCATTTCTTAAATCCATAAGTCGGTATTTTCAAGCCCCTTAGCAATTTGTATTGCTTCTTCCAAAGTACAGTCTTTTATGAGTAATTTTTCCCTAACTTTCTTATTATTGGTGCACCTAACGATTTGGTCTCTCATGAGAGAATCACCTAAATCTTTAAATTTACAATTCAAAGATAGTCCCCCTCAAAGCTGCAACATAACTAGAAATGTCTTCATCGCTCCTTTGCACACAACAAAAAAAATGTGTCTTTCTAGAACAGTGTTGATTTTAGCCACAAATCTCTTCTCTAACATTTGCATACTCATTTCGTAAACATTAGTGGGTTGACCATTACCAATACCCAAGGATATTTCCGGTAAATCTTCGTAAAGCCTCCTGCCTTCTACCCCTAAATTATGGAGTAAAATTGCCTGTCTGTGAATTGGTCCAACTTTGTCCGCACCAGTGGCAAGAATGTAAGTTAAAAAGAGCTTTTTCCACTCTTTCCATGGGACAGTAGGTTCACCAGGGGTAGGAAGAAAGGAAGGAGGAGCAGCAAATGATTGATCAGCCATAGCTGTAGAGAGAATATGATTGTAACTTCTACACAATCCTTACTCTAGTGGTTGAAGACAATGCACCTACAACTTTTTCTAAACGAACAATGTAGTTTTCCAAAATAAACAATGTGCTCCAACAATTTTCCACAAAATATATATATATCAAGAACAAATGTGCCCAACCAACAATGTAGAAAAGAGTCTCCACTACTTTTCTACTCTTACGCCTCATGTAAAGTTTGATGTTCTTGGTACTTGTTCCTGGTTCCCGTTTTATGCTTCGTTGTTGTTGCAATCGTTTTTCTTTTGTTCCGATGCTGTCCGTTTTATGCCTTTTGTTTCATTTGTTATAAGCCTTTAGTTTTGTCCCAACTTAAGATGGCCACCACGTTTTTTGTAGCATTTGACGCACCATGATGACGATGGCACAGATCACGCGGTCACGTGGGTGATTACCGGAGCAGCAGGAGTGACGCGAGTAATTTCAAACGTCGCTTGGCAACAGCACTTGACAACAGCGCTTGGCAACAGCAGAGCGAGGAACCCTCGGCGACGGCACCAGAGAGAGCGCGTTCAGGTAGACAGTTTCTAGCGTTTTAAAAGATGCAGATCGCAACAAAATGAAAGTTTGATGATTTTTTGAGAATTCTAAGTAAATCCACAACTACGGGAAATCATCCACAAACCTTCAATGATCCAAAATGCTGATGACGCTTAGGCAGAGATAAATAGACAGCGGCACAATCAACAGTTACATGAAGGTCCTTATAGAATTAATAAGAATCTTCTACTTTTTCTTCTTAAATTCCTTCAAATCCGCAAGTGAGCAGGAAAATAAAGGAAGAAGACCCAAATTCAGTAGAATTATAATTGAAGGAGTAAATGTATACTACCAGCTCCAGGTAGTATCGTCCAGGGGTGGAGGTCAAAGGCAATCTGTCCCCTGCCAGAGTAGTGTCCCTCGCCGCCAGTGTAAAGATGAGTCCAAAGCAGTTTATGGAAAGAAATACACTTTACTTGGATAAGCATATATAGGAAGACCTCCAGCTCCTTCAGCAACCTCTTCTTACTGAGCTGCACTTTACAACATAACATTCTGAGCTCCTAGCAACTCGCTCAGTATTCCATTAAGCATAAATCCTAACACTCTTGCTCATTCTATTGCCCCTGCCTGAGGCCAGCTCACATCATGAAGACTCTCCCGGATTCTTTTGCCCCTGCCTGAGGCCAGATCACATCATGAAGACTCTCCCGGATTCTATTGCCCCGGCCTGAGGCCAGCTCACATCCTGAAGACTCTCTTGGATTCTATTGCCCCTGCCTGAGGCCAGCTCACATCCTGAAGACTCTTGCGGAGTCTATTGCCCTGCCTGAGGCCAGCTCACATCCTGAAGACTCTTGCGGATTCTATTGCCCTGCCTGAGGCCAGCTCACATCATGAAGACTCTTGCGGATTCTATTGCCCCGGCCTGAGGCCAGCTCACATCCTGAAGACTCTCGCGGATTCTATTGCCCCTTCCTGAGGCCAGCTCACATCCTGAAGACTCTCGCGGATTCTATTGCCCCTTCCTGAGGCCAGCTCACATCCTGAAGACTCTTGCTCATTCTATTGCCCCTGCCTGAGGCCAGCTCACATCATGAAGACTTTCCCAGATTCTATTGCCCCTGCCTGAGGCCAGATCACATCATGAAGACTCTCGCGGGTACTATTGCCCCTGCATGAGGCCAGCTCACATCCTGATGACTTTTGATCATTCTATTGCCCCTGCCTGAGGCCAGCTCACATCATAAAGACTCTCCCGGATTCTATTGCCCCTTCCTGAGTCCAGCTCACATCCTGAAGACACTTGCAGATTCTATTGCCCCTGCGTGAGGCCAGCTCACATCATGAAGACTCTCTCGGATTCTATTGCCCCTTCCTGTGGCCAGATCACATCCTGAAGAGTCTCTTGGATTCTATTGCCCCTGCCTGAGGCCAGCTCACATCATGAAGACTCTTGCGGATTCTATTGCCCCTTCCTGAGGCCAGATCACATCCTGAAGAGTCTCTTGGATTCTATTGCCCCTGCCTGAGGCCAGCTCACATCATGAAGACTCTCTCGGATTCTATTGCCCCTTCCTGAGGCCAGCTCAAATCCTGAAGACACTTGCAGATTCTATTGCCCCTGCGTGAGGCCAGCTCACATCATGAAGACTCTCTCGGATTCTATTGCCCCTTCCTGAGGCCAAATCACATCCTGAAGACTCTTGCGATTCTATTGCCCCTGCCTGAGGCCTGCTCACATCATGAAGACTCTTGCGGATTCTATTGCCCCTTCCTGAGGCCAGATCACATCCTGAAGAGTCTCTTGGATTCTATTGCCCCTGCATGAGGCCAGCTCACATCATGAAGACTCTTGCGGATTCTATTGCCCCTTCCTGAGGCCAGCTCACATCATGAAGACTCTCTTGGATTCTATTGCCCCTGCCTGAGGCCAGCTCACATCATGAAGACTCTTGCGGATTCTATTGCCCCTGCCTGAGGCCAGCTCACATCCTGAAGACTCTTGCTCATTCTATTGCCCCTTCCTGAGGCCAGCTCACATCCTGAAGACTCTCTTGGATTCTATTGCCCCTGCGTGAGGCCAGCTCACATCATGAAGACTCTTGCGGATTCTATTGCCCCTGCCTGAGGCCAGCTCACATCCTGAAGACTCTCCCGGATTCTATTGCCCTGCCTGAGGCCAGCTCACATCCTGATGACTCTTGCGGATTCTATTGCCCCTTCCTGAGTCCAGCTCACATCCTGAAGACTCTCTTGGATTCTATTGCCCCTTCCTGAGGCCAGCTCACATCCTGAAGACTCTCGCGGATTCTATTGCCCCTGCCTGAGGCCAGCTCACATCCTGATGACTCTTGCGGATTCTATTGCCCCTGCCTGAGGCCAGCTCACATCATGAAGACTCTCCTGGATTCTATTGCCCCTGCCCGAGGCCACCTCACATCCTGAAGGCTCTCTTGGATTCTATTGCCCCGGCCTGAGGCCAGCTCACATCCTGAAGACTCTCGCGGATTCTATTGCCCCTTCCTGAGGCCAGCTCACATCCTGAAGACTCTCTTGGATTCTATTGCCCCTTCCTGAGGCCAGCTCACATCATGAAGACTCTCTCGGATTCTATTGCCCCTTCCTGAGGCCAGCTCACATCCTGAAGACTCTTGCTCATTCTATTGCCCCTGCCTGAGGCCAGATCACATCATGAAGACTCTCCCGGATTCTATTGCCCCTGCCTGAGGCCAGATCACATCATGAAGACTCTCCCGGATTCTATTGCCCCTGCCTGAGGCCAGATCACATCATGAAGACTCTTGCGGATTCTATTGCCCCTGCCTGAGGCCAGCTCACATCCTGAAGACTCTCCCGGATTCTATTGCCCTGCCTGAGGCCAGCTCACATCCTGATGACTCTTGCGGATTCTATTGCCCCTTCCTGAGTCCAGCTCACATCCTGAAGACTCTCTTGGATTCTATTGCCCCTTCCTGAGGCCAGCTCACATCCTGAAGACTCTCGCGGATTCTATTGCCCCTTCCTGAGGCCAGCTCACATCCTGAAGACTCTTGCTCATTCTATTGCCCCTGCCTGAGGCCAGCTCACATCATGAAGACTTTCCCGTATTCTATTGCCCCTGCCTGAGGCCAGATCACATCATGAAGACTCTCGCGGGTACTATTGCCCCTGCATGAGGCCAGCTCACATCCTGATGACTTTTGGTCATTCTATTGCCCCTGCCTGAGGCCAGCTCACATCCTAAAGACTCTCCCGGATTCTATTGCCCCTTCCTGAGTCCAGCTCACATCCTGAAGACACTTGCAGATTCTATTGCCCCTGCGTGAGGCCAGCTCACATCATGAAGACTCTCTCGGATTCTATTGCCCCTTCCTGAGGCCAGATCACATCCTGAAGACTCTTGCCCCTGCCTGAGGCCTGCTCACATCATGAAGACTCTTGCGGATTCTATTGCCCCTTCCTGTGGCCAGATCACATCCTGAAGAGTCTCTTGGATTCTATTGCCCCTGCCTGAGGCCAGCTCACATCATGAAGACTCTTGCGGATTCTATTGCCCCTTCCTGAGGCCAGATCACATCCTGAAGAGTCTCTTGGATTCTATTGCCCCTGCCTGAGGCCAGCTCACATCATGAAGACTCTCTCGGATTCTATTGCCCCTTCCTGAGGCCAGCTCAAATCCTGAAGACACTTGCAGATTCTATTGCCCCTGCGTGAGGCCAGCTCACATCATGAAGACTCTCTCGGATTCTATTGCCCCTTCCTGAGGCCAAATCACATCCTGAAGACTCTTGCGATTCTATTGCCCCTGCCTGAGGCCTGCTCACATCATGAAGACTCTTGCGGATTCTATTGCCCCTTCCTGAGGCCCGATCACATCCTGAAGAGTCTCTTGGATTCTATTGCCCCTGCATGAGGCCAGCTCACATCATGAAGACTCTTGCGGATTCTATTGCCCCTTCCTGAGGCCAGCTCACATCATGAAGACTCTCTTGGATTCTATTGCCCCTGCCTGAGGCCAGCTCACATCATGAAGACTCTTGCGGATTCTATTGCCCCTGCCTGAGGCCAGCTCACATCCTGAAGACTCTTGCTCATTCTATTGCCCCTTCCTGAGGCCAGCTCACATCCTGAAGACTCTCTTGGATTCTATTGCCCCTGCGTGAGGCCAGCTCACATCATGAAGACTCTTGCGGATTCTATTGCCCCTGCCTGAGGCCAGCTCACATCCTGAAGACTCTCCCGGATTCTATTGCCCTGCCTGAGGCCAGCTCACATCCTGATGACTCTTGCGGATTCTATTGCCCCTTCCTGAGTCCAGCTCACATCCTGAAGACTCTCTTGGATTCTATTGCCCCTTCCTGAGGCCAGCTCACATCCTGAAGACTCTCGCGGATTCTATTGCCCCTGCCTGAGGCCAGCTCACATCCTGATGACTCTTGCGGATTCTATTGCCCCTGCCTGAGGCCAGCTCACATCATGAAGACTCTCCTGGATTCTATTGCCCCTGCCCGAGGCCACCTCACATCCTGAAGGCTCTCTTGGATTCTATTGCCCCGGCCTGAGGCCAGCTCACATCCTGAAGACTCTCGCGGATTCTATTGCCCCTTCCTGAGGCCAGCTCACATCCTGAAGACTCTCTTGGATTCTATTGCCCCTTCCTGAGGCCAGCTCACATCATGAAGACTCTCTCGGATTCTATTGCCCCTTCCTGAGGCCAGCTCACATCCTGAAGACTCTTGCTCATTCTATTGCCCCTGCCTGAGGCCAGATCACATCATGAAGACTCTCCCGGATTCTATTGCCCCTGCCTGAGGCCAGATCACATCATGAAGACTCTCCCGGATTCTATTGCCCCTGCCTGAGGCCAGATCACATCATGAAGACTCTCGCGGGTACTATTGCCCCTGCATGAG
This sequence comes from Lissotriton vulgaris, assembly GCF_964263255.1. NCBI lineage: Eukaryota > Metazoa > Chordata > Amphibia > Caudata > Salamandridae > Lissotriton > Lissotriton vulgaris. Next base: position 583,997 of record NW_028254288.1, on the reverse strand, counting down.
GCCAGCTCACATCCTGATGACTTTTGGTCATTCTATTGCCCCTGCCTGAGGCCACCTCACATCCTGAAGACACTTGCAGATTCTATTGCCCCTGCCTGAGGCCAGCTCACATCCTGAAGACTCTCTTGGATTCTATTGCCCCTGCCTGAGGCCAGATCACATCCTGAAGACTCTCTTGGATTCTATTGCCCCTGCCTGAGGCCAGATCACATCCTGAAGACTCTCTTGGATTCTATTGCCCCTGCCTGAGGCCAGCTCACATCCTGAAGACTCTCTTGGATTCTATTGCCCCTGCCTGAGGCCAGCTCACATCCTGATGACTCTTGCGGATTCTATTGCCCTGCCTGAGGCCAGCTCACATCATGAAGACTCTCGCGGATTCTATTGCCCCTGCGTGAGGCCAGCTCACATCATGAAGACTCTCTTGGATTCTATTGCCCCTGCCTGAGGCCAGCTCACATCCTGAAGACTCTCGCGGATTCTATTGCCCCAGCCTGAGGCCAGCTCACATCATGAAGACTTTTGCGGATTCTATTGCCCCTGCGTGAGGCCAGCTCACATCCTGAAGTCTCTCTTGGATTCTATTGCCCTGCCTGAGGCCAGCTCACATCCTGAAGACTCTCACAGATTCTATTGCCCCTGCCTGACGCCAGCTCACATCCTGAAGACTCTCCCGGATTCTATTGCCCCTTCCTGAGGCCAGCTCACATCCTGAAGACTCTTGCTCATTCTATTGCCCCAGCCTGAGGCCAGCTCACATCCTGAAGACTCTTGCTCATTCTATTGCCCCAGCCTGAGGCCAGCTCACATCCTCAAGACTCTCTTGGATTCTATTGCCCCTTCCTGAGGCCAGCTCACATCCTGAAGACTCTTGCTCATTCTATTACCCCTGCTTGAGGCCAGCTCACATCCTGAAGACTCTCTTGGATTCTATTGCCCCTGCGTGAGGCCAGCTCACATCCTGAAGTCTCTCTTGGATTCTATTGCCCTGCCTGAGGCCAGCTCACATCCTGAAGACTCTCACAGATTCTATTGCCCCTGCCTGACGCCAGCTCACATCCTGAAGACTCTCCCGGATTCTATTGCCCCTTCCTGAGGCCAGCTCACATCCTGAAGACTCTTGCTCATTCTATTGCCCCAGCCTGAGGCCAGCTCACATCCTGAAGACTCTTGCTCATTCTATTGCCCCAGCCTGAGGCCAGCTCACATCCTCAAGACTCTCTTGGATTCTATTGCCCCTTCCTGAGGCCAGCTCACATCCTGAAGACTCTTGCTCATTCTATTACCCCTGCTTGAGGCCAGCTCACATCCTGAAGACTCTCTTGGATTCTATTGCCCCTGCCTGAGGCCAGCTCACATTCTGAAGACTCTCTTGGATTCCATTGCCCTGCCTGAGGCCAGCTCACATCCTGAAGACTCTCCCGGATTCTATTGCCCCTGCCTGAGGCCAGCTCACATCCTTTAGACTCTTGCGGATTCTATTGCCCCTGCCTGAGGCCAGCTCACATCCTGAAGACTCTCTTGGATTCTATTGCCCCTGCCTGAGGCCAGCTCACATCATGAAGACTCTTGCGGATTCTATTGCCCTGCCTGAGGCCAGCTCACATCCTGAAGACTCTCCCGGATTCTATTGCCCTGCCTGAGGCCAGCTCACATCCTGATGACTCTTGCGGATTCTATTGCCCCTCCCTGAGGCCAGCTCACATCCTGAAGACTCTCCCGGATTCTATTGCCCCTGCCTGAGGCCAGCTCACATCCTGAAGACTCTCTTGGATTCTATTGCCCCTTCCTGAGGCCAGCTCACATCATGAAGACTCTCTCGGATTCTATTGCCCCTTCCTGAGGCCAGCTCACATCCTGAAGACTCTTGCTCATTCTATTGCCCCTGCCTGAGGCCAGCTCACATCATGAAGACTCTCCCGGATTCTATTGCCCCTGCCTGAGGCCAGATCACATCATGAAGACTCTCGCGGGTACTATTGCCCCTGCATGAGGCCAGCTCACATCCTGATGACTTTTGGTCATTCTATTGCCCCTGCCTGAGGCCAGCTCACTTCATAAAGACTCTCCCGGATTCTATTGCCCCTTCCTGAGTCCAGCTCACATCCTGAAGACACTTGCAGATTCTATTGCCCCTGCGTGAGGCCAGCTCACATCATGAAGACTCTTGCGGATTCTATTGCCCCTTCCTGAGGCCAGATCACATCCTGAAGAGTCTCTTGGATTCTATTGCCCCTGCCTGAGGCCAGCTCACATCATGAAGACTCTTGCGGATTCTATTGCCCCTTCCTGAGGCCAGATCACATCCTGAAGAGTCTCTTGGATTCTATTGCCCCTGCCTGAGGCCAGCTCACATCATGAAGACTCTCTCGGATTCTATTGCCCCTTCCTGAGGCCAGCTCACATCCTGAAGACACTTGCAGATTCTATTGCCCCTGCGTGAGGCCAGCTCACATCATGAAGACTCTCTCGGATTCTATTGCCCCTTCCTGAGGCCAGATCACATCCTGAAGACTCTTGCGATTCTATTGCCCCTGCGTGAGGCCTGCTCACATCATGAAGACTCTCTCGGATTCTATTGCCCCTGCGTGAGGCCAGCTCACATCCTGAAGACTCTTGCGATTCTATTGCCCCTGCCTGAGGCCAGCTCACATCCTGATGACTCTTGCGGATTCTGTTGCCCCTTCCTGAGTCCAGCTCACATCCTGAAGACTCTCTTGGATTCTATTGCCCCTGCCTGAGGCCAGCTCACATCCTGAAGACTCTTGCGGATTCTATTGCCCCTGCCTGAGGCCAGATCACATCCTGAAGACTCTTGCGGGTTCTATTGCCCCTGCCTGAGGCCAGCTCACATCATGAAGACTCTCGCGGATTCTATTGCCCCTGCCTGAGGCCAGCTCACATCATGAAGACTCTTGCGGATTCTATTGCCCTGCCTGAGGCCAGCTCACATCATAAAGACTCTCGCGGATTCTATTGCCCCTGCTTGAGGCCAGCTCACATCATAAAGACTCTCCCGGATTCTATTGCCCCTGCCTGAGGCCAGCTCACATCATGAAGACTCTTGCGGGTTCTATTGCCCTGCCTGAGGCCAGCTCACATCATAAAGACTCTCGCGGATTCTATTGCCCCTGCTTGAGGCCAGCTCACATCATAAAGACTCTCGCGGATTCTATTGCCCCTGCTTGAGGCCAGCTCACATCATAAAGACTCTCCCGGATTCTATTGCCCCTGCCTGAGGCCAGCTCACATCCTGAAGACTCTTGCGATTCTATTGCCCCGGCCTGAGGCCAGCTCACATCATAAAGACTCTCCCGGATTCTATTGCCCCTGCCTGAGGCCAGCTCATATCCTGAAGAGTCTCTTGGATTCAATTGCCCGCGTCTGAGGCCAGCTCACATCATGAAGACTCTCTCGGATTCTATTGCCCCTGCCTGAGGCCACTTCAGCAGAGCTGGCCTGATTCAGCTCTGTGAGACGGTGCATTAATCTGGCCTCTCTGGATGAGTTTGGGGTGCAGACCCCATACCCATGCATTGCCTGGCCTCTCTGGGTGAGTGTGGGGTGCAGACCCCATGCCCATGCATTGCCTGGCCTCTCTGGGGGAGTGTGGGGTGCAGACCCCATGCCCATGCACTGTCTGGCCTCTCTGGGTGAGTGATGGGTGCAGACCTCATGTTCTAGTCATCGTGTGGCCTCTTTCGGTGAATGTGTAGCTTACCCCCATTGTCCCTACTTTGCTGGGTGTGCGCTCATTCATTTCTTGGTGTCTGTGGATGAGTGTTGAGAGAACCCTCCATGCCCATTCATCGCCCGGCCTCTTGGGGTGAGCGTAACGTGCAGGCATCTGCCCATTCTTTGCGTGGTCTCTCTGTGCAGGATTGATCCTTGGTTAGTGTTTGTGGTGCCGATCAGTGGGGTCCCCTCCTCCTCCCCAGCTCTGGGAGTGGGTGTAAACTTCGTGTACTTTCTGTCTGGACCTTGTGCTGTGTTGGGATTGGGGGTGGGATCCCTCGGCCCCCCTCCTCCCTCCCCGGAGCGGGATTACGATAATTGCGGCCTTGATTGGCTCAATAGGAAATTTTTCAATTAGTCTGAAGCGGAGGAAGCGGCTCCAGCTGCGCCCGCCCTGCGAGGATGAGGGTCGGAGCGCAGGGCCGCCCAGGGCGCCCGGCCATCGATACGGGCTGGCGAGGGATCACTTCTGGGGGCCGGAGGGGAGGGAGTGGGGGCCACCCCTGAGGGTGTCCACAAACCTCGGGGGGGCTTGGCACACTGTCTTCACCCGGGCCACCCTCCCCGCGGGTCCGATCAGCCCTGCCATCGATACCTGGTACATGTACCAGTCTCTCGGGGGTGCAGGGTGTGAGGGTTCAATTAGCGGGTCCCCATAAACCCCCCCTTCCCTTTCAACGGCCCCCACCCTCCCGGTCGCGTGGCATCCGCGGATCTCCGCTGGGGGCCCTTAGGTGCCCGAATGCTTCCATTGCACAGGGCCCCGTGGTGCCCAGAGCTGTGCTTTGCAGGGCCCCGCGTGGTGTGGACACTGCCTCACAGGCCAGTGAAGAGCGGGTTTCATCCTTCCTGTGGCAGACCCAGCCCAGCCCAGCCCAGCCCAGCCCGCTGCTGCCCGCTGTTTCATCAACCTTTTGCTCATGAAGGGGGCGTCAGTTGGTGCCCGCATGCCCTGGCCTGGCAGCGGCCTCTGGTGCCCGCATGCCCTGGCCTGGCAGCGGCCTCTGGTGCCCGCATGCTCTGGGCTGGCAGAGGCCTATGGTGCCCGCATGCCCTGGGCTGGCAGCGGCCTCTGGTGCCCACATGCCCTGGGCTGGCAGCGGCCTCTGGTGCCCCCATGCCCAGGACTGGCTCCAGCCTCTGGTGCCCGCATGCTCTGGGCTGGCAGAGGCCTATGGTGCCCGCATGCCCTGGGCTGGCAGCGGCCTCTGGTGCCCACATGCCCTGGGCTGGCAGCGGCCTCTGGTGCCTGCATGCCCTGGGCAGGCAGCGGCCTCTGGTGCCATGCATGCCCTGGACTGGCAGCGGCCTCTGGTGCCATGCATGCCCTGGACTGGCAGCGGCCTCTGGTGCCCGCATGCCCAGGACTGGCAGAGGCATCTGGTGCCCACATGCCCTGGGCTGGCAGAGGCCTCTGGTGCCCGCTTGCCCAGGACTGGCAGAGGCATCTGGTGCCCGCATGCCCTGGCCTGGCAGCTGCCTCTGGTGCCCCCATGCCTAGGACTGGCTCCGGCCTCTGGTGCCCGCATGCCCTGGGCTGGCAGAGGCCTATGGTGCCCGCATACCCTGGGCTGGCAGCGGCCTCTGGTGCCCACATGCCCTGGACTGGCAGAGGCATCTGGTGCCCACATGCCCTGGGCTGGCAGAGGCCTCTGGTGCCCGCTTGCCCAGGACTGGCAGAGGCATCTGGTGCCCGCATGCCCTGGCCTGGCAGCTGCCTCTGGTGCCCCCATGCCTAGGACTGGCTCCGGCCTCTGGTGCCTGCATGCCCAGGACTGGCAGAGGCATCTGGTGCCCGCATGCCCTGGGCTGGCAGAGGCCTCTGGTGCCATGCATGCCCTGGACTGGCAGCGGCCTCTGGTGCCATGCATGCCCTGGACTGGCAGCGGCCTCTGGTGCCCGCATGCCCAGGACTGGCAGAGGCATCTGGTGCCCACATGCCCTGGGCTGGCAGAGGCCTCTGGTGCCCGCTTGCCCAGGACTGGCAGAGGCATCTGGTGCCCGCATGCCCTGGCCTGGCAGCTGCCTCTGGTGCTCCCATGCCCAGGACTGGCTCCGGCCTCTGGTGCCCGCATGCCCTGGGCTGGCAGAGGCCTATGGTGCCCACATGCCCTGGGCTGGCAGCGGCCTCTGGTGCCCACATGCCCTGGGCTGGCAGCGGCCTCTGGTGCCTGCATGCCCTGGGCAGGCAGCGGCCTCTGGTGCCCGCATGCCCAGGACTGGCAGAGGCATCTGGTGCCCGCATGCCCTGGGCTGGCAGAGGCCTATGGTGCCCGCATGCCCTGGGCTGGCAGCGGCCTCTGGTGCCCACATGCCCTGGCCTGGCAGCGGCCTCTGGTGCCTGCATGCCCTGGGCAGGCACCAGCCTCTGGTGCCCGCATGCCCAGGACTGGCAGAGGCATCTGGTGCCCACATGCCCTGGGCTGGCAGAGGCCTCTGGTGCCCGCATGCCCTGGACTGGCAGCAGCCTCTGGTGCCCGCATGCCCTGGACTGGCTCCGGCCTCTGGTGCCCGCATGCCCTGGCCTGGCAGCTGCCTCTGGTGCCCCCATGCCCAGGACTGGCTCCGGCCTCTGGTGCCCACATGCTCTGGGCTGGCAGAGGCCTATGGTGCCTGCATGCCCTGGGCTGGCTGCGGCCTCTGGTGCCCACATGCCCTGGGCTGGCAGCGGCCTCTGGTGCCTGCATGCCCTGGGCAGGCAGCGGCCTCTGGTGCCCGCATGCCCAGGACTGGCAGAGGCATCTGGTGCCCGCATGCCCTGGGCTGGCAGAGGCCTATGGTGCCCGCATGCCCTGGGCTGGCAGCGGCCTCTGGTGCCCACATGCCCTGGGCTGGCAGCGGCCTTCTGGTGCCTGCATGCCCTGGGCAGGCAGCGGCCTCTGGTGCCCGCATGCCCAGGACTGGCAGAGGCATCTGGTGCCCACATGCCCTGGGCTGGCAGAGGCCTCTGGTGCCCGCATGCCCTGGACTGGCAGCGGCCTCTGGTGCCCGCATGCCCTGGACTGGCTCCGGCCTCTGGTGCCCGCATGCCCTGGCCTGGCAGCTGCCTCTGGTGCCTGCATGCCCTGGGCAGGCAGCGGCCTCTGGTGCCTGCATGCCCAGGACTGGCAGAGGCATCTGGTGCCCGCATGCCCTGGGCTGGCAGAGGCCTCTGGTGCCCGCTTGCCCTGGGCTGGCAGCGGCCTCTGGTGCCATGCATGCCCTGGACTGGCAGCGGCCTCTGGTGCCCGCATGCCCAGGACTGGCAGAGGCATCTGGTGCCCACATGCCCTGGGCTGGCAGCGGCCTCTGGTGCCCGCATGCCCTGGACTGGCAGCGGCCTCTGGTGCCCGCATGCCCTGGACTAGCAGCAGCCTCTGGTGCCCGCATGCCCTGGGCTGGCAGCGGCCTCTGGTGCCTGCATGCCCTGGGCAGGCAGCGGCCTCTGGTGCCCGCATGCCCAGGACTGGCAGAGGCATCTGGTGCCCACATGCCCTGGGCTGGCAGAGGCCTCTGGTGCCCGCATGCCCTGGACTGGCAGCGGCCTCTGGTGCCTGCATGCCCTGGACTGGCTCCGGCCTCTGGTGCCCGCATGCCCTGGCCTGGCAGCTGCCTCTGGTGCCTGCATGCCCTGGGCAGGCAGCGGCCTCTGGTGCCCGCATGCCCTGGGCAGGCAGCGGCCTCTGGTGCCCGCATGCCCAGGACTGGCAGAGGCATCTGGTGCCCACATGCCCTGGGCTGGCAGAGGCCTCTGGTGCCCGCTTGCCCTGGGCTGGCAGCGGCCTCTGGTGCCCGCATGCCCTGGGCTGGCAGCGGCCTCTGGTGCCCGCATGCCCTGGGCTGGCAGCGGCCTCTGGTGCCCGCATGCCCTGGGCTGGCAGCGGCCTCTGGTGCCCGCATGCCCTGGGCTGGCAGTGGCCTCTGGTGCCCGCATGCCCAGGACTGGCAGAGGCATCTGGTGCCCACATGCCCTGGGCTGGCAGAGGCCTCTGGTGCCCGCATGCCCTGGACTGGCAGCGGCCTCTGGTGCCCGCATGCCCTGGACTGGCTCCGGCCTCTGGTGCCCGCATGCCCTGGCCTGGCAGCTGCCTCTGGTGCCTGCATGCCCTGGGCAGGCAGCGGCCTCTGGTGCCCGCATGCCCTGGGCAGGCAGCGGCCTCTGGTGCCTGCATGCCCAGGACTGGCAGAGGCATCTGGTGCCCACATGCCCTGGGCTGGCAGAGGCCTCTGGTGCCCGCTTGCCCTGGGCTGGCAGCGGCCTCTGGTGCCATGCATGCCCTGGACTGGCAGCGGCCTCTGGTGCCCGCATGCCCAGGACTGGCAGAGGCATCTGGTGCCCACATGCCCTGGGCTGGCAGAGGCCTTTGGTGCCTGCTTGCCCAGGACTGGCAGAGGCATCTGGTGCCCACATGCCCTGGGCAGGCAGCGGCCTCTGGTGACCGCATGCCCAGGACTGGCAGAGGCATCTGGTGCCCACATGCCCTGGGCTGGCAGAGGCCTCTGGTGCCCGCTTGCCCTGGGCTGGCAGCGGCCTCTGGTGCCATGCATGCCCTGGGCTGGCAGCGGCCTCTGGTGCCCGCATGCCCTGGGCTGGTTCCGGCCTCTGGTTCCCGCATGCCCTGGGCTGGCAGCGGCCTCTGGTGCCCGCATGCCCTGGACTGGCAGCGGCCTCTGGTGCCCGCATGCCCTGGACTGGCAGCAGCCTCTGGTGCCCGCATGCCCTGGGCTGGCAGCGGCCTCTGGTGCCTGCATGCCCTGGGCAGGCAGCGGCCTCTGGTGCCCGCATGCCCAGGACTGGCAGAGGCATCTGGTGCTCACATGCCCTGGGCTGGCAGAGGCCTCTGGTGCCCGCATGCCCTGGACTGGCAGCGGCCTCTGGTGCCCGCATGCCCTGGACTGGCTCCGGCCTCTGGTGCCCGCATGCCCTGGCCTGGCAGCTGCCTCTGGTGCCTGCATGCCCTGGGCAGGCAGCGGCCTCTGGTGCCCGCATGCCCTGGGCAGGCAGCGGCCTCTGGTGCCCGCATGCCCTGGACTGGCTCCGGCCTCTGGTGCCCACATGCTCTGGCAGAGGCCTCTGGTGCCAGTAGACCCGGGTCCAGGAGTTTTCATCTGGATGGGCCATGAGTACGTCTGGGGTGGGCGATTATTTGCCAGTTCTGGGGATGGCTACAAGCCCTCGATGACGTCAGATCTACTTCAAGCAGGCACACAGTGCGTCTAGAGAGGGGTGTGAGCGTGAGAGCTGGTGCCCACACCCACCAGCCCCGACCCGCACCACTTCCATCAGCAGGGGGTGAGGGCCCTTCAAGGTTAAGGGGGTCCCTGTTACCCCACCAGCAACTGCCCCCTTTCTCTTGCAGTTTGCCCCAGACCTCTGTCTTTGCAGACTGTGAACTTTGAGACTCTTTACTTTCATGTCATTCTTCTGCGGTGAACTTTCATTGACAAAAAGGTTAAAAAACACAGCAACACATTTGGGAAAAAGAAAGCAGTAATGTTGACGACTAGGAGCGGTGTTTACGTCTCTTTAAAGCCAGTCATTGCAGACCCCCCCTCCCCTCCCCCCTCCACCCCCACCCCCTTCTGGGTCCTGCTTACGGAAGGGGCCGCCCACGCCTTTGATGGACTTTGTCTAATGTTGGACAGGCCACATGAAGGGCCCGCTCCCCCTCTGCCCGACCAGGCCCGAGCCCGGTCCCTCAAGTGTTACACACCACCACTCCACGTTTTCCGTCCCCTCCGGGACCCCTGCCTCTGAACATATCGACCTCTTGGGCTCGATCCCCTACTGTCCCGCGCGCCCGACCTGGGCGCCATCTTGGACACTGCACCACGAGGCCGCGTGGCCTCCGATCGACCCTAACCCTGGGCCTGGCCAGGCCTCAGACATCCCGGCACCACCATCCACCCAGGAGGTGAGCGGACTACTTGGCAGGTCAATGGGAGAAAGAGGTGTCGATGGCTCTCCCCCGCCAGGTACCGCTCGCCCCCAGCCTCCCCGGGCGCTGGCTCCACCCCCCTGCTGGGTGTCTGGACTCGCTCATCCCGGACCCCCCGACCTCCAAGTGCGAGGGTCCGGACATCAAAGGGCACCAGCCCTATAACTGAGGCAGCTCCAGAGCAGGAAGGCAGTTGTATCCTGGAGTCGAGAGACGCAGAGAAGAACTCATCCTTGACGGACTACTGACGCTGCCGTAGCCCTACCTTGTGAACTATCGTCCTGCCTGCTGGCGCTGCCGCAACCTCCGTAAACTTTCATCGTCGTCGGGACCTGCTGGCGTGGCCGCGGACCGTTTGTACCACCATCTTCATCGGGACCTGCTGGCTCCGCCGCGGACCGTCGCTACCTTCAACCATCTCGGGACTTGCTGGCTCCGCCGCGGCCCGATCATCTAGAACGCCGAGCTCGAGGATTGAGAGCTATCCATCCACCCAATTGGTAACAAGACTGTCCCGCTACCCCTTTTCCCCACCAGAGACCCGAACCGAGGGGACCCCAGAGTCCAGACCTCCTTGTATCATTTAACCGTACTCGAAGAATTGCTGATAAAGTATCGTTTAACCTTAACCTTGTGTGGTGTCCGTCTGTGGGGGGGAAGTTACTTGTCTGTACGATCGCTGGAGACGGCTTTTCCTGGAGACCTCTCCCCTTATACTCGGCCGACCCTCCCGGTCCGTCTAACATTGGTGGCCAGCGGCGCGATCCGAATCACCGCATAATCGTACAGAGAGTAGCTCACCCCACGACGAAATCACGATGACAACCAAAGAAAGTGGATCCACCGAGAAATTTCAGATGGAGAAATTGGAAGAATACAGCCATCGTGAATTAAAACAATTCTGCATCGAACTAGGTATCGCTACCACCGGTCTAAGTACCAAAGACGATTTTAAGCATGCCCTGGAGTCCTGGGCAGAAACCGGGGCCGTCAGACCCCCGGACCAAAATATCGCAGCAGTAGAAAAAGACACCGCGGCTCCCGAGGAGCGAAGAACGGGCCTCTCGCAAGACGAGATCCAGGAACGAGAAAGAACAAGACTACATGAACTAGAAATGGCCCGGCTCAAAATGGATGGTGAACTCAAGTTGGCCGAACAGAAACTGAACTTAGAACATCTGAGGCTCCGAGAAGAAAGAGAGGAAAAACAGAGACAAAGAGAGCTCGAGGAAAAAAGACTGGCATATGAACATGAGCGCAAATTAGCTGAGATAGACCTACGTAAGCAGAACAAGGAATCAGGGGCGACCGAGCAACCCCGCACCCCAGGAGCAACAGATAAGAAGGTACACATCCCCAAGGATGTCGTTCGAGAATACTTCCGAGAGGACGACATCCAACAATGGTTCAAGGCCTACGAAATAGCTATGACCTCCCACCGGATCGATCGAAGCGACTGGGGAGCCGGTCAATGGGGGAGATTCCTCAATGAGGGCCGCGATGCCCTGCTACAGCTCCCGGACCATCTGATGACCTCCTATGACCACATGAAAGCGGCCCTCCTCACCCGCTATGGGCTCACACCCGAGATGTACCGCCAGAGGTTCAGAGACTGCACCCGCATCCCGGGTACAACTTGGGTGGAGTACGTTAACTATTTCAGCAGAGCCTTCGAGGGTTGGATCAAAGGAAGCAATGTCACAACTTACGAACAGCTCTTCAATCTCATGGTATGGGAGCACCTGTCAAACAATTGCTTCATCGAGCTCCGGCAGCACCTCCTCGACAGCAAATTGACTGATCCACGGCAGCTCGCAGCCGAAGCTGACCGGTGGGAAATCACCAGAGTGGGCCGAAATGGGTCCTATGAACAGAACCGAAACCACCTCGGTCAGCACCGTCCCCGAGGAGGAGGAGGAGGGGGCCAAGGACGAGGAAGAGACAGCGCTCCGGCCGCCCCCGCTGCCAGCACCACTCCCCCGGCCAACCGGGGCAGCACCCCGGCACGACCGGGATATAGGGCCAATGTCACGTGTCACCGATGCCAGCGAGTCGGCCACTACGCAAACGACCCAAACTGCCCACAGAACCAGAGCCCGAGACCCCACCAGGTGGCTGCTGCTGCCCTGGGGGAAGAACAGATCTCCGAGGAACAAGAAGAATATGAGCAAGAACATCAAGAATGGGAGCCAGCCGCCATGGCTCTAGCCTGCTTAGGGGGGGAAAGACATGGTCCCGCGGGTCCCCCTACCCGCTAACACCCGGAAGTACAGTCAATGGGTGAGCATCAATGGACGCCGGGCCGAAGCCCTCCGTGACACCGGGGCCAGTGTAACAGCCGTCCGCTGTCACCTGGTGACCCCAGAACAGTTCCTACCAAATATTCTCTGCCCTGTCCGTTCAGCCGATAACTCGGAGAGTCTGTGTCGGATGGCCTGCGTCCCTTTCGAATGGGGAGGAGTCTCCGGCATGTTGAAGGTGACGGTCCGAGATGATGCTCCCGTAGACTGCCTCCTGGGGAATGACCTTGAAAGCTCTCCGTGGGCAGCCGTAGAACGAAGAGAACACCTGGGGATGTTAGGCATCCCGGACTGGGCGTGCGTCACCACCCGGTCCATGGCCGCCCGTGCCAATCTCCGACCCGAAGAACCTGAATGGCCGGCGCCTCCTCCCCCGGTCGCTCCAGGAGAAGACGCCGACCGTGCCGTCCCCCCAGAACCAGCTCAAACTCCAGACCTCTCTGGCCTCGACCAGTGGCATCAAGAGGGGGGGCCCACACAAGAGCAGTTTCGCCAAGAGCAGAAGACCTGTCCCTCCCTCGAGGGACTCCGCCAACAAGCCCTCGCCCAGAGCGCAGGGGATACCTCCGGAACACATTGGGTCTATTGGGACAATGATCTGCTATACAGTGAACAGAGGATCGCGGAGTTGGGGGCCAGTCGAGTGCTAGTGGTGCCCCTCCGCTTTAGAGACTTCTTGCTAAATCTGGCCCACGATGTCCCCCTGGCTGGGCACCTGGGTCAGGATAAAACCTACAGCCGCCTAGTGACCCACTTCTTCTGGCCTAAAATGAGGAATGATGTACTCCAGCATTGCCGATCTTGCCCCACGTGCCAAGCCAGTGGGAAGAGCGGCCGCAAACTAAAAGCCCCCCTGCAACCATTTCCAGTGGTCACCACCCCGTTCGAGAGGGTTGGGATAGACATTGTGGGGCCCCTGGACCCCCGTACAGCACAAGGACATCGGTTCATCCTGGTACTGGTGGACCACGCCACCCGCTACCCCGAGGCTGTTCCCCTGCGAACTGTGACAGCCCCGGTAGTCGGCCGGGCCCTGATGGGGATCTTCTCCCGTGTGGGCTTCCCCCGAGAAGTCGTCAGCGACCGAGGCACGAACTTTATTTCTAAATATATGAAGTCCCTCTGGCAACAGTGTGGGGTCACCTACCGATTCACGACCCCCTATCACCCTCAAGGAAACGGACTGGTTGAGCGATTCAACCGCACGCTCAAAGGGATGATTGGGGGGTTGGAAGAGCCCCTCCGTCGCCAGTGGGATGTGCTACTGCCGTGCCTCCTCTTCGCATACCGAGAAGTCCCCCAGAAGTCCCTCGGATTCAGCCCGTTTGAACTGTTGTATGGACACCCAGTACGGGGGCCGCTCAGCCTAGTCAAGGAAGGCTGGGAAATGCCCCTCTAAAGAACCCTCCAGATGTCTTCAAATACCTCCTAACCCTCCGCAACCAGACCCGACGATTCAGGGAGATGGCGAAAGCAAACTTGGAGGCCAGTCAAGAGGACATGAAAAAGTGGTATGACCAAAATGCCTCCTCCATCGAATTTGAACCCGGCCAACAAGTATGGGTAATGTCCCCCACCGAACCATGCGCTCTGCAAGATAAATGGACGGGGCCCTTCAAAGTAATCGAGCGCAAGGGCCCTGTCACCTATCTCATCGATATGGAATCTTCACGGAACCCCCTCCGGGTTCTCCACGCTAATAGACTGAAACCCCATTTCGTGCGTTTAGAACTCAGCCTCCTGATGGCCACGGACAATGGAGCCGAAGAAGACTCCGAACCCCTCCCTGACCTCCTACGGACTCGGGAGAAAGACGGCTCCGTGGACGGGGTCTGACTCTCGGAGGCCCTCACCCTGGAACAACGCCAAGAATGTCGAGACCTTCTGCTGCAGTTCGCCAGCCTGTTCTCCCTCACCCCAGGTGTCACCTCCTGGTGTGTGCACGACGTGGACACGGGGGACAGCCCCCCTATCCGCCACCGGGCCTACCGCGTACCAGATCGGGTACGGGCCTGCATCCAAGAAGAAGTAACCAAGATGCTCACGCTCGGGGTCATTGAGCACTCAGACAGCCCCTGGGCCAGCCCAGTAGTACTGGTCCCCAAAGCAGCCACCCCCGGCACCACACCGGAACTCCGGTTCTGCGTCGACTACCGGGGCTTGAATGCGGTCACCAGAACAGACGCACATCCCATCCCCCGGGCAGATGAACTAATCGACCGCATGGGAGCTGCCCGCTACCTCAGCATTTTCGACCTGACGGCGGGCTACTGGCAGATCGGCCTCACACCCCGGGCCCAAGAACGATCTGCGTTTTCCACTCCTGACGGCCATTATCATTTCAAGGTCATGCCCTTCGGCATGAAGAATGCCCCAGCAACGTTTCAGCGACTCGTTAATCAGGTCTTGGCCGGACTCGAAGGATTTAGTGCCGCCTACCTAGACGACATCGCTGTATACAGCCACCACTGGTCCGACCACCTCCACCACCTCCGAGAGGTGCTACAGGCCCTTCAGCGAGCTGGCCTCACAATCAAGGCCAGCAAATGCCAGATTGGTCAGGGGTTCGTGACCTACCTCGGACACCAGGTGGGAAGCGGCCTGGTGGCCCCTCTGCAGCTCAAGATCGCCGCCATCCAGTCCTGGCAGCCCCCCATCACCCAGACCGAGGTACGCGCCTTTCTGGGACTCACGGGCTATTACCGACGGTTCGTGAAGGACTATGGCAGCATAGTGGGGCCCCTCACAGAACTCACATCCAAGAATCAACCAAAAAAAGTCAACTGGACCCCAGATTGTCAAACAGCCTTCGAACAACTGAAGACCGCCATGTGCTCCGCCCCTGTGCTCCAGGCCCCCGACTACAGCCGGGAATTCGTCGTCCAGACGGATGCCTCCGACCACGGCATTGGGGCGGTCCTGTCTCAACTGAACCCCGAGGGCCTTGATCAGCCAGTGGCCTTCATCAGCAGGCGATTCCTGCCTCGAGAACAACGCTGGAGCACCATCGAGAGGGAGGCCTTCGCCGTGGTATGGGCCCTCAAAAAGCTCCGGCCCTATCTCTTTGGCACACACTTTCGGGTACAGACCGATCATCGACCCCTGCAGTGGCTGATGCAGATGCGGGGGGAGAACCCAAAACTACTACGTTGGTCCATCTCCCTACAGGGGATGGACTTCACGGTGGAACATCGACCTGGGCAAGACCACGCCAACGCGGATGGCCTGTCACGCTTTTTCCGCCTCGACGAGGAGAGTCCCCAAGAGGATGGGTGACTCTCCCCGCCTTCAGCTGGGGGGGACGCATGTTGGACAGGCCACATGAAGGGCCCGCTCCCCCTCTGCCCGACCAGGCCCGAGCCCGGTCCCTCAAGTGTTACACACCACCACTCCACGTTTTCCGTCCCCTCCGGGACCCCTGCCTCTGAACATATCGACCTCTTGGGCTCGATCCCCTACTGGCCCGCGCGCCCGACCCGGGCGCCATCTTGGACACTGCACCACGAGGCCGCGTGGCCTCCGATCGACCCTAACCCTGGGCCTGGCCAGGCCTCAGACATCCCGGCACCACCATCCACCCAGGAGGTGAGCGGACTACTTGGCAGGTCAATGGGAGAAAGAGGTGTCGATGGCTCTCCCCCGCCAGGTACCGCTCGCCCCCAGCCTCCCCGGGCGCTGGCTCCACCCCCCTGCTGGGTGTCTGGACTCGCTCATCCCGGACCCCCCGACCTCCAAGTGCGAGGGTCCGGACATCAAAGGGCACCAGCCCTATAACTGAGGCAGCTCCAGAGCAGGAAGGCAGTTGTATCCTGGAGTCGAGAGACGCAGAGAAGAACTCATCCTTGACGGACTACTGACGCTGCCGTAGCCCTACCTTGTGAACTATCGTCCTGCCTGCTGGCGCTGCCGCAACCTCCGTAAACTTTCATCGTCGTCGGGACCTGCTGGCGTGGCCGTGGACCGTTTGTACCACCATCTTCATCGGGACCTGCTGGCTCCGCCGCGGACCGTCGCTACCTTCAACCATCTCGGGACCTGCTGGCTCTGCCGCGTCCCGATCATCTAAAACGCCGAGCTCGAGGATTGAGAGCTATCCATCCACCCAATTGGTAACAAGACTGTCCCGCTACCCCTTTTCCCCACCAGAGACCCGAACCGAGGGGACCCCAGAGTCCAGACCTCCTTGTATCATTTAACCGTACTCGAAGAATTGCTGATAAAGTATCGTTTAACCTTAACCTTGTGTGGTGTCCGTCTGTGGGGGGGAAGTTACTTGTCTGTACGATCGCTGGAGACGGCTCTCCCTGGAGACCTCTCCCCTTATACTCGGCCGACCCTCCCGGTCCGTCTAACATCTAATATTTCTTATTCATTTCAAAATACTTTATTGATTTCCATAGGAAATATGCAAAGAGTAAGACTGTATCCGGGTTCGCATATCCTATATGTAAAGCTAAAATATGACGTGTATAAAAGCAACACTAAGGTCATTACTCCTATGCGAGTATCAAGACGCTGACCCCGGGACCAGGAGTGAAAGAAGTCAAGTCAAGTCAAGTCAAGTCATAAAATTTATATAGCGCACTACATACCCAGAGGGTTTCAAGGCGCTTAGGGAGGGGAGGAGGATTATTTGTCAAATATCCACGTTTTAAGCTGCTTTCTCAACGCTAGGTGATTCTGGGTGAGGCAAAGGTAAGCGGGGAGTGAGTTCCATGTTTTGGCAGCCAGGTATGAAAAGGATCTGCCTCCCATGGTGGTCTTGTTGATGCGAGGTACAGTGGCGAGGGCTTGGTTGGAAGAGCGAAGTTGGCAGGAGGGGGTGTAGAAGGACATTCGAGAGTTGAGGCAATCTGGTCCGATGTCGTAGAGTGATTTGTGTGCGTGGGTAAGCAGTCGGAAAGTAATCCTCTTATTGACAGGTAGCCAGTGGAGGTCTTTCAGGTGACCAGAGATGTGTTCGTTGCGTGGGATGTCTAATATGAGCCTGGCTGAGGCGTTTTGGATTCGTTGTAGTTTCTTCTGGAGTTTAGCGGTGGTACCTGCGTAGAGGGTGTTTCCGTAGTCCAGTCGGCTCGTGACTAGAGCGTGGGTGACTGTTTTCCTTGTTTCGGAGGGGATCCAGCGAAATGTTTTTCTGAGCATGCGAAGAATGTTAAAGCAGGAAGAGGATACGGCGCTGACTTGTCTGTTCATTGAGAGTGAAGAATCCAGGATGACGCCAAGGTTCCGTGCGTGGTCTGTCGGGATGGGTGCATTTCCGAGGGCTTCCGGCCACCAGGAGTCGTCCCATGCAGAGGGGGATTTACCTAAGATGAGGACTTCTGTTTTGTCTGAGTTCAGTTTCAGACAGCTTTGTTTCATCCATTCGGCGACTTCTTTCATTCCTTCGTGTAGGTTAGTTTTGGCGGTGCTGGGGTCCTTGGTGAGAGAAAGGATCAGTTGAGTGTCATCCGCGTAAGAGATGATGTTGAGGTTGTGTTGGCGGGCGATGGCCGCGAGGGGGCTCATGTATATGTTGAAGAGGGTGGGGCTGAGTGAGGATCCTTGTGGTACGCCGCAGATGATTTCTGAGGCCTCGGACTTGAATGGTGGGAGGCGGACTCTCTGGGTTCTTCCGGTGAGGAACGAGGTGATCCATTCAAGTGCTTTTCCTTGTATTCCGATGTTATTGAGGCGATGTAACAGGGTGCTGTGGCAGACTGTGTCGAAGGCTGCAGAGAGGTCGAGGAGAATGAGGGCGACTGTGTCTCCATTGTCCAGTAGAGTTCGAATGTCGTCTGTTGCTGCGATGAGGGCGGTCTCAGTGCTGTGTTTGGCTCGGAAGCCAGATTGTGAGGGGTCGAGTGATTTGTTGGTTTCGAGGAAGGCGGCGAGCTGGTTGTTGACAGCTTTCTCGATGACTTTGGCCGGGAATGGAAGAAGCGAGATGGGGCGGTAGTTTTTGAGTTCGGTGGGGTCTGCTGTTGGTTTTTTCAGAAGGGCGGTGAGTTCAGCGTGTTTCCAGTCTTCTGGGAAGGTAGCGGAGTTGAAGGAGCAGTTGATGACGTCTCGGAGGTGCGGAGCTATGACGGAGTCTGCTTTGTTGAAGATGTGGTGAGGGCATGGGTCTGTGGGGGATCCAGAGTGGATTGAAATCATCAGGCGGATGGTGTCCTCAGTGGAGATTGGGTTCCAGGCGTTAAGGGTGTTACCGGGGGGAAGATGGTCAGCTGATGGTAGGGTGGGTTGGCTTCCGGGTTGGCTGTCAAAGCTGTTGTGGATGTCAGCAATCTTGTTGTGGAAAACAGAGGCAAGGGAGTCGCAGAGGGTTTGAGAGGGGGTGATGTCGTTGGAGTTGGCCGAGGGGTTGGAAAATTCCTTGACGATGTTGAAAAGTTCCTTGCTGTTGTGGGCGTTGTTGTCAAGTCGATCCTTGAATGCTGTTTTCTTGGCTTTTCGGATCAGTTGGTGGTGAGTACGGATGGCGCTTTTGAAGGCGTCCTTGTTGCTGGTGGATGGGTCTTTTTTCCAGGCCTTTTCCAGGGAGCAGCACAGTTTCTTGGACTTCTTGAGGTCGTCGTTGAACCATGAGGCCTTCTTGATGCCAAGTTTGTGTTGACGTTTTTTCAGTGGTGCTAAGGTGTCGGCGGTGTTGGATAACCAAAGGGTGAGGTTGGAGGCGGCTTCGTTGGCGTTAGAAGAGAGGGCTGGGGAGGTTTGAAGGAACGATGTGGAGATCTGCTCCGTGGTGATTTTGTTCCAGTTTCTTTGTAGAGTTGGTTGGAGGTGGATGATGGGTTTCGGCTTGTTGTAGGTGAAGTGAACGCAGCTGTGGTCAGTCCAGAGGAGATCCGTAGAAAGAAGAAAGAGAAGCTGAAAGAAAGAAAGAACAAAGAAAAGAGAAAGAGGAGAAGGAAAGAGGAAGACGAAGACTAGACGGGCGGTATCCTATACACCCTGAATCTATGCAGCTGGGGGCGCGGGAGCAGTTCGATATTGACAGGACTAACGCGTCACAACCGAGTACAGGTGATATCGATGAGGTACGAAGATACACGCCATGAACACGACTTTCTGTAATACCGACACACCGCGCCATGGACAGCCAGCGCTACCTTCAGAGGATGTTCCCTCATTTGCATCGGGTCTCACCCCCTCCTAAGCCATGGGATCATTTCGCCTCTTGGCCCTCCATACCACGGATGTGGCGCAGAGGCGAACATGGCACAGCCAGAGAAAGCGAAGCAATCACCCCGAACAACCGAATGCTCAGCACGGTCGAGGTGTGTGCATCCGTCTGACCTGCGCCTCCGTCTGACCTGCGCCTCCGTCTGACCTGCACCTCCGTCTGACCTGCACCTCCGTCTGACCTGCGCCTCCGTCTGACCTGAACCTCCGTCTGACCTGCGCCTCCGTCTGACCTACGCCTCCGTCTGACCTGCGCCTCCGTCTGACCTGCGCCTCCGTCTGACCTGCGCCTCCGTCTGACCTGCGCCTCTGTCTGACCTGCGCCTCCATCTGACCTGCACTTCCTGACCTGCGCCTCCGTCTGACCTGCGCCTTCGTCTGACCTGCGCCTTCGTCTGACCTGCGCCTCCGTCTGACCTGCGCCTCCGTCTGACCTGCGCCTCCGTCTGACCTGCGCCTCCGTCTGACCTGCGCCTCCGTCTGACCTGCGCCTCGCCTCCGTCTGACCTGCGCCTCCGTCTGACCTGCGCCTCGCCTCCGTCTGACCTGCGCCTCCGTCTGGCCTGCGCCTCGGTCTGACCTGCGCCTCCGTCTGACCTGCGCCTCTGTCTGACCTGCGCCTTGCCTCCGTCTGACCTGCGCCTCCGTCTGACCTGCGCCTCGCCTCCGTCTGACCTGCGCCTCCGTCTGACCTGTGCCTCGCCTCCGTCTGACCTGCGCCTCCGTCTGGCCTGCGCCTCTGTCTGACCTGTGCCTCCGTCTGACCTGCGCCTCCGTCTGACCTGCGCCTCCGTCTGACCTGCGCCTCGCCTCCGTCTGACCTGCACCTCCGTCTGACCTGCGCCTCGCCTCCGTCTGACCTGCGCCTCGCCTCCGTCTGACCTGCGCCTCCGTCTGGCCTGTGCCTCCGTCTGACCTGCGCCTCGCCTCCGTCTGACCTGCACCTCCGTCTGACCTGCGCCTCGCCTCCGTCTGACCTGCGCCTCGCCTCCGTCTGACCTGCGCCTCCGTCTGGCCTGTGCCTGCGTCTGACCTGCGCCTCCGTCTGGCCTGCGCCTCCGTCTGACCTGCGCCTCCGTCTGACCTGCGCCTCTGTCTGACCTGAGCCTCCGTCTGACCTGCGCCTCCATCTGGCCTGTGCCTCCGTCTGACCTGCGCCTCCATCTGACCTGCGCCTCCGTCTGACCTGCGCCTCCATCTGACCTGCACTTCCTGACCTGCGCCTCCGTCTGACCTGCGCCTCCGTCTGACCTGCGCCTCCGCCTGACCTGCGCCTCCATCTGACCTCAGCCTCCGTCTGACCTGCGCCTCCATCTGACCTACGCCTCCATCTGACCTGCACTTCCTGACCTGCGCCTCCGTCTGAGCTGCGCCTCCGTCTGAGCTGCGCCTCCGTCTGACCTGCTCCTCGCCTCCGTCTGACCTGCTCCTCGCCTCCGTCTGACCTGCGCCTCGCCTCCGTCTGACCTGCGCCTCCGTCTGACCTGCGCCTCGCCTCCGTCTGACCTGCGCCTCGCCTCCGTCTGACCTGCGCCTCCGTCTGGCCTGCGCCTCCGTCTGGCCTGCGCCTCCGTCTGACCTGCACCTCCGTCTGACCTGCGCCTCCGTCTGACCTGCGCCTCCGTCTGACCTGCGCCTCGCCTCCGTCTGACCTGCGCCTCGCCTCCGTCTGACCTGCGCCTCCGTCTGACCCTCGCCTCGCCGACGAGGGAGCCTCTGTCTGACCTGCGCCTCCGTCTGACCTGCGCCTCCGTCTGACCTGCGCCTCCGTCTGACCTGCGCCTCCGTCTGACCTGTGCCTCCGTCTGACCTGCGCCTCCGTCTGACCTGCGCCTCCGTCTGGCCTGCGCCTCCGTCTGACCTGCGCCTCCGTCTGACCTGCGCCTCCGTCTGGCCTGCGCCTCCGTCTGACCTGCGCCTCCGTCTGACCTGCGCCTCCGTCTGACCTGCACGCTCCATGAAGTGCATTTGCTGCTCTCGAGTGATGTCATGAGGTGTGGGTTAGTAAAGTGCGCTCTCACGCAGGAGGGGATCCTGGTGTGAGAGTGGCCGAGCCGAGGGCCTTCTGTGGCTTCTCAATAAGCCGGGTCTTCAGCTTCTTATGAAATTCAAGAAGTGAGGAGAGGCTCTAACATGTCAGGGCACGAGGAGAAGGCTCGACCGCGAGACCAGCTTTTCCATATGCGTGGATTGTGCGCACACACAACTCTTGTCGATCTGAGCTGTCTGCAAGGTTTGTGAAAGCGGATGGTATTGTTGAGGTGTGCTGGGCCAAAGTGCCTTGACCGTTTGGGCGAGGAATATGAAATGTACTCTTCTCCACACGGGTCACCAGTGTAGCTCCTTGAGGCGAGGTGAGGTGTGTGATTGTTGAGTGAGGTTCTCTATGGGTCACCAGTGTAGGTCCTTGAAGCGAAGTAAGTTTGTGGTTGTGCGGCGTTCTGTATGGGTCACCTGTGTAGCTGCGTGAGGTGAAGTGAGGTGTGTGATTGTTGAGCGAGGTTCTGTATGGGTCACCTGTGTAGCTGCGTGAGGTGAAGTGAGGTGTGTGATTGTTGAGCGAGGTTCTGTATGGGTCGCCAGTGTAGCTCCTAGAGGTGAAGTGAGACGTGTGATTGTTGAGGGAGGTTCTGTATGGGTCGCCAAGGTAGCTCATTGAGGTAAAGTGAGGTGTGTGATTGTTGAGCGAGGTTCTGTATTGGTCGCCAGTGTAGCTCCTAGAGGTGAAGTGAGGCGTGTGATTGTTGAGTGAGGTTCTCTATGGGTCACCAGTGTAGGTCCTTGAAGCGAAGTAAGTTTGTGGTTGTTGTGCGTCGTTCTGTATGGGTCGCCTGTGTAGCTGCGTGAGGTGAAGTGAGGTGTGTGATTGTTGAGCGAGGTTCTGTATGGGTTGCCAGTGTAGCTCCTAGAGGTGAAGTGAGACGTGTGATTGTTGAGGGAGGTTCTGTGTGGATCACCAGTGTAGCCCCTTTGAGGTGAAGTGAGGTGTGTGATTGTTGAGTGAGGTTCTGTATGGGCCGCCAGTGTAGCTCTGTGAGGTGAAGTGAGGCGTGTGATTGTTGAGCGAGGTTCTGTATGGGTTGCCAGTGTAGCTCCTTGAGGTGAGGTGAGGTGTGTGATTGTTGAGCGAGGTTCTGTATGGATCGACAGTGTAGTTCCTTCAGGCGAAGTAAGGTGTGTGTGTGTTGGACTTGGCCCTCTTGGCAGGGTCATCCCTGAACTTTTTGCCTGCCTCCAATATTCTCTCTGACCTGTTTTTGTTGGTTTAATGACTCTGGGCACTTTGCCACTGCTGACCAGTGCATATGCTCTCCCTATGAAAACGTGTTTATTGATTGATTTCCATGATTGGTTCATTTGATTTACTGTCAGTCCCCAGTAGAGTGCGCCAGGAGTGCCAGGGCTTGTGCATGCCAATACTGCTAGAAGGCCTGCAGTGCTGGTTGCGCCACCCACAGGAGCAGCCTTTTAAAATGGGTCTTGGGTCTGCCATTGCAGAACCTGCGTGCAGTCTGGTACTGTCATGCTGGCTGGGCAAGTGCAGACACTTGCCAGCCTCAAAACCTTCCCTTTGCTTCATATGAGTCACCCCAATGGTAGGCCCAAGGGCAGGGTGCATTGTAAGCATAAGGTAGGCCAAGCCCTGATGTGTGTGGCATGTCCTAATAGTGAATTACAGCCAATTTTGTTTTTCACTATTGTAAGGCTACCTGCTCTCCATAGGCCAGAATGGGCTGCTTGAATTATTACACCCTATAATCCCAGCAGGCTCAGGGAACATGGAAGAAGGTCAAGTTTAGTATGCCTGAACTCAGAATAATAAAATATTTATTTTAGTAAAGTTTATTTTAATATCCTGGGTTTGCAAATTCTACTTTTAGAAAGTTAGCATTTGCTTGACTAACCATTTCAGCCCGCCTCTGCTAGGATGTCTATCTGCTGTCTGAGTTGTGTGAGCTGGGGGATGACACGTGGTGAGTGCAAGGATTACACCTTGGTGGGAGGTGGGAGTGCCCCTGGACTCTGAATAGGGCTGTGCTCTGCCACCACAATACTGGCTCCACCTCCTGGGGAGCGACTGATGACTCATCCCGACACCTAGCCCAGGAAGAGGGAGGACTGTCAACAGAGTACTCCTGGCTGCCCTGTCATCACAATGCCGGCTCCACCTCCTGCGGAGCGTCTGATGTGCCTGCCCCTCAGACTGAAAGGAAAAGCCAGGAACAGCACAACAGAGTGCTTCAAAAAACTGAAATAGGCTATGCAAAGGCCCCCCTGCCCTGAAGGAACAAAAGAAACTGAGTATAAGTATAGGAGCCCTGCTCCCTAGAAACGAGATCCTGTTTCCCACAACGAACCTCTGCCCATCTACAAGGACTAAGAAGAAGCTGAACGACTGATCTGCTGTCTGCCTTGCTGAGGAAGGAGAGGAGAAGACCTACAAAGGACTTTGCAGAATTGTGCTTGAGACTGTCTCCAAGGGCTTGTCTGAGCCTGCCCCCTGATCTGAACCCCAGGACTAGTGGGTTCTCTCTGCCTTAGCTCGTCTGGAACTGAGCCATGTGTTTCCTCCCGCCGGAGGCGAGCCTACATCCCCTCGCCCCCCTCCTAGAGCTGTGGCACTCGGGAGCGGACCGCCCTTTTACCCGTTGAGAGCCTCGCTCTGCTACAGAGTTGCTCTCTGCCCCTCGGGTCAGGCCGCCTGCTCCTCTGCCCCTGTTCGTTATTTGAGGTGCTTGGAGTGCTTGCACGCCCCATCCTGCCGGAATCTTGATCTCTTGGGCGCACTCCTGAAGCCTGGACGGCCGCCTGTGTGCTGTGAACGCACCCGGCCGCCCCGCTGTGCCCCCGGACCTGAGGAGAGGCCCCGCCGCACAACAGAGAACTTCGCCCCCAGGACGGACTGTGCTGGAGGCCCCAGTGCCGCGCTCCGCCTTCGGAACCCTCCCGCTGCTTCCTTGACCCCGAGGTACGTCTGTGCTACGAAGCGCATCAAGAGCCTGACACGTCCCCCTGCGACGAGGGCCAATCCTTGATTTACTGTGTCAGCGCGCCTAACAAGAATCCTGCACCGGGCTTGGGGCCCGCAACATTTTATTTCCCTGTTTCAATTTGTACGCGCGCCTCACCTGCTGATCAGTGCGCTGTATACTGTGCGCGTGGGATTGCCTTAAAAGAAATTATACAACGAGTACGCCTCGTAGCGTGCCTAGAACTTGTGCGCCACGTTCTGCTGCCCATCCAAGGCTGGTACGCCTCGCTGTGCGCTGAGGACCTGTGCGCACCGGACTGCAGGCTTCCCCGAGGCTGATACGCCTCGCTGTGCGCCTGGAACTTGTGCGCCTCGTTCTGCCGATCATCAGAGGCTGGTACGCCTCGTACTCCTGGTCCCCCATTGACCGCACCGTACGCCGGCTCATGCAAGATGCGTGAGGTTTAGTGGGGCACTTCCTTACAAGCCGAACGAGACGTAGAAGAGCGCTACGAAGCGCACAGAGGTGCTTGGGAGTGCCGTACCTTCAAGGAACTGGGCAGAAGGCCCCAAATATTGCATATCAAGAACTGTGGCATCATCATTTTTTTATAAGAGTAACTAGAACTGTTTTAAGAATACCTCAAACCTCAAGAAAAAGTATTTTTAAAGGATCAACACCATTGCCAAGTAAACTAAACCTGTTTTGAGAATTGTTCTAAAAGAATCTTTATTTTGAAATCTGGTGGCCCAAAAGCAAAAGTAACGTGTTATAAGGTCTTGTGATAATCTCTCTACCTGCATTTTTTTTTTATATAAAGATTACGTATTTTTATAGAACCAAAGCCTGATGTCCATTTGTGGGGGGAATCAGTGTGTTTTACTGTGAAAGGTCATGAATGCTTAACTGTAGCGCCCCGAAGATTAGTCTTGTCTGCTCGCGCCACGCAGCCTAAAGGGTGAGCAGGGGTCATTCTGAGGAGAAGTTTGTTGCCTTGCCCGGATTAGAGTGGTGATTTCTGTCTGGCTTTGGTGCCAACCTCAGCCAGCCAGGAATCCCATTTTTAACAGTACGATTGTGAGCGAGGTTCTGTATGGGTCGCCAGTGTAGCTCCTTGGGGTGAAGTGAGACGTGTGATTGTTGAGCGAGGTTCTGTATGGGTCGCCAGTGTAGCTCCTTGGGGTTAAGTGAGGTGTGTGATTGTTGAGCGAGGTTCTGTATGGGTCACCAGTGTAGCTCCTTCAGGCGAAGTAAGGCGTGTGATTGTTGAGCGAGGTTCTGTATGGGTCGCCACTGTAGCTCCTTGAGGGGAAGTGAGGTAATGTAATGTAATGTAATGTAATTGTGCTTTTCTATAGTGCAGCTATCACTCCAGGGAGCATCTTGGCGCTGTAGCCCGTAGCCAGATGGAACAGGCCGGAAAACTACTCAAGCATCGGGCCCTGCATACTTATACCAAAACTTTGCACGCGGTGTCCGTAAGATTGAAAATCCAGGTTTTCAAAGCTTTCCTAAATAGGTTTTCAGCGGGTATTTGCCGCAATTGCGGCAGGAGCTTGTTCCTTGACCTGGAACCTATCACTCCAAGAGATTTCCCTCCCTTTGTGACAAGCTTACATTTGGGAATCAACAACAGATTCATGTTTGAAGACCTAAGGTTACGGGATGGCACGTAGCGTCTGAAGCGATTCAAAAAGTATTTAGGCCCTCGCTGGTGGTATGCCCTGAATGTGATAACTAGTATTTTAAACAGGATGCGCTTATGAATTGGCAGCCAGTGAAGATCCTTAAGCGCCGCCGAGGCGGACAACTTCCTCGGCCAGCCCAGGACTAGGCGGGCGGCTGCATGCTGGACCATCTGCAGCCTGTGCAGGACCTATTTATTTAATCCTGCATACAGGCTGTTGCAGTAGTCCAGTCGAGATGTTATAAGTGCAACCGCCACCGTTTTCCTGGCTGCCAGTGGAAGAAAATCAAAAAATTTCCTTAGGGCTCTAATGGTGTTAAAGCAGGTGCCGGCCACAGTCACCGTCTGTTGTTTAAATGACAATGACTCATCGAACTTGATACCCAAGTTACGGGCCGTGTCAATGGTGTTAGGAGGAACTTCTCCATAGTTTGGGGGAGAACAGATTTTGCTGTCCAAAAGTCAGGATTTCGGTTTTGCCCTAATTGCACTTGAGATGGTTATTCCTCATACCGTCGAAAAGTGCCTGCGAGTTTCTAAGATTCTCTTTTGCTCCCGGCACCTCGCCATCCAGTACTAGGATGAGCTGAGTATCATCAGCGTACGATATAGTGCTGATTTGAAAGGATGAGATCAGCTCGATCAGGGGGACCATGTACAGATTGAAAAGTACGGGGCTCAAGCTGGAGCCCTGCGGCACCCCTGTCGTCATCGCTTTCTCCTCCGAACAAAACTCTCCCAGTACCGTGACTTGCCGCCTATGACTGAGGAAGTTTTTCAGCCACTCAAGTACAACTCCTGCTATCCCTGATGTTACTAGGCGGCCAATCAATATGGAGTGCGAGACCATATCGAAGGCCGCCTATAGATCTAGTAAAATCAGTACAGCCTTCTTCCCCTGGTCCATGGCGGTCCTCAAGTTCTCCACAGTAAACAACAAAGCGGACTCCGTAGAGTGCATAGCCCTACACCCGGACTGGTTAGGGTGCAGGATATCATTATCCTCCAGGAACCTTGTAAGTTGTTTATGTGATTGTTGAGCGAGGTTCTGTATGGGTCGCCAGTGTATTTCCTAGAGGTGTCAAGAACCGGGTTTTAGAACCCAGCGGCGCCAGGGAAAATGCCCGATGTCTTCGGATTCCCCTGCCTTGGCAAACAGAGACACGGGACACTTCTGGATGACGTCAAAGACCAAATTTATTGGCTGCAACCAGGAACAGAGGTCTACGAAGCACAACACGGGTGGTTCGCTAGAGACTGCACAAATTCATAGAGCGGAGCATCGTCTTTTATGCTAAGAATTCACATTCCTGGCTAGCATCGATTACATGCAAACTGACCAATTGGAGGGCGACATTTCAAACATATCGCATGACGACAATCCCACTTTCTGTTGTCCAGCCCACCAGAAATGACCAAGCAAAAATCCAACATTCCTGCTCGAACAGGCCGGACGGACCCATCATAAAACCTCAACCCAAATCAATAATTAAGCCATAAAGGAAGGAGCAGAAACAGATGAGAAGCAAGATAGAAGGGTGTGTGCATGTACCATAAACTCAGCAATGTCCCGCTCTATGATCTCTATCTGACCAGCTGCCTAACAAGGAACTGGCTCAACGAGGTCAGCCTCGGGCAAGGGAGTCAGTTCGTTCAGGTCACTCAGAAGTCAGCTAAAGGTGTACGTGTCCCAAAGACTCGTTCGGCCGTAGTCATCGGCCTATGTGAGGGCAACCACACAAAATGGCTGCCGTACACAAAATGGAACCCGAGGGTTCAAACGAAATCCCTGAATACATAGTGTTCTCATTGATCGATCATGACAAAAACACTCGTACACACCGCACTCATCATTTGTGGACCGCTGATGCCAAAATCGTCTATATCTGACTACTTTTATTGAACGGGTTCAGAATCTACGGAACCTCAGACCCTCCTTTTGCCCTTACATAGGCAACAAACCCAAACCCATGTCAGTCTGAATCCAGGTCTATATTCATCAGATCATCAAGATGTTGCTGTAGCATCATCCTAGTACTTAGCAACTCTCTCTGGACAGGTCTCCTTGCACACGAAGTAGCACAAAGGCCACATATAGCAGGAACACACTGTTCACAGAGACAAAACAGGAAAAGGGTAGCTAAGATCATCCCAATGACCATCAGAATCTTCCATCCCCATGTGGATAACAATCCCCAAAACCATCCCATCAACGACCAATTTCCCTCGTCTATATGTACAGACTTGGAGATCTTTTGTAGCCTGGAAATGGCTTGGAAGACTGTCACTGTCGGAGCGTTGTCTGGAATGAAAATGCAGCAGCTCGATTGAATCAATCTACACACCCCACCTCTATCTGCAAGTATGACATCTAGCGCAACTCTGTTCTGAAGAGTCATAAGGCGATCCGACTGGAGCTCAGCAGTCAAGTTACTAAGGGCACCGGCAGTTTCGACTATGGTGGACTCAACCACTCTCGTCAACTGTCGAATGTTCCTGCTATTAGCCATCGGTCCCCAGAATGGCAGAAAACCTTAAAATAAATCTCCCAATTCTTGTCCTGCAGTATCTTCCTTACTGAAGACACCTCTAGCAACTCTCGTCTTGTGGTAATCTGCTGCAGATGTAAATGTGGGAGGCAATAGGAACGAAACAAAACATGTGCCCGAGAAGTCAGGGGGCAACCATGTATACGCTTTATTGTAACAGATGAAATAGGTACCCTTAGCTGCTAAGAATGCTGGGGAAGTCTGAGACGCAAATACATAAGTTTCAGGGCAAACACTCTTCCCTAACTGAGCTCTCGGATTCTTGCCATTACATTGCAGACAATAATGACCCTGATGGGGCACTATCCAAATCGGAGGGGATTTTTTCGCTCGCTGGTTAACACTCAGACTAACTCCGTATCCAGTAACGTTCCATCCAATGTATGCTTGTGTCTCATCTTTTGAGATAGTCTCATAGGAACTAATTCCCCTAATCATGTCAACTATACCCTTGACCAGAGCACTAGTCTTCGGACTATCTTTCACGGAACGTTGAGGATAGACTCCATGAGCATAAATGAACATCGTTCTGTATGCCCAAATAGAACCATTGTAGCTGAAAGGCAAAACCAGGTAAGGAATACCTTTATCGGTCGTATGGGGCATAAGGCCACAAACCCAACAATTTGTCGTGTTCATTACTAGCTGGTGTTGGTGCAGAAGCTGAACAAAGGAATTGTTAGAAAATTCCAATCTTCTAACAGTTTCATGTTCGGGCAGAGGGTGAAAAGAATGTGAAGAAACAGTAGGAGGAGGCATAAGTTGCATAGTGGGCATAAACGTCACTTGAAAAGAAAATGTCACATATCCAATTAAAAACATCATTAAGCTAAGCAATATAAATAAACACAATATTAAAAAATGTTTTCTGCTCATTAATTTACAGATTTTGCTCTTAAAGCTTATTCTTTCAACAGGTCTCTCCACCTCGAAAAACTCCATCCTCTCTAATTGCTGCTCGCGGCGGTAGGGTGTTCTGTGCTAAGGAACGCGTCTGTCAGTCCAGGGCAACTCCCTTAGACCAACCAGAACCGTCGACCTAACGTCTTCGGCTTGCACTCCAAAGACTTGACACCGCGACCCTACAGCTGAACCCGGATGGCGGTTCAAAAATCAAAATAGTTCCTCGGAGGAGAGCTAACCTTCAAAAATCAGTAAAAGAAAGAATCTCAGTGCTTTATTAGTCCAGCGACTCTCGGTCGCAAATTATAACACTCTTTGCCAGGCAATGTCTGTTCACGAAATAACAACTCCGGTTCAATAGTGTTCAAACGGTTCAATGGAGGCACAGCTTCTTGAAGAAGATCGTCACTTTCTTGCTCAGTGTTCGTTCCAATCAAACGGGCATCACTGAAAGGCAGAAAACGAGGCACGGTCTCAGTCTCAGAATCAGGAAGTCCTTTCTGGACCCACTGGTCGTACGGCAGAGGCAAAGGGGCTCTCTTACAATGTACACCGTGGATCCAGTTCTTTTTACCGTGCACTCGTACTGCAGAATGGGTGGCCAATAAGACTAGATATGGGCCGTTCCAGCAGGGCTGCTCGTTCTTGGTCCGCTGGAAGTTCTTCACCAGCACCCAGGTGCCAGGTTCGATGGCGTGTCCTGGATCTTCAGAAGCTTGTGGCAAGTGAATCATGAACCTGTTGATGCAAAACACGCAATGTAGCCGCCAATTCGTACAGGTAGTCAAGCAACACAGGATGTTCTATTTCGCTAAACTTTGTCGGCCGCGGCACTCCCCAAATATTTGCCGGGTGACCAAAACCTACCTCGTACGGACTCAAACCCATTCGTGAATGCACAGTCATTCTAGTGGACAAAAGGGCTAATGGCAAAGCATCTGGCCATTGTAAACCAGAGCTCGCTTGAATCTTGGCAAATTTCAGCTTAAGAGGGCCATTATAGCACTCGACTAAACCAGCTGATTGGGGGTGATTTGCAGCGTGGAACTTCTGCCGGATACCTAATCCATCACATACTCTCTTCATCACTTGACCCACAAATTCACTCCCATTGTCACTCCAGATCATTCTCGGCACACCATACCTATGGAAAAAATCCTTAATAAGGGCTTTCGCTGTGGACAAGGCAGTGTTATCTTTCAAATGGTAGGCTTCTACCCATCTAGAAAAAGAGCAAACAACTACTAACACGTACTTCAGGTTGTTGCACCTCTCCATGTGGATGAAATCTAGCTACAAAGCCTCGAACGGATACGTAGGAGGAGCAAAATGACCAGCTGAAGTTGAAGTTCCCTTACCAGGATTGTACATCAAACACACCATACAGTTCTTAACCAGATTCTCTGCACACTTGGGAATACCAGCATTCTGCCATACTGGAGCTAACAGCTTGCAAGTCCCTTTCACGCTGATATGAACCAATCCACCAGCCATCGTAACCACTGAAAGTACATACGCATCGGGTAACAACCATCTCTGATGCTCTGACAACTCAATCCAACACCCATTCAAATCCAATCTACCCTTACTCTCTCTCCATTCATTCAACTCTTTCTCTGTGGCCTCAGCTTGGATGGATGTCACACTCTCAATCGTATCTTCACACATACTTCTATCCGGAACCCCTCTCGCTGGGCCCGCAACATACATTCGACTCATCACATCTCTTGCGGTTTCTTTCGCGACTTCATCTGCAAACGCATTACCACGACCAACATCATCAGTAACTTTCTTATGCGCACTGCATTTCACAATCGCAACTTGCAACGGCAAAGTAAGAGATTCAAGAAGTTCATTCACCAACTGACCATGCGGAATCTTGGTTCCATGCGAAGTCAGGAACCCACGCTCTTTCCACAAACGTCCAAAACTATGAGCTACACCGAACGCGTACTGGCTATCGGTATACACAGTCACTCGTTTTCCTTTCGCCAACACACATGCTCTTGTCAATGCAATCAACTCTGTTGCTTGCGCTGAATTATGTGGGATACGTGCAGCTTCAACAATCGCATGGAAAGTCGTAACAGCATATGCCGCATTCGTATCACCATTCGGAAGCTTAAAGCACGAACCATCAACCCATAAGGTACCATCACACTCTGGAAGAGGAGTGTCCCCAAGGTCTATCCTCCCTTTCGTTTCTTCCTCTGTCCTAAGGAAGCAATCATGCTGTTCAGTAACATCTGTCTCAGCTGCAATCGGCAACAACGTAGCTGGATTCAAAGTGTTGCATCTTTTTATATGCACATTACTCGCTAACAAGGTCAATTTGTAACCCGACAACCGAGCACTAGTTAAGTGCTGTGTCTTGGTACGATTCAACAAGGTATCCACTGCATGTGGAACCATCACAATCAGTGTATTGTCCATCACCAAACCTGTAGACTGTCGAATTGAAACAGCCGCTGCCGCTGTAGCTCTCAAACAACTTGGCAACGCTCTAGCTACTGGATCCAAAGTCGACGAAAAATAAGCACATGGACGCTGATTATCGCCAAATTGTTGAGTCAAAACTGACAATGCACATCCCTCTCTCTGTGAAAGGCTTACTGTAGTCGGGAGTACCCAACACAGGACCTGAACACAACGCATTGCGCAATCTGAAAAGCTCTTCTGACATTCGTCAGTCCAAGCAATAGGATTTGGAGTATCCTTAACAATAAGAGCTATCAAAGGCTTCGCACGCAAAGAAAAATTAGGGATCCACTGTCTACAGTACGATGTAATACCTAGAAAAGCACCTACTTCTCTCTGTGACGTAGGCACACTCATTTTCACAATCGCTTGAATTCTTTCTGGGGTCAGTTTCCTTCCCTCCTTCGATAAGAGGTGAACTAAGTAGGTAACTTCTTGTCGACAATATTGCAACTTTGAAAGAGAAACCTTATGATGGAAATCAGACAAATGACGTAACAACGACAAAGTAGCTCTCTACAAATCTCTTCATTGTCAGCAGCAACTAACAGATCGTCAACATACTGAATAAGAGCAGCACCATCAGGTAAAACAAGCAAATCAAGTTGCGTTTTCAAAGCCTGACTATAGATCGATGGACTCTCGCAATAGCCTTGAGGAGCGCGCTTAAACCAGAAACTTCGTTCTCCTAAAGAGAAGCCGAAAATATCTCTACTCTCCACGGCAATCGGGATGCTGCAGAAAGCATTCTTCAAGTCAATCACCGTAAACCACGTGGCTGTAGCCGGGATCAAAGTCAGTAAAGTGGTGATATCAGGTACAACAGGAAATTGCGGAACAACGATCTTATTCACCTCGCGAAGATCGATCACAATCCTATATACAAGAGGTTGTGAAGAATCAGTTCTTTTCAGAACAGGCGAAACTGGACTATTGCACACATTACCTCTCGTTTCCTCAATCACACCTTTCTCAATCAGATCATAGATGATCGCCAGAATTGCTCTTTCACCATCAGTGGAAATTCGATATTGTGGAATACGTGGCAATCTAGCATTCGCTTTCAACGTCCCAACATACGGCGGAATCTCTAGGAGACCCACATCATTCGGACCAGTAGCCCAAAGAGAATCAGGGACAGAAGACAATTCAGGTGGAAGTCGATCTTTAGATAAATACATCGGGGAGATCACTCTCTTACCCAATGTAAGATGTACTCCTGACGGAGAACAATATAGCGTTGCATACAATCTCTTCAACAAGTCCAATCCCAACAAGTTCTCACCACAACTTGTCGTCAGAATGAGGGGTGCTTCGAATTCACAAGGTCCAACAGAAATAGACAACGGACTAGAAATCGGATTCGTAACCGGGGCGCCAGAAAAACCTACTGAAACATTCGTTAAGCCAGACAAAGGTGCGCCAGGGAGTTTAGAGTGCATAATAGAACTCTTCGCAGCACCAGTATCCAACAGAAAAGGCTCTGACACACCTGATGCAATCACTTCAACATAGGGTCCACTCTGATCTACTGGAACTGAAACAACTCCCTCTCTTTGTCCTTGGCTGTCCTAGCAATCATTACCATCCACATTCTCACCTTCGACATAGTAATCGTCCGTATAGTACTGTGCTGCTGATCAAAGCTATTCATAGCTATTCATAGAATTCTGTGGAGGCAAAGTACGCGCATTCTGAAGAAACATACCATGTCCTCTACCTCTAGGAACTTGCTGACAAACTCGACCTCTCACACAAGAAGCACCATTCGTGCGCTGTAACAGAACCGGATTACTACTCTTGAAATGACCCTCTTCTTTGCAATACGCACACTGATTAGGGCCTACGGGAAAACGCGGCTGATAAGACTCGAACCTTTGCGAGTTTCTCTGGTATTGCTGAGGTTGCTGATAATCGCGCTGATTATTACGAGGCGGATAAGCGTGCTGTAGAAGAACTTTAGTCTTCAATTCCTTAGTCTTCCTATCCGCTTTCTCTATCTCATCCTTATTTCTATTCTCATAGTACTGGGCAGTAGCCAAAATCTGCGCTGACGTAGAAACAGCCCAAGCACTCTCAGAATCCTTAAACTTATTACACAACTCGGGAAGCAAATTATGCACAAACTTGTCAACGAACAACCGTTGACCACCTTCCGTACTCATGTCCTGACCACTGTGATCGATAAACGTCTCTTCGAATCTAGTGAAAAAGTCAGACATAGTTTCGTCTTGCTTCTGCTTGCATGCAGACAGCTTGTCCCAAATAACACGCACATCAGGCATCAAAGTCTTCATATAATTAATAATCCTACCAGGCAGGTCAGCAATTACATCCTCTGGTTTAGCACCACCTACTTGTCTATCATCTGCAGCTCTAAGATTATTCCATGTATCACCTAATTCCTGTGCATGATCCGTATGGCGAATCAATCCCCATATAGGCTGTGGAACAACATTCCCAAACAACATGTCTATATCGGCTAGATTCATGATACATGAATCCGCAGTTTGAGATAGTTCCTTGAAGTACCCTGCTGGATTTTTACGTGGATCGGGCAAAGTCTGCTTAAGGGCTAAAACTTAAGCATGCTTCCATGGAACATGTACCCAGACACGATGAAAATGTGGCGGAATAGGTGGAACAGCTTGCGCATCACCAGGTCTCCAAACTGGAGGAACCTCTTTCATCGGATATTGTTGCGCCTTTCTCCTAACTGAAGAATCAGGCTCAAACAGTCGCTGAGAAGGACATTCACTCCTAAACGACAACAACGTCGCAACTGCTTTCTCAACCTCAAGACCCACTAAAGTCCCTTTCGCAAACTCAGAACGTATACGGTACAACTCAGGCGGAGTTTGTCCTAAACCACCATCTTCCCATTGTTCACGAAGGAAAGAACACATCATATCAAAGACATATCTTTGTTTCGGTGCTTCCCATTGACGGGAAACATCCATAACACACTCAAGATCATAGTGCGAAGGATACGCAACCCATTTACGCGCTAAGTGATCTAACACTGTCCGTTCATCAGGACCAGGCAATTGGCTACGCAATTGCTTACGCTCTACAACAGGAGACATACCCAATGAACCAAGAAGAGGAGAAAAGAGACCAGCAACAGCATCAGTCATTCTCTGTCGAGCAGAAGGAGAAGTTGACAAAAGAACAGGAGACAAGGCAGAATGAGAAGAAACCAAAGTCGGAACAGTAAGAGAGGGAACAGGCAATACAGGCATAGGAGTAGCAGACAAAGGAGGTAGCAAAGTCGGCGGCCCTTGAGAAGGCTGAGCCAAAGCAATAGGAGCCAGTGGAAGAGGAGCTGGTTGTTGAGGAACCACTGGAGGCAAAACAACCGGAGGTTGCACCACTACAGGTGGCGGAGGTGCTGTAGCTCTCTGCACATAAGGGGGTGGCGAACTCAATAGGTGCGACATTAAAGGATCTTTCACAAGATCTTTCTTCTCTTCTTGCTGTTGAGGCGGCAAAGCTGGATAGCACTTGTCTACCGCTAACTTACATTGCCTAAGCATCTGTTTGCTTTCTTGTTCTTCTTCATTATCCCTAAACTGTATAGCAGCTTGCACCATTGACATACCTCGTTCTCGTTTATTTCGTTTCGCTAACTTAATTTCTTTCTGTTTGGCTTCCTTTCGCCATAAGCGGAAAGAGTCAAACATTGCCGGCCGGGCTTTCTTCTTGAACAGTTTAACTTCTAGATTGTCTAAAATCTCATTTTCAAAACTACCATAACGGGGCCACTGTAGGACACCGTCTTTCCTGGTATATTTGATCCATATTTCATTATACGCGATGGGGCCCACTCCATGTTTTACGTAGAGCTCATAGGTCGGAGTTCCAATCGGAGGAACCGGACACAAATCCTCCAATTGGGAATCCCTATTACA
Source organism: Lissotriton vulgaris (assembly GCF_964263255.1). Lineage (NCBI taxonomy): Eukaryota > Metazoa > Chordata > Amphibia > Caudata > Salamandridae > Lissotriton > Lissotriton vulgaris. The sequence continues at coordinate 548,373 of NW_028254288.1, read as the reverse complement.
ACCACAACAAAATACCTTTCCAAGTCTGCTAAGACCAGGCATCTTCGCTCACTAGTCTAGCTTCAAATGTCAAGTGAAATCTTAAAACGATAGTCTCGTGAATACGCGAGTCCCTCGGCTTTGGGGCCTGCAGGTACCAAATCAAAGCGATCCCAAAGGGATACCAAACAAAACTAAGGACTGGGAGACGCTCCACTCATACTTAATTGAAATGTTGATGGCGTCACCAGAAGGCCCGTCTATCGTCTCGCTCTACAAATCATCTAATGGCTCCAAGACAGGGCGACAGTCTGCGCAGCAGTCCTTCGTAGCCGTCGGAAAGCGAGGAACTTCGCAGCAAAGACTTTCGGACCATGACGACATACAGGGGTCGATGAAGTGGCAGGCCTTCCTCCAGAATTTTCACACAAAGCTCCTCACGATCTTCAGGCTTGGACCGGTATCGCTGAAGTCGCCCAACGTTGGGTGCCAACTGAAGAACTGGGTTTTAGAACCCAGCGGCGCCAGGGAAAACGCCTGATGTCTTCGGATTCCCCTGCCTTGTCAAACAGAGACACGGGAAACTTCTTGATGACGTCAAAGACCAAATTTATTGGCTGCAACGAGGAACAGAGGTCTACGAAGCACAACACGGGTGGTTCGCTAGAGACTGCACAAATTCATAGAGCGGAGCATCGTCTTTTATGCTAAAAATTCACATTCCTGGCTAGCATCGATTACATACAAACAGACCAATTGGAGGGTGACATTTCAAACATATCGCATGACGACAATCCCACTTTCTGTTGTCCAGCCCACCAGAAATGACCAAGCAAAAATCCAACATTCCTGCTCGAACAGGCCGGACGGACCCATCATAAAACCTCAACCCAAATCAATAATTAAGCCATAAAGGAAGGAGCAGAAACAGATGAGAAGCAAGATAGAAGGGTGTGTGCATGTACCATAAACTCAGCAATGTCCCGCTCTTTGATCTCTATCTGACCAGCTGCCTAACAAGGAACTGGCTCAACGAGGTCAGCCTCGGGCAAGGGAGTCAGTTCGTTCAGGTCACTCAGAAGTCAGCTAAAGGTGTACGTGTCCCAAAGACTCGTTCGGCCGTAGTCATCGGCCTATGTGAGGGCAACCACACAAAATGGCTGCCGTACACAAAATGGAACCCGAGGGTTCGAACGAAATCCATGAATACGTAGTGTTCTCATTGATCGGTTATGACGAAAACACTCGTACATACCGCACTCATCATTTGCGGTCCGCTGATGCCAAAATCGTCTATATCCGACGACTTTTATTGAACGGGTTCAGAATCTACGGAACCTCAGGTGAAGTGAGGCGTGTGATTGTTGAGTGAGGTTCTGTATGGGTCACCAGTGTAGCTCCTTGAAGCGAAGTAAGGTATGTGATTGTTGAGCGAGGTTCTGTATGGGTCACCAGTGTAGCTCCTAGAGGTGAAGTGAGGCGTGTGATTGTTGTGCGAGGTTTTGTATGGGTCATAAGTGTAGCTCCTTGAAGCGAAGCAAGGTGTGTGATTGTTGTGCGATGTTCTGTATGGGTCGCCACTGTAGCTCCTAGAGGTGAAGTGATGCGTGTGATTGCTGAGGTGGTTCTTTATGGGTCGCCAGTGAATTGAATTGAATTGAAGTAACATTTATATAGCGCATGGCTACCCGAAGGCATCCCAGCGCTTGTAGAAACCAGTGTAGCTCCTTGAGGTGAATTGAGGCGTGTGATTGTTGAGTGAGGGTCTGTATGTGTCTGCTGCACAGAGATGGGAGTGGCCCTGTGTCCAGTGTGTGGACAGACAGACAGTGACAGACTCCACCACTCCCCTCACCTGCCCCTCAGAGTCCCTCCTTCTCGCCCCTGCCCTGGCCTCTTTACCCCCCCCCCCCCCCCATATGCTGATCGATCTTGTCCCTGTATTGATGAGTTTGTTTAAGCTGGACAGACAGGCTCGGGGTCAGCCTCCACTTCCGGTTCCGCTACCCACCCCCAGCCCTGGTGCTGCCTGACAGCATGATTGATGGCTGCCCCGAGGAGGAGAGCCAGGCTGCCATGCCAGCCTTCCCCGTGCCCCCAACGATCCTAGTATAGTATCTAGGGGATTGGGGGGGAGGGGGAGTCCCTCTCGACGCCGGCTGGGCTAGCACCGCTAGGCCTGGCCTGCTGCAGGGGTCCGAGGCTCCCTGCCCGGTGCTGGCTGCACCAGTCGCATAGTTGGAAGGACGTGACTTGCACCCTCGTGTTCCTCTCCCACATTGTTGGATAGACAAGGCCTCCATGCATCTGTGGGTGAGGCTGGGCTCTGCGGCCTCTATAGGTGAGGCCGGGCTCTGCGGCCTCTATAGGTGAGGCCGGGCTCTGCAGCCTCTATAGGTAAGGCCGGGCTCTGCAGCCTCTATAGGTGAGGCCGGGCTCTGCAGCCTGTATAGACGAAGCCAGGCTCTGTGGCCTCTATAGGTGAGGCCAGGCTCTGCGGACTCTATAGGTGAGGCTGGACTGTGCAGCCTCTATAGGTGAGGCCGGGCTCTGCAGCCTCTATATGTGAGGCCGGGCTCTGCAGCCTCTATAGGTGAGGCCGGGCTCTGCGGCCTCTGTATGTGAGACTGGGCTCTGCAGCCTCTATAGGTGAGGCCGGGCTCTGCAGCCTCTATAGGTGAGGCCGGGCTCTGCAGCCTCTATAGGTGAGGCCGGGCTCTGCAGCCTCTATAGGTGAGGCCGGGCTCTGCAGCCTCTATAGGTGAGGCTGGGCTCTGCGGCCTCTATAGGTGAGGCCGGGCTCTGCGGCCTCTATAGGTGAGGCCGGGCTCTGCAGCCTCTATAGGTGAGGCCGGGCTCTGCAGCCTCTATAGGTGAGGCCGGGCTCTGCGGCCTCTATAGGTGAGGCCGGGCTCCGCAGCCTCTATAGGTGAGGCCGGGCTCTGCAGCCTCTATAAGTGCGGTCGGGCTCTGTGGCCTCTATAGGTGAGGCCGGGCTCTGCAGCCTGTATAGACGAAGCCAGGCACTGCAGCCTGTATAGACGAAGCCAGGCTCTGCGGCCTCTATAGGTGAGGCTGGGCTCTGCAGCCTCTATAGGTGAGGCCGGGCTCTGCAGCCTCTATAGGTGAGGCTGGGCTCTGCGGCCTCTATAGGTGAGGCCGGGCTCTGCGGCCTCTATAGGTGAGGCCGGGCTCTGCAGCCTCTATAGGTGAGGCCGGGCTCTGCAGCCTCTATAGGTGAGGCCGGGCTCTGCGGCCTCTATAGGTGAGGCTTGGCTCTGCGGCCTCTATAGGTGAGGCCGGGCTCTGCGGCCTCTATAGGTGAGGCCGGGCTCTGCAGCCTCTATAGGTGAGGCCGGGCTCTGCAGCCTCTATAGGTGAGGCCGGGCTCTGCGGCCTCTATAGGTGAGGCCGGGCTCTGCAGCCTCTATAGGTGAGGCCGGGCTCTGCGGCCTCTGTATGTGAGACTGGGCTCTGCGCCCTCTATAGGTAAGGTCGGGCTCTGCAGCCTCTATAGGTGAGGCCAGGCACTGCAACTTCTATATGTGAGGCCGGGCTCTGCGGCCTGTATAGGTGAGGTTGGGCTCTGCGGCCTCTATAGGTGAGGCCAGGCTCTGCAGCCTGTATAGACGAAGTCAAGCTCTGCGGCCTCTATAGACGAAGCCAGGCTCTGCGGCCTCTATAGGTGAGGCCGGGCTCTGCGGCCTCTATAGGTGAGGCCGGTCTCTGCGGCCTCTATGGGTGAGTCCAGGCTCTGCGGCCCCTATAGGTGAGACCGGGCTCTGCGACCTCTATGGGTGAGGCCGGGCTCTGCGGCCTCTATAGGTGAGGCCGGGCTCTGTGGCCTCTATAGGTGAGGCCAGGCTCTGCGGCCTCTATGGGTGAGGCCGGGCTCTGCGGCCTCTATAGGTGAGGCCGGGCTCTGTGGCCTCTATAGGTGAGGCCAGGCTCTGCGGCCTCTATGGCTGAGGCCGGGCTCTGCGGCCTCTATATTTGAGGCCAGGCTCTGCGGCCTCTATAGGTGAGGCCGGGCTCCGCGGCCTCTATAGGTGAGGCCAGGCTCTACGGCCTCTATAGGTGAGGCCGGGCTGTACAGCCTCTATAGGTGAGGCCGGCTCTGCGGCCTCTATAGGTGAGGCCGGGCTCTGCGGCCTCTATAGGTGAGGCCAGGCTCTGCGGCCTCTATAGGTGAGGCCAGGCTCTACGGCCTCTATAGGTGAGGCTGGGCTGTACAGCCTCTATAGGTGAGGCCGGGCTCTGTGGCCTCTATAGGTGAGGCCGGGCTCTGCGGCCTCTATAGTTGAGGCCAGGCTCTGTGGCCTCTATAGTTGAAGCCAGGCTCTGCGGCCTCTATAGGTGAGGCCGGGCTCTGCGGCCTCTATAGGTGAGGTCGGGCTCTGCAGCCTCTATAGATGAGGCCGGGCTCGGCAGCCTCTATAGGTGAGGCCGGGCTCGGCAGCCTCTATAGGTGAGGCCGGGCTCTGCGGCCTCTATAGCGGAGGCCGGGCTCTGCGGCCTCTATAGGTGAGGCCGGGCTCTGCGGCCTCTATAGGTGAGGCCGGGCTCTGCGGCCTCTATAGGTGAGGTCGGGCTCTTCGGCCTCTATAGGTGAGGCCAGGCTCTGCAGCCTATATAGACGAAGCCAGTCTCTGCGGCCTCTATAGGTGAGGCCGGGCTCTGCGGCCTCTATAGGTGAGGCCGGGCTCTGCGGCCTCTATAGTGGAGGCCAGGCTCTGCGGCCTCTATAGGTGAGCCCAGGCTCTGCGGCCTCTATAGGTGAGACCGGGCTCTGCGACCTCTATAGGTGAGGCCGGGCTCTGCGGGCTCTATATTTGAGGCCAGGCTCTGCTGCCTCTATAGGTGAGGCCGGGCTCAGGAAGCTGCTGCCTCTAAAGCGTCAGAGGCGAAGCATCACCAAGAGGGTAGTATGGTCTCACTGCCTGCTCGCTGACAGGCAGTCTCTGCTGTCTTCTGGTGGTTGCTAACTGATCCTGTGCCTGCTCCGTGTCTGGCAGACTCCAGTTCACTCCTACAGCCAGCACTGAGGCAGACCAGACTGCTCCAGCAGGCACCGCCCTTGGATTCTTCTCCAAACACAGCTTTCTGCCAGCTCTCCCAGGCTGGTCCAATGCCCTGCTCTTTGACAGCCAGCTTACATGCCCTGGTCTGAGGCAGAAAACTCTCTGCCCTGGTCTGTGAGTGGCAGATGTCATGCCCTGGTCTGTGAGTGGCAGCTGTCATGCCCTGGTCTTTGAGTGGCAGCTCTCAGGCCCTGGTCTGTGAGTGGCTGCTCCCAGGCCCTGGTCTGTGAGTGGTAGCTCTCTGGCTCTGGTCTGTGAGTGGCAGCTCTCAGGCCCTGGTCTGTGAGTGGCCGCTCCCAGGCCCTGGTCTGTGAGTGGTAGCTCTCTGGCTCTGGCCTGTGAGTGGCAGCTCTCTGGCTCTGGCCTGTGAGTGGCAGCTCTCTGGCTCTGGCCTGTGAGTGGCAGCTCTCAGACTCTGGTCTGTGAGTGGCAGCTCTCAGGCCCTGGTCTGTGAGTGGCCGCTCCCAGGCCCTGGTCTGTGAGTGGCAGCTCCCAGGCCCTGGTCTGTGAGTGGCAACTCCCAGGCCCTGGTCTGTGAGTGGCAGCTCTCAGGTCCTGTTCTGTGAGTGGCAGCTCTCTGGCTCTGGTCTGTGAGTGGCCGCTCCCAGGCCCTGGTCTGTGAGTGGTAGCTCTCTGGCTCTGGCCTGTGAGTGGCAGCTCTCTGGCTCTGGCCTGTGAGTGGCAGCTCTCTGGCTCTGGCCTGTGAGTGGCAGCTCTCAGACTCTGGTCTGTGAGTGGCAGCTCTCAGGCCCTGGTCTGTGAGTGGCCGCTCCCAGGCCCTGGTCTGTGAGTGGCAGCTCCCAGGCCCTGGTCTGTGAGTGGCAGCTCCCAGGCCCTGGTCTGTGAGTGGCAGCTCTCAGGTCCTGGTCTGTGAGTGGCAGCTCTCTGGCTCTGGTCTGTGAGTGGCAGCTCTCAGGTTCTGGTCTGTGACTGGCTGCTCTCTGGCCTGTGAGTGGCAGCTCTCAGGCCCTGGTCTGTGAGTGGCAGCTCTCAGGCCCTGGTCTGTGAGTGGCAGCTCTCTGGCCTGTGAGTGGCAGCTCTCTGGCTCTCGTCTGTGAGTGGCAGCTCTCTGGCTCTGGTCTGTGAGAGGCAACTCTCAGGCCCTGGTCTTTGAGTGGCAACTCTCTGGTCCTGGTGTGTGAGTGGCAGCTATCTGGTCCTGGTCTGTGAGTGGCAGCTCTTTGGTCCTGGTGTGTGAGTGGCAGCTCTCTGGTCCTGGTGTGTGAGTGGCAGCTCTCAGGCTCTGGCCTGTGAGTGGCAGCGGTTGGGTCCTGGTCTGTGAGTGGCAGCTCTCAGGCCCTGGTCTGTGAGTGGCAGCTCTCAGGCCCTGGTCTGTGAGTGGCAGCTCTCTGGCCTGTGAGTGGCAGCTCTCTGGCTCTCGTCTGTGAGTGGCAGCTCTCTGGCTCTGGTCTGTGAGAGGCAACTCTCAGGCCCTGGTCTTTGAGTGGCAGCTCTCTGGTCCTGGTGTGTGAGTGGCAGCTATCTGGTCCTGGTCTGTGAGTGTCAGCTCTCTGGTCCTGGTCTGTGAGTGGCAGCTATCTGATCCTGGTCTGTGAGTGGCAGCTCTCTGGTCCTGGTGTGTGAGTGGCAGCTATTTGGTCCTGGTCTGTGAGTGGCAGCTCTCTGGTCCTGGTCTGTGAGTGATTCAGAAAAGGGGGTGGTGATGAACAGAGTGTCTGAATTAGGCAGTGGTCTGCTTAATTCAGACACACTGTTCATCACCACCCCCTTTTCTGAATCGTTTTTGGCCACTATAGGTGTGGCAGGGAATACTCAGACATGAGTCCCTTTCTCACTGCACCATCAGGATTCAAGCAAGCCGGGCCGAAGACGGCTGAAATGCCAGAAACCGGTCCCCGGTAGCTTGTCTCCTTTCTGGTGAAGAATTGGCTTGGTAGTTTAGTCTGCCCTGTTCCCATGATGCACTGGGCCAGGGACAGACTGATTTGCATATAGCCAGGTTCTGAGCTGGGATGGTGCAGTGAGATAAATAACGGTGATGGGTCAAGCCCTGATCTTTGGACTGGGTAAGAGTGGTCTGCTTAATTCAGACACTCTGTTCATCACCACCCCCTTTTCTGAATCGTTTTTGGCCACTATAGGTGTGGCAGGGTATACTCAGACATGAGTCACTTTCTCACTGCACCATCAGGATTCAAGCAAGCCGGGCCGAAGATGGCTGAAATGCCAGAAACCGGTCCCCGGTAGCTTGTCTCCTTTCTGGTGAAGAATTGGCTTGGTAGTTTAGTCTGCCCTGTTCCCATGATGCACTGGGCCAGGGACAGACTGATTTGCATATAGCCAGGTTCTGAGCTGGGATGGGGCAGTGAGATAAATAACGGTGATGGATCAAGCCCTGATATTTGGACTGGGTAAGAGTGGTCTGCTTAATTCAGACACTCTGTTCATCACCACTCCCTTTTCTGACTGGTCTGTGAGTGGCAGCTCTCAGGCTCTGGTCTGTGAGTGGCAGCTCTCTGGTCCTGGTGTGTGAGTAGCAGCTCTAGGGTCCTGGTGTGTGAGTGGCAGCTCTCAGGCCCTGGTCTGTGAGTGGTAGCTCTCAGCCCCCCCCCCCCCTCACCTTCCCTCTCCCCCCCCCCCTGTGCATTCAGGCCCCTCCCTGAATCAGTACAGACCAGTCACCCCGGTACCACTCTCACCTTACTGCGCTGTTGAAAGGCTGAGCCGCGCCTCCGCCTCTGAGCACCAGAGGGCGCTGCTGCTCTTCCTTTCACCTACTCCAGGCGCACGTGCATCTGCGGCTCGGGGTTCATACGTCACCGTGCACAGATTGCACAGGAAGAGGGATAGCTCAGCTGTCATAAGTGGCAAGTCCCCCCCCCCCCCCCCAAAAAAAAAGGTCTGTTGTTAGCGGGGCAGGTTCACCAGCGGTTGGTGCTTTTGAGTAATTGTAATCTTTATTTTAAGCGCAGGGTCTGTCTGGCGTTTACTATTTTCGGAAACAATTGTTGCTGCCTGAGCAATCCGTGTAATGCGAGGGATAGCTCTGCTGTCTGAGTCTTTGCAATCCGTGTAATGCGAGGGATAGCTCTGCTGCCCGAGCCTGTGCAATTCATGTAATGCGAGGGATAGCTGTGCTTTCCGAGCATGTGCAATCCATGTAATGTGAGGGATAGCTGTGCTGTCCGAGCATGTGCAATCCGTGTAATGCGAGGGATAGCTCTGCTGTCTGAGTCTTTGCAATCCGTGTAATGCGAGGGATAGCTCTGCTGCCTGAGCCTGTGCAATTCATGTAATGCGAGGGATAGCTCTGCTGCCTGAGCCTGTGCAATCCATGTAATGCGAGGGATAGCTGTGCTTTCCGAGCATGTGCAATCCGTGTAATGCGGGGGATAGCTCGGCTGCCTGAGCCTGTGCAATTCATGTAATGCGAGGGATAGCTGTGCTTTCCGAGCATGTGCAATCCGTGTAATGCGAGGGATAGCTCGGCTGCCTGAGCCTGTGCAATTCATGTAATGCGAGGGATAGCTGTGCTTTCCGAGCATGTGCAATCCGTGTAATGCGAGGGCAGGTTCACCAGCGGTTGGTGCTTTTGAGTAATTGTAATCTTTATTTTAAGCGCAGGGTCTGTCTGGCGTTTACTATTTTCGGAAACAATTGTTGCTGCCTGAGCAATCCGTGTAATGCGAGGGATAGCTCTGCTGTCTGAGTCTTTGCAATCCGTGTAATGCGAGGGATAGCTCTGCTGTCTGAGTCTTTGCAATCCGTGTAATGCGAGGGATAGCTCTGCTGCCCGAGCCTGTGCAATTCATGTAATGCGAGGGATAGCTGTGCTTTCCGAGCATGTGCAATCCATGTAATGTGAGGGATAGCTGTGCTGTCCGAGCATGTGCAATCCGTGTAATGCGAGAGATAGCTCTGCTGTCTGAGTCTTTGCAATCCGTGTAATGCGAGGGATAGCTCTGCTGTCTGAGTCTTTGCAATCCGTGTAATGCGAGGGATAGCTCTGCTGCCTGAGCCTGTGCAATTCATGTAATGCGAGGGATAGCTCTGCTGCCTGAGCCTGTGCAATCCATGTAATGCGAGGGATAGCTGTGCTTTCCGAGCATGTGCAATCCGTGTAATGCGGGGGATAGCTCGGCTGCCTGAGCCTGTGCAATTCATGTAATGCGAGGGATAGCTGTGCTTTCCGAGCATGTGCAATCCGTGTAATGCGAGGGATAGCTCGGCTGCCTGAGCCTGTGCAATTCATGTAATGCGAGGGATAGCTGTGCTTTCCGAGCATGTGCAATCCGTGTAATGCGAGGGATAGCTCTGCTGCCTGAGCCTGTGCAATTCGTGTAATGCGAGGGATAGCTGTGCTTTCCGAGCATGTGTAATGCGAGGGATAGATCGGCTGCCTGAGCCTGTGCAATCCGTGTAATGCGAGGGATAGCTCTGCTGTCTGAGTCTTTGCAATCCGTGTAATGCGAGGGATAGCTCTGCTGTCTGAGTCTTTGCAATCCGTGTAATGCGAGGGATAGCTCCGCTGTCCGAGCATGTGCAATCCGTGTAATGCGAGGGATAGCTCTGCTGCCTGAGCCTGTGCAATCCGTGTAATGCGAGGGATAGCTCTGCTGCCTGAGCCTGTGCAATCCATGTAATGCGAGGGATAGCTGTGCTGTCTGAGTCATTGCAATCCGTGTAATGCGAGGGATAGCTGTGCTGTCCGAGCATGTGCAATCCATGTAATGTGAGGGATAGCTGTGCTTTCCGAGCATGTGCAATCCATGTAATGCGAGGGATAGCTCTGCTGTCCGAGCATGTGCAATCCGTGTAATGCGAGGGATAGCTCTGCTGTCCGAGCATGTGCAATCCGTGTAATGCGAGGGATAGCTCTGCTGCCTGAGCCTGTGCAATCCGTGTAATGCGAGGGATAGCTGCTCTGCCTGAGCCTGTGCAATCCATGTAATGCGAGGGATAGCTCTGCTGCCTGAGCCTGTGCAATCCATGTAATGCGAGGGATAGCTCTGCTGTCTGAGCCTGTGCAATTCATGTAATGCGAGGGATAGCTCTGCTGCCTGAGCCTGTGCAATCGGTGTAATGCGAGGGATAGTTCTGCTGCCTGAGCCTATGCAATCCGTGTAATGCGAGGGATAGCTCTGCTGCCTGAGCCTATGCAATCCGTGTGATGCGAGGGATAGCTCTGCTGCCTGAGCCTTTGCAATTCATGTAATGCGAGGGATAGCTGCTCTGCCTGAGCCTGTGCAATCCATGTAATGCGAGGGATAGCTCTGCTGCCTGAGCCTGTGCAATCCGTGTAATGCGAGGGATAGCTCTGCTGCCTGAGCCTGTGCAATCCGTGTAATGCGAGGGATAGCTCTGCTGTCCGAGCATGTGCAATCCGTGTAATGCGAGGGATAGCTCTGCTGCCTGAGCCTGTGCAATTCATGTAATGCGAGGGATAGCTCTGCTGCCTGAGCCTATGCAATCCGTGTAATGCGAGGGATAGCTGTGCTTTCCGAGCATGTGCAATCTATGTAATGCGAGGGATAGCTCTGCTGCCTGAGCCTGTTCAATCCGTGTAATGCGAGGGATAGCTCTGCTGCCCGAGCCTGTGCAATTCATGTAATGCGAGGGATAGCTCTGCTGCCTGAGCCTATGCAATCCGTGTAATGCGAGGGATAGCTGTGCTTTCCGAGCATGTGCAATCTATGTAATGCGAGGGATAGCTCTGCTGCCTGAGCCTGTTCAATCCGTGTAATGCGAGGGATAGCTCTGCTGCCTGAGCCTGTGCAATCCGTGTAATGCGAGGGATAGCTCTGCTGTCTGAGCCTGTGCAATCCATGTAATGCGAGGGATAGCTCTGCTGCCTGAGCCTGTGCAATTCATGTAATGCGAGGGATAGCTCTGCTGCCTGAGCCTATGCAATCCGTGTAATGCGAGGGATAGCTGTGCTTTCCGAGCATGTGCAATCCATGTAATGCGAGGGATAGCTCTGCTGCCTGAGCCTGTTCAATCCGTGTAATGCGAGGGATAGCTGTGCTGTCTGAGCCTGTGCAATCCATGTAATGCGAGGGATAGCTGTGCTTTCCGAGCATGTGCAATCCGTGTAATGCGAGGGATAGCTCTGCTGCCTGAGCCTGTGCAATTCATGTAATGCGAGGGATAGCTCTGCTGCCTGAGCCTATGCAATCCGTGTAATGCGAGGGATAGCTGTGCTTTCCGAGCATGTGCAATCCATGTAATGCGAGGGATAGCTCTGCTGCCTGAGCCTGTTCAATCCGTGTAATGCGAGGGATAGCTCTGCTGCCTGAGCCTGTGCAATCCGTGTAATGCGAGGGATAGCTCTGCTGCCTGAGCCTGTGCAATGGATGTAATGCGAGGGATAGCTCTGCTGCCTGAGCCTGTGCAATCCGTGTAATGCGAGGGATAGCTGTGCTGTCCGAGCATGTGTAATGCGAGTGATAGCTCTGCTGCCTGAGCCTGTGCAATTCATGTAATGCGAGGGATAGCTCTGCTGCTTGAGCCTGTTCAATCCGTGTAATGCGAGGGATAGCTCTGCTGCCTGAGCCTGTGCAATTCATGTAATGCGAGGGATAGCTCTGCTGCCTGAGCCTGTGCAATTCATGTAATGCGAGGGATAGTTCTGCTGCGTGAGCCTGTGCAATGGATGTAATGCGAGGGATAGCTCTGCTGCCTGAGCCTGTGCAATCCGTGTAATGCGAGGGATAGCTCTGCTGCCTGAGCCTGTGCAATCCGTGTAATGCGAGGAATGGCTGTGCTGTCCGAGCCTGTGCAATCCGTGTAATGCGAGGGATAGCTGTGCTGTCCGAGCATGTGCAATCCGTGTAATGCGAGGGATAGCTCTGCTGCCCGAGCCTGTGCAATCCATGTAATGCGAGGGATAGTTCTGATGCCTGAGTCTTTGCAATCCATGTAATGCGAGGGATAGCTCTGCTGTCCGAGCATGTGCAATCCATGTAATGCGAGGGATAGCTCTGCTGCCTGAGCCTGTGCAATCCATGTAATGCGAGGGATAGCTCTGATGCCTGAGTCTTTGCAATCCATGTAATGCGAGGGATAGCTCTGCTGTCCGAGCATGTGCAATCCATGTAATGCGAGGGATAGCTCTGCTGCCTGAGCCTGTGCAATCCGTGTAATGCGAGGGATAGCTCTGCTGTCCGAGCATGTGCAATCCGTGTAATGCGAGGGATAGCTCTGCTGCCTGAGCCTGTGCAATCCATGTAATGCGAGGGATAGCTCTGCTGCCTGAGCCTGTGCAATTCATGTAATGCGAGGGATAGCTCTGCTGCCTGAGCCTGTGCAATTCATGTAATGCGAGGGATAGCTCAGATGCCTGAGTCTTTGCAATCCATGTAATGCGAGGGATAGCTCTGCTGTCTGAGCCTGTGCAATCCGTGTAATGCGAGGGATAGCTCTGCTGCCTGAGCCTGTGCAATCTGTGTAATGCGAGGGATAGCTGTGCTGTCCGAGCATGTGTAATGCGAGGGATAGCTCTGCTGCTTGAGCCTGTGCAATTCATGTAATGCGAGGGATAGCTCTGCTGTCTGAGTCTTTGCAATTCATGTAATGCGAGGGATAGCTCTGCTGCCTGCGCCATGTGCAATCCATGTAATGCGAGGGATAGCTCTGCTGTCTGAGCCTGTGCAATTCATGTAATGCGAGGGATAGCTCAGATGCCTGAGTCTTTGCAATTCATGTAATGCGAGGGATAGCTCTGCTGCCTGCGCCATGTGCAATCCATGTAATGCGAGGGATAGCTCTGCTGTCTGAGCCTGTGCAATTCATGTAATGCGAGGGATAGCTCAGATGCCTGAGTCTTTGCAATCCATGTAATGCGAGGGATAGCTCTGCTGTCTGAGCCTGTGCAATCCGTGTAATGCGAGGGATAGCTCTGCTGCCTGAGCCTGTGCAATCTGTGTAAAGCGAGGGATAGCTCTGCTGCCTGAGCCTGTGCAATTCATGTAATGCGAGGGATAGCTCTGCTGCCTGAGCCTGTGCAATCTGTGTAATGCGAGGGATAGCTGCTCTGCCTGAGCCTGTGCAATCCATGTAATGCGAGGGATAGCTCTGCTGCCTGAGCCTGTGCAATTCATGTAATGCGAGGGATAGCTCTGCTGCCTGAGCCTGTGCAATCTGTGTAATGCGAGGGATAGCTCTGCTGTCCGAGCATGTGCAATCCGTGTAATGCGAGGGATAGCTCTGCTGCCTGAGCCTGTGCAATCTGTGTAATGCGAGGGATAGCTCTGCTGTCCGAGCATGTGCAATCCATGTAATGCGAGGGATAGCTCTGCTGCCTGAGCCTGTGCAATCCATGTAATGCGAGGGATAGCTCTGCTGCCTGAGCCTGTGCAATCCATGTAATGCGAGGGATAGCTCTGCTGTCCGAGCATGTGCAATCCGTGTAATGCGAGGGATAGCTCTGCTGCCTGAGCCTGTGCAATTCATGTAATGCGAGGGATAGCTCTGCTGTCTGAGTCTTTGCAATCCGTGTAATGCGAGGGATAGCTGTGCTGTCCGAGCATGTGCAATCCATGTAATGTGAGGGATAGCTGTGCTTTCCGAGCATGTGCAATCCATGTAATGCGAGGGATAGCTGTGCTTTCCGAGCATGTGCAATCCGTGTAATGCGAGGGATAGCTCTGCTGTCCGAGCATGTGCAATCCGTGTAATGCGAGGGATAGCTCTGCTGCCTGAGCCTGTGCAATCCGTGTAATGCGAGGGATAGCTCTGCTGTCCGAGCATGTGCAATCCGTGTAATGCGAGGGATAGCTCTGCTGCCTGAGCCTGTGCAATCCGTGTAATGCGAGGGATAGCTGTGCTTTCCGAGCATGTGCAATCCGTGTAATGCGAGGGATAGCTCTGCTGTCCGAGCATGTGCAATCCGTGTAATGCGAGGGATAGCTCTGCTGCCTGAGCCTGTGCAATCCATGTAATGCGAGGGATAGCTCTGCTGTCCGAGCATGTGCAATCCGTGTAATGCGAGGGATAGCTCTGCTGCCTGAGCCTGTGCAATTCATGTAATGGCTCAGCCTGTGAAAGCCCCTGTGACCCCGGGGGTAGTTGTACTGCCCGAGGCCTCTCTCTGAGCCTGGGGTGGGGGCTTCTGACCCTGCCCCTCTCTCTGACGGATAGCTCTGCTGTCGCATGCGCTGGAATCCGCGGGGTAGTGCCCCGTTCGCCCCAGGAGTGCGGGTCAGTGTTGCAGAGGGTCAGACGGTGCGTCAGAGTCAGCGCTGGTTCTGGTAACGTTGGATCCAGCGCTGCGAGGACAGAAGGAAACGTGTAAAGTGCGCGTCCCCGCCGCTTCCCGTGGGCGTCGGGCGAACCCAGGTGTCCCGTCCCGAGCCTGGAGCGCCTGGAGCTGCGGCGCTGTACGAGGCGCTGTAGCCCCCGACCCTGGAGCGCCTGCAGCTACGGCGCTGTGCGCGGCGCTGTACGAGGCGCTGTACAGGACACATAAGATCCTGTCCTGTCACCGGTCCCACAGGCTGAGCCCAGCAGCACCCCTGTCAATCACTCTACAAGAGAAACACCGTGTGTCACACGGTGAAGAGCAACAACCCACGGATATACAAGCGCGACACACTGCAACCCACACAGAGCACAGAACCAACACAATACGGAAATACAAGACAAACACATTGCACCTCCCACAAAGCACAGCACAAACCAGGAAAGACAGTGCTTTAAATGGGCCGGTCCTCACCGGTACTGAGTACCGGCAGTTCTTAAATTTACCGATCCGAGTACAGGCACTTCTCCAGTGTCAAGGAGAGTACCGGTACTCGGGGTCGGATTAATAAGGTGGGCACCGGACTGGGCCTGAGGGTCAGTCGTTGGTTTGGCAGCATGTTGACTTTGCCGAATGTATTATTCGGCTGTGGTTTGCAGCCCGATGGGGCCTGCGAGGGGCAAGAGGGCCTCTGCTCCCTTCCTCCCCCGATGGAGCATCTCCTTGTCCTCCTCACCCCCCCCCCCCCCCCCCCCCCCCCCCGCCAGGCATCGATGCGGGTCCGGGGGGGTGGGGGGGCACGCGGGCACAAAGGGCCATTGTCACCCCTTGGCCTCCACTGGAGTCTGTCATGTACACTCCCCGCTGGGACATTGGGTCCATGATGGGCGGGGAGGAGGTGGTGGAGAGGGCTGAAGTGGCCTCCTGGGGCTCAGGTGAGGTGGGGGAGGTCACCGGCCCGTTGCCCTGCTGGACCCTGCAGGGCTCACTGCCTGCCCTGCAGGGTCTGCGGAGGGCAGAGGAGGGAACATGGGGTGAATGAAGGGGAAGAGAGTTGAAAGCAGGCACAGGTAGAGAGAGAAGCAGGAGTGAGCGCAGACAGAGGTGGGAGACATCCAGAGGTCGAGAGGCGCGAAGAGGGCGGATCAGACATAGAAAGAGATGAGAGAGAGAGGGCGCCATCGGAGTCATGAGAGCGGGACAGAATGAGCTACAAACGGGAGAGGGGGGGAGATGTGAAAACAGAGCGTGTGTTTGAGAGGAACAGAATCAGGAGGTTTTTGAAAAGAAATGTGAGCAGTGCTTGTTTGTGTGTCTGCACTCTTGTCCTGTGTATATATCAGGATTGCACCAGATGCAAGCAAGCAGGAACATTAGAAACATGATGATATTAAGAAGCGCACATGAACCTTCGCTCGTTCACCTTCATTTTGTATTAGAAGTGAACACATTCGGGTGGGATTGATACGTTTCTCACATGCTTAGTTGTGTCCTGCACAGGTGTGAGTGCAACAGGTGTGGGCGCCACAGGTGTGGGCGCCACAGGTGTGAGCGCCACAGGTGTGAGTGCAACAGGTGTGGGCGCCGGTCTCTCGCGCCCCAGCGCACACTGATTATTGGCCTGAAAGTGCTCCAAGTGCCGTCGATGGCCGGGCTCATCCGGGGTTTATGGAAGGTTCGAGGCCACTATCCGGGCAATGCAAGGACACCATGAAGACGCAATACAAGTGTTTTTGTATCAGTTCTAACTCCGCCTCTAACCCCGCCCACTAGCCACGCCCCCACCTGCACTTATTGTTTCCCATTTAAAGCACTGAGGAAAGACAACTCGGAACATCACACAACGGAAATGCGAGAGAAACACCCTGCAATGCGCACACCGCAGATGCAACACAACAGAAAAGAAGAGAAACGACACACAACGGAAATACAGCTCACAACAGCAACCAAGAGAAATACAAGAGCGGCACCCGGCAACTCACAGAAAGCGAGGGCAGAACCGACACACAACGGAAACAGAAACACAAGACAAACACGGCACACAAAGAACACAATAGAATCCAAGGAGTACAGTACGGAAATAAAATCAATAGAAATGAACTAAATACAGAAACATTACACAAAGAAGAGAACACAACGAGAACAGCACAGCCACCAGCATCGAAGCCAGTGTGACACACATGGAGCACCGCTCAATGTAACACAACAAGCACAGTTCAATGTAAATATAACGTCACTCAAACGACGCTTAACACAAAGCGAGCTTAAATAAATAACACAAAACACGAGTGCAAAACAACATGTAATACACCACAACGCTGCAAGTGGGACACGGCGCAGACCAGGCGTGCAGCGGCGACCTCCAGTCCATCGGCGTCACATTCAACACGTGACAACAAACAAGCATTTACACAACAAATGAAGCAGCTGCCCTCAGGGGTAGTAGCGTGCAATGCTGGTATGGTGCAGCGGCACCATCCCGTGCACAGCAGGTTGCTGCGCGCCCGTCGAGCGCAGGGTGTGACCCTGGGCGCCTGCGCTGGGCTCCGTCCCCCGAGGGCAGGGCCTGGGTCCCCGCACCCCACTCTCTTCCTCACTCCGGCCGGAGGGGACCACGCTCCCGCCCTCCCTGTCTCTAGAGACCCCTCGTGTCCCGGCTCTGTGCATCGCCGCCTCGGGGACCCCCGCACCCCACTCTCTCCAGCCGGAGTGCCCTCTCGGAGGGTCGCCCTCCCTGTCTTTGAGACCCCCGTGTCCCGGCTCTGCCCTCGGGGACCCCCGCACAGTGTACGGTGCTCACCTCTCCGCCGCTCCCCTCACTCCGCCTGCTCGGGTTTTTATTTTTATTTTCTCTCGTTCTTCTTTTCCCGTTAATCATATTCTCTGCTTTTTTTATATCAAATATTTTAGTATTTTTATTTCTTTATTGATTTTTTCCTCCGTGATTTTCCTTTTAGGATGTTGTGTTTTTTAATTGCATTGTTTTATGTTTTTTCTTATCATTTTTAAACTTAATTGTTCCAGTTTTCTTTACTATTGATGCCCGAGTTTCCTTCCTTTTTATTTTGATGTTTTGTATCGCACATTTTCTGAATTTGTATCTCGCTTTTCCTCTCGCCCGCTTCTTGTTGCTGAGAGTTTTACTCGATGTGGATTTCGCCTCCTTGTATTTCTCGGCCGCCGTGTATCCCTCCTTTAGGATCCTTCTTGTGTTTATTCTCCTCTTTCGATTATTGATCCGTTTCCTCTTTTCCTTCCCAAGTCCAGGGCCTGTTTTTTTCTTTGTGTTTTGTTTTTGTTGAAGCTGCTTCTTCTTCTCCCGGCCGCGCTTGCTTTTCTTTGTCTTCCATTTTTATTGTTTTTGCTCTTTTGGGCTGAAGTTGCAGCGGCTGCTGACAGCTGTTATTTAAGACCCTTCGTCGCCCTGCCGGCGGCTCGGGGCAGCTCTCACCCCCATTAAGGTTTCAGCACATGTTCAACGTTGCACTTCGGATAATCGAAAACATGCATTTCTTGCAGCTTTCTCTGGGGTGGACCGGGCTCTGCTGCCCCCGGCTGCGGACATTAGCCCCCCCCCCCCCTTATCAACGAGGAGCTTTCAATCTGTATTCAAAAAACAAATACATTCAAATCGGAGGCCAAATGGGGTTATTTAAAACCCGTTTATACCAACCCGTGTGACCCTCTTAATGACGGCCCTTTTCTGCTCAATGTGAGAGTGCTTCGAAGCCGCCGAAGCGCTTCATTTGAGCTGTGATGAGCCCACCCGTGGCTTCGCCTTTTCATTTGTGGAATTGGTCATTAGCAGATTTTTGCCGTTTGCAGCGGCCTCGGTTCCACGTCAGTTCTTTTACATTTTTGTTATACATTTGGTATTGTGGGATTTATCGTGATATCGCGTATTTCTGCGGAAAGTAATACGTGGCTGTGTATTTAAGTGTGTGCATATATGTATATATTTCCACTTCACTGTTTTCACCTTCCGCCTTCCTCGGGCAGGACACGTTGCTTTGCTCGGAGGCTGCACAGAGGACCGCTGAATTTTCAAAAAGGTGGTACAGGGCGTTCTGAATTGGGTCTGCATTCTCCTGCCCAGGAGAGGTTTGGATTGTTGGGCGAAGTCCAGAGAAAAAAAATATATATATGTATATGTGTGTATATATATATATATATATAACGCGTCGACCGCCCACGCGTAGCACTAATGGTGTCATATAAAAGCACTCTAAGGTAAAACTAACGGTGGACTCCCGTTGAGGGTGGAAGCCAAGTTGTGTTGAATATATATATATATATATTCACTGAAAAAACCATAGGTTTCACACCAGTTATAGTTAGGAATTAGCATTTAAAAAACCTATTAAATTCACTGAAAAAACCATAGGTTTCACACCAGTTATAGTTAGCTGGAAATTTTACTGATATAAAACCATTGAAATTCCCACGTTATAGTTAGTTGGACTCACTATAACTTGCGCGTGCAATGCACTGCTGATGACATCACATATTACATCACTCATGACATGGTCAGTGACATCACTCATGACATCACTGATGACACCATCCAGTGAATGTGTGTCTTTCTGAAAAATAAATATATTTTATATATGTATATGTAAAAGTTGATGGAAGAATAAATGTTTAAATAAGTGTCTAAATGGATGGTTTTTAAAAATTGATTGGTTAACTGGCTTAATAAGACATCATCAGCAGTGCATTGCACGCGCAAGTTATAGTGAGTCCATCTAACTATAACGTGGGAATTTCAATGGTTTTATATCAGTAAAATTTCCAGCTAACTATAACTGGTGTGAAACCTATGGTTTTTTCAGTGAATTTAATAGGTTTTTTAAATGCTAATTCCTAACTATAACTGGTGTGAAACCTATGGTTTTTTCAGTGAATTTCATAGGTTTTTTAAATGCTAATTCCTTTGTATATCGAGTTTCTAACCTTTTTTTTTTTTTACAATTTGCTGTTTTTTTTTAAGTATTCATTTTTTTTATATAATTTTTTTCTTTTGCGCTCTGGGTGCGCGCTCCGGGAAGCTTTCAGCTAAGCTCTCCTGTAAGCTTCTCCGAGAGCTCATCTGAAAGCGCACCCAGAGCGCAACTGTCGTTCGTGAAAAAAAAATATGAATGAAAAGTTAATAATAATGCAAAACATTTCGTACCATACAAATAAAATTTGTTTTTTTTAATATGGAAAATGATTATGCATTTCTATAAAAGATTGATGACGTCACTTCGGCGCGCAACGTAAGTGCCCTCGGAAGCGCCTACGTTCGCGGCGCATAAACGCACGCAAAAGCGCCTACGATCGCGCCACGTTTGCGCCCCGGAAGCGTCTACGATCGCGCTGCGTAAACGCACCGGAAGTGCTCCGGAGCGCGCAGCGTAAACGCGTCGGGTCATGTGACCCTAAAATAACACTTTTCATTGGTTGCTAACAGTTTTTTTTTACAATGAATGAAATCCCCACCCATTTCCTTCACTTCTTCTTTCACTTTTGTGACTGAAAGACCTGCCTTTTTTGCTGCTCCATATTCCTGGATTCATCATGGCTGCCAGACCATCCAGCAGTGAAGATGACTCCAATGATTTCATTGATGAAGAGCCTCCTCAGCCGAAGGTCAAAGAACATTTCATCTGGAAATTTTTTAAGTTTCCAGCAGACCAGAAGAAGGTGAATGCACCAAAAGTAGAGTGCAGGATCTGCAAACAGGTCCTGTCACGGGGTAACCCCCCAAAAAAATACTCTTTTGGCAACTTCACCATGATTCGCCATGTGGAGAGGAGGCACCCCCAGAATTTTGCCCGGGAAAGTGTCAGGGCTCTGGCACAAGAGGTTCCCAGAGATGGGGCCTCTACATCAACAGGAGGAGCAACTTCTTCTGGAAGAGAACAATCGCAGGGGCAGGTAGCAAACATTCAACCTGCATTTAACCATGGGGTCGTCAGATGCAGATACTGCAATCAACTCCTCACCTATGGGGAGCAAAGTGTCCTGCTCATGGTTCGAGCATTGGAGAACCATCGCTGCCCTTCCCACCCCTAATTTTTTTCTTTTCTTTTTGCTCCTGTTGAGCAGTTTCCATTCCCTGTTTTTGTTCCTGTTCAGTTAAAAGAAGAAAACCAAAAGTTCTTTTCAGAACTACCTCCAATTCTCATCAAAGAGCTATATTCTTAAAAAATGAAGAGTAAGTGAAATATAGTGCATTGATAATTGAAAGGAGAATGAGTAAGAAAGAACAGAAAGGTATGAGAGGTGAAAGGAAGTGAAGTAGGAGGAATGAAAGAAGGTGAGTGTTAGAAAAGAAAGTTATGACACAGTGAATAAACTGGAGGCCTCATTTCTGAAAAGTGACGCATCGCTACGTGAAAACAGCGATGCGTCACTTTTCTGGACGCACTCCTTATGACATTCCAGATATGTCATATTTAATATATGACTAATCAATTCGCAAGGAGTTACAGATATGTCAGTATTTCTGACATATCTGTAAACACAAAATTAACGCATTGCAGGAGTGCGTCACAAAAGTGACGCAACTCCAGTAATGTGTCCTTTCACATGGAAAAAGCACCATGTGAAAGGTTTGCTGTGAAGCAGGCGCAAGATTTTGGCGCAACTGCATCCTAAAAGTGACGCACTGCGTCATTATTACCAAGCTTTTTGCAAGGAACACCCCCTCTGCATGCATTATACCTGACACTATTTTTTAAAAAGTGACGCATCTAGGTACATGGGTCACTTTTTAAAACTCTGCGCCATATTGTATCTGCATCAGGTATAATGTATGCAGAGGGGGCAATCCCTCGCAAAAAGCTTGGTAATAACGACGTACTGAAATCTATGAGATTTCTCTGCGTCACTTTTAGGATGCTGTTGCGTCAAAATCTTGCACCTGCCTCGCATCACTTTTATGTTTACAGATATGTCAGAAATACTGACGTATCTGTAACTCCTTGCAACATGATTCGTCATACATTAAATATGACACATCTGGAATGTCATAAGGAGTGCGCACAGAAAAGTGACGCATAACACCAGCAGTGTAATAAAATGTACCTCGTTGCACTATATTTAAAAAGTGACGCATCTAGATAGATGCGTCACTTTTTAAATATTGCATAACAATGCGCATTTTTTTACACCGCTGGTGCGTCACAAAAATTGACGCACAAGAAGCGCAAAACTAACAGCGCAAGGCCTTCATAAATATGGTCCTGGATTTTCCCCGTGCTTCGCCGGTGCGCGTACCATGCGCTTCCCCCGCGCAAAACGAAAATTTTTTTTTAATGCCCTGCAGGACCCTATTTTAGTCCCTACATCAAACCTAGGGGGTCAGAGGGGGTCTACTCTTCCCCCTTATGGTCATTTGCCCCTTTTTTTTTCAAACCCCTTGTGTCTCGATTTTACCGAGACACAAGATGGCGGCCGCTCCGGACTGTTTAGAATGTTTACAGACACCCAAGAGCCAATCAGCTTTCTGCGCGCAAGTCGCGTGTCGCGCCTGGAGCGCACTCCGGTGCGCGCACGGGAGAGCGCCTATAGATATATATATTTTTTTGAACCTAAATTACTCAAAATCCCCTGGAGCACATATCTTGAGACATAGCAAAGGCACATCGGGCTACCAGTCCCTACAATTTTGCCAAGTTTCGTGGAAATCCATTCAGCCGTTCGGGCTAAAAGTGAAATCGACCGCCCTATGGAAATTAACATGGGGAAAACGCGTTTTGGGACCCCCCTTTTATCTCGGCCCCCGCTTAACGTATCCCCCCCAAACTTTCAGGGAAGGACCGGAACCCCGCGAGGCCATTTCCAGGAAATTTTCAGGCAGATTCGTCAACCGGCGCCAAAGTTATTCCAAATAGAATTTTGAGATTTAACATTGAAAAAAATCCTAACTATAACTACCTACTGGCGACCGCCAGTAGGTAATATATATATATATATATATATATATATATATATATATATATGATATAATATAGTGTGCTGTGTAGGACTGCCCCCCCCCCCCGCCCTCGTTGCACACTCACACACACAGGTGTGCAGCCATCACGCACACCGATGGCACCAAGGACCGTCCTGATATAAGCGCCTCGGGGTTGAAACGCGCCCGACGTAATAAAGCGCCTCTCTGCTCCTCGCATCGCACCGCACCATACAGTCGGTGTGCGGGGCAGGCATGCCGACTGCTGCTCGGTGCGGAGGGGGGTCTGTGCTGTAGGCGAGGCCCAGTGCCTCAACCCCTCCAGAACCGTCCCGCTGCATGTCTGACCTCTGACCCAGCATGCCCTGGGCCCAGTCAGCCCAGTCATCAGTACATTGAAGTCCATCAGGTCCCGGTTCAAGGGATGCTGGGCTCCAGCGCCTTGAAGCGTCACACACAGGCGAGCCCTTCTATCCATTCAACTGATAACTCAGACCGAGGAGCCGCCCCCTTGTACCTCATACCAGATGAGGTGCTGCTCGCTGGCGCTCGTGTTATCGACCCAGGAAGGATGAACGGCTGTTTGACCCCAAGGTTCCGACCTTTGATGTGGATACATGAACCTCCTGAGCCCTCCCGCCCGCCTCAGGTAGGCAGAGAAGCCGCCTGGGAAGGGTGAATGATGCGGTGAATGCGGACCCCTGCGGAGCATGGAAGAGGCGCGGACAGAGGTGGCTGCATTCAACCATTCATTCTGCTTCGGACCCCGCTGCTCCCGGGGCAGAGGACTCCAGGTCTGTATTGTGGCGGTGGAGGGAGCGGGGAGGGGGGGGGGGGTATTGTTTGTTTCCCTCGCTGTTTCTATAGCGTGACTCGAAGGCGTCAGAGCGCTTTACATGGCCACCCGTTGTGTTGTATAATGATTCATTCATTTTTGTTGGGCCCAGGGAGACTCAGTGCTTTGCCCAGAATCACAAGATGTTCAGCGTCGGCGCCGAGACTCGAACCCAGATGTATTGTCCCTCGGCGCTCGAATGCTTAATTATCCCAGAAGAAGGGGCTTCTAAGGTGGTTTATTCCCTGTCCTGACCTCTTTAAAGAGCCACGACTGCCAATTGCTCATGTGAACAACACCACTGTTTAGGAACGTCGAGCATGTGTATATTTTCTGGCTGTTCCACACAAACGAGTGAAACCTCTGGCAAAGAAACACATTCTTTTGAGGTTTGGGGGTACAGCGAGTTGAAGAGGACATTCACCCCTTGAATTAAGGTTCTGCACCCTATCCGTTCTTGAGGGGAAAAACATTTTCACTCGTGCTTGCCGTTCCCCGACTATGAGAAATAGAAGCCTTGAGAAAGTTACGTTCCAGGAACGAAACACGTGTCGGCGCCTGTTTCATTTCTTTGGGATCCAAGTACAGAAGACCCTTCAACAACCATTGTTGCATCCTGTGCTATGAAAAAGCATCCTACATATAATTGTGTGAAACAAGATATTAAAATATCAAAGGAATTCCATGACGTAGATGTTCTCTTTATATGGCTCAATATTGGTGGCTCTTTAAAGAGGTCAGGACAGGGAATAAACTCCCTTAGAAGCACCTTCTTCTAGGATAATTAATACACTAAATCTTTTGATAGTTTCTTACAACTGATCCCTTTCGGGTTTTTAGGTCAAGGACCGTCGCACTGCGTAGCAGTGGGCGGAGTCCGAAAAGATTATGTTTTTAGGTTAGGGGTGCTTGAACCCGCCCCTCTCCTCCATTGGCTGGCTTCCTAAACGGAGGCCAGCCATTGGAGGAGAGGGGCATCACTCAGTTGAAACCCCGTCTCTTTCGAATTCGGGGGCGTGTTTTTTGCGTTCTTTCGCCCTGTGATGTCATCTGTCACTCAGAACGCAAAAGACACGCCCCAGATTCCGAAAATTTCGGACATTTGCGGCCACCATTTTTTTGGGGTTGTTGGCAGGAACAGCCTCGCTGCCACTGCAGGTCAGTTTTCTTCTGCCCCCTGATTGTTGCGTTTTTTCTTGCCTTCTGCAGCCCTGCACTGCCAGAATCCTTATCACCGCCTATTCTACTCTTTTGCATTCCTGTGTTTGTTGCTGTTTCCTTTTTTCGGCGCTCTTTTCTCTCTACTTCTACCAACCCGATCCCGCTATTGTTCTCCTTTTCCCGGCCTCTCCACTCTCTCCCTCTCCCCAAAGTGTAGCACTCGAGGCCTGGGTGACTCTACCCCGTGCAAAGTTCTGCGCAGTTTTCAGAGGTGGAGTCATCTCTCGCTGACACAAATCTCAGCCTACAGTTCATATGAGTATCACTTTAGCCACCCCAGCCGCTTTTGTTTTGTCTATTTGGTATAAAGCCGTGTGATTTAAACAGTGGTGTGAAACACTGCACTCCCCCATCCACCCCCTCACCATCCGTCGCCTTAATCGAGTTCGCCACACCTATTCCACAGCAAGGCCTGGATGCAGGCCCCGCCAGAGCCTTAGAAAGCTGGGAGCGGAGGTGATGGCAAGTAACTCAAACCCACCGTCCCCAGGGTGTGTGTGCCCCGTGGCATGGAAGACACCCCTTATACGTCTGGGGCATCTTTCCGGCGCTTGTGCTAGTCGCTGCTGTAACTGCAGAAATATCGCCCGGTCACGAGTAATGTTGTAGTGACAAAATTTCCCCCTCAGACTCGGCTATACGAGGACAATGCGCCGTGTCTTGCAAACCCGCGGTAGCCAAGGACACACTGGTTTTCAGAAACCGAAAACCATTGCTAGTTCTACCTGTTCCTGTGTGATCTCTCCAAAACCTGACAAGGCTGCGGGTGCCCTCAAGGCTGTAAAGTGGTGCTGTCCGACAGTCGATGCAAGGAAAGCGCGGAATGGCAGCAGCGTGGGAGACCCGCGCCCCTCCGAGGATGTGCGTCTGACCCCCCGGAGGGACTCTGGCCAGACACCAGTCCGAGCTGCAATGACCCAAGTCCGGGGACAGACTCCACACCACAGGCGGTAGAGTCTTCTTCTGGTAGAGTCACTGCATCCCGGGTGGAAACCTGGCATCCGGACAGTGCACCAGAACAAGGAATCAAAGCGCTGTACGTTACTGCAGCGGAAAGAGGTAACTGCCCCGACATACGCCCATAACGGGCTTGGGCACAGGGTGGCAGCACA
The DNA here is from genome assembly GCF_964263255.1 of Lissotriton vulgaris. Lineage (NCBI taxonomy): Eukaryota > Metazoa > Chordata > Amphibia > Caudata > Salamandridae > Lissotriton > Lissotriton vulgaris. Next base: position 523,004 of record NW_028254288.1, on the reverse strand, counting down.
TACTGGCTGGTCAGGTGCCCCAAATGTGTCTGACTCAGAACATGTCTGTCCAGGACAGAGCCTGGCATGTTAGCCAACAGCTGATATCGACCTGAAGAGCTTCGAACAAACAGACTGTGGGGTGTTAGGACTTAGATTTAAAACACTCCACCCGCCATCTTACTGAAATTGTTGTGTTTGGAAGGTCGGGGTGTGTTCCATAGACTCAAGTTGCGGCCTAGTTGGTCTGACAGCTCGTGCTCCCTTTCAAAAGTGAACAGTAGCCTCTAAGGTTGGCCAAGGCTGATTTAAATAGTCTTGGTATTGTACTAAAGAATTGATATAGTGCTTCATAACCCTGAAGATGTCACAAAGCACTGTGATTAGCATTGGGTTCCTGGTGCCCTTCTGGAGAGCACAACTGGATGCAGTGTAGCCTACATAAGAGGCAGTGGGTGAGGTGTATGATGGTCACATACGTGCTTCAAATATGGCGCAGTGAACAACCCTACACATATGAAAGGGCGCTGCAGAGTGCAAGAATAGTCGGAGTCCCCATTAGCCACTCTTTTTTTAAATTTGTGTCATGCAATTATGTGAAAAGGTTGGGTGATTTTTTATTGATTCGTGTTCCATATATTAGCGTTTTACATAAAGATGAAGCTTCCACCAATGCCTGGTAAATACCAGTTAGCTCATAAATCTACATCTCTATCCCTATTTTTGAGGGTGGAGGCACTTGTCGGCATTACTTACTCACCTGGTAATTTCCAAACCCCAGGTTGACAGAATTGACTTTGTGTGGGACCTACGTTTGCTGGTATGTGAAGCTCTATTGTGTTCTGGTGTTTGTGGCTATACATGCATGGTTCATGGTGGGTGGGTGGTTCTTGTATGTGCTTCTTGTGTTGTTGTGTGTATCTATTGTTTGTGTTGATATTTGTGGTTTTGGGATGTGTGTGGTTGCGTTAGTGTGTCTGGCTCTTGAGTTTACTTTTAAGAATGACTCTTCTTTTGGTGTTAAGTGTGTATATGTGTGCTCTTGAATATGTATTAGTCGTGTGTATGAACAGATGTTTCAGTGTGCGTGTGTGTCCTTCAAGTTTGCCTGTCTAATGCATGACTGTATATGTGTGTCATGCGTTGCCCTGGGGATTACGAGTATGTGTGTGCCCGGCTCCTCTCTGTGCTGATGTGGATGGGTGGCTCTTGCATTTGTGTTAAAATGTTTTTGTGTGGCTTCTCTGTGCCGGGATGTGGCTCTTTGTGTGTGTCCACCTCATTTATGTATGTTGTATGTGCATACCTTGATGCATGTATGCGTCAACATTTAGCTACATTTGAGCAATTACAAATTAACCCTTCTCCAACCGAAAACACTCAAGAATACAAAATGGGACATCTATTACGCTTCACTTGACTAGATCACCTCAAACAAAACATCGTGGGCCAAACCTAGCCAGGTACCATCTCTAGTTTCACCCTCTCTGTGCGCACCGGAGGAGGCCAATATGCACAAGTTTGTCCCTGGATTTCATTATAAGAACAAAGTTCCTAAAACTTTCTTCACATTCTTTTTCACTGCCGTGTGGATAGCTACCTCTGTAGCTATTATTCGGAGTCAATATATATGCAGGTGGATATTCCTGAACTGCTGCTGTGGAGGTGTGCTGATGCCAGGAGCAGTGTTGGCCGTTGTAGTAGGGGACCCATGCAGTGGTGCTACGTGGGGGAGGGGTGGGGGAAGCTGCAATGGTTATGAATGGAAAAGGTTTTGGAAGAAGATGTTGCGATGAAGAAATGGGAGAAGAAAACATAGAACTCTGCAGTGGTGATGCTAGTGTGTGCGTGGCTCTGTCTGTGTGTGTGGTACAAAAGTGGAGGGTGATGGACGGAGCATCCGAATCAATCAAACACTCACACCCAGTCAAAAGATCAGGCTTTAATCCATCACCGTTCTTTAGCCCACTCTCCCACCCCAGTTCAGACATGGCTATATGCAAATCCAGTGGCAAAGTGAGCAAGGGACTCACGTCTGAGCATACCCTGCCACACTTATGGCGGCCAAAAGCGGTACAAAAGGGGGTGGTGATGTACGGAGCATCCGAATCAATTAAATACTCACACCCAGTCAAAAGATATGGGTTTAATCCATCACCGTTCTTTAGCCCACTCTGCCACCCCAGTTCAGATATGGCTATATACAAATCAGTCTGACCCTGTGCCTCATGGGAACAGTCCAGCCCGAACTGCCAAGCCATGTCTTCCCTGGACCGGAAACAAGCTTCCAAGGACCGGTTTCTGGCATTCCAGCCGTCTTCAGCCCAGCTTGCTTGCTTCTTTCTGTGTGTGTGTGTGTGTGCGCGCGGCTCTGTGTGTGTGCGCGGCTCTGTGTGTGTATGTGGCTCTGTGTGTGTATGTGGCTCTGTGTGTGTATGTGGCTCTGTGTGTGTATGTGGCTCTGTGTGTGTGGCTCTGTGTGTGTGTGTGGCTCTGTGTGTGTGTGGCTCTGTGTGGATAGCTTTTTAGGTCGAGCGACCTATCTCAATGCGCATGGGCATTGAGCGGGAGCTCGATATATAGCGTCTTAAACAGACTTTACCTAACTGGGCGATTTGGTGCTGTGCCCGTGGCTTTTAGGTCAATGCGCAAGCGCATTGACCTAAAATGCGCGTGCACATCACCAAATCGCCGTCTGTTCCCTCAGCCGCACTCCTCCCACACCTTTGAAGTGAAGCTTAGCTTCACTTCAAAGGCCCCTGCTGCTTTCACACCCTCTCCCCGCTCCGCCCCCTCCCCTGCCCGCCGTGTCGCCTTTCTCCTCCCCCTTCCCACAGCAATGCCCACAAGTGTCCGGGAGCCCCGCGTCTGTCATAGTCTTCTTTTAAAGCAAAGGGGCTATTGTTGGGAGACGTCTGCAGACTGTGAGTTTTGCACTATCGTTTGTGTAAAAGACCTCTTCCTACCTAAAAATCGACACAATAATGCATGCCATACTAAACTATAGCACTAAATGCCAGTTTTGCATATCACATCATTACATATAATTTTGTTCCATTTTTCATAAATGTATGCGAACTAAAAGAAAAGAAAATTACACACATTTCATACACCTTTATAAATACTACCTGCTTAGTGACCTCTACCTTTTCCTCAAACTTTCTCCTGCTTGCTTTGTCTTTGTTCCATACATCGCCGACGAGGCAGTAAGTGGGCTAATCAGCAAGCTCATGCTACCCTTCACCTGGTTTGCCAACACTAACCTACTATAGCAAGTGTTTCGATGTCTTCTTTCTCCCTTCCCCATCATCCTCTTCCTTATCTGGCAAAGTTTGAAGTGCTCAACACCTTCCCAGTGAATCGGGTACAGGCAGAACTCTCAGCAAATAAATTCCTTCAGCCGCAGCTTGACACAAATGCATAAAACACTCACTGGATCTTAGCATTTGTGAAGGCCGTAAAGTGTGTGTTACTTTGTGCTGGGGGGAAATTAGTAGTTGCTCTGCCATATGACGAAAAATAATAAAATGACCATGCCTAAGGCTATAGGCCTTGTTTGTTTATGTTAAAGCCAATAGGAGCGGCATATTTTAGTGAAATGTCCATGTCATTTTGATAAAGGCAATAGGATTCTGGGTATTGTCGCACCACACGTACCACAGGCTGGAATCCTGTCCCTTGATTTGTGATATCCTTAACAAAGCCAGTAGGCACACCTTCTTGATAGTGAATAACTGTTCAGATTTTTGCTATAGGGATATAAAGGGGTTTTAATATTTTGAAGGGTATTGCTTGCTGGTGCAAACATTGTGCTTGAAGCCTCAGAGATAATCAGTACAGGCTCTCTTTAGAAGGTTTATTGCCCACTGTGACCTTTCCTTATAATATATGACTTAAACACGTGTTATTCTGTGACACCCATTTATGAAGTGTTCCAAATTGTAATTCCACCTGCAGTCCTGAACGTATATACAATTTTGCACATTGTATTTAGTTATGTGTGTAAAGTACGTTTCCATATTAAAGAAAGCTGTCTGTCATAGTCTTCTTTTAAAGCAAAGGGGCTATTGTTGGGAGACGTCTGCAGACTGTGTCCAGGAAACGGCCTTTTCCCAAAATGCACCCGAATAGCGGGCTTCATTTGGACAAACGGGACGGATATTTGCGAAGAGTGTACACATATTTATTTTACACTCCAGGGGAACACTTGTTCTAGTGTGTACCGTGTGCACAGCAAGCCGTTATCTGCGCACACACGCCCACGGACACGCACACAATGGTGCAAACGCGCGCGCACAGACACATACAGAGAAACACACTCGCACGCATATAGACACACACACTACACTCAATAGCACGCACATTCACATTAACGCAGGCACGTGCGAGCACACATACACACGAACATACATGTCGTTTTGCAAAGAGACTCCCACAGATGATGGTAAACACCCGCAGGCACGCATTCACACGGAAATAGTCGCAAACACACAAACACTTCTACAACAGATGTCCCTTCAACCATTTTCTAACAAAGACTGACAGAGACGCACAGACCTTCCCAGAATAAATGCACGTGAAAACAGACAGACACGCACCAGGACACACCACACAGACGCACACTGTAGGGGTGTAACAATGTCCTACCACTCACGCCTTCAGGGTCACCAGGTCACGTGCATGTTACCCACCTGTGTGCCACTGCTGTTATGTCAATAATGCCCAGCTCTGCTGATACCAGGCTTCTAGACAATATACACAACCACCCCATCCACCACGGCATCCACCATCACCACATCCACCACCACCGCATCCACCACCACATCCACCATCACCACCACATCCACCATCACATCCACCACCACCACATCCACCATCACCTCCACATCCACCATGACATCCACCACCACCGCATTCACCACCACCACCACACCCACCACCACTACATCCACCACCACATCCACTACAACCACCACCCCATCCACTACAACCACCACCCCATCCACCACTACCACCACCTCCGCATCCACTACCGCATCCACCACATCCACCGCATCCACCGCATCCACCACCACATCCACCGCATCCACCACCGCATCCACCGCATCCACCACCACATCCACCATCGCCACCACATCCACCATCGCCACCACATCCACCATCGCCACCACATCCACCATCACCACCACATCCACCATCACATCCACCACCACCACCACATCCACCATCACCTCCACATCCACCATGACATCCACCGCCACATCCACCACCATCACATCCACCACCGCCACATCCACCACCACCGCATCCACCACCACCACTTCCACCACCACCACTTCCACCACCACCACATTCACCACCACCACCACTACATCCACCACCACTACCACCACCGCATCCACCACCACCACCGCATCCACCATCTTCACATCCTCCACCACCACCGCATCCACCACCACATCCACCATCACCACCACATCCACCACCACCATCACCACCACATCCACCACCACCTCCACATCCACCATGACATCCACCGCCACATCCACCACCACCACATCCAACACCACCACATCCAACACCACCGCATCCATCACCACCACCACATCCACCACTACCACCACCCCATCCACCACCACCACCACATCCACCATCACCTCCACATCCACCATGACATCCACCGCCACATCCACCACCACCACCACATCCACCACCACTTCCACCACCACCGCATCCACCACCACCACCGCATCCACCACCACCACCACTACATCCACAAATTGATAGCGATACCCAAGTACTACCACTAGATATAAAAAACAGTCCAACTTTGGAGATATTTAGAAAGAAAATCAAAACCTGGCTATTCACTGCATAAACTGAGCTAACACCAGACCTGCACAGGAAAATGGACAAATCGTAGCGCCAAGACGCCTCCGGGCATTCGTGCGCTTTAGAAATGGATAAATCAAATCAAATCCACCACCACATCCACCACAACCACCACCGCATCCACCACCACCACCGCATCCACCACCACCACCGCATCCACCACCACATCCACCGCATCCACCACCACCGCATCCACCACCACATCCACCATCACCACCACATCCACCATCACATCCACCACCACCACCACATCCACCATCACCTCCACCACCACCACCACATCCACCATCACCTCCACATCCACCATGACATCCACCACCAGCACATCCACCACATCCAACACCACAGCATCCACCACCACCGCATCCACCACCACCACCACAACCACCACCACCACTATATCAACCACCACATCCAATACCACCACCACCCCATCCACCACTACCACCACCACCGCATCCACCACCACCTCCGCATCCACCACATCCACCGCATCCACCACCACCACATCCACCGCATCCACCACCACATCCACCACCACATCCACCATCACCACCACATCCATCATCACATCCACCATCACCACCACGTCCACCATCACATCCACCATCACATTCACCACCACCACCACATCCACCTCCACATCCACCATCACCTCCACATCCACCATGACATCCACCGCCACATCCACCACCACATCCACCACCACCACATCCACCACCGCCACATCCACCACCACCACCACATCCACCACCACCACATCCACCACCACTTCCACCACCACCGCATCCACCACCCCCACATCCACCACCACCACATCCACCACCACCACATCCACCACCACTTCCACCACCACCGCATCCACCACCACCACATCCACCACATCCACCACCACATCCACCACCGCATCCACATCCACCACTTCCACCGCATCCACCACCACCACATCCACCACTTCCACCGCATCCACCACCACCACATCCACCACCTCATCCACCACCGCATCCACCACCACCACATCCACCATACCCACCACCATCACTTCCACCATACCCACCACCATCACTTCCACCACCACATCCACCACCACTTTCACCACATCCACAACCACCACCACCACATCCACCACCACTTTCACCTCATCCACAACCACCACCACATCACCACATCCACCACCACCACATCCACCACATCACCACCACATCCACCACCACCACATCCACCACCACATCCACCCCCACATCCACCATCACCACCACCACCACACCCACCACCACCATATCCCCCAGATCCACCACCACCACATCTATATGTGTGTGGCTATGTGTGTGTTTAGGTGCAAATGCAATGTTCTTGGATTTTCGTCACAATAAAATACACTGAACATAATCTTCACAAAAGTTATTTACAAACGTTTAAGCTATTGCCATTATAAATTACAATAACTTTTATTTAAGTATTAATTATTTACAAAATTAAAAGCCATTGTTATTTGTAATATCAATACATCTAAGTCACGTAAATACAACACACATTGCATTACAAATGCTATAGGTGTCATATTTGCAAAAGTTAAAACTATTGACATTGTAACTGACAAAGCTATTAATTTTGCTACTTTCAAAACCAACACATAAATAAAAAAAGTGTCATTTACAATACCAATAGCTCAAACTTTCCTAATGCGAGACCTATTGCATTTCCAATGCTTGTTTTGTAGGTGGCTCTATGTGTGGGTGGCTCTCTGTGTGGGCGGCTCTGTGTGTGTGTGGGCGGCTCTGTGTGTGTGTGCGCGGCTCTGTGTGTATGTGGCTCTGTGTGTGTATGTGGCTCTGTGTGTGTGTGTGTGGCTCTGTGTGTGTGTGTGGCTCTGTGTGCGCGGCTCTGTGTGGATAGCTTTTTTTGTAGGTGGCTCTCTGTGTGGGTGGCTCTCTGTGAGGGTGGCTCTGTGTAGGTGGCTCTGTGTGTGGGTGGCTCTATGTGAATGGCTCTGTGTGGGTGGCTCTGTATGTGTGTGTGTGTGGCTCGGTGTGGGTGGAAATGCAATAGGTCTCGCATTTGCGAGTGATTAAGCTATTGCCATTGTAAATGACAATGCTATTTATTTATGATTTAAAAAAATAAAATAAAAATGTCATGAGCAATGCCAATAGCTCTACCTTTAATAATGCCGAGACCATTGCATTGTAAATGCTTGTTAGTTGAAGCAAGCCGGCATCTGTGGTAGTGGGATGTCAAATTACATCGAGGGGCACCGTGATTACAAGAAAATCAATCTGCACAAATACAATCAGTTTCAACAAAAGACTCATTCTCGTTCTGGAAGAGCGACAGTCTAAACCACCACTACCTTTGCTGTATTATTGCGAAACTCCCCACGATTTAATGTCGACCGTCCTAGCCGTTAGGCCACATCCTCTCCCCACCGGTGTCCCTCCCTGGGTCTCTTTGGCAACCCCCTCCTGCTAAAGAACCTCACCCTGTTCCATGCCTGTAGTTTAATCGTTCACTTATTCCCCCCACCCACCCCCTGCCGTGCTGCCCGGGAGCTAAATAGCGCTGAGAGGCCTGGCACTTCTAGGGAGGCGCCGCTGCTAAAATATTGCACAATATTGTTCTACAGAATACTGTCTCTTTGCCCCCCTCCCCTACCCCACCACTGACGCCCCCCCCTCCCAAGCAAGGGGACGAGCCGAGGTCCGCATCCTTCTGCCTGCGATGACAGGCGTGTGCACAGAAACCTCTTGTGCACCTGGTGATATTCACTTTTATCACCAAACCCGGAAATCGCCCTGATTGGCAGCTGTGAACCTGCACAGTTTACAGTAAATATGATTTATGTGCTAAAGTAATAATTGTGAAAACCAGCGCACACAAGGGTTTCTGGACACAACTCGTGTGACCAGGCTCCGACCCCGAGCATCATCAGAGGATCACCCGCCCGCGGCCTCAGGGGTCACGCGTAACACTTCGCACTACTCACCTCCCGCTGCTCGTGCAGCACCTCTCACTCCTCTCGTGAATCAACTCTCACTGCTCATCTATCTCTGCTCATGTTTAACAGCTCTCACTGCTCACCTCTCACTACTCATGTGTAGCACCTGTCACCACTTACCCCTGTGCACTACAGCAAAGGATCATCACACCCTGCGTGCACACATGTCTTTATACCTGTGCACTGCAGAGAAAGCTTGGTTCCTGTTTGCACGTGCACTTGCTCACACATCCTGTGTGTAAGGGCTTGTGGGGAGGGGGGGGCTGTCACCCCCGTGTGCACGTGCACGCAAGCCCCGCCCCTGCACGTGTGCAGCCCGCCCCCTGCCCCCCCATTCACCTGATCTTTATCTGCAGGGGTTCATCTCTCGAGGTCTCCTCTGGGTGGAAGTGGCAGTGACGGATCCTAAGTGCTTCCTGTTGTGGGTCACTTGGAGATGGTGGTGGGGCGGGGGGGAGGGGGAACCTGAAAAACTTCTCTTGTGAGTTCCCCAGTGTCAGTAAGTTCACGAGTGACAGCCTGAGAGAGTGAGGTGGGGATGGGGGGGGGGGGGTGAGAGGCTGGTGGGGGGGCATAGACTCGCCAGAGGGGCCCCTCCCTGGATCCTGGGACTGTCTCTGGGCAGCGGCCCTGGGGGGCTCTGTGGTCACCACGGGGGTCTGGAGCCTGGCCTGGTGCCCCCCACACCCCCTCTGTATGAGTGAGCTCCAGGGGGCAGCGGGGGCTGTCAAGGTCAGCCCAGGAGGAGGGAGCGTTGTAAGTGTGCAGAGGAGAGCTGGCGAGCCCGAAACACACACCGAGGTGCTATATGGCTATAACGAGGCACCCTAAGGCCGTATAAGACGAACAAGGGTCCCTAAGGTGGTATGTGACTGTAACAAGGCGCCCTGTGACTGTGAGGCTGCTTGGGGAGACGTCACCTTGGTGGCAGAGTGCTGGTCTGCGTCCCGCTGCTGGTCTGCGTCCCGCTGTCCCGCTGCTGGTCTGCGTCCCGCTGTCCCGCTGCTGGCCCCGCTGTCCCGCTGCTGGCCCCGCTGTCCCGCTGCTGGCCCCGCTGTCCCGCTGCTGGTCCCGCTGCTCGTCCCGCTGTCCCGCTGCTGGTCCCGCTGTCCCGCTGTCTTGCTGCTGGTCCCGCTGTCCCGCTGCTGGTCCCGCTGTCCCGCTGTCTTGCTGCTGGCCCCGCTGTCCCGCTGCTGGTCCCGCTGTCCCACTGTTGGTCCCATTGTTGCGCTGCTGGTCCCGCTGTTGCTGGTCCCACTGTCCCGCTGCTGGTCCCGCTGTCCCACTGCTGGTCCCGTTGTTGCGCTGCTGGTCCCGCTGTTCCGCTGCTGGTCCCGCTGTCCCACTGCTGGTCCCGTTGTTGCGCTGCTGGTCCCGCTGTTCCGCTGCTGGTCCCGCTGTCCCACTGCTGGTCCCGTTGTTGCGCTGCTGGTCCCGCTGTCCCGCTGCTGGTCCCGTTGTTGCGCTGCTGGTCCCGCTGTTCCGCTGCTGGTCCCGCTGTCCCACTGCTGGTCCCGTTGTTGCGCTGCTGGTCCCGCTGTCCCACTGCTGGTCCCGTTGTTGCGCTGCTGGTCCCGTTGTTGCGCTGCTGGTCCCGCTGTTCCGCTGCTGGTCCCGTTGTTGCGCTGCTGGTCTCCCTCCCGCTGCTGCTCTTTCCCATCAGCGCAGCGAGGAGTGAGGGGACTGCAGCTTCCAGGAGCCTCTGCGGCGAGGGCCGCCACCGCCTACACCGCGCCCGGAGGCGCTAAAAGGAGAGGAGAGCCCACGCGTCGCGGGATTGCGCGCGGGAGCGTCCCGGGAGAAGGGCGGGACCATCAGTGGCCAGAAGAGGCTGGGCAGGGCCACCCCCCTTGGATCTATCAACAGGTACTTTGTATCTAACCGAGCCCACCCAGCACGATAGTACCGCAGCCATAGGATATTGGACTCTGTCGAGGGGTTGTTGATTAGTGGACTATAAATCAGTGTGTGAAGGTGGGAAGGGGTGAAAACCTGTGTAATCCTTTAACAGAGGCGGGAGGACCCCCCTATTATCCCGGAGTGAGTCTAGCGGGAGGTAGGAGATAGTGAAGACCTCCTGCACGTCTCACCACTATGGCCAGCAATGCAAAAACGCGCTCTGCAAAGGGAAAAGCACACACACCCCTCACACCTAGCACAATAGGGACTGAGCCTAATGTCTCATTATCTCACAAAGCGCCACCTACTGCGATGGATTTAATGTTGAGGAAAGTTATTGGGGCGGTCTCTGGGGAGATTGAGCGCACACAGAGGCGCTTATCCATCACACCAATAACTATTCCATCCACACCTACACAAGCTACAAAAACCAACATATCGGAGGTTTCCCAAAATGGCACCCTGGAAATCTCGACTGAAGGCGTCCCTTGCGCCCAGCCGCTAGCAGATGCGGTGGTGATCACAGCTAGGGTTGAAAATGGAGTATTAGGCAACAGAACTAAAAGAGGGGGCACTAGGAAGAATCAACCCAGGAAAGTGAAAGCAAGCACCGCTGTGCACAGGGCAAAAGAGATAGAGGACGAGGTCACGGCAGTAGAATCGCCAGGCCATTCAGGTCCACCAGGATGAATGTATGAAGTAATAGCAGACCTCCAAAAACACCTGGAAGTCTTTATCATAAGCCAAATAAAACCACTAGTCAGTAGATTAGATAAAATCGCAAATGAACTGAACAAACAGGGTAAGATTAAGGGCTCCACAAATAGCAACCCAACTGTAGTTCAAGTTCAAGTTCAAGAATTTATATAGCGCACTACTCACCCAGAGGGTCTCAAGGCGCTTGGGGAGGAAGTTCATTATTTATCGAATAGCCAGGTTTTAAGTTCTTTTCTGAAGGAGATGTGGTTCTGTGTAAGGCGGAGGTGAGTGGGGAGTGAGTTCCAGGTCTTGGCCGCCAAGTAGGAGAAGGATCTACCTCCCATGGTGGATCTTTGGATACGCGGAACTGCAGCGAGGCCTTGATTGGATGATCTAAGTTGGCGGGTGGGTGTGTAGAAGGATAGTCGAGTGTTGAGGCATTCGGGCCCTAGTTTGTAGAGGGCCTTGTGTACGTGGGTGAGAAGACGGAATGTTATTCTCTTGTTGACGGGAAGCCAGTGGAGGTCTTTCAGGTGGCCGGTAATGTGATCTTGGCGAGGGATGTCCAAAATGAGTCTCGCTGAAGCGTTTTGGATGCGTTGGAGTTTGTTCTGTAATTTGGCTGTAATTCCGGCGTAGAGGGTGTTTCCGTAGTCTAGTCGACTCGTAACCAGTGCGTGGGTGACAGTCTTTCTTGTCTCGGCGGGGATCCAGTGGAAGATTTTTTTGAGCATACGAAGTACGTTGAAGCAGGAGGATGAGACGGCGTTGACTTGATTGGTCATCGAGAGTGAAGAGTCTAGGATGAAGCCAAGGTTACGTGCGTGGTCCGTGGGTATGGGTGCTGAGCCCAGATCCGAAGGCCACCATGAGTCGTCCCAGGCAGAGGGGAATGATCCTAGGATGAGCACTTCCGTTTTGTCTGAGTTAAGTTTAAGGCGGCTGTCTTTCATCCATACGGCTACTTCTTTCATGCCTTCGTGAATATTGGTTTTGGCGGTGTTGGGGTCTTTGGTGAGGGAAAGCATCAGTTGGGTGTCGTCAGCATAGGAGATAATGTTAAGGTTGTGTTGACACGCGATGGAAGCGAGTGGACTCATGTAAACGTTGAAGAGGGTGGGACTGAGTGATGATCCTTGTGGAACACCGCAGATGACTTCGGTGGCCTCTGATTTGAATGGGGGAAGTTGGACTCTCTGAGTTCTCCCAGCTAGGAACGAGATGATCCAGTCCAAGGCTTTTCCTTTTATGCCGATGTTGCTGAGGCGTTGTATGAGTGTGCTGTGACAAACAGTGTCGAAGGCGGCGGAGAGGTCGAGTAGAATGAGGGCCACTGTTTCTCCGTTGTCCAGTAATGTTCGGATGTCGTCTGTTGCTGCGATGAGGGCGGTTTCGGTGCTGTGTTTGGCTCGAAAGCCGGACTGTGAGGGATCGAGGGAGTTGTTGGATTCGAGGAAGGCGGCGAGTTGGCTATTGACGGCTTTCTCAATGACTTTGGCCGGGAATGGGAGGAGGGATATGGGGCGGTAGTTTTTAAGTTCAGAGGGGTCTGCTGTGGGTTTCTTCTGGAGGGCGCTGACTTCGGCATGTTTCCAGCTTTCTGGGAAGGTGGCAGAGATGAAGGAGCAGTTGATGACATCACGGAGATGGGGTGCGATGATGGAGTCAGCTTTGTTGAAGATGTGGTGGGGACATGGGTCGGTTGGCGAGCCAGAGTGGATGGAATTCATGAGGCGGATGGTGTCTTCAGTGGTGATTGGGTTCCAGGCGCTGAGGTTGTTAGAGGGCGGTTTAGGTTCTGAGGGGGGTGGAGAGGATTGTTCGTTGGAACTGTTTTCGAAGCTGTTATGTATGTCGGCAATTTTGTTGTAGAAGAAGGAGGATAATGAATCGCAGAGGTCTTGGGAGGGAGTAATGTCGTTTGAGGCTGCGGTGGGGTTGGTGAATTCTTTGACAATGTTGAATAGTTCCTTGCAGTTATGGGCGTTGTTGTCGAGTCGATTCTTGAGTGCTGATTTCTTGGTGGCTCGGATCAGCTGGTGGTGTTTGCGGGTGGCTGCCTTGAAGGTGGTCATGTTGTCGGTGGTAGGGTTTTTCTCCATGTTTTCTCGAGGGTGCGGCATAGCTTTTTGGATTTCTTAAGGTCATCGTTGAACCAGGGGGCCTTTTTGCTGTCTTGTTTGGTGTGATGGTTTTTCAAGGGTGCTAATTCGTCAGCGCTGTGAGTGATCTATTGTTTGAATTTGATGGCAGCTTGGTTTGGGTCCAATGAGAGGGCGGGTGGGTTTTGGTTGAGCGATGTGAGGAGTTGGTCGGTGGTGATTTTGTTCCATTTTCTTCGGGGGATAGTTTGTGGGGGGTTGTGGGTCGAGGTGGTTTTGTAGCTGAAGTGAACACAACTGTGGTCCGTCCAGTGGAGAGCTGTGGTGCGGTCGAAGGAGATGTGTTTGCTGGTGGTAAATATTGGGTCGAGTGTATATCCGGCTACATGGGTGGGGGTGTCAACAAGTTGTTTGAGGCAGAGATTGGCCCGATTGTCTAGAAGGGTGGTGGTGTTGCTGTCGTTTTTCTTGTCCAGGTGGAAGTTGAGATCTCCTAATAGAATGTAGTTCTCGGAGGCGAGGGCATGTGGGCTGATGAAGTCAGTGATGTCTTCGCTGAATTGTTTACGGGTTCCTGGAGGCCTGTAGATGAGGGTGCCTCTGAGTGTGGTTCTAGGGCCGTTATGGATCCGGAAGTGGAGGTGTTCGGCGGTTGTAAGGATATCGTCGGAGCTGGTCGTAATTTTGATGGTGTTCTTATGGACGATGGCGATGCCTCCTCTTCATCCGCTGTTCTCTCAACCCGGCAAACTCCTGTCAATAATAACTGTGTCAGTAATGAGCAATGCACTAACGCACAAGTCCATGCAGCCCCCAAACTTCCAGCTGAGGTGGGGGTGAGAAACATGCTAAAGAGCGGGAACAAGGACACAGCAGACAACGATGTCGCCAATACAAATAGGGAACCCCTCAATCCAGAGATTGGCAGAAACACATCAGAGAGGCCACGAGCCAAATGATAGATTCAACTACCCCCTACCATATATAAACTTACCCCCCGAAGCATGCCCTTATGTTGTTGTCTTTGCCGGGGTACCTGAACTCAGGGCGGGGCAGAAAAAGTCACACATGGAATTAAAGAATACGATAATCAACTGGCTGAATATACACAGGCCCCTGCAAGGTGAGGAAGGCGGGGAGATTCTCCACGTGAGGAGGGTAAATTGGATAGGTACCAGGAGGAAAGATATCGCAGGGAACTGCATCATTGCGAATTTTAGGAATACCAACTTAGTGGAATATATACTGGGTAACTGTAACAGGAACGAGACTAGCACTATACGATCCATGCCACTAGGGTATTTCTTTCCAAGAAAATGTGTTACACACACCCCAAGTTACATCTATGGCAGGAAGGATAGGGCAGCAGACACGCACTGGGCATGAGTTATGAGCAGGTCGGCCCCAAGTCAGGGCTTCCCACAGTGGACAAATAGATTCAGTTCACTATTGTGTCTGGATGACAATGAATGACTATCTCAATTAGGGAATTTTCAAGAGAGGATGGCTAAAAAGGTGGGTAACAAACTTATTGCCCAGGGAGACCTGGGAAATCACCAGGCGGAGGGGCCCGTAGAACTCCCAGTAAAGCAAGACGGGGGAGAACAAGGGGTCATGCTAACAAGGAGGGGGGAACCTGTGTCACATACTCAGGGAACAAATATTGGAAAAGCACCCGGGGGAGGGCTGAATATAATGTCCTGGAATATAGCAGGCCTAGCTGGGAAATTAGAAAACGCAGATTGTAGAAACCACCTACGTGGGTTCCACATATTAGCTTTTCAGGAGACTTTGGCGATTGAATGCTCCCCTTACCAAATAGAGGGCTACAAATGTTTCTCCGTTCCAGCTCAAGAAAGCAGATCGGGAAGGGCAAAGGGAGGGTTAGCACTGTATGTTGACCTTAATCTAGAAGGAATATGGACACTACCCTCCTGTACGCCACACACTCTCCAGGCGGTGACATTCCAAGGGCAAGGGTCGAGGTTATTGTTATTTAACGTCTATAACTCAGGGCCTGTAAAGGGATACAACGCTGTCCTCCAGGAACTAGACTGCAGACTCCACCAAGAGGCTGAACAAAGGAAAGGGGGGCAGAACCAATTGTCTCGGTGATGGGTGATCTAAATTGTCACCTATGCCCAAATCTGCTCCCAGTAACTGCAGATTGGTCGTCCTGTCCGTCAGAGAGCGGGCCACATTTTGAACATAACAAGGAGGGAACAACACTAACTAAACTACTAGACACCCACGCGCTAAATCACACGATTGATCTGATTGTCCCAGGAACAGAGGGTATTCTTATTCCAACATTCAAAGGAAGAGGATGCTCCTCCATTATAGATTATATGGTGATATCCACTTTTGCAAAACACTGAATTGCAGAGGTTAGAACGGAATGGAGCATTTTTAGTGTCCATAACCCATTAGTTTTGGAATTTATACATAGTGGCCGCCCGAAAAGGAGCGAACAAGCAGACTCCGAGCTGAGGCCAACTGATCAGGGGAGGCGACTTAGGTGGTCAAAAATTAATGCCCAGGAATTCTATAAATCCCTAATAGAAAAAGGCAAAAAGCAGATTGAAGATTGCCTGGAATCTTCAATAGAGGGACGTGAGTTGGTCACGGTGTTGGGTCGCTAACTAACTTGGTTGATGAATTACTGAAAGCAAAAGGCCCCAGAAGGAACATCACACGACCAAGATGGTTCGACACTAATTGCTCTTGAGCACTAAAATCAAGCCTCAAAGCTAACCCCAGGGACAAATCAAAAGTGGCCCTCTGTAGACAGACATATAAAACCACGGTAAAACGGCGAAAGGCCGCGCTGCACGCGGAAGTTTGGGCTGACCTAAGGGAGGCAGGGGAGAACAGGGACTTCACGGAATTCTGGAGAATTATTAATAGGCCTTGCTTCCTGGACAGCAGTGCCCCGGTGATTAGCACCAATATGCTCCCCGAACAATGGGTGACCCATTCTGAGGGTCTTTACAATCACACCCATGACTCAATGTCAGAAGGAGGTTGGGATGGGACACGGAGTCTGGAAATAGATTTTTCACTTATAGAAATAGTTGCGGCTATTCAAGGCCTGACTCAAAACAAAGCTCCAGGGCCCGACGGTACCTGGCCAGATCTATACCGAAGTAAAGTGGATCTATGGGCGCCAATCATGACGAGGGTTCTAAATGCGGCCATTAAATCTGGGCTCCAACGATCCTGGTCTACCGCATTAATTGTCCCTATTTTCAAAAAGGGGAGTAGGGACAATCCTCAGTGCTATAGACCAATATCGTTGATCGACGTCTCAGCCAAAATACTGGGACGGGTGGTATTGAATAGTCTTATGGCCTGGACAGAAGAGCACCGCACCATAGCAGATACCCAGTATGGCTTTACATCGGGTAAATCAACTAGCGACCAGTGTCTTAATCTCTATTTATTAGTTGTCAAGGACACGAAAGCAAGTAATAGAACTATTTATATGGGATTTATGGATTTGGCTGCGGCCTTTGACAATGTAAACAGGAAGACATTGTGGGCCATGATGAACAACCTGGGAATTGACCCAGGCCTCATAAATATCCTCAGAGAATTACACTGGAACCCCACTGCCAGGGTCCGCTTTAGCACAGAGGGGGGGGAGTACCGATCCTTTTCCGTGCACCAGCGGAGTGAGGCAAGGGTGTATCCTTGCGCCCTTCTTGTTCTCTCTGTACATTAATGATCTGGAGAGAACCTTGATCGCCCTGAATGTAGACTGCCTTAAGCAGGAACGCGTCATATTCCGGTACTGCTGTATGCGGATGACGCAGTCCTGCTCGCACGAACATCACGGAGTTTACAATACCTTGTTGACGGATTTGTAAAGTTCATGGACAACTTAGATCTGTCCGTGAATCTGAGCAAGTCCTTTGTGATGGTGGCAGGTAAAAGGCCCTCTAGGAAATGTGTATTTAAAATAGGGACTCACACATTGGAAACTGTAAGTACTTTTCCCTATCTGGGCCTCCTATTCGACGGGGAGATACAGTTTAGTTCCCTGATTGAGGAACGCTGCACAAAGTTGGTTTCCTCAAACGGTGCAATATTAAACTTTGCCCGTAGGTTGGGTCACTGGTCACCAGAACAAGTAATGAGCCTATATGGCTCCATAAGTACTGCAAAGGCCTTGTATGGAGCAGAGGTCTGGGGTTTCAGGGATGCACAATATTTACAGCTGGAGGAAGATAAATTCCTTCGTAGGATCTTAAAGATCCCACAGTGCACCCCAGCAGAAATTGCACACACCAAACTTGGGACCCCATACAGTATAGACCAGGTGAAGGTGGGGCCCATTATGGCATGGCTCAGAATCTGGGTAAACCCTGAGGCAGAATTAAGCAGGGTAATTGTTAGAGACTGTTTACTAAGGGATAAGGGGTTGCAAATCCCTTGGCTAAATTATGTCAAGGGTATGCTAGAGAACCAAGACCAGCATAACCTCTTTAGCAACCCGACTGCAATCTCCACCTCCTGCAAATCCTGAATTAAAAAACTGCTCTTAGAAAAATTTGCATCTGACAGATCAGGCTCTGATTTACTAAAGAGATCAGTAGCGGCTCACTGTTTAGTAAGTAATGCTGAGGGCATGGACCCCTATCTATTCTTGATGCCCAATCAGCAGGACAGGTTTTTAATGTGTCGTTTTAGGCTCAATTTGTTACCCAATATTTTAGCTTACCCATCTGGTTTTACTCTAACAATTGAGCAGAAGGGTGCCTGCGGCTGGGACAATAGGTCTACGCAGGACACCCTTCATTTTGTACTTTTGTGTTTATTTTATTGGATTCCCCGACGTAGATTTTTGGTGGATATTTTAAAAGAGGCAACATTCCGCCATGCTAAAACTGCACTGCTCTTTGAACAAAGAGCAAATGATATTCGCACTTTATGCTCTGTTATGAATTTTTTTAAAGTAGCAGTAAGATTAAGAAATACAAGAGGTTAAGCAATGATGTATATAACACCATGTTTTTTATAACTGTACAAATTTTGTCTTTAATATAGTTCAGAAATGTAAATGTAATGAATTTTTTAAAATGTATTTTTATGATGGTTTTTAATCATCGAATAAAGATTTACTGAACGGAACCCTAAGGTGCTATATGGCTGTAACAAGGCACCCTAAGGCCGTATATGACCAACAAGAAGAAGGACTAACGGAAGAAAAGCTTGGATTCTGTCCGGTTCATCACCTCCTGTGGCCAAGATGTTGCAAGATGGAGTTGGAGACGGAATCGATGCCGGGTTGTTCTGATCAATGGGTTGATAAGAATCCAAATAACACTTTCCGCCGTGGATGCTCTCTGAGAAGTGGACTTCGTCCCAGTTTCCAACCAACTGTGACCGAGAATTGAAAGGTTTCTACAAATGTGGCTTCTGGAGTGTGTGCAGAAGATGAAAAGACACACTTTCAGTAGAATACTGGTACGAAATACCTGACACACCACATAACTTGTCTTACTAAAATGTAATTTACAGGCGACAAGATTTATGTTGGCAGCACAATTGGATGACTGAAAGATAGAATTTTGGGGCAAATGAGGGCGCAATTCAAGTCGCCCTTTAGCAATACGCGTTGATGCTTGGCAAGGAAGAGCCGTGAAGGTGGGATAACTTTTTGTGACATCCCTCGACCCTTGAACTGGAAGTAGAGGACCAGCATCACGCTGGCAGAAGTTCTTTGGATTCTGGAGCTGACAGCTGCTGTACAAGAACTTAATGCAGATCATGAAATGCAGTATTGTCTTGGAGACAAACTACCACCATGGGCTGAGATGACTCCCCACTGCAGAGTCTCGTCGCATGAATGTGACACCCAAATTCTACATTTGAGAAGGATTTTTGGGCCTTGCTGAGAGACACACTCGGGTGAAATGGCCTGCGGGGGATCGAGTGCCTCTGGATGGCCTGCGGCAGTGGAAGGGGTCCTGGGTGGCGTGGAGTGGCTGAAGATGCTCTGGTCTGGCATGGCTCGGCCTCAAAAGGTTACTTTGTGCAACGGTCCAGCTATAGGAGGCTCACAGGTCACCTGGCTCTGCAGGGAGGTGCTTCTGTGCAAAATGACCTGCTGGGAGACTCTTGCGAGCCATAAGTCCGCTGGGAGAAGCTCCCATGCATCTTGTCTTGTCCGTGAGAGGCTCTTGCGAGCATGCGTCAGCTGGGAGAACCTCCCATGCATCTTGTCCTGTCTGAGAAAGGCTCTTGAAAGCCATGTGTCAACTGGAAAAAACTCCCATGCATCTTGTCCTGTCTGTGAGACGCTCTTGCGAGCCAAGGGTTGGCTGGCAGAAGCTCCCATGCATCTTGTCCTATCTGAGAGGCTCTTGTGAGCCATGTGTCGGCTGGGAGAAGCTCCCATGCATCTTGTCCTATCCATGAGATGCTCTTGCGAATCATGCCTCAGCTGGGAGAAGCTCCCATGCATCTTGTCCTGTCTGTTGGAGGCTCTTGCGAGCCGTATGTCAGCTGGGAGAAGCTCCTATGCATCGTGTCCTGTCTCTGAGAGGCTCTTCCAAGCCATGCGTCGGCTGGGAGAACCTCCCATGCATCTTGTCCTGTCCGAGAGAGGCTCTTGCGATCCATGCGTCAGCTGGGAGAATGTCCCATGCATCTTGTCCTGTCTGAGAAAGGCTCTTGAAAGCCATGCGTCAGCTGGAAGAAGCTCCCATGCATCTTATCCTGTCTGTGAGACGCTCTTGCGAGCCAAGCGTTGGCTGGCAGAAGCTCCCATGCATCTTGTCCTGTCTGAGAGGCTCTTGCGAGCCATGCGTCGGCTGGGAGAAGCTCCCATGCATCTTGTCCTATCCATGAGATGCTCTTGCGAGTCATGCCTCAGCTGGGAGAAGCTCCCATGCATCTTGTCTCGTCTGTTGGAGGCTCTTGCTAGCCATGTGTCAGCGGGAAGAAGCTCCTGTGCATCGTGTCCTATCTGTGAGAGGCTCTTCCAAGCCTTGCGTCGGCTGGGAGAAGCTCCCATGCAATTATTCCTGTCCGTGAGAGGCTCTTGTGAGCCATGCGTCGGCTGGGAGAAGCTCCCATGCATCTTGTAGTATTTGTGAGAGGCTCTTGCGTGCCAAGCGTCGGCTGGGAGGAGCTCCCATGCATCTTTTCCTGTCTGTGAGAGGCTCTTGCGAGCCATGCATCAGCTGGAAGAAGCTCCCATGTATCTTGCCCAGTCCGTGAGAGGCTCTTGTGAGCCATGCGTCAGCTGGGAGAAGCTCCCATGCATCTTGTCCTGTCCGTGAAAGGCTTTTGCGAGCCAAGCATCAGCTGGGAGTAGCTCCCGTGCATCTGGCCCTGTCTGAAAAAGGCTCTTGCGAGTCATGCTTCGGCTGGGAGAATCTCCCATGCATCTTGTCCTGTCTGTGAGATGCTCTTGCGAGCCATGCATCAGCTGGGAGAAGCTCACATGCATTGTGTCCTGTCCGTGAGAGGCTCTTGCGATCCATGCGCCAACTGGGAGAATGTCCCATGCATCTTGTCCTGTCTGAGAGAGGCACTTGCGAGCATGCGTCAGCTGGGAGAACCTCCCATGCATCTTGTCCTGTCTGAGAGAGGCACTCTTGCGTGACATGCGTCGCATCGGAGAAGCTCCCATGCATCTCGTCCTGTCTGTGAAAGGTTCTTGCGAGCCATGCATCAGCTGGGAGAAGCTCCCATTCATCTTGTCTTGTACGTGAGAGGCTCTTGCGAGCATGCGTCAGCTGGGAGAACCTCCCATGCATCTTGTCCTGTCTGAGAGACGCTCTTGCGAGCCAAGCGTCGGCT
Source organism: Lissotriton vulgaris (assembly GCF_964263255.1). NCBI lineage: Eukaryota > Metazoa > Chordata > Amphibia > Caudata > Salamandridae > Lissotriton > Lissotriton vulgaris. Next base: position 501,626 of record NW_028254288.1, on the reverse strand, counting down.
GAGAGAAGCTCCCATGCATCTTGTCCGGTCTGAGAGCTGCTCTTGCGGGGCAAGCGTCAGCTGGGAGAAGCTCCCATGCATCTTGTCCTGTCCGTGAGAGGCTCTTGCGAGCATGCGTCGGCTGGGAGAAGCTCCCATGCATCTTGTCCTGTCCGTGAGAGGCTCTTGCGAGCATGCGTCAGCTGGGAGAAGCTCCCATGCATCTTGTCCTGTCCGTGAGAGGCTCTTGCGAGCATGTGTCAGCTGGGAAAAGCTCCCATGCATCTTGTCCTGTCTGTGAGAGGCTCTTGTGAGCCCTGCGTTGGCTGGGAGAAGCTCCCATGCATCTTGGCCTGTCTGTGAGAGTCTCTTGAGAGCCAAGCGTTGGCTGGCAGAAGCTCCCATGCATGTTGTCCTATCCATGAGATGCTCTTGCGAGCCATGCGTCGGCTGGGAGAAGCTCCCATGCATCTTGTCTTGTCTGTTGGAGGCTCTTGCGAGCCGTCAGTCAGCTGGAAGAAGCTCCTGTGCATCGTGTCCTGTCTGTGAGAGGCTCTTGCGGACCAAGCGTCAGCTGGGAGAAGCTCCCATGCATCTTGTCTTGTCTGTTGGAGGCTCTTGCGAGCCGTGTGTCAGCTGGAAGAAGCTCCTGTGCATCCTGTCCTGTCTGTGAGCGGCTCTTCCAAGCCTTGCCTCGGCTGGGGGAAGCTCGCTTAAATCTTATCCTGTCTGTGATAGGCTCTTGTGAGCCATGCGTCGGCTGGGAGAAGCTCTCATACATCTTGTCCTGTGAGAGGTTCTTGCGAGTATGCTTCGGCTGGGAGAAGCTCCCATGCATCTTGCCCTGTCCGTTAAAGGCTCTTGCGAGCCAAGCGTCGGCTTGGAGAAGCTCCTATGCATGTTGTCCTGTCTGTGAGACGCTCTTGCGAGCCAAGCGTCGGCTGGGAGAAGCTCCCATGCATCTTGTTCTGTCTGAGAGCCGCTCTTGCGAGACCAGCGTCGGCTGGGAGAAGCTCCCATACATCTTGTCCTGTCCATGAGAGGCTCTTGCGAGCATGCGTCGGCTGGGAGAAGCTCCAATGCATCTTCTCCTGTTCGTGAGAGGCTCTTGCGAGCATGCATCAGCTGGAAGAAGCTCCCATGCATCTTGTCCTGTCTGTGAGAGGCTCTTGCGAGCATACGTCAGCTGGGAGAAGCTCCCATGCATCTTGTCCTGTCCGTGAGAGCCTCTTGCGAGGATGCGTCAGCTGGGAGAAGCTCCTATGCATCTTGTCCTGTCTGTGAGATGGTCTTGCGAGCATGCGTCAGCTGGGAGAAACTCCCATGCATTTTGTCCTGTCCGTGAGAGGCTCTTGTGAGCCCTGCGTTGGCTGGGGGAAGCTCCCATGCATCTTGTCCTGTCCGTGAGAGGCTCTTGTGAGCCATGCGTCAGCCGGGAGAAGCTATCATGCATCTTGTGCTGTCTGTGAGAGGCTCTTGTGAGCCATGCGTTGGCTGGGAGAAGCTCCCATGCATCTTGTCCTGTCTGTGAGAGGCTCTTGCGAGCCAAGCGTTGGCTGGCAGAAGCTCCCATGCATCTTTTCCTGTCTGTGAGAGGCTCTTGTGAGCCATGCGTCAGCCGGGAGAAGCTATCATGCATCTTGTGCTGTCTGTGAGAGGCTCTTGTGAGCCATGCGTTGGCTGGGAGAAGCTCCCATGCATCTTGTCCTGTCTGTGAGAGGCTCTTGCGAGCCAAGCGTTGGCTGGCAGAAGCTCCTATGCATTTTGTCCTATCCATGAGATGCTCTTGCGAGCCATGCGTCGGCTGGGAGAAGCTCCCATGCATCTTGTCTTGTCTGGGAGAGGTTTTTGCGAGCATGCGTTAGCTGGGAGAAGCTCCCATGCATCTTGTCTTGTCTGTTTGAGGCTCTTGCAAGCCGTGTGTCAGCTGGAAGAAGCTCCTGTGCATCGTGTCCTGGCAGTGAGAGGCTCTTCCAAGCCTTGCGTCGACTGGGAGAAGCTCCCTTAAATCTTATCCTGTCTGTGATAGGCTCTTGTGAGCCATGCGTCGGCTGGGAGAAGCTCCCATGCATCTTCTCCTGTATGTGAGAGGCTCTTCCAAGCCTTGCGTCGACTGGGAGAAGCTCCCATGCATCTCCTCCTGTCCGTGAGAGCCTCTTGCGAGCATGCGTCAGCTGGGGGAAGCTCCCATGCATTTTGTCCTGTCCGTGAGAGGCTCTTGTGAGCCCTGCGTGGCTGGGAGAAGCTCCCATGCATCTTTTCCTGTCCGTGAGAGGCTCTTGTGAGCCATGCGTCGGCTGGGAGAAGCTCCCATGCTTTTTGTCCTGTCCGTGAGTGGCTCTTGTGAGCCCTGCGTTGGCTGGGAAAAGCTCCCATGCATTTTGTCCTGTCCGTGAGAGGCTCTTGTGAGCCCTGCGTTGGCTGGGAGAAGCTCCCATGCACCTTGTCTTGTCTGCAAGAGGATTTTGCGAGCATGCGTTAGCTGGGAGAAGCTCCCATGCACCTTGTCATGTCTCGGAGAGGCTCTTGTGTGTATTGGTTCAGCTGTAAGGTGCTCCTCTGGTGCATGAACCACCTTATTCAGGCTCCTATGTGAAATGGCCTGGTTGGAAGAGACACTGGTGCGTCTTGGGGCCTGGCTTGAAGCGTTTTCTGTGTGGCATTGGATTGTCAGGAGGAGGATTGTGTGCCCTGGCTTGGCTGGACTGGGGTTATGTGTGCCTTGGCCTGGCTGGGAGAGGGTTATGTGTGCCCTTGCCTGGCTGAAATATGGTTCATGTGCCGTGGCCTGGCTGGGAGAGGGGTCGGTGTTCTCTGGCCTGGCTGGGAGAGGGTTCTGTGTTCCCTGGCCTGGCTATAAGAGGGTTCTGTGTGCCCTGGCCTGGCTGGGAGAGGGTTCTGTGTGCCCTGGCCTGGCTATAAGAGGGTTCTGTGTGCCCTGGCCTGGCTGGGAGAGGGTTCTGTGTTCCCTGGCCTGGCTATAAGAGGGTTCTGTGTGCCCTTGCCTGGCTGGGAGAGGGTTCTGTGTTCCCTGGCCTGGCTATAAGAGGGTCTGTGTGCCCTGGCCTGTCTATAAGAGGGTTATGTGTGTCCTGGCCTGGCTATAAGAGGGTTATGTGTGCCCTGTCCTGTCTGAAATATGGTTCTGTATGCAATGGCCTGGCTCGGAGAGGGTTATGTGTACAAGAGCCTGGCTGGAAGAGGATTGTGTGCCCTCGCCTGTCTGAAATATGGTTCATGTGCCATGGCCTGGCTGGGAGAGGGTTCTGTGTTTTCCCTGGCCTGGCTGGGAGAGGGTTCTGTGTTCTCTGGCCTGGCTGGGAGAGTGTTCTGTGTGCACTGGCCTGGCTGAAAGAGGGTTCTGTGTTCCCTGGCCTGGCTGGGAGAGGGTTCTGTGTTCCCTGGCCTGGCTGGAAGAGGGTTCTGTGTTCCCTGGCCTGGCTGGGAGAGGGTTCTCTGTTCCCTGACCTGGCTGGAAGAGGGTTCTGTGTTCCCTGGCCTGGCTAGAAGAGGGTTCTGTGTGCCCTGGCCTAGCTGGAAGAGGGTTCTGTGTGCCCTGGCCTGGCTGGAAGAGGGTTCTGTGTGCCCTTGCCTGGCTGGGAGAGGGTTCTGTGTGCCCTTGCCTGGCTCGAAGAGGGTTCTGTGTTCCTTGGCCTGGCTGGGAGAGGGTTATGTGTGCCCTTGCCTGGCTGGAAGAAGGTTCTGTGTTCCCTGGCCTAGCTTGGAGAGGGTTCTGTGTGCTCGTGCCTGGCTGGTAGAGGGTTCTGTGTTTCCTTGCCTGGCTCGGAGAGGGTCCTCTGTGCCCTGGCCTGGCTATAAGAGGGTTCTGTGCTCCCTGGCCTGGCTGGGAGAGGGCTCTGCGTGCACTGGCCTGGCTGAAAGAGGGTTCTGTGTGCCCTGGCCTGGCTGGAAGAGGGTTATGTGTGCCCTGGCCTGGCTGGGAGAGGGTTCTGTGTGCCCTGGCCTGGCTGGAAGAGGGTCCTGTGTTCCCTGGCCTGGCTGGGAGAGGGTTCTGTGTGCCCTTGCCTGGATGGAAGAGGGTTCTGTGTGCCCTGGCCTGGCTGGGAGAGGGTTCTGTGTGCCCTGGCCTGGCTGGAAGAGGGTCCTGTGTTCCCTGTCCTGGCTGGAAGAGGGTTCTGTGTGCCCTGGCCTGGCTGGAAGAGGGTTCTGTGTGCCCTGGCCTGGCTGGAAGAGGGGTCTGTGTGCCCTGGCCTGGCTGGAAGAGGGTTCTGTGTTCCCTGGCCTGGCTGGGAGAGGGTTCTGTGTTCCTTAGCCTGGCTATAAGAGGGTTCTGTGTGCCCTGGCCTGGCTGGAAGAGGGGTCGGTGTTCCCTGGCCTGGCTGGGAGAGGGTTCTGTGTTCCCTGGCCTGGCTATAAGAGGGTTCTGTGTGCCCTGGCCTGGGTGGAAGAGAGTTCTGTGTGCCCTGGCCTGGCTGGAAGAGGGTTCTGGGTGCCCTGGCCTGGCTGTAAGAGGGTTCTGTGTTCCCTGGCCTGGATTTAAGAGGGTTCTGTGTGCCCTGGCCTGGATTTAAGAAGGTTATGTGTACCCTGGCCTGGCTATAAGAGGGTTCTGTGTTCCCTGGCCTGGCTATAAGAGGGTTCTGTGTGCCCTGGCCTGGATTTAAGAGGGTTCTGTGTTCCCTGGCCTGGCTATAAGAGGGTTCTGTGTGCCCTGGCCTGGATTTAAGAAGGTTCTGTGTGCCCTGGCTTGTCTATAAGAAGGTTATGTGTACCCTGGCCTGGCTATAAGAGGGTTCTGTGTGCCCTGGCCTGGATTTAAGAAGGTTCTGTGTGCCCTGGCCTGTCTTTAAGAGGGTTATGTGTACCCTGGCCTGGCTATAAGAGGGTTCTGTGTGGCCCTGGCCTGTTGAAATATGGTTCTGTGTGCAATGGCCTGGCAATAAGAGGGTTCTGTGTGTCCAGGCCTGGCTGGGAGAGGGTTATGTGTGCCCTGGCATGGCTGGAAGAGGGTTCTGTCTGCCCTGGACTGGCTATAAGAGGGTTGTGTGTGCCCTGGCCTGGCTGGAAGAGGGTTCTGGGTGCCTTGGCCTGGCAGGAAGAGGGTTCTGGGTGCCCAGGCCTGGGTATAGGAGGGTTCTGTGTGGCCTGGCTGAAAGAGGGTTCTGTGTGCCCTGGCCTGGCTGAAAGAGGATTCTGTGTTCCCTGGGCTGGCTGGGAGAGAGTTTTTTGTGCCCCGGCCAGGCTAGAAAAGGGTTCTGTGTGCCTGTGCCTGGCTGGGAGAGGGTTCTGTGTGCCCGTGCCTGGCTGGAAGAGGGTTCTGTGTTTCCTTGCCTGGCTCGGAGAGGGTTCTGTGTGCCCTGGCCTGGCTAAAAGAGGGTTCAGTGTGCCCTGGCCTGGCTGGGAGAGGGTTATGGGTGCTCTGGCCTGGCTATAAGAGGGTTCTGTGTGCCCTGGCCTGGCTGGAAAAGGGTTCTGGGTGCCTTGGCCTGGCTGGAAGAGGGTTCTGTGTGCCGTGGGCAGGCTGGGAGAGGGTTCTCTGTGCCCTGATCTAGCTGGGAGAGGGTTATGTGTGCCATGGCCTGGCTGGAAGAGGGTTTTGTGTGCCCTGGCCTGGCTGGAAGAGGGTTCTGTGTGCACTGGCCTGGCTGGGAGAGGGTTCTGTGTTCCCTGGCCTGGCTGGGAGAGGGTTCTGTGTGCCCTGGCCTGGCTGGAAGAGGGTTCTGTGTGCCCTGGCCTGGCTGGGAGAGGGTTTTGTGTGCCCTTGCAAGGCTGGGAGAGGGTTCTGTGTGCCCTGGCCTGGATTTAAGAGGGTTATGTGTGCCATGGCCTGTCTATAAGAGGGTTCTGTGTGCACTGGCCTGGCTGAAAGAGGGTTCTGTGTTCCCTGGCCTGGCTGGAAGAGGGTTCTGTGGGCCCTGGCCTGGCTGGAAGAGGGTTCTGTGTGCCCTGGCCTGGATTTAAGAGGGTTCTGTGTGCCCTGGCCTGGATTTAAGAGGGTTCTGTGTGCCCTGGCCTGTCTATAAGAGGTTTATGTGTGCCCTGGCCTAGCTATAAGAGGGTTCTGTGTGCCCTGGCCTGGCTATAAGAGGGTTCTGTGTTCCCTGGCCTGGCTGGAAGAGGGCTATGTGTGCTCTGGCCTGGCTATAAGAGGGTTCTGGGTCCCCAGGCCTGGCTGGGAGAGGGTTATGTGTGCCCTGGCATGGCTATAAGAGGGTTCTGTGTGCCCTGGCCTGGCTATAAGAGGGTTCTGTGTGCCTTGGCCTGGCTGGAAGAGGGTTCTGGGTGCCCTGACCTGGATTTAAGAGGGTTCTGTGTGCCCTGGCCTGTCTATAAGAGGTTTATGTGTGCCCTGGCCTGTCTATAAGAGGTTTATGTGTGCCCTGGCCTGGCTATAATAGGGTTCTGTGTGCCATGGCCTGGCTGGAAGGGTTATGTGTGCTCTGGCCTGGCTATAAGAGGGTTCTGGGTCCCCAGGCCTGGCTGGGAGAGGGTTATGTGTGCCCTGGCATGGCTATAAGAGGGTTCTGTGTGCCCTGGCCTGGCTGGAAGAGGGTTCTGGGTGCCTTGGCCTGGCTATAGGAGGGTTCTGTGTGCCATGGCCTGGAGGGGAGGGGGTTCTGTGTGCCTTGGCCTGGAGGGGAGGGGGTTCTGTGTGCCTTGGCCTGGAGGGGAGGGGGTTCTGTGTGCCTTGGCCTGGCTTCCGTTGGCAGCAGCCGGACTGGAAGAGGCTCCCTGTGACAGGGCCAGGCTGCCGGGCAGTCGAGTTCAGTTTGTCTCCTGACAGGGAAGAGAATAGAGGAGCAGGTTCCTGTAAGCGATAGTTTGTCAAACACCGAGATATGATTAATGGGCGCCCGTTCTGCCCCTGTTGTTGCGGCCTCGCCTCTTGTAAAAACTCCAGGAAGTATATTAATAAATAATTAGCGGTGATTGTTGAGAGAGATGTGAGAGATATTTAGCTTGGAACCGTTCCCAGAGTGTACGGACAGTGTGTTTGCACCTGTCACAGCTGCGTTCATCTGGCACGGCGACCTGGCAGGGTGCAGAGCTGGGCCCGGCCTGGAGGGGGCAGTCTGTGCAGAGAGAGGCCTGTCTGTGTGCAGAGCTGGGCCTGGAGGGGGCAGTCTGTGCAGAGCTGGGCATGGAGGGGGCAGTCTGTGCAGATCTGGGCCAGGCCTGGAGGAGGCAGTCTGGGTGCAGAGCTGGGCTAGGCCTGGAGGAGGCAGTCTGTGTGCAGAACTCGGCCAGGGCTGGAGGAGGCAGTCTGTGTGCAGAGGTGGGCTAGGCCTGGAGGGGGCAGTCTGTGTGCAGAGCTGGGCCAGGCCTGGAGGGGGCAGTCTGTGCAGAGCTGGGCCAGGCCTGGAGGGGGCAGTCTGTGTGCAGAACTCGGCCAGGACTGGAGGAGGCAGTCTGGGTGCAGAGCTGGGCCAGGCCTGGAGGGGGCAGTCTGTGTGCAGAGCTGGGCCAGGCCTGGAGGGGGCAGTATGAGCAGAGCTTGGCAAGGCCTGTAGGGGGCAGCCTGTGTACAGAGCTGGGCCAACCTGGAGGAGGCAGTCTATGTGCAAAGCTGGGCCAGGCCTGGAGGAGGCAGTCTGTGTGCAGAGCTGGGCTAGGCCTGGAGGAGGCAGTCTGTGTGCAGAGCTGGGCCAGGCCTGTAGGGGGCAGTCTGTGTGCAGAGCTGGGCCAGGCCTGGATGAGCAGTCTCTGTGCAGAGCTGAGCCAGGACTGTAGGGGGCAGTCTCTGCAGAGCTGAGCCAGGCCTGGAGGGGGCAGTCTGGGCGCAGAGCTGGGCTAGGCCTGTAGGGGGCAGTCTGGGTGCAGAGCTGGGCCAGGTCTGGAGGGGGCAGTCTGTGCAGAGCTGAGCCTGGAGGGGGCTGTCTGTGTGCAGAGCTGGACCAGGCCTGGGGGAGGCAGTCTGTGTGCAGAGCTGGGCTAGGCCTGGAGGAGGCAGTCTGTGTGCAGAGCTGGGCCAGGCCTGGAGGGGGCAGTCTGTGTGCAGAGCTGGGCCACGCCTGGAGCAGACAGTCTGTGTGCAGAGCTTGGCCAGGCCTGAAGGAGGCAGTCTGTGTGTAGAGCTGGGCCAGGCCTGGAGGGGGCAGTCTGTGCAGAGCTGGGCCAGGCCTGAAGGAGGCAGTCTGTGTGCAGAGCTGGGCCAGGCCTGGAAGGGGCAGTTTGTGTGTAGAGCTGGGCCAGGCCTGGAGGGGGCAGTCTGTGCAGAGCTTGGCGCCAGGCCTGGAGGGGGCAGTCTGTGCAGAGCTGGGCCAGGCCTGGAGGGGGCAGTCTGTGCAGAGCTGGGCCAGGCCTGGAGGGGGCAGCCTGTGTACAGAGCTGGGCCAACCTGGAGGAGGCAGTCTATGTGCAAAGCTGGGCCAGGCCTGGAGGAGGCAGTCTGTGTGCAGAGCTGGGCCAGGCCTGTAGGGGGCAGTCTGTGTGCAGAGCTGGGCCAGGCCTGGATGAGCAGTCTCTGTGCAGAGCTGGGCCAGGACTGTAGGGGGCAGTCTGTGCAGAGCTGAGCCAGGCCTGGAGGGGGCAGTCTGGGCGCAGAGCTGGGCTAGGCCTGTAGGGGGCAGTCTGGGTGCAGAGCTGGGCCAGGCCTGGTGGGGGCAGTCTGTGCAGAGCTGAGCCTGGAGGGGGCTGTCTGTGTGCAGAGCTGGGCCAGGCCTGGGGGAGGCAGTCTGTGTGCAGAGCTGGGCTAGGCCTGGAGGAGGCAGTCTGTGTGCAGAGCTGGGCCAGGCCTGGAGGGGGCAGTCTGTGTGCAGAGCTGGGCCACGCCTGGAGCAGACAGTCTGTGTGCAGAGCTTGGCCAGGCCTGAAGGAGGCAGTCTGTGTGTAGAGCTGGGCCAGGCCTGGAGGGGGCAGTCTGTGCAGAGCTGGGCCAGGCCTGAAGGAGGCAGTCTGTGTGCAGAGCTGGGCCAGGCCTGGAAGGGGCAGTTTGTGTGTAGAGCTGGGCCAGGCCTGGAGGGGGCAGTCTGTGCAGAGCTTGGCGCCAGGCCTGGAGGGGGCAGTCTGTGCAGAGCTGGGCCAGGCCTGGAGGGGGCAGTCTGTGTGCAGAGCTGGGCCAGGCCTGGAGGGGGCAGTCTGTGCAGAGCTGGGCCAGGCCCGGAGGGGACAGTCTGTGTGCAGAGGTGGGCTAGGCCTGGAGGGAGCAGTCTGTGTGCAGAGCTGGGCCAGGCCTGGAGGGGGCAGTCAATGTGCAGAGCTGGGCCAGGCCTGAAGGGGGCAGTCTATGTGCAGAGCTGGGCCAGGCCTGGAGGGGGCAGTTTGTGTGCAGAGCTGGGCCAGGCCTGGAGGGGGCAGTCTGTGCAGAGCTGGGCTAGGCTTGGAGGGGGCAGTCGATGTGCAGAGAGAGGCCTGTCTGTGTGCAGAGCTGGGCCTGGAGGGGGCAGTCTCTGTGCAGAGCTGGGCCTGGAGGGGGCAGTCTGTGCAGAGCTGGGCATGGAGGGGGCAGTCTGTGCAGAGCTGGGCCAGGCCTGAAGGGGGCAGTCTATGTGCAGAGCTGGTCCAGGCCTGGAGGGGGCAGTCTATGTGCAGAGCTGGGCCAGGCCTGAAGGGGCAGTCTATGTGCAGAGCTGGGCCAGGCCTGAAGGGGGAAGTTTGTGTGCAGAGCTGGGCCACGCCTGGAGGGGTCAGTTTGTGTGCAGAGCTGGGCCAGGCCTGAAGGGGGCAGTCTATGTGCAGAGCTGGCCAGGCCTGGAGGGGGCAGTTTGTGTGCAGAGCTGGGCCACGCCTGGAGGGGGCAGTCTGTGTGCAGAGCTGGGCCAGGCCTTGAGGGGGCAGTCTGTGTGCAGAGCTGGGCCAAGCCTTGAGGGGCGGTCTCTGAGCAGAGCTGGGCCAGGACTGGAGGGGGCAGTTTGTGAAGAGCTGGGCCATGCCTGGAGGGGGCAGTCTGTGCAGAGCTGGGCCAGCCCTGGAGGTGGCAGTCTGAGCAGAGCTGGGTCAGTCCTGGAGGAGGCAGTCTATGTGCAAAGCTGGGCCAGGCCTGGAGGAGACAGTTTGTGTGTAGAGCTGGGCCAGGCCTGGAGGGGGCAGTCTGTGTGCAGAGCTGGGCCTGGAGGAGGCAGTTTTAAAAAGACAAGCCCCCAGAGCGCCCGGCTTGCTGGGTATGGTGCCCGTGACACCGCCTGTAACCCCCTGGCGTAGAACCAGCACTACTGGACCTGAATGATAAAGGAGGACCACATCATGGCAGTGTTGGCCACATCCTGGCTACATTGTTGGCCACATCCTGGCTACATTGTTGGCCACATCCTGGCTACATTGTTGGCCACATCCTGGCAGCGCTGGCCCCATCATGGCAGCGTTGGCCCCATCATGGCAGCATTGGACCCATCATGGCAGCGTTGGCCCCATCATGGCAGCGTTGGCCCCGTCATGGCAGCGTTGGCCCCATCATGGCAGCGTTGGCCCCATCATGGCAGCGTTGGCCCCATCATGGCAGTGTTGGCCACATCATGGGCAGGGTCGGCCTCATTATGGGTAGCTTTGGCCACATCATGGCAGCGTTGGCCACGTCATGGACAGCATCGGCCGCATCATGGACAGCGTCGGCCGTATCATGGCAGCGTTGGCCACATCATGGCAGCGTTGGCCACATCATGGCAGCGTTGGCCTCATCATGGACAGCGTTGGCCTCATCATGGACAGCGTTGGCCGCATCATGGGCAGCGTTGGCCCCATCATGGACAGCGTTGGCCGCATAATGGACAGCGTTGGCCGCATAATGGACAGCGTTGGCCGCATCATTGGCTGTGTTGGCCGCATCATGGCAGCGTTGGCAACATCATGGCAGTGTTGGTCACATCATGGCAGCGTTGGCCCCATCATTGGCTGCATTGGCCGCATCATGGCAGCGTTGGCCGCATCATGGCAGCATTGGCCACATCTTGGCAGCGTTGGTCACATCATGGCAGCGTTGGTCACATCATGGCAGCGTTGGCCACATCATGGCAGCGTTGGCCACATCATGGAAGCGATGGCCGCATCATGGAAGCGTTAGCCGCATCATTGGCTGCGTTGGCCGCATCATGGCAGCATTGGCCACATCATGGCAGCGTTGGTCACATCATGGCACGTTTGTCCCTCTCTCTGGTGAATGTTGCTCCGGCTTTACTTGTGTTGAGGTTTGTCTGCTGCGTTTTCATCCAGAAATTCTGCTGAGGGGTCTTTCAAGGGTCCTGGGTGCTTCCTTTTCCCTGCAAGGCTGGGAGAAGACGGCAACATCTTGAGGTAAAGAGCGAGGCCTGTCTTTAGTTCTCTGGGAATGTCCTTTGTAAATATATTAAAGAGAAATGGACCAAGAATGAATCCCTGAGAAACTCTAGGAAGACTAGAAGCGTTCCCCTCGTACCGCACGTGACCAGTGCATTCTGCCAGGTAGATAGTCAGCAGGTAACCAGGTAGCTAGTCAGCAGGTTTGCCAAGTATCTAGTCAGCAGGTTTTACCAGGTAGCTAGTCAGCAGGTTTGCCAGGTAGTTAGTCAGCAGGTTTGCCAGGTAGCTAGTCACCAGGTTACCAGGCAGCTAGTCAGTAGGTTTTTACCAGGTAGCTAGTCAGCAGGTTTGCCAGGTAGCTAGTCACCGGTTTACCAGGTAGCTAGTCAGCTGGTGTGCCAGGTAGCTAGTCAGCAAGTTTGCCAGGTAGCTAGTCACCAGGTTTACCAGGCAGCTAGTTAGTAGGTTTTTACCAGGTAGCTAGTCAGCAGGTTTGTCAGGTAGCTAGTCACCAGGTTTACCAGGTAGCTAGTCATTAGGTTTGCCAGCTAGCTAGTCAGCAGGTTTACTAGGTAGCTAGTCAGCAGGTTTACTAGGTAGCTACTCAGCAGGTTCTACCAGGTAGCTAGTCAGCAGGTTTACCAGGTAGCTAGTCATCAAGTTTTCCAGCTACCTAGTCAGCAGGTCTGCCAGCTAGCTAGTCACCAGGTTTACTGGGTAGCTAGTCAGCAGGTTTACCAGGTAGCTAGTCAGCAGGTTTGCCAGCTAGCTTGTCAGCAGGTTTACTAGGTAGCTAGTCAGCAGGTTTACCTGGTAGCTAGTCAGCAGGTTGACTAGGTAGCTAGTCAGCAGGTTTTACCAGGTAGCTAGTCAGCAAGGTTGCCAGGTAGCAAATCAGCAGGTTTATCAGGTAGCTAGTCCTCAAGTTTTCCAGCTAGCTAGTCAGCAGATCTGCCAGCTTGCTAGTCACCAGGTTTACCAGGTAGCTAGTCAGCAGGTTTGCCAGGTAGCTAGTTGCTAAGTTAACCAGGTAGCTAGTCAGCAGGTTTGCCAGGTAGCTAGTAGGCAGGTTTGCCAGGTAGGTAGTCGGCAAGTTTACCAGGTGGCTTGCAGATCCTGTATGCCATACTCCTGCAAATTCTTTGGTCACACCCAGAAAGACCCCTACAGTTGATTTGCTGATGCTAAACCCATGACGTAATGTGCCCACCACTCTGGGAAGATGATGATTGGTTGAATGTTCTTTCCGGTACCCAAATGTTCTTTAGAGGGAAGGTTTTCACTAGATGCAAAGTCACTGAGGTGGACAAGAAGTGCCTGTTTGAAGAGCTTTGATAAGACAAATAGCAGACTCAGGACAGGAGTTTGCAGGATCTGTTAGTGATTTCCCAGACATCGGAAATATGACGGCGCTTCTTCCCAGACTTAGGGAAGTTCTGGGGCTGGATACATGCCCTGCAGAAGGCAGCAAGGCCATCCATTGGTGCATTTGGCAGCATCCTCATGGCGTGGTTCGTTTTCCATCTGATCCTGGTACTTTGGCGTTTTTCAGCATCTTCGCGTGACTTCACACTTCATCCCTTGAGCACACCTCCATGATCGCTGCTTCTGTTTCTGGTGGGTGCGGAAAGTGATGGCCGGAATCTTCTAATTCTGTTGTCAATGTGGTCAGGCTCGAAGGATTGAGCTAGCGTGTCAGCTGTCCCGGACGCAGTGTGTCTCAGCAAGAGTCACTCCAACCTTGGTAGCTCCATACACAGGCCATGGCAGCGACTGGATGTCAGCCTCGCTGGTATATGCCCATTGTTAGATTTGGGGGTCTCTAGTTGGCACAGGTAGGTACTTGTGACAAATAGGGACCCTTGCCTCTTATCAGGCTAAGGGGGTACACCCCTAAAATAACCCCTGCTCACCCCGTTGGTAGCTTGACACGAGCAGACAGGCTTATCTCAGAGGCAGTGTACAAAGCATTTGTGACCACATACAGTAACCCAGTGACAACACTACAAATGGGCACCACACAGTTGTATATTAAAAATAAGTATTCATTATATAGATTTAACACAAGACCATAAACAACAAAAATCCACAATACTGTACTTAAGATGGTAGTTTTAGTTGGAAAATGAAAAACTAGAGCGTCTGGAGAGGACGGCGCTATGTATTATATTATTACAGATTGATGGGTGTTGGACAGGCCACATGAAGGGCCGCTCTCCCCCGGCCCAACCAGGCCCGAGTCCAGGCCCACAAGTACCACACACCACCATTGCACGTCCTCTGTCCCCTCAGGGACCCCTGCCCTCGAGCATGTCAACCTCGTGGGTCCGATCCACTGCCGGCCCTCGCGCCCATCCTGGGGCGCCATCTTGGACCCTCCACCACGAGGCTGCCCGGCCCCCGATCGACCTCAACCCTGGGCCTGGCCAGGCCTCAGACATCCCGGCACCACCATCCACCCAGGAGGTGAGCGGGCTACTTGGCAAGTCAATGGGAGAAAGAGGTGTCGATGGCTCTCCCCCGCCAAGTACCGCTCGCCCATCGCCTCCCCGGGCGCCGGCTCCACCCCCCTGCTGGGTGTCTGGACTCCCTCATCCCGGACCTCCCGACCTCCAAGTGCGAGGGTCCGGACATCAAAGCACACCAGCCCTATAACTGGGGCAGCTCCAGAGCAGGAAGGCAGTTGTATCTTGGAGTCGAGAGACGCAAAGAAGAACTCATCCTTGACGGACTACTGGCGCTGCCGTAGCTCTGTCTTGTGCACCATCGTCTGGCCTGCTGGTGCTGCCGCAACCTTCGTAACCTTCATATCCTTCATCGTCGTCGGGACCTGCTGGCGTGGCCGCGGACCGTTTGTAACCATCATCTTCATCGGGACCTGCAGGCTCCGCCGCGGACCGTCGTTTCCTTCGTCCATCTCGGGACCTGCTGGCTCCGCCGCGGCCCGATCATCTAGAACGCCGAGCTCGAGGATTGAGAGCTATTTTCATCTTTTTGGTAACAAGACTGTCCCGCTACCCTTTTCCCAAACCAGAGACTAGAATCGAGGGGACCCCTGAGTCCAGACCTCCTTGTACCATTCCATCGTAAACTTAAAGAATTGCCTATAAAGTCTCGTTGAACTTTAACCTTGTGTGGTGTCCGTCTGTGGGGGGGAAGTTACTTGTCTGTACGATCGCTGGAGACGGCTCTCCCCGGAGACCTCTCCCCTTATCCTCGGCCGACCCTCCCGGTCCGTCTAACATTGGTGGCAGCGGTGGGATAGCCCCCCTATCCGCCACCGGGCCTACCGCGTGCCAGATCGGGTACGGGCCTGCATCCAGGAAGAAGTAGCCAAGATGCTCGCGCTCGGGGTCATCGAGCCCTCAGACAGCCCCTGGGCCAGCCCTGTAGTACTGGTCCCCAAAGCAGCTGCCCCCGGCACCACACCAGAACTCCGGTTCTGCGTTGACTACCGGGGCTTGAATGCGGTCACCAGAACAGACGCACATCCCATCCCCCGGGCAGATGAACTAATCGACCGCATGGGAGCTGCCCGCTACCTCAGTATCTTCGACCTGACGGCGGGCTACTGGCAAATCGGCCTCACACCCCGGGCGCAAGAACGCTCTGCCTTTTCCACCCCCGATGGCCATTACCATTTCACAGTCATGCCCTTCGGCATGAAGAATGCCCCAGCAACATTCCAACGGCTCGTCAATCAGGTCCTGGCGGGGCTCGAAGAATTCAGCGCCGCCTACCTAGACGACATCGCTGTATACAGCCACCATTGGTCCGAACACCTCCACCACCTCCGAGCAGTGCTGCAAGCCCTTCAGCGAGCTGGCCTCACGATCAAGGCCAGCAAGTGTCAAATTGGGCAAGGGTCTGTAACCTACCTCGGGCACCAGGTGGGAAGCGGCCTGGTGGCCCCTCTGCAGCTAAAAATTGCCGCCATCCAATCCTGGCAGCCCCCCATCACCCAGACCGAAGTACGAGCCTTCCTGGGCCTCACGGGCTATTACCGAAGGTTCGTGAAAGACTATGGTACGATGGTGGGGCCCCTCACAGAACTCACGTCAAAGAATCAGCCCAAGAAAGTCAACTGGACCCCCGAGTGTCAAGCTGCATTTGAACAATTGAAAGCCGCCATGTGTTCCGCCCCTGTGCTCCAGGCCCCCGACTACAGCCGGGAGTTCGTCGTCCAGACGGATGCCTCCGACCATGGCATTGGGGCAGTCCTGTCTCAAGTGAACGCCGAAGGCCTTGATCAACCGGTGGCCTTCATCAGCCGGCGACTCCTACCACGGGAACAACGCTGGAGCACCATAGAGAGGGAGGCCTTCGCTGTAGTCTGGGCCCTCAAGAAACTCCGGCCCTACCTTTTTGGCACCCACTTCCGGGTGCAGACCGACCACCGACCCCTGCAGTGGCTGATGCAGATGCGGGGGGAAAACCCGAAGTTACTACGCTGGTCCATCTCCCTGCAGGGTATGGACTTCACAGTTGAACACCGGCCTGGGCCAGATCACGCCAACGCGGATGGCCTGTCCCGATTCTTCCGCCTCGACGAGGAGAGTCCCCAAGAGGATGGGTAACTCTCCCCGCCTTCAGCTGGGGGGGACGCATGTTGGACAGGCCACATGAAGGGCCGCTCTCCCCCGGCCCAACCAGGCCCGAGTCCAGGCCCACAAGTACCACACACCACCATTGCACGTCCTCTGTCCCCTCAGGGACCCCTGCCCTCGAGCATGTCAACCTCGTGGGTCCGATCCACTGCCGGCCCTCGCGCCCATCCTGGGGCGCCATCTTGGACCCTCCACCACGAGGCCGCCCGGCCCCCGATCGACCTCAACCCTGGGCCTGGCCAGGCCTCAGACATCCCGGCACCACCATCCACCCAGGAGGTGAGCGGGCTACTTGGCAAGTCAATGGGAGAAAGAGGTGTCGATGGCTCTCCCCCGCCAAGTACCGCTCGCCCATCGCCTCCCCGGGCGCCGGCTCCACCCCCCTGCTGGGTGTCTGGACTCCCTCATCCCGGACCTCCCGACCTCCAAGTGCGAGGGTCCGGACATCAAAGCACACCAGCCCTATAACTGGGGCAGCTCCAGAGCAGGAAGGCAGTTGTATCTTGGAGTCGAGAGACGCAAAGAAGAACTCATCCTTGACGGACTACTGGCGCTGCTGTAGCTCTGTCTTGTGCACCATCGTCTGGCCTGCTGGTGCTGCCGCAACCTTCGTAACCTTCATATCCTTCATCGTCGTCGGGACCTGCTGGCGTGGCCGCGGACCGTTTGTAACCATCATCTTCATCGGGACCTGCAGGCTCCGCCGCGGACCGTCGTTTCCTTCGTCCATCTCGGGACCTGCTGGCTCCGCCGCGGCCCGATCATCTAGAACGCCGAGCTCGAGGATTGAGAGCTATTTTCATCTTTTTGGTAACAAGACTGTCCCGCTACCCTTTTCCCAAACCAGAGACTAGAATCGAGGGGACCCCTGAGTCCAGACCTCCTTGTACCATTCCATCGTAAACTTAAAGAATTGCCTATAAAGTCTCGTTGAACTTTAACCTTGTGTGGTGTCCGTCTGTGGGGGGGAAGTTACTTGTCTGTACGATCGCTGGAGACGGCTCTCCCCGGAGACCTCTCCCCTTATCCTCGGCCGACCCTCCCGGTCCGTCTAACAATGGGATTGCCAGAATGCTTGCAATTTATTTTATCTTAAATGTTTCGAATAAAATGTCTAGCATGGAACGTTGCTGGTTTGAATAGTAAGACGAAAAGACGCTTGGTACGGGAAGAAATAGCTTTGTATATGCCCGATTTTGGTTTTTTATCTGAGACACACTTTGCCTATACAGATAGGAAAATGTTGGGTCACTTGGGGTATGAGGTAATTATTTGTTTGACATTTATTTCATCAATAAGGGGGGTTGCTATTCTAAAAGATAAACGTTTTAAGGTTGAAGTTGGAAAGAGCAAATGCGATAAGAAAGGAAGGTCGGCCATTGTTCAATTATTCATTGAAAAAATTAAATACGTTTTTGTGTAGTTTATGGATCCAATTTTGATGATGCCTATATTTTTGATGAGCTGACTGTAGAACTGCGGCAGTGGGTAGGCAGATTAATCATAATGAGTGATTTCAACTGCATAATGGATTACAAGATTGACACCACGAGGGGCAAAGCCCTTTATCGATTGCGGAGAACCAGGGCAGCCATTCTAGAGCTAGGGCGCATTCACAACATGAAAGATGTTTGGCGTTCCACTTTTCCCACTATGCCTGGCTATACATATTACTCTGCCCCTCATAGGCTCTGCTCACGTATCAATATGGTTTGGGCATCGGACAGGGTACTGAGTATTAGTACTACCGAACTTTGCCCTAGAATCAATTCCGATCATAATCCCATATTATTAACTTTTGACACTGAAAAGAACCATATAACACCCCGTATTTTTTTTTTCCCAGGCATTTATTTAACAACACATTATTTATCTCACAATTTAAGTTACATATTGTACACTTCATCAAGCTCAACCTTAATTCTACGACATGCCTTATGGTATGGGATTCTTGCAAAGCAAGTATTCGTGGCTTTACCCAACAATTTCTATATCACCAAAATTCCGAACGCCGTAAAAAAGACAAAGCCTTGGTTAATAATATACTCTCGGTCGAATTGCTACTCGCAGAGGCTTTGGGTCGTCAGGCCACGAATACAATAGAATTGGAATTACAATTAGGACGTTTGATGTCTGACCTAAAAACTACTTTTTGAGATAAGAGCAGTATAAAATTACACAAATTTCAAGTGACACATTATGAGAGCGGAGATAAAGTTGGAAAGCTACTAGCTTTCAAAATAGCTGATAATCGAGCTAATACTTTGATTAAAAATGTAAGGGGCCCTAATAACACCATAATTGACCAACCAATTCAAATCCTAGAACACTTTGTCACATTTTATAAAAAACTATATACTCCAGAAAATTATCCTACAGTAGTGGCCATCCAGAACTATCTGGATAATCTTCTAGAAAAGCCTGACCTTCCTGAGATGGAACAACTATCAGACTCTATTAGTATACCTGAAATTGGAGATGTTGGACAGGCCACATGAAGGGCTCGCTCCCTCCCCGCACGACAGGGCCCGGGCACCGGCTCTCCAGGTGCTACCCACAGAAGCAACTCACAAAACGTCCCCCACGGGACCCCTGCTCCCGGACATCTCTATATTACCGGGCCGGGCCCCCGTCAGCACCCTTGCCCGACCCGGCCGCCATCTTAGACACTGCACCACGAGGCCGCGTGGCCTCAGCTCGACCCCAACCCTGGGCCTGGCCAGGCCCCGACAGCCCGGCACCACCATCCACCCAGGAGGTGAACGGACCACTTGGCAGGTCAATGGGAGAAAGGAGTGTCGATGGCTCTCCCCGGCCAGGTGCCGATCGCCCCCAGCTTCCCCGGGCGCTGGCTCCACCCCCTTTGCTGGGTGTCTGGACTCCCTCATCCCGGACCTCCCGACCTCCAAGTGCGAGGATCCGGACATCAAAGGGCGCCAGACCTATAACTGGGGCAGCTCCAGAGCAGGAAGGCAGTTGTATCCTGGAGTCGAGAGACGCCTTGAAGAACTCATCCTTGACGGACTGCTGGCGCTGCCGCAGCCCTACCTTGTGAACTGTCGTCCTGCCGCTGGCGCTGCCGCGGCCCTCTGCAATCTACCGTCTTCATTGGGACCTGCTGGCGCTGCCGCGATCCGTTGTAACTACCATCTTCGTTGGGACCTGCTGGTGCTGCCGCGATCCGTTGTAACTACCATCTTCGTCGGGACCTGCTGGCGCTGCCGCGGACCGTTGCCACCTTCGACCACTCCGGGATCTGCTGGCGCTGCCGCAACCCGTCCTTCAAGAACGCCGAGCTCGAGGATTGAGAGCTATCCACCATCTCATCGTAACTACCAGATTGGTAATAAGACTGTCCCGCTACCCCTTTCCTATCCAAGAGACTAGAATCGAGGGGACCCCTGAGTCCAGACCTCCTTGTACCATCCTACCGTACTTCAAGATTACTTATAAAAAAACGTTAAATCTTATCCTTGTGTGGTGCCTATTCTGTGGGGGGGAAGTTACTTGTCTGTACGATCGCTGGAGACGGCTCTCCCCGGAGACCTCTCCCCTTGTCCTCGGCCGACCCTCCAGGTCCCGTCTAACATTGGTGGCCAGCGGCGGGATCCGAACCAACGCGTAATCATACAGAAAGCAACTCACCCCACGACTAAACCACAATGCCGGCCCAAGAGAGCGGGTCTACAGAGAAATTCCAAATGGACAAGCTGGAGGAGTACAACCATCGAGAATTAAAACAATTTTGTATAGAACTGGGCATTGCTACCACCGGTCTGAGCACAAAAGATGACTTTAAACACGCCCTAGAAGCATGGGCGGAGGTAAACCCCGCTGGTCCCCGGGACCAACACAGCGAAGCCCCGGAAACTGACCCCGCTCCTCCCGAGGAAAGGAGGGCAGGTCTCTCCCGGGAAGAGATCCAAGAGCGAGAGAAAACCAGACTGCATGAATTAGAGTTGGCAATGCTCAAAATGGATGGAGAACTAAAACTAGC
The DNA here is from genome assembly GCF_964263255.1 of Lissotriton vulgaris. Classification (NCBI taxonomy): domain Eukaryota; kingdom Metazoa; phylum Chordata; class Amphibia; order Caudata; family Salamandridae; genus Lissotriton; species Lissotriton vulgaris. The sequence continues at coordinate 481,871 of NW_028254288.1, read as the reverse complement.
GGAACAAAAACTGAACCTAGAACACTTACGGCTCCGAGAAGAGCGAGAGGAAAAACAAAGACAAAGAGAGCTTGAAGAAAAAAGACTGGCATATGAACACGAGCGCAAACTAGCCGAAATAGAACTACGTAAGCAGGGCAAGGACCTGGGGTGCCCGAGCGACCACGCCCCCCAGGGACTTCAGAAGCAAAGGTCCACATTCCCAAAGATGTCGTCCGAGAGTTCTACCGAAACGACGACATACAGCAGTGGTTCAAGGCCTATGAGATCGCCATGTCCTCTCACCGGATCGATCGAAGCGACTGGGGAGCCGGTCTATGGGGGAGGTTCGTCAACGAAGGCCGTGATGCCCTGTTACAGCTCCCGGATCACCAAATGACGTCCTATGATCACATGAAGGCCGCCCTCCTCACTCGATATGGGCTGACACCCGAAATGTACCGCCAGAGGTTCCGCGACTGCACCCGAATCCCGGGTACCACTTGGGTGGAATATGTGAACTATTTCAGCCGAGCCCTCGAGGGGTGGATCAAGGGGAGCAACGTAACGACCTACGAGCAGCTTTTTAACCTTGTTGTGTGGGAGCACCTCTCCAATAACTGCTTTGTCGAGCTCAGGCAGCACCTCCTCGACAGTAAAATGACTGATGGGAGAGCACCCGAGTGGGCCGGGGTGGCCCGAACGAACAGAACAGGAACAACCAAGGCCATCACCTCCCCCGAGGAGGCCAGGGTCGGGGGAAAGACACCGTCCCGGCCGCTCCCGCCACCAGCACCCCGCCCCCGGCCAACAGGGGCAACCCCCCGATGCGCCCGGGGTTCAGAGCCAATATCACGTGTCACCGATGCCAGCGAGTCGGTCACTACGCTAGTGACCCGAGCTGCCCACAGAACCAGACTCCGAAGCCCCGCCAGGTAGCGGCCGCCGCCCTCGGAGAAGAGCAAACCTCCGAGGACCAGGAAGAGTACGAACACGAGCAGCAAGAGTGGGAGCCGGCCGCCATGGTCCTGGAGTGCCTAGGGGGAAGAGACCTGGTTCCGCGGGCTCCCCTACCCGCCAACACCAGAAAGTATAGTCAGTGGGTGAGCATTAATGGGCGCAAGGCCGAAGCCCTACGTGACACCGGGGCCAGTGTGACGGCCGTCTGCTGTCACCTGGTGACCCCCGAGCAAATAATACCGAACATTCTCTGCCCCGTCCGATAGGCCGACAATTCAGAGAGCATGTGTTGGATGGCCTGCGTCCCCTTCGAGTGGGGAGGAGTATCCGGCATGCTGAAGGTGACGGTCCGCAATGATGCCCCCGTGGACTGTCTCCTGGGGAACGATCTCGAGAGTTCCCCATGGGCCGCCGTAGAAAGAAGAGAACACCTGGGGATGTTGGGCCTGCCGGACTGGGCATGCGTAACCACCCGGTCCATGGCGGCCCGCACCATCCCCCGACCAGAAGAACCCGAAATGCCAGCACCTCCTCCCCCGATCGCTCCAGTGGGGGACGCTGACACCGTCGACCTCCCAGAACAAACCCAAGAAGAACTCGTTCAGCCCCAGGATCTCCCAGACCTGGCTCAGTGGCGTCAAGAAGGGGGACCCACACAGGAGCAATTCCGTCAAGAACAGAAGACATGTCCCTCCCTCGAGGGGCCCACTGGATCTATTGGGACAATGATTTGTTGTACAGTGAACAAAGAATCGCAGAGTTGGGGGCCAGTCGAGTGTTAGTGGTGCCCCTCCGTTTTAGAGACTTCCTGCTGAACTTGGCCCACGATGTCCCCCTAGCCGGCCACCTGGGTCAGGACAAAACCTACAACCGCCTGGTGACCCATTTTTACTGGCCCAAGATGAGAAATGACGTGCTCAACCACTGCCGGTCCTGCCCCACTTGTCAGGCCAGCGGGAAGAGCGGCCGCAAACTCAAGGCACCCCTGCAGCCCTTTCCAGTGGTTACCACCCCGTTTGAAAAAGTGGGAATAGACATTGTGGGGCCCCTAGACCCCCGAACAGCCCAAGGACATCGTTTTATCCTGGTACTGGTGGACCATGCCACCCGATATCCCGAGGCCATCCCCCTTCGAACTGTAACCGCCCCGGTGGTCGGCCGAGCCTTAATGGGGATCTTCTCCCGAGTGGGATTCCCCCGGGAAGTCGTCAGCGACAGAGGCACGAACTTCATTTCGAAATACATGAAATCCCTCTGGCAGCAGTGCGGGGTCACCTACCGATTCAAAACCCCCTATCACCCACATGGGAACGGACTGGTTGAGCGGTTCAACCGTACCCTCAAGGGAATGATTATGGGGTTAGAAGAGCCCCTCCGCCGCCAGTGGGATGTGCTTCTCCCGTGCCTCCTCTTCGCCTACCGAGAAGTCCCTCAGAAGTCCCTCGGCTTCAGCCCCTTCGAGCTCTTGTACGGGCACCCTGTTCGAGGGCCCCTCAGCCTAGTCAAAGAAGGTTGGGAGATGGCCCCCCTGAAAACCCCTCCAGACGTCTACAAGTACCTCCTGACCCTCCGCAATCAGACCAGGCGGTTCCGAGAAATCGCCAAAGCCAATCTTGAAGCCAGTCAGGAGGACATGAAGAAATGGTACGATCATAACGCCTCCTCCATAGAGTTCGTACCTGGCCAGCAAGTATGGGTGATGTCCCCCACCGAACCTTGTGCCCTGCAAGATAAGTGGACGGGGCCCTTCAAGGTGGTCGAGCGCAAGAGCCCCGTCACCTATCTCATCGACATGGAATCTTCCCGGAACCCCCTCCGGGTCCTCCACGCCAACAGACTGAAGCCTCACTTTGTGCGCTCGGAGCTCAGCCTATTGATGGCTACAGACAGTGGGACAGAAGAAGACTCCGAGCCCCTCCCTGACCTACTGAGGACCCGTGAAAAGGATGGTTCGGTAGACGGGGTCCGGCTGTCGGACGCCCTGACCGCAGAGCAGCGCCAAGACTGTCGGGCGCTCCTGCTGCAGTTTGCAGCTCTCTTTTCCCTCACCCCAGGGGTCACCCCCTGGTGCCTACATGGCGTGGGCACGGGGGACAGTCCCCCCATCAGACATCGGGCGTACCGCGTGCCAGATCGGGTACGTGCCTGCATCCAAGAAGAAGTCTCCAAGATGCTCACCCTTGGAGTCATCCAACCCTCGGACAGCCCCTGGGCCAGCCCAGTCGTACTGGTCCCCAAAGCTGCTGCCCCCGGCACCACCCCTGAGCTCCGATTCTGCGTCGACTATCGGGGCCTGAACGCTGTCACCCGAACCGACGCTCACCCCATTCCCCGAGCAGATGAACTGGTCGACCGCATGGGGGCTGCCCGCTACCTCAGCATCTTCGACCTGACAGCGGGCTACTGGCAGATCGGCCTCACCCCCAGGGCCCAAGAACGATCCGCTTTCTCCACCCCGGATGGCCACTACCAATTCAAAGTGATGCCCTTCGGCATGAAAAATGCTCCAGCCACTTTCCAGCGACTGGTGAACCAGGTATTGTCAGGCCTCGAAGACTTCAGCGCTGCCTACCTGGACGATATCGCAGTGTACAGCCGCCACTGATCAGACCACCTCAACCACCTCCGAGAGGTCCTGCAGGCCCTCCAACAGGCCGGCCTCACAATCAAGGCCAGCAAATGCCAGATTGGCCCGGGGTCCGTGACCTACCTCGGACACCAAGTGGGGAGCGGTCTGGTGGCCCCCCTCCAGCTCAAGATCGCTGCCATCCAGTCCTGGCAACCACCCATCACCCAAACCGAGGTCCGAGCCTTCTTGGGGCTCACCGGCTACTACCGGCGGTTTGTGAAGGACTATGGCAGCATTGTGGGGCCCCTCACGGCAATTACATCCAAGAACCAGCCGAAAAGAGTCAACTGGACTCCTGACTGTCAAGCGGCCTTCGAGAAGCTGAAGGCCGCCATGTGCACCGCCCCTGTGCTCCAGGCTCCCGACTACAGCCGAGAGTTCATCGTCCAGACTGATGCCTCCGACCATGGCATTGGGGCCGTCCTCTCCCAACTGAACCCCGAGGGAGTCGACCAACCAGTGGCCTTCATCAGCAGACGCCTACTGGACCGGGAACAGCGCTGGAGCACCATCGAGAGGGAGGCCTTCGCAGTAGTGTGGGCCCTCAAGAAGCTCCGGCCCTACCTCTTCGGTACCCACTTCCGGGTGCAAACAGATCATCGCCCCCTGCAATGGTTAATGCAGATGCGGGGGGAGAATCCCAAGCTGTTGCGATGGTCCATCTCCCTGCAGGGGATGGACTTCACTGTGGAGCACCGCCCTGGCCAGGATCACGCCAACGCGGATGGCCTGTCACGCTTTTTCCGCCTCGACGAGGAAAGTCCCCAAGAAGATGGGTGACTCTCCACGCCTTCAGCTGGGGGGGACGCATGTTGGACAGGCCACATGAAGGGCTCGCTCCCTCCCCGCACGACAGGGGCCGGGCACCGGCTCTCCAGGTGCTACCCACAGAAGCAACTCACAAAACGTCCCCCACGGGACCCCTGCTCCCGGACATCTCTATATTACCGGGCCGGGCCCCCGTCAGCACCCTTGCCCGACCCGGCCGCCATCTTAGACACTGCACCACGAGGCCGCGTGGCCTCAGCTCGACCCCAACCCTGGGCCTGGCCAGGCCCCGACAGCCCGGCACCACCATCCACCCAGGAGGTGAACGGACCACTTGGCAGGTCAATGGGAGAAAGGAGTGTCGATGGCTCTCCCCCGCCAGGTGCCGATCGCCCCCAGCTTCCCCGGGCGCTGGCTCCACCCCCCTGCTGGGTGTCTGGACTCCCTCATCCCGGACCTCCCGACCTCCAAGTGCGAGGGTCCGGACATCAAAGGGCGCCAGACCTATAACTGGGGCAGCTCCAGAGCAGGAAGGCAGTTGTATCCTGGAGTCGAGAGACGCCTTGAAGAACTCATCCTTGACGGACTGCTGGCGCTGCCGCAGCCCTACCTTGTGAACTGTCGTCCTGCTGCTGGCGCTGCCGCGGCCCTCTGCAATCTACCGTCTTCATTGGGACCTGCTGGCGCTGCCGCGATCCGTTGTAACTACCATCTTCGTCGGGACCACCCAGGTGAGTTGCGGCATCTCTTCAGCCTCCTCCTCTGGACTCCACCAGTCTTCGCTCCACTCTTCTTCTCCTTCGTTCGCCTGGTCTGCTTCAACGCCGGTCCGAGCCTCCTGCCACGAGATCGCTGCTCCGACGGCGTCTCTGTCCTTGCTTCCGCTTTTTCCCTGTTCCGGCGGTGATTCCGAGGCGGGACTTCCGGGGTCAGGTGGTTGTGGTTCCGGGAGATGACTGTTCCTGATTGGCCCCTGGAAGACAGAGAGGGGAGGGGTGCTGGTTGTCAGGGCTGTGTCCAAGGACGCTTCATCGCAGGCTGCCGTGAAGAGTGAGCGTCCGAGAATGGGAGGTACGGGCGGGGCAGGCGTCAGTCCCGTATCACACCGCTTTATTTGGGGATATCGTAAAGTTTGTAGATCTATTACTCTTTTAAAAGGGGCTTCTGATGCTGGAGGGCTGAACTTCCCGGATTTTAAGTTATACTTTTGGTCAACATTTGTGGGACGCTTACGACATTTAATTAATTCTGAGGAGGTAGATAATCGACCTTATTATCTTACATTTATGTTTAATTCTGTTGTGATTATGTTCTTGTGGAGGATCAATGATCCCAATTACTACAAAAGGGTGCGTTTCAAGACAGCTAGAGACTTGGCTAAAATCTGGAGTAATATTCAGGCTTTCTGTAAGGTGACCTTTTTCCATCCCAAATTGACTCTATGGGGAAACCCCGGTTTATCGGGGATATTTAGTGATGGACCAACTAATATTTGGTTGATGCATGGAATAAAAGTCTTGGGGATCTTTATGGCGCACAAGGGTTTCTGAGCTTCGAAACACTCAGGACACTCCATAATATCCCTGATTCTACGAGGTTCAAGTATATGCAGATATATGATTTCTTTATTCGTAAAATGAAACTACAGAATATTTCTGACTCCAGTATATGGGATTGCTTTTATTCGCAGAAACGCAAGTCATTAATCAGTGGCTGCTATAAGTGCTTCAATACCTACAAGAACACGGACTGCAGAGAAGTGGAGTAGGATGCTAGGGAGTAATATTACTCCGGCTCTGATTAAGTCATCTTTACGCAATATTAACAACGTGGTCTCCTCGTCTAGTTTAAGATTACTGAAATTTAAAACAACTTGTATGCTCCACCACACCCCAGAGAGAATATCTAAATGGGCTTCTAACAGTACTTACAGGGAAAAAAATAACTGCCCTAAATGTGCGTTAGTCGCAGCCGATCTGGTGCACATGCTCTACACTTGTCCCAAGATATCAGAATGTTGGTCATCTTTTGAGAACATAATGTCATTGAAGCTAGGGGTCTCATTTTCCTTAGATTCTGCTCTAGTTTTGTTAGATATTAATGGTAGGAGCACTCCACAAAGATCTTTAATCATAATTTCGGTGTCTTGTGCGAAACTTATAATTGCACGCGCCTGGATTTCTCCTAACTCCCCTCGTATAATGGAACGGTGGTCACTTTTTAATGAAATTCATAGTATGGAGTTAGCGCTGGCCAGGCTCAGGGGTACTAAATATCTAGCCAAATTTGATAAGATCTGGGGGTCTTTCCCACTTTAGGTGAAAATTATGCATCATTTAGTTAATTGTTTTTTTTAAATGTTTTTTACCAGCAACGACATATGCATCTAATTTGCTTGGATATAATCAGAACCTGCCAAATGATGTAATGTCAATTCTGTATATGCTTAGACTATTCCTTTTTTCTTATTATTGTCCCCTTCCTCATGCTGCTTGCTCTGTTTTGTTTGTTTATTTTTGTCTCCTGTGTCGCTAATAAAAAAGTTTATTTTAAAAAATAGTAGTTTTAGCTTAGTTCTGTTCAGTTCTTAAAATACGACACTTTAAGTCCATGTACCTTTCGATGTTGGAAGATCTCACAACAAGCAATGTTGCAGCGATGGAAATGCGGAAAAGTTCCGTGCAAAGAAATAAAGACATGAAGATCTTCCAGATGCACATTTGAGAAGAGGAATCCATTGGGAAGTGGGAAAGAGGTGTCCCTACTGTGGTTGGGAACACACTTGTTGTTTTTAGGTACCCCTCACACACCAACAGGCCCCTTGGTGTCATGATTCATCATCGGGGTCCTCGCATCCCTCTACGGGATGCGGCGTGCTGCGACGGACGGTTGCGTGGGAGCACTGATTTGACTATGTGTGGTGTTAGTGAGTGAGAGTGTAAGTGAGTGTTGTGGTGGGGTTTAAATAGTGAGTGAGATTAAAAAGTGCCTGCTCGTGGGGTAGCAACAAAACTTTAATTGGCCCCCGGGCTGGTACTATTAAAAAGGGTGGAAGTATTGCCGTTACCTATGTGTGTCAACATGTTTTGATGTAAAAACATCTTCTTCAGGACTGGGGTACACAAATCCCCACCGTACTCACGTTTTTCTATTTCTGCTTTTTTTTATTTCTAAAAAAGTGAAATTTACGAGTGCAGGTGTATCAATGTACCTACAGAACAACCGCTATTTAGCTGACCTGGAAGGAAAAGGACAACAATTTTTTTTCAGGTGGTCCATCCCTTGAGACACCATAGGTATGCTTACCCGTGGATATAGTCACAAAAAAGTGCGGTTAAAAAATAGTCTAGATACGTTTGTGTCATTCTACACATGATGAACGTGCCTATGTTGAAAAATCATTTAATTTAAAATAAACACATACTAGACAGACACACATATAACATAAAACACACACTCTAATGATCATGGTATAACCGGGTTGTAGTCAGCCCATGTGGTACTTGTTAAGTCTTAAAATTATTGTGAATAATAAGTAGATTAAGTGAAGCTCACAGTGGGCATTACATACTGTTTTGTTTACAGTTTGTTACTACATGAGTCCGTGATAACGTAGGGGTTACTCGTGCTTCCTTGCTGCCTGTGAGAAAAAAATGTGCATACTGCTATTTATCATGCTACTTACATTTTGGTAGAGGTGGTAAGTTCTTTCATTTTGCACTTGTATTACTCACGAGTCTATCAGGAGAATCCCTCTTTGCTGCCCCTTACGCCAGCTCCGTTGGTTGTGCCGGAGTGTTTGAGAAAAGGGGCCCTATATATACTATCCTTGTCACGCCATTAATTGAGTTATTGGTAGAGTTTCTAACCGGGATCACCATATTTGGTTCGCCGGTATCTCGCCCTTAATTAGGTTATTCGTAAGGTTTGTAACCGGGGATACCCATATTTGGATCGCCGGTAATTGGGTTTGCTTTTAGCTACTCTATCGAACCACGCATGCGCGATAGGTAGTTACCCGCGGTTGCGCATGCGTGCTAGGCTATCGGGACATCGTGTCTATAGCGCGTGCCCGGAGAGAGGTTTCTACTCGTTTCTAGACTTATCCTCAAGGTCTCGGGTTCGCGCCTGCAGTGAGCCGAGTGTTTGTTTTTATTTTGACAATCGTTAATTAAATTTACACATGTTTGGATGACGCAAGGATTTTGCGAACAATTCTAAGGTTCATATATTAGTGTAAATAGTCAGTTTAGAGGGGGATGAGAGAGGGGTAAGGATAATCAATGTATCCCATGTAGTTTTGTTCATCTTTTTGTTCAACCCATATGCCCTACGGGTTGTTCAGGATTTGACATATTTTAAGTGTTTACATGGAAAATGTTCATATGGGATATTCATTCGGACATTAAAAACGAGGCAGAGTTACTTTTGTGTAGAATGGGAGAAAGACTCTTAATTCAGGATCTATTTTTCTTTTAGGGTTTTAGTTGGCCCCAGGGGATGGCATCATTCAAACCAGATATGTGGGTACCTAAGCGGAAAACCCAACGTTGCTCTTTTTCAAAGAGTCCTTGTTCTGTGGGTAATTGCTCAATTACAGTCCAGTAGATGTCATTGACACAGTGTTCCATCTCAAGGAAATGTGCCGCCATTTTCATTGTACTCTTTTTGCAGCGGATATTGCTCTTATATTATATTGATATTATACTCTCAGGCCCTATACTCACAGGCCCCAATGCTACCAGAGCCCTAATCCTTCACTTCCCTATGCTCTCAGGTGCCTATACTCCCATATCCCCATGCTCCCAAGCCCCTGTGCTCCTAGAGGCCTATTATTTCAATCCCCTATACACCAATACCCCTATACTCCCAATATTCCCATGCTCCCAGGCCCTATGCTACTATACTCCCAGGCTCCTATGCTCCCAGGCTCCTATGCTCCCATGCTCCCAGGCTCCCATGCTCCCAGACTCCCATGCTCCCAGACTCCCATGCTCCCAGGTTCCTATGCTCCCAGGCTCCTATGCTCCCAGGCTCCTATGCTCCCAGGTTCCTATGCTCCCAGGTTCCTATGCTCCCAGGCCCCTATGCTCCCAGGCTCCTATGATCCTATGCTCCTATGTTCCCAGGCTCCTATGCTCCCAGGCTCCTATGCTCCCATGCTCCCAGGTTCTCATGCTCCCAGGTTCCTATGCTCCCAGGCCCCTATGCTCCCAGGCCCCTATGCTCCCAGGCTCCTATGCTCCCATGCTCCCAGGCTCCTATGCTCCCAGGTTCCTATGCTCCCAGGTTCCTATGCTCCCAGGCTCCTATGCTCCCAGGTTCCTATGCTCCCAGGTTCCTATGCTCACAGGCCCCTATGCTCCCAGGCTCCTATGCTCCCAGGCTCCTATGATCCTATGCTCCTATGTTCCCAGGCTCCTATGCTCCCAGGCTCCTATGCTCCCAGGCACCTATGCTCCCATGCTCCCAGGCTCCCATGCCCCCAGGCTCCTATGCTCCCAGGCCCCTATGCTCCCAGGCTCCCATGCTCCCATGCTCCCAGGCTCCTATGCTCCCAGGCCCCTATGCTCCCAGGCCCCTATGCTCCCAGGTTCCTATGCTCCCAGGCTCCTATGCCCCCAGGCCCCTATGCTCCCAGGCTCCTATGCTCCCAGGCTCCTATGCTCCCAGGCCCCTATGCTCCCAGGCCCCCATGCTCCCAGGCTCCCATGCTCCCAGGCTCCCATGCTCCCAGGTTCCCATGCTCCCAGGCTCCTATGCTCCCAGGCTCCTATGCTCCCATGCTCCCAGGCTCCCATGCTCCCAGGTTCCTATGCTCCCAGGTTCCTATGCTCCCAGGCTCCTATGCTCCTATGCTCCCATGCTCCCAGGCTCCTATGCTCCCAGGCTCCTATGCTCCCAGGCTCCTATGCTCCCATGCTCCCAGGCTCCTATGCTCCCAGGTTCCTATGCTCCCAGGTTCCTATGCTCCCAGGTTCCTATGCTCCCAGGCCTCTATGCTCCCAGGTTCCTATGCTCCCAGGCTCCTATGCTCTCAGGCTCCTATACTCCCAGGCTCCTATGCTCCCAGGCTCCTATGCTCCCAGGCTCCTATGCTCCCATGCTCCCAGGCTCCCATGCTCCCAGGCTCCTATGCTCCCAGGTTCCTATGCTCCCAGGTTCCTATGCTCCCAGGCTCCTATGCTCCCATGCTCCCAGGCTCCTATGCTCCCAGGCTCCTATGCTCCCAGGCTCCTATGCTCCCATGCTCCCAGGCTCCCATGCTCCCAGGCTCCTATGCTCCCAGGCTCCTATGCTCCCAGGTTCCTATGCTCCCAGGTTCCTATGCTCCCAGGCCCCTATGCTCCCAGGTTCCTATGCTTCCAGGCTCCTATTCTCCCAGGCTCCCATGCTCCCAGGTTGCTATGCGCCCAGGCCCCTATGCTCCCAGGCTCCTATGCTCCCAGGCCACTATGTCCCGGCCCCTATGCTCCCAGGTTCCTATGCTCCCAGGTTCCTATGCTCCCAGGTTCCTATGCTCCCAGGCCCCTATGCTCCCAGGTTCCTATGCTCCCAGGTTCCTATGCTCCCAGGCTCCCATACTCCCAGGTTGTTATGCGCCCAGGCCCCTATGCTCCCAGGCTCCTATGCTCCCAGGCCCCTATGCTCCCGGCCCCTATGCTCCCAGGCCCCTATGCTCCCAGGCTCCCATGCTCCCAGGCTCTTATACTCTCAGGCTCCTATGCTCCCAGGTTCCTATGCTCCCAGGCCCCTATGCTCCCAGGTTCCTATGCTCCCAGGCTCCTATGCTCCCAGGCTCCTATGCTCCCAGGTTCCTATGCTCCCAGGCACCCAATCTCCCAGGTTGCTATGCGCCCAGGCCCCTATGCTCCCAGGCTCCTATGCTCCCAGGCCCCCATGCTCCCGGCCCCTATGCTCCCAGGCCCCTATGCTCCCAGGCCCCTATGCTCCCAGGCTCCCATGCTCCCAGGCTCGTATACTCTCAGGCTCCTATGCTCCCAGGTTCCTATGCTCCCAGGCTCCCATGCTCCCAGGTTCCTATGCTCCCAGGCTCCCATGCTCCCAGGCCCCTATGCTCCCAGGCTCCTATGCTCCCAGGCCCCTATGCTCCCGGCCCCTATGCTCCCAGGCCCCTATGCTCCCAGGCCCCTATGCTCCCAGGCTCCCATGCTCCCAGGTTCCTATGCTCCCAGGTTCATATGCCCCCAGGCCCCTATGCTCCCAGGCACCTATGCTCCCAGGCCCCTATGCTCCCAGGCCCATATGCTCCCAGGCTCTTATGCTCCCAGGCTCTTATGCTCCCAGGTTCCTATGCTCCCAGGTTCCTATGCTCCCAGGCCCCTATGCTCCCAGGCCCCTATGCTCCCAGGTTCCTATGCTCCCAGGCTCTTAAGCTCCCAGGCTCTTATGCTCCCAGGTTCCTATGCTCCCAGGCTCTTATGCTCCCAGGTTCCTATGCTCCCAGGTTCCTATGCTTCCAGGCTCCCATGCTCCCAGGCCCCTATGCTCCCAGGCCCCTATGCTCCCAGGCTCTTATGCTCCCAGGCTCCTATGCTCCCAGGTTCCTATGCTCCCAAGTTCCTATGCTCCCAGGCCCCTATGCTCCCAGGCCCCTATGCTCCCAGGCCCCTATGCTCCCAGGCTCCTATGCTCCCAGGCTCTTATGCACCCAGGCTCTTATGCTCCCAGGTTCCTATGCTCCCAGGCTCCTATGCTCCCAGGCTCCTATGCTCCCAGGCTCCTTTGCTCCCAGGCTCCTATGCTCCCAGGCTCCGTTGCTCCCAGGCTCCGTTGCTCCCAGGCTCCGTTGCTCCCAGGCTCCTATGCTCCCAGGCCCCTATGCTCCCAGGCCCCTATGCTCCCAGGCTCCCAGGCCCTTAGGCTCTTATGCTCCCAGGCTCCTATGCTCCCAGGCTCCTATGCTCCCAGGCTCCCATGCTCCCAGGCTCCTATGATCCCAGGTTCCTATGCTCCCAGGCTCTTATGCTCCCAGGCTCTTATGCTCCCAGGCTCCTTTGCTCCCAGGCTCCTTTGCTCCCAGGCTCCTATGCTCCCAGGCTCCTATGCTCCCAGGCCCCTAGGCTCCCAGGCCCCTATGCTCCCAGGCTCCTATGCTCCCAGGCTCCTATGCTCCCAGGTTCCTATGCTCCCAGGTTCCTATGCTCCCAGGCCCCTATGCTCCCAGGCCCCTATGCTCCCAGGCCCCTATGCTCCCAGGCCCCTATGCTCCCAGGCCCCTATGCTCCCAGGCTCCTATGCTCCCAGGCTCTTATGCTCCCATGCTCTTATGCTCCCAGGTTCCCATGCTCCCAGGCTCCTATGCTCCCAGGCTCCTTTGCTCCCAGGCTCCCATGCTCCCATGCTCCCAGGCTCCTATGCTCCCAGGCCCCTATGCTCCCAGGCTCCCATGCTCCCAGGCTCTTATACTCTCAGGTCCCTATGCTCCCAGGCTCCTATGCTCCCAGGTTCCTATGCTCCCAGGCTCCCATGCTCCCAGGTTGCTATGCGCCCAGGCCCCTATGCTCCTAGGCTCCTATGCTCCCAGGCCCCTATGCTCCCGGCCCCTATGCTCCCAGGTTCCTATGCTCCCAGGCTCCTATGCTCCCAGGTTCCTATGCTCCCAGGCCCCTATGCTCCCAGGTTCCCATGCTCCCAGGCTCCTATGCTCCCAGGTTTCTATGCTCCCAGGCTCCCATGCTCCCAGGTTGCTATGCGCCCAGGCCCCTATGCTCCCAGGCTCCTATGCTCCCAGGCCCCTATGCTCCCGGACCCTATGCTCCCAGGCCCCTATGCTCCCAGGCTCCCATGCTCCCAGGCTCTTATACTCTCAGGCTCCTATGCTCCCTGGTTCCTATGCTCCCAGGCCCCTATGCTCCCAGGTTCATATGCTCCCAGGCTCCTATGCTCCCAGGTTCATATGCTCCCAGGCTCCCATGCTCCCAGGTTGCTATGCGCCCAGGCCCCTATGCTCTCAGGCCCCTATGCTCCCAGGCCCCTATGCTCCCGGCCCCTATGCTCCCAGGCCCCTATGCTCCCAGGCTCCCATGCTCCCAGGGTCTTATACTCTCAGGCTCCTATGCTACCCGCTTTCTATGCTCCCAGGCTCCCATGCTCCCAAGTTCCTATGCTCCCAGGCTCCCATGCTCCCAGGCTCCCATGCTCCCAGGCTCCGATGCTCCCAGGCTCCCATGCTCCCAGGCTCTTATGCTCCCAGGCTCTTATGCTCCCAGGCTCTTATGCTCCCAGGCTCCTATGCTCCCAGGTTCCTATGCTCCTAGGTTCATATGCTCCCAGGCCCCTATGCTCCCAGGCCCCTATGCTCCCAGGCCCCTATGCTCCCAGGCCCCTATGCTCCTAGGCTCTTATGCTCCCAGGCTCCTATGCTCCCAAGTTCCTATGCTCCCAGGTTCCTATGCTCCCAGGCCCCTATGCTCCCAGGCCCCTATGCTCCCAGGCCCCTATGCTCCCAGGCTCTTATGCTCCCAGGTTCCTATGCTCCCAGGCTCCCATGCTCCCAGGCCCCTATGCTCCCAGGCTCCTATGCTCCCAGGCTCCTATGCTCCCAGGCTCTGATGCTCCTAGGTTCCTATGCTCCCAGGCTCTTATGCTTCCAGGCTCCTATGCTCCCAGGTTCCTATGCTCCCAGGCTCTTATGCTCCCAGGCTCCTATGCTCCCAGGCTCCTATGCTCCCAGTCCCTGTTGGACAGGCCACATGAAGGGCTTGCTCCCTCCCCGCACGACCAGGCCCGAGCCCGGCTCCTCAGGTGTTACACGCAACCACTACCCGTTTCCCGTCTCCTATGGGACCCCTGCCCCTGAACATCTCCACCTCATGGGCCCGATCCCCTACCGGCCCTCTCGCCCGGCCTGGGCGCCATCTTAGACACAGCACCACGAGGCCGCGTGGCCTCCGATCGACCCTAACCCTGGGCCTGGCCAGGCCCCGACATCCCGGCACCACCATCCACCCAGGAGGTGAGCGGACTACTTGGCAGGTCAATGGGAGAGAGAGGTGTCGATGGCTCTCCCCCGCCAAGTGCCGATCGCCCCCAGCTCCCCCAGGCGCTGGCTCCACACCCATGCTGGGTGTCTGGACTCCCTCATCCCGGACCTCCCGACCTCCAAGTGCGAGGGTCCGGACATCAAAGGGCGCCAGACCTATAACTGGGGCAGCTCCAGAGCAGGAAGGCAGTTGTATCCTGGAGTCGAGAGACGCAGTGAAGAACTCATCTTGACGGACTACTGGCGCTGCCGTAGACCTGCCTTGCGAACTATCGTCCTGCCTGCTGGCGCTGCCGCAACCTTCTGAAACCTTCATCGTCGTCGGGACCTGCTGGCGTGGCCGCGGACCGTTTGTAACCTCCACCTTCATCGGGACCTGCTGGCTCCGCCGCGGCCCGATCATCGAGAACGCCGAGCTCGAGGATTGTGAGCTATTTCATCTACCACCATATCCACCAGATTGGTAACGAGACTGTCCCGCTACCCCCTTACCCAACCAAGAGACTAAACTAGAGGGGACCCCGGAGTCCAGACCTCCTTGTACCATTTCACCGTACCTAAAGAATTGCTTATAAAGTAACGTTGAACCTTATCCTTGTGTGGTGTACGTCTGTGGGGGGGAAGTTACTTGTCTGTACGATCACTGGAGACGGCTCTCCCCGGAGACCTCTCCCTCTCTCCTCGGCCGACCCTCCCGGTCCGTCTAACATTGGTGGCCAGCGGCGCGATCCGAATCACCGCATAATCGTACAGAGAGTAGCTCACCCCACGACGAAATCACAATGACAACCAAAGAAAGCGGATCCACCGAGAAATTCCAGATAGAGAAATTGGAAGAATACAGCCATCGTGAGTTGAAACAATTCTGCATTGAACTAGGTATCGCTACCACCGGTCTAAGTACTAAAGACGATTTCAAGCACGCCATTGAGTCTTGGGCAGAAACCGGGGCCGTCAGACCCCCGGACCAAAATGTCGCAGCAGCAGAAAAAGACACCACGGCTCCCGAGGAGCGAAGAACGGGTCTCTCGCAAGACGAGATCCAAGAACGAGAAAGGACCCGACTACATGAACTAGAAATGGCCCGACTCAAAATGGATGGCGAACTCAAGTTAGCCGAACAAAAACTGAACCTGGAACATCTCCGGCTCCGAGAAGAACGGGAAGAGAAACAGAGACAAAGAGAGCTTGAGGAGAAGAGACTGGCGTATGAACATGAGCGCAAACTAGCTGAGATAGACTTACGCAAGCAGACCAAAGAATTAGGGGTGCCCGAGCAACCGCGCACCCCAGGGGCAACAGAAAAAAAAGTACACATCCCCAAGGATGTCGTTCGAGAATTTTTTCGAGAGGACGACATACAGCAATGGTTCAAGGCCTACGAGATCGCTATGACCTCCCACCGGATCGATCGAAGCGACTGGGGAGCCGGTCTATGGGGGAGGTTCCTCAATGAGGGCCGCGATGCCCTGCTACAGCTCCCAGACCATCTGATGACCTCCTATGACCACATGAAAGCTGCCCTCCTCACCCGCTATGGGCTCACACCCGAAATGTACCGCCAGAGGTTCCGAGACTGCACCCGGATCCCGGGTACGACTTGGGTGGAATACGTGAACTATTTCAGCCGGGCCTTCGAGGGTTGGATCAAGGGAAGCAACGTAACGACTTACGAACAACTCTTCAATCTCATGGTATGGGAGCATCTATCAAACAACTGCTTCATCGAGCTCAGGCAACACCTCCTAGATAGTAAACTGACTGATCCACGGCAGCTCGCCGCCGAGGCTGACCGGTGGGAAATCACCCGAGTGGGCCGAAATGGGTCCTATGAACAGAACCGGAACCACCACGGTCAGCACCGTCCCCGAGGTGGAGGAGGGGGCCAAGGACGAGGAAGAGACAACGCTCCGGCCGCCCCCGCTACCAGCACCCCACCCCCGGCCAACCGGGGCAACACCCCGGCGCGGCCGGGATACAGAGCCAATGTCACGTGTCACCGATGCCAGCGAGTCGGCCACTACGCAAACGACCCAAATTGTCCACAGAGCCAGACTCCGAGACCCCGCCAGATGGCTGCCGCCGCCCTGGGGGAAGAACAAATCTCTGAAGAACATGAGGAATGTGAGCAAGAACACCAAGAATGGGAACCAGCCGCCATGGTTCTAGCATGCCTAGGGGGAAGAGACATGGTCCCGCGGGTCCCCCTACCCGCCAACACCCGGAAGTACAGTCAATGGGTGAACATTAATGGACGCCGGGCTGAAGCCCTACGTGACACCGGGGCCAGTGTAACAGCCGTCCGCTGTCACCTGGTGACCCCGGAACAGATCCTGCCGAACATTCTCTGCCCTGTCCGTTCAGCCGACAATTCGGAGAGTCTATGTCGGATGGCCTGCGTCCCCTTCGAGTGGGGAGGAGTCTCAGGCATGTTGAAAGTGACGGTCCGAGATGACGCCCCCGTAGACTGTCTCCTGGGGAATGACCTTGAGAGTTCCCCGTGGGCCGCCGTAGAAAGGAGAGAGCACCTGGGGATGTTGGGCATCCCGGACTGGGCGTGCGTAACCACCCGGTCCATGGCCGCCCGTGCCATCCCCCGACCCGAAGAACCTGAATGGCCGGCACCTCCTCCCCCGGTCGCTCCAGTAGAAGACACCGACCGGGCCGTCCCCCCAGAACAAACTCCCGAGGGCCTCGTTCAGCCTCAGGACCTTCCCGGCCTGGATCAGTGGCGTCAAGTAGGGGGGCCCACCCAGGAACAGTTTCGCCAAGAACAGAAGACCTGTCCCTCCCTCGAGGGACTCCGCCAACAAGCCCTCGCTCAGAGCGCAGGGGATACTTCCGGAACCCATTGGGTCTATTGGGACAATGACCTGTTGTACAGCGAACAGAGAATCGCGGAGTTAGGGGCCAGTCGAGTGCTAGTGGTGCCCCTCCGCTTTAGAGACTTCTTGCTAAACCTGGCCCATGATGTCCCCCTGGCTGGCCACCTGGGTCAGGATAAAACCTACAGTCGCCTGGTCACCCACTTTTTCTGGCCCAAGATGAGGAACGATGTACTCCAGCACTGCCGATCTTGCCCCACGTGCCAAGCCAGTGGGAAGAGCGGCCGCAAGCTGAAAGTCCCCCTGCAACCTTTTCCAGTGGTCACCACCCCGTTCGAGAGGGTGGGGATAGACATTGTGGGGCCCCTAGACCCCCGTACAGCACAAGGACATCGGTTCATCCTGGTACTGGTGGACCACGCCACCCGCTACCCTGAGGCTGTCCCCCTGCGAACTGTGACAGCCCCGGTAGTCGGTCGGGCCCTGATGGGGATCTTCTCCCGTGTGGGCTTCCCCCGGGAAGTCGTCAGCGACCGAGGCACAAACTTTATTTCAAAATACATGAAGTCCCTCTGGCAACAGTGTGGGGTCACCTACCGATTCACGACCCCCTATCACCCTCAAGGAAACGGACTCGTTGAGCGGTTCAACCGCATGCTCAAAGGGATGATTGGGGGGTTGGAAGAGCCCCTCCGTCGCCAGTGGGATGTGCTACTGCCGTGCCTCCTCTTTGCCTACCGAGAAGTTCCCCAGAAGTCCCTCGGCTTCAGCCCGTTTGAACTCTTGTATGGACACCCGGTACGCAGGCCGCTCAGCCTAGTCAAAGAAGGCTGGGAAATGCCCCCACTAAAGAACCCTCCAGATGTTTTCAAGTACCTCCTAACCCTCCGCAACCAGACCCGACGATTCAGAGAGATGGCAAAGGCGAACTTGGAGGCCAGTCAGGAAGACATGAAAAGGTGGTACGATCAAAATGCCTCCTCCATCGAATTTGAACCCGGACAACAGGTGTGGGTAATGTCCCCCACCGAGCCATGCGCCCTGCAAGACAAGTGGACGGGGCCCTTCAAAGTAATTGAGCGCAAGAGCCCTGTCACCTATCTCATTGATATGGAATCTTCACGGAACCCTCTCCGGGTCCTCCACGCTAACAGGCTGAAACCCCATTTTGTGCGTTCAGAACTCAGCCTCCTGATGGCAACAGACAATGGAACCGAGGAGGACTCCGAACCCCTCCCTGACCTCCTACGGACTCGGGAGAAGGACGGCTCCGTGGACGGGGTCCGACTCTCGGAGGCCCTCACCCTGGAACAGCGCCAAGGATGCCGAGACCTCCTGCTACAGTTCGCCACCCTGTTCTCCCTCACCCCAGGGGTCACCCCCTGGTGCGTACACGATGTGGACACTGGGGACAGTCCCCCTATCCGCCACCGGGCCTACCGCGTACCAGATCGGGTACGGGCCTGCATCCAAGAGGAGGTGGCCAGGATGCTCACGCTAGGGGTCATCGAGCCCTCCGACAGCCCCTGGGCCAGCCCAGTAGTACTGGCCCCCAAAGCGGCCGCCCCCGGCGCCACGCCGGAACTCCGGTTCTGCGTCGACTACCGGGGCTTGAATGCGGTCACCAGAACCGACGCACATCCCATCCCCCGGGCAGATGAACTAATCGACCGCATGGGAGCTGCCCGCTACCTCAGTATCTTCGACCTGACAGCGGGCTACTGGCAGATCGGTCTCACACCCCGGGCCCAAGAACGATCTGCATTCTCCACCCCTGATGGCCACTATCACTTCAAGGTCATGCCATTCGGCATGAAGAATGCCCCAGCAACGTTTCAGCGGCTAGTTAACCAGGTCCTGGCGGGGCTTGAAGAATTCAGCGCCGCCTACCTGGACGATGTCGCTGTGTACAGCCACCACTGGTCCGACCACCTCCACCACCTCCGAGAGGTGCTACAGGCCCTCCAACGAGCTGGCCTCACGATCAAGGCCAGCAAATGCCAAATTGGCCAGGGGTCCGTGACCTATCTCGAGCACCAGGTGGGAAGCGGTCTGGTGGCCCCTCTGCAACTCAAGATCGCTGCCATCCAGTCTTGGCAGCCCCCCATCACCCAGACCGAGGTCCGCGCCTTTTTGGGACTCACAGGCTACTACCGGCGGTTCGTGCGAGACTATGGCAGCATTGTGGGGCCCCTCACGGAACTCACATCCAAAAACCAACCAAAGAAGGTCAACTGGACCCCAGACTGTCAAGCGGCCTTCGAGAAGCTGAAGGCCGCCATGTGCTCCGCCCCTGTGCTCCAGGCCCCCGACTACAGTCGGAAGTTTATCGTCCAGACGGATGCCTCTGACCATGGCATTGGGGCAGTCCTTTCCCAGTTGAACCCCGAAGGACTTGACCAGCCAGTGGCTTTCATCAGCAGGCGACTCCTGGCCCGAGAACAACGCTGGAGCACCATTGAGAGGGAGGCCTTCGCCGTGGTGTGGGCCCTCAAAAAGCTCCGGCCCTATCTCTTCGGCACCCACTTTCGGGTACAGACCGATCACCGGCCCCTGCAGTGGCTAATGCAGATGCGGGGGGAAAACCCGAAGCTACTACGTTGGTCCATCTCCCTGCAGGGGATGGACTTCACTGTGGAACATCGGCCTGGGCAAGACCACGCCAACGCAGATGGCCTGTCACGCTTTTTCCGCCTTGACGAGGAGAGTCCCCAAGAGGATGGGTGACTCTCCCCGCCTTCAGCTGGGGGGGACGCATGTTGGACAGGCCACATGAAGGGCTTGCTCCCTCCCCGCACGACCAGGCCCGAGCCCGGCTCCTCAGGTGTTACACGCAACCACTACCCGTTTCTCGTCTCCTATGGGACCCCTGCCCCTGAACATCTCCACCTCATGGGCCCGATCCCCTACCGGCCCTCTCGCCCGGCCTGGGCGCCATCTTGGACACAGCACCACGAGGCCGCGTGGCCTCCGATCGACCCTAACCCTGGGCCTGGCCAGGCCCCGACATCCCGGCACCACCATCCACCCAGGAGGTGAGCGGACTACTTGGCAGGTCAATGGGAGAGAGAGGTGTCGATGGCTCTCCCCCGCCAAGTGCCGATCGCCCCCAGCTCCCCCAGGCGCTGGCTCCACCCCCCTGCTGGGTGTCTGGACTCCCTCATCCCGGACCTCCCGACCTCCACGTGCGAGGGTCCGGACATCAAAGGGCGCCAGACCTATAACTGGGGCAGCTCCAGAGCAGGAAGGCAGTTGTATCCTGGAGTCGAGAGACGCAGTGAAGAACTCATCCTTGACGGACTACTGGCGCTGCCGTAGCCCTGCCTTGCGAACTATCGTCCTGCCTGCTGGCGCTGCCGCAACCTTCTGAAACCTTCATCGTCGTCGGGACCTGCTGGCGTGGCCGCGGACCGTTTGTAACCTCCACCTTCATCGGGACCTGCTGGCTCCGCCGCGGCCCGATCATCGAGAACGCCGAGCTCGAGGATTGTGAGCTATTTCATCTACCACCATATCCACCAGATTGGTAACGAGACTGTCCCGCTACCCCCTTACCCAACCAGGAGACTAAACTAGAGGGGACCCCGGAGTCCAGACCTCCTTGTACCATTTCACCGTACCTAAAGAATTGCTTATAAAGTAACGTTGAACCTTATCCTTGTGTGGTGTACGTCTGTGGGGGGGAAGTTACTTGTCTGTACGATCGCTGGAGACGGCTCTCCCCGGAGACCTCTCCCTCTCTCCTCGGCCGACCCTCCCGGTCCGTCTAACAGTCCCCTATGCTCCCAGGCCCCTATGCTCCCAGGCCCCTATGCTCCCAGGCCCCTATGCTCCCAGGCCCCTATGCTCCCAGGCTTTATGCTCCCAGGCTCCTATGCTCCCAGGTTCCTATGCTCCCAGGTTCAAATGCTCCCAGGCCCCTATGCTCCCAGGCCCCTATGCTCCCAGGCCCCTATGCTCCCAGGCCCATATGCTCCCAGGCTCCTATGCTCCCAGGCTCCTATGCTCCCAGGCTCTTATGCTCCCAGGCTCTTATGCTCCCAGGCTCTTATGCTCCCAGGTTCCTATGCTCCCAGGCTCCTTTGCTCCCAGGCTCCTATGCTCCCAGGCTCCTATGCTCCCAGGCTCCGTTGCTCCCAGGCTCCTATGCTCCCAGGCCCCTATGCTCCCAGGCTCCTATGCTCCCATGCTCCCAGGCTCTTATGCTCCCAGGCTACTATGCTCCCAGGTTCCTATGCTCCCAGGTTCATATGCTCCCAGGCCCCTATGCTCCCAGGCCCCTATGCTCCCAGGCTCTTATGCTCCCAGGCTCCTATGCTCCCAGGTTCCTATGCTCCCAGGTTCCTATGCTCCCAGGCCCCTATGCTCCCAGGCCCCTATGCTCCCAGGTTCCTATGCTCCCAGGCTCTTATGCTCCCAGGCTCTTATGCTCCCAGGTTCCTATGCTCCCAGGCTCCCATGCTCCCAGGCTCCTATGCTCCCAGGCTCCTATGCTCCCAGGCTCCTATGCTCCCAGGCTCCTAGGCTCCCATGCTCCCAGGCTCCTATGCTCCCAGGTTCCAATGCTCCCAGGCTCTTATGCTCCCAGGCTCTTATGCTCCCAGTTTCCTATGCTCCCAGGCTCTTCTGCTCCCAGGCTCCTATGCTCCCAGGCTCCTATGCTCCCAGGCCCCTATGCTCCCAGGCCCCTATGCTCTCAGGCCCCTATGCTCTCAGGCCCCTATGCTCCCAGGCTCTTATGCTCCCAGGCTCCTATGCTCCCAGGTTCCTATGCTTCCAGGTTCCTATGCTCCCAGGCCCCTATGCTCCCAGGCCCCTATGCTCCCAGGCCCCTATGCTCCCAGGCTCTTATGCTCCCAGGCTCCTATGCTCCCAGGCTCCTTTGCTCCCAGGCTCCCATGCTCCCAGGCTCCTATGCTCCCAGGCTCCTATGCTCCCAGGCCCCTATGCTCCCAGGCTCCCATGCTCCCATGCTCTCAGGCTCCTATGCTCCCAGGCTCCTATGCTCCCAGGCTCCTATGCTCCCAGGCTCCTATGCTCCCAGGCCCCTATGCTCCCAGGCCCCTATGCTCCCAGGCTCCCATGCTCCCAGGCTCTTATACTCTCAGGCTCCTATGCTCCCAGGCTCCTATGCTCCCAGGTTCCCATGCTCCCAGGTTCCTATGCTCCCAGGATCCTATAATCCCAGGCCCCTATGCTCCCCGGCCCCTATGCTCCCAGGCCCCTATGCTCCTAGAGGCCTATTATTTCAGTCCCCTATACACCAATACCCCTATACTCCCAATATTCCCATGCTCCCAGGCCCTATGCTACTATACTCCCAGGCTCCTATGCTCCCATGCTCCCAGGTTCCTATGCTCCCATGTTCCTATGCTCCCAGGTTCCTATGCTCCCAGGCTCCCATGCTCCCAGGCTCCTATGCTCCCATGCTCCCAGGCTCCTATGCTCCCAGGCTCCCATGCTCCCAGGCTCCTATGCTCCCAGGCTCCTATGCTCCCAGGCTCCTATGCTCCCAGGCTCCTATGCTCCCATGCTCCCATGCTCCCAGGCTCCCATGCTCCCATGCTCCCAGGCTCCTATGCTCCCAGGTTCCTATGCTCCCAGGTTCCTATGCTCCCAGGCTCCTATGCTCCCATGCTCCTATGCTCCCAGGTTCCTATGCTCCCAGGCCCCTATGCACCCAGGTTCCTATGCTCCTATGCTCCCAGGTTCCTATGCTCCCAGGCTCCCATGCTCCCAGTTTCCTATGCTCCCATGCTCCCATGCTCCCAGGCTCCTATGCTCCCAGGTTCCTATGCTCCCAGGCCCCTATGCTCCCAGGCCCCTATGCTCCCAGGCCCCTATGCTCCCAGGTTCCTATGTTCCCAGGCCCCTATGCTCCCAGGCTCCTATGCTGCCAGGCTCCTATGCTCCCAGGCTCCTATGTTCCCAGGCCCCTATGCTCCCAGGCTCCTATGCTCCCATGCTCCCAGGCTCCCATGCTCCCAGGCTCCTATGCTCCCATGATCCCAGGCTCCCATGCTCCCAGGCTCCTATGCTCCCAGGTTCCTATGCTCCATGGCCCCTATGCTCCCAGGCCCCTATGCTCCCAGGCCCCTATGCTCCCAGGCTCCTATGCTCCCAGGCTCCTATGCTCCCAGGCTCCTATGTTCCCAGGCCCCTATGCTCCCAGGCTCCTATGTTCCCAGGCCCCTATGCTCCCAGGCTCCTATGTTCCCAGGCCCCTATGCTCCCAGGCTCCTATGCTCCCAGGTTCCTATACTCCCAGGCTCTTTTACTCCCAGGCCCCTATGCTCCCAGGCCCCTATGCTCCCAGGCCCCTATGCTCCCAGGCCCCTATGCTCCCAGGCTCCTATGCTCCCAGGCTCCTATGCTCCCAGGCCCCTATGCTCCCAGGCCCCTATGCTCCCAGGCTCCTATGCTCCCAGGTTCCTATACTCCCAGGCTCTTTTACTCCCAGGCTCCTATGCTCCCAGGCCCCTATGCTCCCAGGCCCCTATGCTCCCAGGCGCCTATGCTCCCAGGCTCCCATGCTCCCAGGCTTCTATACTCTCAGGCTCCTATGCTCCCAGGCTCCCATGCTCCCAGGCTCCTATGCTCCCAGGTTCCTATGCTCCCAGGCCCCTATGCTCCCCGGCCCCTATGCTCCGAGGCTCCTATGCTCCCAGGCCCCTATGCTCCCAGGCCCCTATGCTCCCAGGCCCCTATGCTCCCAGGCTCCTATGATCCTATGCTTCAGGCTCCTATGATCCGAGGCTCCTATGCTCCCAGGTTCCTATGCTCCCAGGTTCCTATGCTCCCAGGCTCTTATGCTCCCAGGCCCCTATGCTCCCAGGCTCCTATGCTCCCAGGCTCCTATGCTCCCAGGCTCCTATGCTCCCAGGCTCCTATGCTCCCAGGCTCCTATGCGCCCAGGCTCCTATGCTCCCAGGTTCCTATGCTCCCAGGCCCCTATACTCCCAGGCCCCTATGCTCCCAGGCCCCTATGCTCCCAGGCTCCTATGCTCCCAGTCTCCTTTGCTCCGAGGCTCCTATGCTCCCAGGCTCCTATGCTCCCAGGCTCCTATGCTCCTATGCTCCCAGGCTCCTATGCTCCCAGGCCCCTATGCTCCCAGGCCCCTATGCTCCCAGGCTCCTATGCTCAGAGGCTCCTATGCTCCCAGGTTCCTATGCTCCCAGGCCCCTTTGCTCCCAGGCTCCTATGCTCCCAGGTTCCTATGCTCCCAGGTTCCTTTGCTCCCAGGTTCCTATGCTCCCAGGCTCCTATGCTCTCAGGCTCCTATGCTCCCAGGCTCCTATGCTCCCAGGCTCCTATGCTCCCAGGCCCCTATGCTCCCAGGCTCCTCTGCTCCCAGGCCCCTATGCTCCCAGGCTCCTATGCTACCAGGCTCCTATGCTCCCAGGCCCCTATGCTGGTGATAGTGGGGTACTCTCTCTCTAGAAACCCCATTCTGTGAGGCGCCTGTGCTCCTTGGGCCCCATTCTGTGAGGCGCCTGTGCTCCTCGGGCCCCATTCTGTGAGGCGCCTGTGCTCCTCGGGCCCCATTCTCTGAGGCCCCTGTGCTCCTCGGGCCCCATTTTCCGGGGGCCCTATTCTCCTCTGGCCCCTTTGTACCTGAAGGTCCTGTGCTCTTGGCCCCACGAGTGCTTGGGGTGGAGTGAGTGCCACGGATGTAGGCGCTAGGCTGCCACTGGCTGCCGCGTGTAGTGAGGGGCCCCACATTCATAACTTTCTTGTTACTGTTTGTTTTCTTCTCACCTCTTCCTTTTGCTGTTGTGTTCATTTGTGTTTGTATAAAGTGAGCCCCTATATGCAGAAGTCCAGTCTGCTGGCGCCGCGAGCCTCCCTGCCCTGCAGGTCTCGCAGTGCTAGCTCTGGGCTTCGAGGCGCTGCGAGCCTCCCTGCCCTGCAGGCCTCGCGGCGCTAGCTCTGGGCTCCGAGGCGCCGCGAGCCTCCCTGCCCTGCAGGTCTCGCAGTGCTAGCTCTGGGCTCCGAGGCGCTGCGAGCCTCCCTGCCCTGCAGGCCTCGCAGCGCTAGCTCTGGGCTCTGAGGCGCTGCGAACCTCCTTTGCCGTGCAGGCCTCTCGGCGCTAGCTCTGGGCTCCGAGGCGCCGCGAGCCTCCCTGCCCTGCAGGCCTCGCAGCGCTAGCTCTGGGCTTCGAGGCGCTGCGAGCCTCCTTGCCCTGCAGGCCTCGCGGCTCTAGCTCTGGGCTTCGAGGCGCTGCGAGCCTCCTTGCCCTGCAGGCCTCGCAGCGCTAGTTCTGGGCTCTGAGGCGCTGCGAGCCTCCTTGCCCTGCAGGCCTCGCGGCTCCATCTCTGGGCTCCGAGGCGCTGCGAGCCTCCTTGCCTTGCAGGCCTCTCGGCGCTAGCTCTGGGCTCCAAGGCGCGCGAGCCTCTTTGCCGTGCAGGCCTCGCGGCGCTAGCTCTGGGTTACGAGTCGCTGCAAGCCTCCTTGCCCTGCAGGCCTCGCTGCGCTAGCTCTGGGCTCCGAGGCGCTGCGAGCCTCCTTGCCCTACAGGCCTCGCGGCGCTAGCTCTGGGTTACGAGTCGCTGCAAGCCTCCTTGCCCTGCAGGCCTCGCTGCGCTAGCTCTGGGCTCCGAGGCGCTGCGAGCCTCCTTGCCCTGCAGGCCTCGCGGCTGTAGCTCTGGGCTCCGAGGCGCTGCGAGCCTCCTTGCCCTGCAGGCCTCGCGGCGCTAGCTCTTGGCTCCGAGGCGCTGCGAGCCTCCTTGCCCTGCAGGCCTCGCGGCTCTAGCTCTGGGCTCTGAGGCGCTGCGAGCCTCCTTGCCCTGCAGGCCTAACGGCTCTAGCTCTGGGCTCCGAGGCGCGCCAGCCTCTCTGCAGGGCCAACTCTAGGCATGTGCAAGCTGTGCACCTGCACAGGGCCACCAAACCCCAGGGGCCACCATGCCAATATATATCCTTAATATATTAATCCTCTGAGGATGGATACATATTTGCGTGGTGGCCCCTGGCAGGGATTTGGCGGCCTCCGGCTCTGTTCCACTTCTAAACTCCCTGACCCCCTCCCCTAAAACTGGCCTGCGTGCTCCGCCCCGCCCGGACCCCCTCATCCTGGCCCCCTACCTACGCTCCCTGCCCAGGGCCACCATGAGCCTAGAGCCGGCCCTGCTCCCTGCCCTGCAGGCCTCGTGGCTCTAGCTCTGGGCTCCGAGGCGCTACGAGCCTCCTTGCCCTGCAGGCCTCGCGGCGCTAGCTCTGGGCTCCGAGGCGCTGCGAGCCTCCCTGCCCTGCAGGCCTCGCGGCGCTAGCTCTGGGCTCCGAGGCGCTGCGAGCCTCCCTGCCCTGCAGGCCTCGCGGCGCTAGCTCTGGGCTCCGAGGCGCTGCGAGCCTCCCTGCCCTGCAGGCCTCACGGCTCTAGCTCTGGGCTCCGAGGCGCTGCCAGCCTCCTTGCCCTGCAGGCCTCGCGGCTCTAGCTCTGGGCTCCAAGGCGCGCCAGCCTCCTTGCCCTGCAGGCCTCGCGGCGCTAGCTCTGGATTACGAGTCGCTGCACGGACACTAAGTTTCTCTCTTCTGTCTCCACAGGTCTGGTGGAAATCTGCCTGATGCACCCCCTGGACGTGGTGAAGACCAGGTAAGGAGTGTCGACTCTGGCGGCCCCCCAGGCCCAAGGCGAGGGGAAGCGCTCTTAGATGCTAAATGAATAATATTTAGAAAGGTTCTTGAGTTATCAGCTATTGTCCTCCCCTTGACAAACCCCCTCTGCTCAGGACTAATCAATCTAAGTAATCAATGAGATGCACAAAGGGAAGGATCCTTATCCTCTTTAGGGATTAGACATATCAAAGCTTTCAAAAAAGAACCTCGAGCTTCATTGCAAGAAACAACATGTTGAAATAAGGTGAGAAGATGAGGCAAAAGAATATGGGAGAAACAAGAATAAACTTCAGCAGTGAGGCCATCAGGGCCAGGATCCTTATCTTTAGGTAACTTAGATAAAGCGGATTTGATCTCGGAGAGGGGTATCTCATTTGAGTCTAAGGTGGAATCAGAGGGAGAGGATTCAGGGGTGTATCAAGTTTTATAAAATTCTGTGAAACATTGTAATAATTCCTCATCTTTGAAACGATCTACACCACACTCATCAGTAATCTTCACAATTCTAGAACTTTGAGATTTGACCTTCATATAGTTCACTAGCAATTTGCCGGCTCTGTTAGGGCCTCCATAAAATTTTGAGTTAATTTTCAATAATGTTCCAGAAGCGTCCTCTGCAGATTTCCTATTAAAAGCCTCGTTTGCCTGAGCCACATTTTTTAGGGTATCAGCATTATTAGATGAAAAGTATGCATGTTCCAGTTTCTTAATGGAAGATAAGATAGATGCGGATTCTTTACGGTATTGTTTCTTTTTGTTAGTGACGTAATCTATAATAAATCCCCTAGCAGTCGCATTAAAAGCATCCCATGTGGTATCAAAGGGCATATCAGGACTAATGTTGAGAAGAAAAAATTCTGAAATGAAATCCTTAAAGCGTCCAAAAAAACAAGGGATCCTTGCGAAGGTAGTTATTAAATCGCCAACGGCGGGATTTAGAAGACTGGGAAGAAAGATCTAAATTAATAAGGACAGGAGCGTGATTGGAAATCAAATTGGAACCAATTTCAGCATGCGATAAGTTGGGGAGAAGAAGTGGGCTCCGAAAAATATAGTCAATTTGAGATGTAGAAGTATGAGTCGGGGAAAAGAATGTAAATTCCGAAGAGTCCGGATTGAAAACTCTCCATGCGTCTACCAACCCTGTAGAGTGTACCGGAAGAGGCTTTCCTGACAATAAATGGATCAAGAATCTGATTACAGTCACCCCCCACAACGAGATTAGAGTCAGAGCATGCAGGAAGTGTGTGCGACATGGATTGCCAGAATTGGGGGTCGATGCCTGTGGGACTGTAAATATTAGGGAGAGAAATACGTGAACCATTGATGAGGGTCTGGGGAAGGAGCCAACGCCCTTCGGTGTCCTTCTCCTCACTCTCCGCAGTAAGGGAAAGGGACTTATGAAATAGTATCACCACTCCGCTCTTTCTATCCCTAGATGGGGAACTGTAGACAGCACCGACCCATTGCTTTTTAAGGGGATTCAGATCATTATCATTAGGGTGCGTTTCCTGTAACATAGCAATTTTACATTGTAATTTTGAAAGATGCGTAAGAACTTGCTGTTTCTTAATTGGATTATGTAAACCTTTTACATTCCATTAAATAATTTGGACATCATCAGTCATAGCAATGGGGAAAGAAACATAAACAATAACATAGCACTGTGAGGGTTATCAGTGACATGAGCACTGTCAAATGCAAGAGTAAACTGTTGAAGAACTCTAATAACAGACAATGACCTACTGTCCAAAAAGAAGACGAAACGTGTCGAACATATGGGTGAACCATATAAACCCAGAGAGGACAAGTCCAAGCAGTGACAACATTATTATTCATGGCCCTCCAAAGTCCATATATAAACAACAAGAATCCACCAAATGGGGTGAAGTGTTCCCTACAATGGTGGGGAGCACAAAGTGTTTTTAAAATACCCCTCACACACCAAAAGGACCCTTGGTGCCATGCTTCATCATTGGAGTCTTTGCACCCCTCTACGGGATGCGGCGTGCTACGACCTATGGCTACGCGGGAGCACTGATGTTTTGACTATGCGTGGTGCATGTGGGGATTGGGTGTGAGTTTGTGGTGAGGTAATGTGAGTATGTGAATGTTTTTTTAAAATACCTGGCTCGTGGGGTAGGTCAGAATAAATTTAGTGAGCCCCCAGGCTGGTACTATTAAAATGGGTGCAGGATGAGGTAATAGTGTGATACTAAGCACAATACCTCTATGGGTGCGTCAACATGTTTCGGAGATCAACTCCTTCTTCAGGACGGGGTGCACCACACCCCACCTTACTCACGTTTTATTAAAAAATTAGTGTATAATACAGAAAAGTGAAAAGTAGTACTATAATGTTCCTACTGATTGAATAAAGTTACGCTAATATGCAAGTAACCTAGAAGGAAAAAAGAAGACCACGTTTTGTAGAAATCAACTCCTTATTATTTACACAGGATATGGTGACCTGAAAAGATAAATAGTGGGGGTCACTAGACATTAACAATGTCATTCTACTAGTGCAGGTGACCCTGTGGAAAAAAGGACAAAATACAGTACAAACACACACATAACATAAAGCACACTGTCTAGGGTGTTAGATTCCTTGTGCCTGAGGGAACATAACTTTATGAAGTGGAAGAATCTAGTATTTGAGGGTAAAGAGACATACTTTTTGTCTTGGGTACAGTGCCCCATGAGCCTTCAAGAACGTTGGAGGTCAGGCTGGCCCAATGGCTCCTACAAGATAATGCATATTACAGTGATTATATGCATATGGGAGTTCCGTTTCTGTGGTAATCTGGTCCGAATGGTCAGTCCCGCCCATGTGGTGTACCTCCTTGTGTCTCAGGTGCGCGCATGCGCGGTTGTGTGGTACGAGCCGCCCATGCGCTTGATGTAGACAATCAGTACTTTTATAGAGCTCGCTACTCACCTGTGCGGGTCTCAACGCGCTGACGGGAAGGGGGTGCTGCTACTGCTCGAATAGCCAGGTCTAGAGGTGTTTCCTGAAGGTGAGATGGTCCTGGGTCAGTCGTAGGTGTGCAGGGAGGGAGTTCCATGATTTGGCCGCCAGGTAGGAGAACGATCTTCCTCCGGTGGTGGTTCTGCGAATCCATGGACGGTGGCGAGGGCGAGGCTGGCGGAGCATAGCTGGCGGGTTGGTGTTTAGAACGTGAGGCGGTTGTTGATGTATTCGGGGCCCATGTTGTGGAGAGCTTTGTGTGCGTGGGTGAGGAGCCTGAACGTGATCCTCTTGTTGACAGGGTGCCAGTGCATGTCTCTCAGGTGGGCTGATATGTGGCTGTGGCGGGGGATGTCGAGGATGAGTCGGGCAGATGCATTCTGGATGCGCTGGAGTCTTTTCTGCAGTTTGGCTGTGGTTCCAGCGTAGAGGGCGTTCCGTAGTCCAGTCGGCTGGTGACGAGAGCCTGGGTGACCGTCTTTCTGGTTTCTGTGGGGATCCACCGGAAGATCTTTCGGAGCATGCGCAGGATGTTGAAGCATGAGGATGAGATGGCGTTGACTTGCTTGGTCATCGTGAGGGAGGAGTCCAGGATGAATCCCAGGTTGCGTGCGTGGTCCGTGGGTTTCGGTGCGGAGCCCAGCTCTGTGGACCACCAGGAATCGTCCCAGGCCAATGGGGATGGTCCGAGGATGAGGACCTCCGTCTTGTCTGAGTTCAGTTTCAGATGGCTGAGTTTCATCCATTCTGCGACTTTCTTCATTCCTTCCTGGAGGTGAGTTTGGCGGCGGCTGGGTCTTTGGTGAGGGAGAGTATTAGCTGGGTGTCGTTGGCGTATGAGATGATGTTGAGGTTGTGTTTGCGTGCGATGGCGGCGAGGGGGCTCATGTAGATGTTGAAGAGGGTAGGGCTGAGCGAGGAGCCTTGAGGTACGCCGTAGATGATCTCGGTGGTTGTGGAGCGGAAGGGGGGGGGAGGAGAACTCGCTGGGTTCTGTCGGGGAGGAACAAGGTGATCCCGTCCAGGGCCTTTCCTTGGATCCCAGTATTGTGGAGGCGGGTTATTAGGGTGCGATGACAGACAGTGTCGAAGGTGGCTGAGAGGTCTAGGAGGATGAGAGCGGCAGTTTCCCCGTCGTCGAGCAGGGTCCTGATGTCGTCGGTGGCTACGATGAAGGCTGTCTCGGTGCTGTGGTTGGCTCGGAATCCGGACTGGGATGGGTCGAGGGATCCGTTTGCCTCGAGGAATGCAGTCAGCTGTTTATTGACGGTCTTCTCGATGACTTTTGCAGGGAAGTGGAGAAGAGAGATGGGGCGGAAGTTCTTGAGGTCTTTGGGGTCCACTGTGGGTTTCTTCAGTAGGGCGTTGATTTCTGCATGCTTCCAGCTCTCTGGGAAGGTGGCAGATGTGAAGGAGTTGTTTATGACGTTCCGGAGTTGGGGTGCGATGATGGTGTCGGCTTTGTTGAAGATGTGGTGAGGGCATGGGTCTGAGGGTGAACCGGAGTGGATGGCGTTCATCACGTGGGTGGTGTCTTCAGTGCTGATGGGAGTCCAAGCATTGACGGTGGTGGTAGGGGGCATTGGTCGGGTGGCTGGAGGCGGTGTCTGGGCGCCGAAGCTGTTGTGTATATCGGTGATCTTGCAGTGGAAGAACGTGGCGAGGGAGTTGCAGAGGTCTTGCGATGGTGTGATGTTGTTGCTGCTGGCACTTTGGTTGGAGAGCTCTTTTACGATGCTGAAGAGTTCCTTGCTGTTGTGTGTGTTGTTGTCCAGCCGCTCTTTGAACGATGTCCTTTTGGTGGTGCGGATCAGCTGGTGGTGTTTGCGTGTGGCGGTCTTGAGGGCTGTAAGGTTTTCTGTCGTCTGTTCGTGGCGCCAGGCTTTCTCGAGGGTACTGCAGGATTTCTTTGAATCTTTAAGGTCGTCGGTGAACCTTGTGGCTCTCCTGTTGCCAGGCTTGCCTGGAGGGATCTTCAGTGGTGCAAGGGCATCAGCGCAGTTGGTTAGCCACTGTGTGAGGTTGTGGGCTGCGGCGTTGGTGTCTGTAGTGTCGGTTGGTGGGCTCTGGCTCAGTGCTTTGGTTAGCTGGTCGGTGGTTACTTTGCTCCAGCATCTGCTGGGGATCTGTTGCGGGCGGTGGTGGGATGTCGCCTTCTTGAAGGCGAAATGGATGCAGCTGTGGTCGGTCCAGTGTAGTCCGGAGGAGTGGCTGAAGGTGACGTGGCCGCTGGCGGAGAAGATGGGTTTGAGCGTGTGGGCGGCGTAGTGGGTGGGGGGTGTTCACCAGTTGCTTGAGTCCAAGGTTGGCGAGGTTGTCCAGCAGGGTGGTGGTGTTGCTGTCGTAGTTCTTCAGGTGGAAGTTCAGGTCCCCTAGGAGGATGTAGTCTGGTGAGGCGAGGGCGTGCAGGCTGATGAAGTGGGCGATGGCTTCACTGAATTGTGTGCTTGGCCCGGGGGTCTGTAGCTGAGGGTTCCTCTGAGGGTGGTCTTGGGGTCGGTGTGGATCTGGAAGTGTAGGTGTTCTGCAGCGGTGAGGGTGTCATCAGAATTGGTTGTGACGCTGATGGTGTTCCTGTAGATGATGGCGAGTCCTCCTCCGGTTTGGTTGACACGGTCCTTCCGGGTGATCTTGTAGCCGTCCGGGATGGCTATGGCAATGTCGGGGGCTGAGGAGGCGTTCATCCAAGTTTCCGTGAGGAAGGCGACGTCTGGCGCTGTTGTGTCGAGGAGGTCCCAGAGTTCAACGCCGTGTTTGTGGACGGAGCAGATGTTGAGCAGGATGCACTTGAGGTGGTTGTTGTTGCTTGGTCCGCAGGGTGGGGTGCTGGTACGGAGGCAGGTGAATTTGCAGGCTTGGCAGGTGAATGGTATACTGTAGAAAGGTTGTTCCAGCAATGGCCCTAATTACCCAAGAGTGATGTACATCCTTTTACTTTAAAACAAGTGACAGAAATATAAACAACATATTTTCATTTTATTTCTTATTTTATTCGAATTTTATATATTTTTTTCTTGTTATTCAATATAAAACATGTTATCACAAATGCACTTTTTATAAATATTTTTTCTCAGAAGACATGATTTTTAGCAAGTATATACAAATGTCACAAAAGAGTTATAAATACACATGACTCAAAAATTGAAAAGAAACACCACCTGATATCATATACACAAACTCATAATCCACACACCCTCACATCCAAGCTTCATTCACACCACACCAATAAATGAAAATGGAAGAACTGAGTCTGAATTGGCACGATCTCAACGCCAATATTAGAGTCTCAAAAGGAATTCTGAAACCCCTGCACCAGGTCGACGCGCGTTTCGGCGGCTCTAGGCCACCTTCCTCAGGACCTTCTTACAGATTCCTTCAAGATATCAGGGGACGTTCAAAAATAAGTATCTCTTGATTCCTATTTCTTAAATCCTATTGTCATCAAGGAGAGACGATTTGGAGAGACGGGATATATATAGGGCACCAATTATGGGTACCACATAGTTGATACTGAGAGATGGAATAACATTTTTTAGTGGAAGGTTCCTTGGGTGAGCTTCGGGGTGGCTCTGTAGCAGGCGGGCGGTCGGCCGGTGTTGAGTGCGTGGAGGGCGGCGGGTTCGTATCTAAGTCGGGTGTTGCGGCTCCAGCGGGGGCCAGGGGTTCTGGCAATGGGCGCGGTCCAGGCACGGACGGGCGCAGACAGGCTTGCCTTTGGCGCGCCTTCGGCACGCCAGCGGCGCGGTCGCTGCACTGCCTCCATATGATGGGCAGTGGGAGGGAGGAGCAGCTGGGAGGCGGAAACAAAGGGGGCAGGGCCGCAGGGGACGGAGTGGCGGGAACAGCGAGGCGGGGAGCGGGAGGTTGATCGGAAGGCAAAAGGGAGGTGGGGCACAAGAAAAGCAAGATACAGTGGCAGAAATACAGCGAGGACACACAGATGGGGCAAGATAGATGGAGCAGAGATTAAACAGAAGCAACAGAATTTAAACAATACAAGCAGCGCAAGGGGAGACAAAACGCGAAGGGGGAAGCCAAGACAAAACCGGGCACAGCAGCAGGGGTAGCATCACACAGGAGGACCGTGTGGTGGCTGGGTCAAGGGACAGCAACCAACATACGTGTCACTACAAGTACATGTAGCAGGGATCGAGGCCCACACAAGGGGGTACATAGGAAGAAGCTTCTTGACTGCACCGGTGGGCAAAAGGTTTCTAGAAGGACCCGAAAGGAGTGCCCCCCCAAGGAGGGTGCCAGGGCCGACATAGAACCGTAACCCGTGCAGATCCCAAGGATTGCCCCCCCCCCCCCAAGGAGGGTGCCAGTGCCGACATAGAACCGTACCCCGTGCAGACTCCAAGGATTGCCCCCCCCCCCCAGGAGGGTGCCAGTGCCGACATAGAACCGTACCCCGTGCAGACTCCAAGGATTGCCCCCCCCCCCCAAGGAGGGTGCCAGGGCCGACATAGAACCGTAACCCGTGCAGATCCCAAGGATTGCCCCTCCAAGGAGGGTGCCAGTGCCGACATAGAACCATTCCCCGTGCAGACTCCAAGGATTGCCCCCCCCCCCCAAGGAGGGTGCCAGTGCCGACATAGAACCGTACCCCGTGCAGACTCCAAGGATTGCCCCCCCCCCCCCAAGGAGGGTGCCAGTGCCGACATAGAACCGTAACCCGTGCAGATCCCAAGGATTGCCCCTCCAAGGAGGGTGCCTGGGCCGACAAAGAACCGTACCCCGTGCAGATCCCAAGGATTATCCCCCCAAGGAGGGTGCGAGGGCCGACAAAGAACTGTACCCCATGCAAACTCCAAGGATTGTCCCCCCAAGGAGGGTGCCAGGGCCGACAAAGAACCGTACCCCATGCAAACTCCAAAGATTGTCCCCCCAAGGAGGGTGCCAGGGCCGACAAAGAACCGTACCCTGTGCAGACTCCAAGGATTGTCCCCCCAAGGAGGGTGCCAGGGCCGACATAGAACCGTACCCTGTGCAGACTCCAAGGATTGCCCCCCCCCCCCCCCAAGGAGGGTGCCAGGGCCGACATAGAACTGTAATCCTTGCAGACCCCACTGATGAAGGAACTCCTCGAGGCCTCCCCGGGGCCACCGTACATTCATCAAGCTTAGCACCGCGTTTCGAAGTCCTGAGACATTGCGTCGGAGCGTAGGGAAGCTGTAAGCCCTCATCATACCGGAGCCATGCCTGCAGACACACGGACAGGGCGGTCATGATGACCAACGCACGCACAGGTTCCATGTTCACGGGGACACCGCGCACTATTGCTCTGCATATTCTTTCATACAAAAATAAAGACTGTAATACTCAGAAATAGAGCTGCATATGATCTCTTCTCCTTTTGATATCGACGTAACCCTTTTTATTGCGATTGTGCATCTATTATCAGAGATGGTTCTATTATTCCACAGGAACCTTTGTTTCTGTTTCGAATCGACGCAGAGCGCGTGATCCCCACAAAGATTCACGCTGCAGATTGAAGGGGTACTCACCTGTGCCAGCAGTTTTGCAGCTTGAAGGTTTTTAGGTCGAGCTATTTATAGCTCTGAACTATTGTAGTGAAACAAACACTTTGACCAAGAGGATTCCAAGCCAGATTCCTCCCAATGCATGTTGTCTACTGAAGCGTGACGCTTCGCCAGGCGCGCGCTTGGCCTCACTCACACCCCATATGCTTTCACTCCCACTCGCTTGCTCCCCTGCTCCCCCGCCCCCCCCCCCCACTCGACTTTTGTTATTTTGCTTAGAGGCCCACCAACTATAAGTTGTTAAGATGGCTCAATGAGTTAATGCATACATTAGCGCGATGAAGAAAACGGGCATCGCTAGGCTAAACTCCTTAATACATAAATAATTATACATCTGCTTGTCATCTCGTGGTTAAAGGTTCTAATCCAAGTGATTGAGGTCCATCCTTTACTCCTCACAAGCGTTTAAAAAAAATATATAATATAGTAGTAGGAGTTTGTAAAGTGCTTTATGTAAACATTACTAAAGTTGATTTAATTACTAATAAATGGCATTAGGCTTTTCAAGATCGCAGCATCGAGAGGCGAACTCCACACATGCACTTCCGGCAGCATAGTACTACATCAAAAATACGGAGTCCCATTGCATGAAAAGTTTACAGTTGTTCACCTCCAAATTTGCAAAAAAAAAAAATGATGCAGTTGGCAGTACTGAGATTACCATTTTAGCGCGGTGCTAATCCTCGTGCTTTGGTGCAGAGGTGAGTCCGGCTGGCTTACTTTATGTGATATTTATACTCGAGATAAACCCTTCAATACAAGTTACATTGCGTAAACTGATTTTCTTTTATTACAAAGGTTACAAGGATGAATACTAAGCAGTAATCGCTTGTTTTGATATCATCAGCAGAAGCCGGCTGACCGTGGTGGTGCCCTACAAAGACTGTCAGCGTGCCTCTTCCCCTCTCTATGTGATGGTCCCCTGCTCCCCCGCCCCCCCCACCCCCTTCCCCCTCGCACACCACCATGCTCCTTCCCTCCCTCCCACTCGCTCACTCCCCTGCTCCCCCCCCAACCCCTACCCGACTTGAAAGGAAGCCTCGCACACCACCATTTGTGTCACATACAGTCAAACACGCGCTCTGCAGGTCACCATTTGCCGCTAGCGCTTTCATCCCTATCAATACCCCTCTCTCTCTCGCCTCCTGTCTCTCCCCCCTCTCTCTCACGCTCAATTCTTCCCTCCTCTCATTTACTCTCCCTCACACACTTGCTTATGTTTACTCTCCCTCCTTCCCCCCTCCTGTATCCTCTCCCTCCAAGCCCATGGCCTCTCATTAATGCCCACTTATCTTCACTTGGCCTGCTGCTTCTTAATCGAGTGCGCTTAATTTACCTCTGATTTTTTCTCTCACTCGCCCTTTCTCTCTCTCTCCCTCTTCACAGCCCTCTCTCTCATTAATCTTCCACTGTCTCTCAGTCTTGTTAATAAGACATGCTGCTGTTTTCTTTCTTTCTACCCTCCTTTTCTCTTCTCTCATTTTCTTCTCCCCTTCAATGTTTTCTCTCCCTCGCTAATCGCTACGCCTTTCACCACCTTTCTTTTTTTCCTTCATCTCATCTTTCATTCTCTGTCTCGTTATCTTTCCCTCGTCTCTCTTTCCTTCCCATTCCCTTTGTGTAATATCCGCCGGTTTCTTTCAGTCTTGTTTGTGTTTGTTTTTTATTTAGACACGGAAAAATGAAGTGATTTGCCCAGAATCACAGGGTGCTGCTCAGTTTCAAAACCCGCGGCTCTGGCGTTAGACATCCTACGATTTTATGCAAGAGAGCAGAATCTACTACAGATGAGACAGGGACTCTTTCCCCTTGGCTATGATTTCTGTCGCTTGCTTTCCATTTTTTTCTCCCATGCAATTCAATTTGAGAATGCTTTATTGACAATGCCAGAGCGTTTAAATTTCACAAATAAGGGTATACTTCGCATCCGATTTTAACAGCCCTTTGATGGTGCTTCAAACTTGAAGGTATTTCACCTCTTCCCGCCTCCCTTGAGTTCTTATCAAGAAGTAGACTGCTTTGGATTTACGAAAGTGAAGGCTGGTGTCCCCGTTCTACTTGTACTCGGACAGGTTGTTGAGACGCCTTCCAGGCTGCCTGGCTTCTTGTTATTCACTCCCTCTCTCTCTCTCTCTCTCTCTCACACACACTCTCTC
This sequence comes from Lissotriton vulgaris, assembly GCF_964263255.1. Taxonomy (NCBI): domain Eukaryota; kingdom Metazoa; phylum Chordata; class Amphibia; order Caudata; family Salamandridae; genus Lissotriton; species Lissotriton vulgaris. Next base: position 444,421 of record NW_028254288.1, on the reverse strand, counting down.
TTTCTCTCACACACACACTCTCCCTCTCTCTCTCACACACACACACACTCTCTCTCTCTCACACACACTCTCTCTCTCTCACACACTTTCTCTCACACACACTCTCGCACACACACACACACTCTCGCTCTCACACACACTCTCGCTCTCACACACACTCTCTCTCTCACACACACACTCTCTCACACACTCTCACTCTCTCACACACACACTCTCTCTCTCTCACACACTCTCTCTCTCAAATCGTAAATCATACGTTCTTATATAGCGCCTTTCACCGTAAGGTCTCAAGGCGCTTGCTTTGGGGACCCGTCCTGGTCTTTCCCTGCAAGATTACCCATACTAGGCATCCCCAAGGTGAAGACCAGACATCCCATTGCGGTGGGGCCGTAGTGGAGATTAAGCAAGCTATTGCCCAGAGTTGCAGAGTGTGAACCCACGATTCGAGTAGGCACCGAGGAGAGAATTATCGAGTCCGTGGACATTTTGAGCTCAAGGCCCTGCCGCGTCGGGGATTGAACCTTGGTCCCGGGTCTGACCTCTGCATCAGGGACTGCCTCCTCTAACCGGTGAGCCACACTTCTCCACACACACCCCCTCTCTCACACACACACACACACTATCTCTCTCACACACACATACTCTCGCTCTCACACACTCTCTCTCTCTCACACACACCCTCTCTCACACACACACCCTCTCACACACTCTCTCTCTCTCACACACACATACACTCTCTCACACACACACACTCTCGCTCTCACACACTCTCTCTCTCTCTCACACACCCCCTCTCTCACACACTCTCTCTATCTCTCACACACACACTCTCTCTCTCACACACACACTCTCTCTCTCACACACACACACTCTCTCTCTCACACACACACTCTCTCTGTCACACACACACTCTCTCTCACACACACACACACTCTCTCTCACACACAGTACAGCCTTCTACCGCCACCACTCTACCACTCTCTCCATCAACACTCTACCACTCCATTCGCCACCACTCTATGCGCCACCACCCTATCCACCACCACCCCATCCACCACTTTAGCGCCCACACTCTAGCACCCACACTCTAGCACCACCACTCTACCCGCCCACCACTCTAACCTCAAAATCCACCATCCAAATCCACCATCCAATCACTACTACACCCTCCAAATACACCCTTCGACTTCACCCTCTAGCTCCACCATCCAACTACACCCTCCAACTCAACACTCCAACTCCACCCTCCAACTCCACCCTCCAACTACACCCTACAAATCCACCCTCCCAAAACACCATCCAACTCCACCCTCCAACTCCAACATCCAAATACACCCTACAAATCCACCCTTCAACTACAACTCCACCCTCAAAATCCAACTCCACCCTACAACTCCAACTCCAACCTCCAACTCCAACCTCCAACTCCACCCTCCAACTCCACCCTCCAACTCCACCCTCCAACTCCACCCTCCAACTCCACCCTCCAAATCCACCCTCCAACTACACCATCAAACTACACCATCCAAATCAAAATCCTACATCCAAATCCACCCTCCAAATCCACCCTCCAACCACACCCTCCAACTTCACCCTCCAACTCCACCCTCCAACTCAAACTCAACCCTCCAAATCATCCCTCCAACTCCACCCTCCAACACAACCCCATCAACGCCACAGCACCACTCAACGCCACAGCACCACTCAATGCCACAGCACCACTCAACGCCACAGCACCACTCAGCGCCACAGCACCACTCAGCGCGACAGCACCATTCAGCGCGACAGCACCACTCAGCGCCACAGAATTACTCAATGCCACAGCATTACTCAATGCCACAGCATCACTCAATGCCACAGCATCACTCAATGCCACAGCATCACTCAATGCCACAGCATCACTCAATGCCACAGCATCACTCAGCATCACTCAACGCCACAGAACCACTCAACACCACAGCACCACTCAACACCACTCAATGCCACAGCACCACTCAATGCCACAGCATCATTCAGCGCCACATCATCACTCAGCACCACAGAATCACTCAGCACTCCTCAACGCCACACATCACTCAATGCCACAACACCACTCAACGACACAGCACCACTCAGCGCACAGCATCCCTCAATGCCACAGCATCACTCAACGCCACAGCATCACTCAACGCCACAGAACCACTCAACACCACAGAACCACTCAACACCACAGCACCACTCAACACCACAGCACCACTTAACACCACAGCACCACTCAACACCACACTGGTTTCTGTGGGGATCCACCGGAAGATCTTTCGAAGCATGCGCAGGGTGTTGAAGCATGAGGATGAGATGGCGTTGACTTGCTTGGTCATCGTCAGGGAGGAGTCCAGGATGAATCCCAGGTTGCGTGCGTGGTCCGTGGGTGTCGGTGTGGAGCCCGGCTCTGTGGACCACCAGGAGTCGTCCCAGGCGGATGGGGATTGTCCGAGGATGAGGACCTCCGTCTTGTCTGAGTTCAGTTTCAGACGGCTGAGTTTCATTCATTCCTTCCTGGAGGTTGAGTTTGGCGGAGGCTGGGTCTTTGGTGAGGGAGAGTATTAGCTGGGTGTCGTTGGCGCATGAGATGATGTTGAGGTTGTGTTTGCGTGCGATGACGGCGAGGGGACTCATGTAGATGTTGAAGAGGGTAGGGGTGAGCGAGGAGCCTTGGGGTACGCCCCAGATGATCTCGGTGGTTGTGGAGCGGATGGGGGGGGGAGAACTCGCTGGGTTATGTGGGAATGGAACAAGGTGATCCAGTCCAGGGCCTTTCCTTGGATCCCAGTATTGTGGAGGCGGGTTATTAGGGTGCGATGACAGACGGTGTCGAAGGTGGCTGAGAGGTCTAGGAGGATGAGAGCGGCAGTTTCCCCGTCGTCGAGCAGGGTCCTGATGTCGTCGGTGGCTACGATGAAGGCTGTCTCGGTGCTGTGGTTGGCTCGGAATCCGGACTGGGATGGGTCGAGGGATCCGTTTGCCTCGAGGAATGCAGTCAGCTGTTTATTGACGGTCTTCTCAATGACTTTTGCAGGGAAGGGGAGAAGAGAGATGGGGCGGAAGTTCTTGAAGTCTTTGGGGTCCACTGTGGGTTTCTTCAGTAGGGCGTTGATTTCTGCGTGCTTCCAGCTCTCTGGGAAGGTGGCGGATGTGAAGGAGTTGTTTATGACGTTCCGGAGTTGTGGTGCGATGATGGTGTCGGCTTTGTTGAAGATGTGGTGAGGGCATGGGTCTGAGGGTGAGCCGGAGTGGATGGCGTTCATCACGTGGGTTGTGTCTTCAGTGCTGATGGGAGTCCAAGCATTGAGGGTGGTGGTAGGGGGCATTGGTCCGGTGGCTGGAGGCGGTGTCTGGGCGCCGAAGCTGTTGATTATATAGGTGATCTTGCAGTGGAAGAACGTGGCGAGGGAGTTGGAGAGGTCTTGCGATGGTGTGATGTTGTTGCTGCTGGCACTTTGGTTGGAGAGCTCTTTTACGATGCTGAAGAGTTCCTTGCTGTTGTGTGTGTTGTTGTCTAGCCGCTCTTTGAACGATGTCCTTTTGGTGGTGCGGATCAGCTTGTGGTGTTTGCGTGTGGCGGTCTTGAGGGCTGTAAGGTTTTCTGTCGTCTGTTCATGGCGCCAGGCTTTCTCGAGGGTACTGCAGGATTTCTTTGAATCTTTAAGGTCGTCGGTGAACCATGTGGCTCTCCTGTTGCCAGGCTTGCCTGGGGGGGATCTTCAGTGGTGCAAGGGCGTCAGCGCAGTTGATTAGCCACTGTGTGAGGTTGTGGGCTGCGGCGTTGGTGTCGGTAGTGTCGGTTGGTGGGCTCTGGCTCAGTGCTTTGGTTAGCTGGTCGGTGGTTACTTTGCTCCAGCATCTGCTAGGGATCTGTTGCGGGCGGTGGTGGAATGTCGCCTTCTTGAAGGCGAAATGGATGCAGCTGTGGTCGGTCCAGTGTAGTCCGGAGGAGTGGCTGAAGGTGACGTGGCCGCTGGCGGAGAAGATGGGGTCGAGCGTGTGGCCGGCGTAGTGGGTGGGGGTGTTCACCAGTTGCTTGAGTCCAAGGTTGGCGAGGTTGTCCAGCAGGGTGGTGGTGTTGCTGTCGTAGTTCTCCAGGTGGAAGTTCAGGTCCCCTAGGAGGATGTAGTCTGGTGAGGCGAGGGCGTGCAGGCTGATGAAGTCGGCGATGGCTTCACTGAATTGTGTACGTGGGCCCGGGGGTCTGTAGATGAGGGTTCCTCTGAGGGTGGTCTTGGGGTCGGTGTGGATCTGCAAGTGTAGGTGTTCGGCAGTGGTGAGGGTGTCATCGGTGTTGGTCGTGACGCTGATGGTGTTCCTGTAGATGATGGCGAGTCCTCCTCCGGTTTGGTTGACACGGTCCTTCCGGGTGATCTTGTAGCCGTCCGGGATGGCTATGGCAATGTCGGGGGCTGAGGAGGCGTTCATCCAAGTTTCCGTGAGGAAGGCGACGTCTGGCGCTGTTGTGTCGAGGAGGTCCCAGAGTTCAACGCCGTGTTTGTGGACGGAGCGGATGTTGAGCAGGATGCACTTGAGGTGGTTGTTTTTGCTTGGTCCTGAGGGTGGGGTGGCGGTACGGAGGCAGGTGAATTTGCAGGCTTGGCAGGTGAATGGTCATTGGGTGCACTTCGGGGTGGCTCTGTAGCGGGCGGGCGGTCGGCCGGTGTTGAGTGCGTGGAGGGCGGCGGGGTCGTATCTAAGTCGGGTGTTGCGGCTCCAGCGGGGGCCAGGGGTTCTGGCAATGGGCGCGGTCCAGGCACGGACGGGCGCAGACAGGCTTGCCTTTGACGCGCCTTCGGCACGCCAGCGGCGCGGTCGCTGCACTGCCTCCATATGATGGGCAGTGGGAGGGAGGAGCAGCTGGGAGGCGGAAACAAAGGGGGCAGGGCCGCAGGGGACGGAGTGGCGGGAACAGCGAGGCGGGGAGCGGGAGGTTGATCGGAAGGCAAAAGGGAGGTGGGGCACAAGAAAAGCAAGATACAGTGGCAGAAATACAGCGAGGACACACAGATGGGGCAAGATAGATGGAGCAGAGATTAAACAGAAGCAACAGAATTTAAACAATACAAGCAGCGCAAGGGGAGACAAAACGCGAAGGGGGAAGCCAAGACAAAACCGGGCACAGCAGCAGGGGTAGCATCACACAGGAGGACCGTGTGGTGGCTGGGTCAAGGGACAGCAACCAACATACGTGTCACTACAAGTACATGTAGCAGGGATCGAGGCCCACACAAGGGGGTACATAGGAAGAAGCTTCTTGACTGCACCGGTGGGCAAAAGGTTTCTAGTAGGACCCGAAAGGAGTGCCCCCCCAAGGAGGGTGCCAGGGCCGACATAGAACCGTAACCCGTGCCGATCCCAAGGATTTCCCTCCCAAGGAGGGTGCCTGGGTCGACATAGAACCGTACCCCGTGCAGACTCCAAGGATTGCCCCCCCCCAAGGAGGGTGCCAGGGCCGACATAGAACCGTACCCCGTGCAGACTCCAAGGATTGCCCCCCCCCCTGCCAGGGCCGACATAGAACCGTAACCCTTGCAGACCCCACTGATGAAGGAACCCCTCGAGGCCTCCCCGGGGCCACCGTACATTCATCAAGCTTAGCACCACGTTTCGAAGTCCAGAGACATTGCGTCGGAGCGTAGGGAAGCTGTAAGCCCTCATCATACCGGAGCCATGCCTGCAGACACACGGACAGGGCGGTCATGATGACCAACGCACGCACAGGTTCCATGTTCACGGGGATACCGCACACTATTGCTCTGTATATTCTTCCATACAAAAATAAAGACTGTAATACTCAGAAATAGAGCTGCATATGATATATTCTCCTTTTGATATCGACGTAACCCTTTTTATTGCGATTGTGCATCTATTATCAGAGATGGTTCTATTATTCCGCAGGAACCTTTGTTTCTGTTTCGAATCGACGCAGAGCGTGTGAATCCCGCAAAGATTCACGCTGCAGATTGAAGGGGTACTCACCTGTGCGAGCAGTTTTGCAGCTTGAAGGTTTTTAGGTCGAGCTATTTATAGCTCTGAACTATTGTACTGAAACAAACACTTTGACCAAGAGGATTCCAAGCCAGATTCCTCCCAATGCATGTTGTCTACTGAAGCGTGACGCTTCGTCAGGCGCACGCTTGGCCTCACTCACACCCCATATGCTTTCACTCCCACTCGCTTGCTCCCCTGCTCCCCCGCACCCCCCACTCGACTTGTGTGATTTTGCTTAGAGGCCCACCAACTATAAGTTGTTAAGATGGCTCAGTGAGTTAATGCATACATTAGCGCGATGAAGCAACAAGAAAACGGGCATCGCTAGGCTAAACTCCTTAATTCATAAATAATTATACATCTGCTTGTCATCTCGTAGTTAAAGGTTCGAATCCAAGTGATTGAGGTCCATCCTTTACTCCTCACGAGCGTTTAAAAAAATATATAATATAGTTGTAGGAGTTTGTAAAGTGCTTTATGTAAACATTACTAAAGTTGATTTAATTACTAATAAATGGCATTAGGCTTTTCGAGATTGCGGCATCGAGAGGCGAACTCCACACATGCACTTCCGGCAGCATAGTACTCCATCAAAATATACGGAGTCACATTGCATGAAAAGTTTACAGTTGTTCACCTCCAAATTTGCAAAAAAAAAATGATGCCGTTGGCAGTACTGAGATTACCATTTTAGCGCGATGCTAATCCTCGTGCTTTGGTGCAGAGGTGAGTCCGGCTGGCTTACTTTATGTGATATTTATACTCGAGATAAACCCTCAATACAAGTTACATTGCGTAAACTGATTTTCTTTTATTACAAAGGTTACAAGGATGAATACTAAGTCCCTGTGTTGCCATCACCTGCACCTGGACGCTCTCCCTGGTTGCCCCGCCCCCCACCGCCGAGCTAAAAGCTGCTGCCTGTGAAAGAAGTTTGGGAAACGCCTAAAACTGCCTGTAGCTGACCAGGGAACTCACCGGCTAAATCCCTGCAACGTTTCTGCTGCTGAATCCATCTCTGCTTGGTTGCCCTTTTTGCCGTCGTTGGACCTCGCGGTACCCGCTGCGCGGGTCCCGCATCGCCCGTCTTGCTGGGCATTCCTGCTGAGGAGTGGGTCCTTCGCTGGAGTCTTGTGTGGGCTGCAGGGCGGGAGGAGAACACTCTACCAGGGCTGCGAGCGCCAGGTGAGGGACAGGGACTCCATTTCCCAGGAGTCCCTGTGTTGCCATCACCTGCACCTGGACGCTCTCCCTGGTTGCCCCGCCCCCCACCGCCGAGCTAAAAGCTGCTGCCTGTGAAAGAAGTTTGGGAAACGCCTAAAACTGCCTGTAGCTGACCAGGGAACTCACCGGCTAAATCCCTGCAACGTTTCTGCTGCTGAATCCATCTCTGCTTGGTTGCCCTTTTTGCCGTCGTTGGACCTCGCGGTACCCGCTGCGCGGGTTCCGCATCGCCCGTCTTGCTGGGCATTCCTGCTGAGGAGTGGGTCCTTCGCTGGAGTCTTGTGTGGGCTGCAGGGCGGGAGGAGAACACTCTACCAGGGCTGCGAGCGCCAGGTGAGGGACAGGGACTCCATTTCCCAGGAGTCCCTGTGTTGCCATCACCTGCACCTGGACGCTCTCCCTGGTTGCCCCGCCCCCCACCGCCGAGCTAAAAGCTGCTGCCTGTGAAAGAAGTTTGGGAAACGCCTAAAACTGCCTGTAGCTGACCAGGGAACTCACCGGCTAAATCCCTGCAACGTTTCTGCTGCTGAATCCATCTCTGCTTGGTTGCCCTTTTTGCCGTCGTTGGACCTCGCGGTACCCGCTGCGCGGGTCCCGCATCGCCCGTCTTGCTGGGCATTCCTGCTGAGGAGTGGGTCCTTCGCTGGAGTCTTGTGTGGGCTGCAGGGCGGGAGGAGAACACTCTACCAGGGCTGCGAGCGCCAGGTGAGGGACAGGGACTCCATTTCCCAGGAGTCCCTGTGTTGCCATCACCTGCACCTGGACGCTCTCCCTGGTTGCCCCGCCCCCAACCGCCGAGCTAAAAGCTGCTGCCTGTGAAAGAAGTTTGGGAAACGCCTAAAACTGCCTGTAGCTGACCAGGGAACTCACCGGCTAAATCCCTGCAACGTTTCTGCTGCTGAATCCATCTCTGCTTGGTTGCCCTTTTTGCCGTCGTTGGACCTCGCGGTACCCGCTGCGCGTGTCCCGCATCGCCCGTCTTGCTGGGCATTCCTGCTGAGGAGTGGGTCCTTCGCTGGAGTCTTGTGTGGGCTGCAGGGCGGGAGGAGAACACTCTACCACGGCTGCGAGCGCCAGGTGAGGGACAGGGACTCCATTTCCCAGGAGTCCCTGTGTTGCCATTACCTGCACCTGGACGCTCTCCCTGGTTGCCCCGCCCCCAACCGCCGAGCTAAAAGCTGCTGCCTGTGAAAGAAGTTTGGGAAACGCCTAAAACTGCCTGTAGCTGACCAGGGAACTCACCGGCTAAATCCCTGCAACGTTTCTGCTGCTGAATCCATCTCTGCTTGGTTGCCCTTTTTGCCGTCGTTGGACCTCGCGGTACCCGCTGCGCGGGTCCCGCATCGCCCGTCTTGCTGGGCATTCCTGCTGAGGAGTGGGTCCTTCGCTGGAGTCTTGTGTGGGCTGCAGGGCGGGAGGAGAACACTCTACCAGGGCTGCGAGCGCCAGGTGAGGGACAGGGACTCCATTTCCCAGGAGTCCCTGTGTTGCCATCACCTGCACCTGGACGCTCTCCCTGGTTGCCCCGCCCCCAACCGCCGAGCTAAAAGCTGCTGCCTGTGAAAGAAGTTTGGGAAACGCCTAAAACTGCCTGTAGCTGACCAGGGAACTCACCGGCTAAATCCCTGCAACGTTTCTGCTGCTGAATCCATCTCTGCTTGGTTGCCCTTTTTGCCGTCGTTGGACCTCGCGGTACCCGCTGCGCGGGTCCCGCATCGCCCGTCTTGCTGGGCATTCCTGCTGAGGAGTGGGTCCTTCGCTGGAGTCTTGTGTGGGCTGCAGGGCGGGAGGAGAACACTCTACCAGGGCTGCGAGCGCCAGGTGAGGGACAGGGACTCCATTTCCCAGGAGTCCCTGTGTTGCCATCACCTGCACCTGGACGCTCTCCCTGGTTGCCCCGCCCCCAACCGCCTCATCCCCTATTAGGAACAGCTGATCCCCGCAACGCGGGACGCGTGCGGGACGCCCGGGGCTAAGCCCGGGCAAAGGGCGGGCCCTCTGTGGCCCTCAGAGGCCTGAGGAGCCTGGACTGGGCCACTCCCTTTGTCATTTGTCTGCCAGCTTCTGTGGACTATTGGACCTTTTATTATAACTGTAAGTCTGTTTTCCTATTTTTATTTTTATGCTGTTATCATTATCATCATCGGGACTAACATTAGAGGCTGAGTCACCTTTTCTTTCTTCCCTACACTTAATTTCTGCTACTCTGCGTTATTAAATTTCTGGGGCTTGCTATGAACTTACGTGAGACTAGAAGTATGGCAGCTGCTGGAGCCAAAAAATTGACAGGGACCCTTGATGATTTTATCGTCCGGACTCATGCTTTAATAGATGAAGGGATCATATTAATGGATAGAAGGGTGTCTCAGGACCTGGCAATGGCCAGGAGATCTTCTTTAGGACTTATAGCGCAGGCCCGCACTCCACACGCGGCGACTGGCTCAAACACCCCTGCTATTGTACATAATGAGGGGGCCCATGATGATATTAGCTCCCAAGAGGGCTTGGAGGCAACACCTAACCTTGCCTTGTTAGTTGAGAGCGATTCTTTAAATGGGCCTGAAAATGTTTCTGTGGTTAATGTATACGACAGAGGTCTGAAAGAGGGTGCAATTCCCAAAAAGAAGTCCAAATCAGCCAAAGGTAAAGGAAGGAAAGCACTGACCACTCAAGACCCAGATCAAACCACTTTAGACCTGGCGCCCTCGGACAGCATCCTGGTTGCGCATGCCGCTGACCCGGATGGAGCGGTCCAAACTAATGTGCGTTTATCCCTAAGCCTACCAGATGATACGGTCTTAGATAGTAGCTTAGAGGAAATACTGAATTTGGGTGATGATATAGATAACCATGTTAGAAGCAACGAGGATAGGAACAGCTTAAACATGGTAAATAACAACATCCTGGAAATGTTAAAAATCCTGCTTGAACCAATTGAGGTCAGGTTGCGTTGCTTAGAAACCATCCTAAAAAACATCCACAAAGATATAAGTGCCCCAAGTTTTAGTTTGGAAAATAAGAAACCCCCTGTAAAAAAGCCCACGGACAAACCTACCACAGCTGACAAAAATACCCTCTCTCAAAAAAAGATCGTACCCACTAATCCCACCAATGTTACCATCTCAGGTGGCACTTCTTCAAAAACCACTGATTCCAAGCAAATAACGAACCCAGTAAAAACCAAGGTAACCCCTCAGGTTAAGTTTAAAGATCCAACACCCCCGGCCTCTAAATTAGATCAGACCCCGAAAGAAAAGAGAGAACCACGGAGAAACATCCACCTTCCCCCGGATGCATGCTCCTATGTAGTGATTCTGACTGGGGTCACTGAACTTGTAACAACCGAAACGGAGTCTTACCAAGCCTTAAAAAACAAGGTATGTCATTGGCTGTCTAAAAATTACCCCTTACCGCCTGGCATGCCTAGTAACATCCTAATGGTAGAGAGAACCCCATGGGTGGGAGGCAATAGGAAAAACCTACAAGGTGACTGCGTTGTGGTCACCTTTGAGCATCAAGAGGTAGTAAATTACATCTGTGCTGGTACACCACGCCATCAGGCGAGTACGGTCACTGCCAGGCCTCTCTCCTATTTTTATGTACAGGGGAATCAACCAGACAGTAGGTGGAGCTGGTTAAAGGGCCCCCAGGAGCTTAACTATCGACAGAAGTACAATCCCCCATGGGAGGCTCAATCACGTGGTTGGGAGGAGAGGGGGGAGGACGGGTGGAACGTGGTTAGAAGAAGAAGAGCCAGACCTTTTCAGGGCGGGTTTGTTGCAGGCCCCCAAAATAAATTTTCATATCATGACCATCACTACGTAAATGGCCAAGATAATTACTTTAACGTCCCAACGTTTAATCATTACGATCACCCGTCCTTTATGGACTGGGTAGATTGACAAACATTAGGCCCCTCCACCACACGAGTTTTAATTGCTCCTCCTATTACACCACAGGGCAGTGAACACTCACAAGAATTAAACCCCGAGCCAATTATTGAGTCAATGTTAACCTCAGGACAGGGTCTGGAGGGAGGGACAGCCTCGTGTGTGATTGATGGGAACAATGGAAGTAGACGGGTGATTGCAATGGCCACTTGGAATATAGCGGGCCTTAGGAATAAGATTGATGATCCTCATTGGAGAGACTTAATAGGCACTATGGACATAATTGCCATGCAGGAAACGTGGGCGACTGAGAATTTGCTCACACTGGATGGGTATACCACCTTTTACCTCCCAGCTGTTAATTCATTGAGAGGGCGGGCTAGAGGTGGTCTGGTTACCTTGATATCTGCAAAAATCTCAGGCATATATAAAGAAATTCCCACTGGAAGCCCCTATTGTTTGGCAGTCTTAATTACATATAGGGGATTCAACGCTGTACTATTAGTTAACTTCTACAACTCCTTTGATAGAGAACATCCACTTGATAACCTGTTGAGGTTAAATTCTTTTTTAATTAGTTTTCAGGAGTCTATGGAGGCTAACTGCATTGTAATTTTACTGGGTGACTTCAATGTTCATAGTTGCAAGGAAGAATGCCCCCCGAACCTTTTGTTTGGTCCCCCAGAAGAAGAGAATATTCATTTTGAACACTCAGAACAGGGATCCTGTCTAGAATCCCTGTTAGCTGAAAATGGTCTAATGTTGCCTGTCGGGGGGGAAGAGGGTATTCCAACTTTTACGGGACATGGTAGTGGGTCTACCATTGATTACATTTTTTTAAGCAGCAGTTATAGTAGTCATATTCTCGGTTATACCGTTGTAGGGTCTCATTTTAGTGACCACAATCCTGTTGTATTAAAAATTGAAAATGTACTAGCTACCAATGTTAGCAATGTGAGTCCAGTAGATAAATGCGATTTAAGAACATCTGATCAGGCCCGCCGAATCAAATGGTGTAAAATAATTCCAGAGGATTTTTTTGGTAACCTATGCATAAGTAGCCAGGAGGCCTTTGCACTCTGTATGGATGATCATGCGGGAGACACCGAGGTGTTAGAGGCGTATAATAGGGTCTGCGCCAATATTGTGTCCAACCTGACACAACAGTGTAAAAGGAAAACACAAGAAAGGGTGGGCTGGTTCGACAACAAATGTTCTGCTGCCAACCGCAAATTAAAATCAGCTTTAAAATCGAATCCAGTAGATAGAAGACTTGTGGCTACTCTGAGGAAAGCATATAAGATCGCCATTGAGAGTAGACGGCGCGAGATCAGAGAGGACGCTTGGGCTGACCTGACCTCAACTGATGTTTTGAAGAGCAGCGCCAAATTCTGGGCCGTGGTCAACCAACCATTTTTTGCGGATTCACACAACAGTGAGTTGGACTGTGGCATCCAAGAAGACAAATGGCACCTGCATTTTAAATCTGTGTATGAACAGGAAGCTCCCGGGGCCGAGGGCATGACCAGCTTATACCAACTTCCTTACAGCCTAACGGTGGATGAGGTAGAGGTGGGTTTAGCCATTGAAAAAATGACCAGCAATAAAGCTCCCGGGCCGGACGGGGTTCCCGCCGATCTTTTTAAAGTGGATATTTTATTTTGGTCCAAAATTTTAGCTAGAGTCTTCAACAGCATTTTTAAAATAGGTATCCCAGCTTCATGGTCCCAATCAGTAATTGTCCCCATTTTCAAAAAAGGAGACAGGGGGGAGCCGGGAAACTACCGCCCCATATCCCTAATAGACTCTGCGGTTAAGGTCATAGGGAGAGTGGTTCTCAGTAAACTTACTGATTGGCTAGGTGAGACTAACATTCTCTCACCCCTTCAGTATGGTTTTAGAAAGGGAAGGAGCACCATCGACCAGAGTCTAAACTTACAACTGTTGATAGGAAAATACACCATAGCTAAGCCTGGATCCCTGTATATCGCCTTTATGGATCTGTCCTCGGCCTTCGACCGAGTTAACAGATCCAAGCTGTGGGGTCAGCTCCTCAGCATAGGCATTGATCCAAATATTGTGTACTTCCTAGCAGACCTCCACAAAGACCTTACCGCCACTGTTCGTTATGACAGAAAAGGGAACTGCACAGGGAAAATTCATATTACCAACGGTGTTAGGCAGGGCTGTATCCTTGCCCCCCTGTTATTCACTTTATATATCAACAATCTGGGCGGAATACTGGGTACAGCATGCATAGATATACCTAGGGCAGGGAAATATACACTGCCCGCATTATTGTACGCAGACGACGCTGCTCTTATAGCTAGAACCGCAGTAGGTCTGCAAAGTCTGTTGAATTCCTTTTATAATTTTATGATAAAGCTGGATTTAAGCATCAATTTTGGTAAATCCCACGTAATGGTAGTAGGGCCTAAAACAAAGGTAAAAAAACAAGCCATGACGTTACACTGTAATGGCCACAAATTATCTAGAGTTCCCAGATTCCCTTATCTGGGTGTAGTGTTTGACGATCGCTCTACATGGCTTCCCCAAATGCTGGAGAAGAAAAAGGTCTTGACACGATCCATATCTGCAGTTCTCGGCTTCTCACGTAAAATCGGGGTGAAACCTATAGAGGCCGTTTTAAAAGTGTACGCTGCCAAATGCATAGCTATCGTTATGTATGGCGCAGACCTGTGGGGTTTTAGGCCTGTCAAATTTCTTCAAGTGATCGAAGATAACTTTTTAAAATCCATTCTTTCCTTACCAAAATCCACGGCAAGCTTTATTGTACATCAGGAATGTGGGGTGGATTTTTTGGAGGATCGGGTCGCTATGGCTCCCCTCCTGAAATGGATATCTGTGTGGCTCAACCCAGAGCTTGAAGTCAATCATGAAATCCTGAAGGACTGCCTTAAACTAGATCACTGGAACAAGATCCCCTGGCTGAATTATGTTGAGCAGTTGTGTGCTAAGCTAGGAAGACCTGAATTGTTCCATAACCCCTCTGCCCTTGTGAAGGCAGACTTGAAGTGGACAAAGAACACTTTTTTGTTGTATAGTGGAATGGACAGGGAAAACAGGGAGTTGATAAAACCCTCGGTTAGGTCGCATCAATTGATTGTTTCCTCAGACCATGATCTGGAGCTTTATTTGAAGGTCGTAAACAACCCAAACCATAGGTACCTTCTCACCAAGTTCCGCCTGAACAAAGTTCACTTGTTAATTTCTGGCCGCCCTGGTTGGACCAGGGACTCAGAACTGAATTTATGTACTTGTGATGGACATTCAATTATGGACACTGCCCACTACCTGTTCTTTTGTATCCACTTTAAATCTATTAGGGAAAAATTTATTATTCCCCTGTTAAAAGGGAGAGGGTTTAGGCAGGTCAAACCAGCGTTATTATACCTTCAGATGCTGAATGATATCTGGCAAATCTATAATGTCGCCAAATTTCTAACTACCGCAGTCAGACTGGGTAAAAAGATTAATTGGGTGTAGAATACCTACCAACAACAACCACGCTCACTGTAAAATTGAATCTAGTTTTTAAAAATCTTGTAATGTTTTTATTCTGATTGATAATTGTAATCCTTTTTAATGATATATTGTGCTTTTTGGACCATTGTTTATGTGTGTCTTGTACTTTTATGGTTTTGAAAATTCAAACCGAATAAAGTATTTCTTGACTGAATACTAAGCAGTAATCGCTTGTTTTGATATCATCAGCAGAAGCCTGCTGACAGTGGCGGTGCCCTACAAAGACTGTCAGCGTGCCTCTTCCCCTCTCTATGTGATGGTCCCCTGCTCCCCCGCCCCCCCACCCCCCCACCCCCATCCGCCTCGCACACCACCATGCTCCTTCCCTCCCACTCGCTCACTCTCCTGCTCCCCCCCCCCACCCGACTTGAAAGGAAGCCTCGCACACCACCATTTGTGTCACATACAGTCAATCACGCGCTCTGCAGGTCACCATTTGCCACTAGCCCTTTCATCCCTATCAATCCCCCCTCTCTCTTTCTCTCGGCTCCTGTCTCTCCCCCCTCTCTCTCACGCTCAATTCTTCCCTCCTCTCATTTACTCTCCCTCACACACTTGCTTATGTTTACTCTCCCTCCTTCCCCCCTCCTGTATCCTCTCCCTCCAAGCCCATGGCCTCTCATTAATGCCCACTTATCTTCCCTTGGCCTGCTGCTTCTTAATCGAGTGCGCTTAATTTACCTCTGATTTTTTCTCTCACTCGCCCTTTCTCTCTCTCTCCCTCTTCACAGCCCTCTCTCTCATTAATCTTCCACTGTCTCTCAGTCTTGTTAATAAGACATGCTGCTGTTTTCTTTCTTTCTACCCTCCTTTTCTCTTCTCTCATTTTCTTCTCCCCTTCAATGTTTTCTCTCCCTCGCTAATCGCTACGCCTTTCACCACCTTTCTTTTTTTCCTTCATCTCATCTTTCATTCTCTGTCTCGTTATCTTTCCCTCGTCTCTCTTTCCTTCCCATTCCCTTTGTGTAATATCCGCCGGTTTCTTTCAGTCTTGTTTGTGTTTGTTTTTTATTTAGACACGGAAAAATGAAGTGATTTGCCCAGAATCACAGGGTGCTGCTCAGTTTCAAAACCCGCGGCTCTGGCGTTAGACATCCTACGATTTTATGCAAGAGAGCAGAATCTACTACAGATGAGACAGGGACTCTTTCCCCTTGGCTATGATTTCTGTCGCTCGCTTTCCATTTTTTTCTCCCATGCAATTCAATTTGAGAATGCTTTATTGACAATGCCAGAGCGTTTAAATTTCACAAATAAGGGTATACTTCGCATCCGATTTTAACAGCCCTTTGATGGTGCTTCAAACTTGAAGGTATTTCACCTCTTCCCGCCTCCCTTGAGTTCTTATCAAGAAGTAGACTGCTTTGGATTTACGAAAGTGAAGGCTGGTGTCCCCGTTCTACTTGTACTCGGACAGGTTGTTGAGACGCCTTCCAGGCTGCCTGGCTTCTTGTTATTCACTCCCTCTCTCTCTCTCTCTCTCACACACACTCTCTCTTTCTCTCACACACACACTCTCCCTCTCTCTCTCACACACACACACACTCTCTCTCTCTCACACACACTCTCTCTTTCTCTCACACACACACTCTCCCTCTCTCTCTCACACACACACACACTCTCTCTCTCTCACACACACTCTCTCTCTCTCACACACTTTCTCTCACACACACTCTCGCACACACACACACACACTCTCGCTCTCACACACACTCTCTCTCTCACACACACACTCTCTCACACACTCTCACTCTCTCTCACACACACTCTCTCTCTCTCACACACTCTCTCTCTCAAATCGTAAATCATACGTTCTTATATAGCGCCTTTCACCGTAAGGTCTCAAGGCGCTTGCTTTGGGGACCCGTCCTGGTCTTTCCCTGCAAGATTACCCATACTAGGCATCCCCAAGGTGAAGACCAGACATCCCATTGCGGTGGGGCCGTAGTGGAGATTAAGCAAGCTATTGCCCAGAGTTGCAGAGTGTGAACCCACGATTCGAGTAGGCGCCGAGGAGAGAATTATCGAGTCCGTGGACATTTTGAGCTCAAGGCCCTGCCGCGTCGGGGATTGAACATTGGTCCCGGGTCTGACCTCTGCATCAGGGACTGCCTCCTCTAACCGGTGAGCCACACTTCTCCACACACACCCCCTCTCTCACACACACACACACTATCTCTCTCACACACACACACTCTCGCTCTCACACACACTCTCTCTCTCTCACACACACTCTCTCTCTCTCACACACACACCCTCCCTCACACACACACCCTCTCTCACACACACACTCTCTCTCACACACACACGCTCACTTTCTCTTACACACACACTCTCTCTCTCACACACACACTCTCTCACACACACACACCCTCTCTCACACACACACTCTCTCACACACACACACACTCTCTCTCTCACACACACACACTCTCGCTCTCACACACTCTCTCTCACCCACACACTCTCTCTCACACACACACTCTCTCTCACACACACACCCTCTCTCACACACACCCTCTCTCACACACACACTCTCTCTCTCTCACACACACACCCTCTCTCACACACCCTCTCTCTCTCACACACACTCTCTCTCTCTCTCACACACACACCCTCTCTCTCTCACACACACACCCTCTCACACACACACCCTCTCACACACACACACTCTCTCTCTCCCACACACACACACTCTCGCTCTCACACACACACTCTCGCTCTCACACACACTCTCTCTCTCACACACTCTCTCTCTCTCTCACACACACTCTCTCTCTCACACACACACTCTCTCTCTCACACACACTCTCTCTCTCACACACACACACTCTCTCTCACAAACACACACACTCTCTCTCACACACAGTACAGCCTTCTACCGCCACCACTCTACCACTCTCTCCATCAACACTCTACCACTCTATGCGCCACCACCCTATCCACCACCACCCCATCCACCACTCTAGCGCCCACACTCTAGCACCACCACTCTACCCGCCCACCACTCTACCCTCAAAATCCACCATCCAAATCCACCATCCAATCACTACTACACCCTCCAAATACACCCTTCGACTACACCCTCTAACTCCACCATCCAACTACACCCTCCAACTCAACACTCCAACTCCTTCCTACAACTACAAATCCACTCTCCCAAAACACCATCCATCTCCACCCTCCAACTCCAACATCCAAATACACCCTACAAATCCACCCTCCAACTACAACTCCAGCCTCCAAATCCACCCTCCAAATCCACCCGCAAACTACAACTACGTACTCCAATTCTACCCTACAACTCCACCATCCAACTCCAACCTACAACTCCACCCTCCAACTCCACCCTCCAAATCCACCCTCCAACTCCACCCTCCAACTCCACCCACCAACTACACCATCAAACTACACCATCAAACTACACCATCCAAATCAAAATCCTACATCCAAATCCACCCTCCAAATCCACCCTCCAAATCCACCCTCCATCATCCAACTCCACCCTCCAACCACACCCTCCAACTCCACCCTCCAACTCAAACTCAACCCTCCAAATCATCCCTCCAACTCCACCCTCCAACACAACCCCTCAACGCCACAGCACCACTCAATGCCACAGCACCACTCGATGCCACAGCACCACTCAATGCCACAGCATTACTCAATGCCACAGCATTACTCAATGCGACAGCATCACTCAATGCCACAGCATCACTCAATGTAACAGCATCACTCAGCATCACTCAACGCCACAGAACCACTCAACACCACAGCACCACTCAACACCACTCAACGCCACAGCATCATTCAGCGGCACAGCATCACTCAGCGCCACAGAATCACTCAGCAGTCCTCAACGCCACAGCACCACTCAATGCCACAACACCACTCAACGACACAGCACCACTCAGTGCACAGCATCCCTCAACGCCACAGCATCACTCAACGCCACAGCATCACTCAACGCCACAGCAACACTCAACACCACAGCAACACTCAACGCCACAGCATCACTCAACGCCACAGCATCACTCAAAGCCACAGCATCACTCAATGCCACAGCATCACTCAGCACCACTCAACGCCACAGCACCACTGAATGCCACAGCATCACTCAACGCCACAGCATCACTCGGCACCACTCAATGCCACAGCATCACTCAGCATCACTCAACGCCACAGAACCACTCAACACCACTCAACGCCAGAGCATCATTCAGCGGCACAGCATCACTCAGTGCCACAGAATCACTCAGAAGTCCTCAACGCCACAGCATCACTCAACGCCACAGCATCACTCAAAGCCACAGCATCACTAAAAGCCACAGCACCACTCAAAGCCACAGCATCACTCAACGCCACAGCATCACTCAACGCCACAGCATCACTCAAAGCCACAGCATCACTCAACGCCACAGCATCACTCAAAGCCACAGCATCACTCAATGCCACAGCATCACTCAGCACCACTCAACGCCACAGCACCACTGAATGCCACAGCATCACTCAACGCCACAGCATCACTCAGCACCACTCAATGCCACAGCACCACTGAATGCCACAGTATCACTCAGCACCACTGAATGCCACAGCATCACTCAGCAGCACTGAATGCCACAGCACCACTGAAGGCCACAGCATCACTCAGCACCACTGAAGGCCACAGCATCACTCAGCACAACTGAAGGCCACAGCATCACTGAACGCCACAGCATCCCTCTGTGCAACCATTCAACAACAACTGGTTCAAATATGTTCTCTCTATGTTTCAAGCTTTATTACAAATGTCACAAAAAGATGTTAATATTTCACTTCTGTTCTTGGATTTTCATCACAATAAAATACAATGAACATAATCTTCCCAAACGTTATTTATAAAAAAGTTTAAGCTATTGCCATTATAAATTGCAAAAACTTTTATTGAAGTATTAATTATTAAAAAAATAAAAGCCATTGTTATTTGTAATATTAATACATCTAAGTCATGTAAATACAACACATATTGCATTACAAATGCTATAGGTGTCACGTTTGCAAAAGTTAAAACTATTGGCATTGTAAATGACAACGCTATTAATTTAGGTATTTTCAAAACCAACACATAAATAAAAAAATTGTCATTTACAATACCAATAGCTCAAACTTTCCTAATGCGAGACCTATTGCATTGCAAATGCTTGTTTTTTTGGGGAGTGAGCTTGGTGCATGGGGTAGAATGGCCTCTAGGTAGGTCCTTGCACATGGCGCCCCCCCCTCACGGGGGACATTCTTTATGTAATTGTCCGGTCTGTGGTGTCCTGAACACAATGTGAATAAAAGGATGCAGGGTTTGGGGATTTCTGGTTCTAAACTGCCAGTACCCACATTGTGGACCTCACTGGGAAGGAGTTGTGGTGACGTGAGGTCTGAGGATGACGTCACTACGCTTGGCCCCCCGGGAGGGGAAGTGACACCGTGACGTGACACAGAGGGGCGACTTGGGTACTTGACCCGGCCAGCAGCATCCAGTCCTGGAACTCCGTAGCTCCAGCAAGCGCTACGAGGCCCGCTTTTCAGTGCGCTAGGCGACGCACAGAGAGCTGTGGCCAGGCGCCCCCCTCGCCCCCATTCAGGGATTCACGGGGTCACTCTGCAAGGTGTCTAAAAGCAGCCGAGGAAACTGCAGCTCCTCGTTTGGCACGGGCGGTGTACTCTAGCGCACAGAAGGAGCTGCAGTGGGCAGGCCTCGGTGTGCAGAGCAGCCAGACCCCCGTACAGCGCAGCCCCCCCTCTTACAGCGCAGCCAGTCCCCCCGTACAGCGCAGCCAGTCCCTGCTGTACTGGCCAGGCCTTGCTGTACAGGGCAGCCCTCCCTCTCTTACAGCGCAGCCAGTCCCTGCTGTCCAGGCCACGCTGTGCGGTACAGGGCAGCCCTCCCCCTCTTACAGCGCAGCCAGTCCCTGCTGTCCAGGCCAGGCCTTGCTGTACAGGGCAGCCCCCCCTTTTACAGCGCAGCCAGTCCCTGCTGTCCAGGCCAGGCCTTGCTGTACAGGGCAGCCCTCCCTCTTACAGCGCAGCCAGTCCCTGCTGTCCAGGCCAGGCCTTGCTGTACAGGGCAGCCCTCCCTCTCTTACAGCGCAGCCAGTCCCTGCTGTCCAGGCCAGGCCTTGCTGTACAGGGCAGCCCCCCCTCTTACAGCGCAGCCAGTCCCTGCTGTCCAGGCCAGGCCTTGCTGTACAGGGCAGCCCCCCTCTTACAGCGCAGCCAGTCCCTGCTGTCCAGGCCAGGCCTTGCTGTACAGGGCAGCCCCCCCTCTTACAGCGCAGCCAGTCCCTGCTGTCCAGGCCAGGCCTTGCTGTACAGGGCAGCCCCCCTCTTACAGCGCAGCCAGTCCCTGCTGTCCAGGCCAGGCCTTGCTGTACAGGGCAGCCCTCCCTCTCTTACAGCGCAGCCAGTCCCTGCTGTCCAGGCCAGGCCTTGCTGTACAGGGCAGCCCCCCCTCTTACAGCGCAGCCAGTCCCTGCTGTCCAGGCCAGGCCTTGCTGTACAGTGCAGCCCTCCCTCTTACAGCGCAGCCAGTCCCTGCTGTCCAGGCCAGGCCTTGCTGTACAGTGCAGCCCTCCCTCTTACAGCGCAGCCAGTCCCTGCTGTCCAGGCCACGCTGTGCTGTACAGGGCAGCCCCCCCCTCTCTTACAGCGCAGCCAGTCCCTGCTGTCCAGGCCAGGCCTTGCTGTACAGGGCAGCCCTCCCCCTCTTACAGCGCAGCCAGTCCCTGCTGTCCAGGCCAGGCCTTGCTGTACAGGGCAACCCCCCCCTCTTACAGCGCAGCCAGTCCATGCTGTCAACGCTGTGCTGTACAGGGCAGCCCTCCCTCTTTTACAGCGCAGCCAGTCCATGCTGTCCAGGCCAGGCCTTGCTGTACAGGGCAGCCCCCCCTCTTACAGCGCAGCCAGTCCCTGCTGTCCAGGCCAGGCCTTGCTGTACAGGGCAGCCCTCCCTCTCTTACAGCGCAGCCAGTCCCTGCTGTCCAGGCCAGGCCTTGCTGTACAGGGCAGCCCTCCCTCTTACAGCGCAGCCAGTCCCTGCTGTCCAGGCCAGGCCTTGCTGTACAGGGCAGCCCCCCCTTTTACAGCGCAGCCAGTCCCTGCTGTCCAGGCCAGGCCTTGCTGTACAGGGCAGCCCTCCCTCTCTTACAGCGCAGCCAGTCCCTGCTGTCCAGGCCAGGCCTTGCTGTACAGTGCAGCCCTCCCTCTCTTACAGCGCAGCCAGTCCCTGCTGTCCAGGCCAGGCCTTGCTGTACAGGGCAGCCCTCCCTCTCTTACAGCGCAGCCAGTCCCTGCTGTCCAGGCCAGGCCTTGCTGTACAGGGCAGCCCTCCCTCTCTTACAGCGCAGCCAGTCCCTGCTGGCCAGGCCTTGCTGTACAGGGCAGCCCCCCCTCTTACAGCGCAGCCAGTCCCTGCTGTCCAGGCCAGGCTTTGCTGTACAGGGCAGCCCCCCTCTTACAGCGCAGCCAGTCCCTGCTGTCCAGGCCAGGCCTTGCTGTACAGTGCAGCCCTCCCTCTTACAGCGCAGCCAGTCCCTGCTGTCCAGGCCACGCTGTGCTGTACAGGGCAGCCCCCCCCTCTCTTACAGCGCAGCCAGTCCCTGCTGTCCAGGCCAGGCCTTGCTGTACAGGGCAGCCCTCCCCCTCTTACAGCGCAGCCAGTCCCTGCTGTCCAGGCCAGGCCTTGCTGTACAGGGCAACCCCCCCCTCTTACAGCGCAGCCAGTCCATGCTGTCAACGCTGTGCTGTACAGGGCAGCCCTCCCTCTTTTACAGCGCAGCCAGTCCATGCTGTCCAGGCCAGGCCTTGCTGTACAGGGCAGCCCCCCCTCTTACAGCGCAGCCAGTCCCTGCTGTCCAGGCCAGGCCTTGCTGTACAGGGCAGCCCTCCCTCTCTTACAGCGCAGCCAGTCCCTGCTGTCCAGGCCAGGCCTTGCTGTACAGGGCAGCCCCCCTCTTACAGCGCAGCCAGTCCCTGCTGTCCAGGCCGTGCTGTACAGTGCAGCCCTCCCTCTTACAGCGCAGCCAGTCCCTGCTGTCCAGGCCACACTGTGCTGTACAGGGCAGCCCCCCCCCTCTTACAGCGCAGCCAGTCCATGCTGTCCACGTTGTGCTGTACAGGGCAGCCCTCCCTCTCTTACAGCGCAGCCAGTCCCTGCTGTCCAGGCCAGGCCTTGCTGTACAGGGCAGCCCCCCCTCTTACAGCCCAGCCAGTCCCTGCTGTCCAGGCCACGCTGTGCGGTACAGGGCAGCCCTCCCTCTCTTACAGCGCAGCCAGTCCCTGCTGTCCAGGCCAGGCCTTGCTGTACAGGGCAGCCCTCCCTCCCTTACAGCGCAGCCAGTCCCTGCTGCCAGGCCAGGCCTTGCGGTACAGGGCAGCCCTCCCCCCGTTACAACGCAGCCAGTCCCTGCTGTCCAGGCCAGGCCTTGTGGTACAGGGCAACCAGCCCCCCCCCTTACAGCGCAGCCAGTCCCTGCTGTACAGGCCAGGCCTTGCTGTACAGGGCAGCCCCCTCCTCTTACAGCGCAGCCAGTCCCTGCTGTCCAGGCCAGGCCTTGCTGTACAGTGCAGCCCCCCCTCTTACAGCGCAGCCAGTCCCTGCTGTCCAGGCCAGGCCTTGCTGTACAGGGCAGCCCTCCCTCTCTTACAGCGCAGCCAGTCCCTGCTGTCCAGGCCAGGCCTTGCTGTACAGGGCAGCCCTCCCCCTCTTACAGCGCAGCCAGTCCCTGCTGTCCAGGCCAGGCCTTTCTGTACAGGGCAACCTCCCACTCTTACAGCGCAGCCAGTCCATGCTGTCCACGCTGTGCTGTACAGGGCAGCCCTCCCTCTCTTACAGCGCAGCCAGTCCCTGCTGCCCAGGCCAGGCCTTGCTGTACAGGGCAGCCCCCCCTCTTACAGCGCAGCCAGTCCCTGCTGTCCAGGCCAGGCCTTGCTGTACAGTGCAGCCCTCCCTCTCTTACAGCGCAGCCAGTCCCTGCTGTCCAGGCCAGGCCTTGCTGTACAGGGCAGCCCCCCTCTTACAGCGCAGCCAGTCCCTGCTGTCCAGGCCAGGCCTTGCTGTACAGTGCAGCCCTCCCTCTCTTACAGCGCAGCCAGTCCCTGCTGTCCAGGCCAGGCCTTGCTGTACAGTGCAGCCCTCCCTCTCTTACAGCGCAGCCAGTCCCTGCTGTCCAGGCCAGGCCTTGCTGTACAGGGCAGCCCCCCTCTTACAGCGCAGCCAGTCCCTGCTGTCCAGGCCAGGCCTTGCTGTACAGTGCAGCCCTCCCTCTTACAGCGCAGCCAGTCCCTGCTGTCCAGGCCACGCTGTGCTGTACAGGGCAGCCCCCCTCTTACAGCGCAGCCAGTCCCTGCTGTCCAGGCCAGGCCTTGCTGTACAGTGCAGCCCTCCCTCTCTTACAGCGCAGCCAGTCCATGCTGTCCAGGCCAGGCCTTGCTGTACAGGGCAGCCCTCCCCCCGTACAGCGCAGCCAGCCCCTGCTGTCCAGGCCAGGCCTTGCTGTACAGGGCAGCCCTCCCTCTCTTACAGCGCAGCCAGTCCCTGCTGTCCAGGCCAGGCCTTACTGTACAGGGCAGCCCCCCCTCTTACAGCGCAGCCAGTCCCTGCTGTCCAGGCCAGGCCTTGCTGTACAGGGCAGCCCCCCTCTTACAGCGCAGCCAGTCCCTGCTGTCCAGGCCAGGCCTTGCTGTACAGGGCAGCCCTCCCCCCGTACAGCGCAGCCAGTCCCTGCTGTCCAGGCCAGGCCTTGCTGTACAGGGCAGCCCTCCCTCTCTTACAGCGCAGCCAGTCCCTGCTGTCCAGGCCAGGCCTTGCTGTACAGTGCAGCCCTCCCTCTCTTACAGCGCAGCCAGTCCCTGCTGTCCAGGCCAGGCCTTGCTGTACAGGGCAGCCCCCCTCTTACAGCGCAGCCAGTCCCTGCTGTCCAGGCCAGACCTTGCTGTACAGGGCAGCCCTCCCTCTCTTACAGCGCAGCCAGTCCCTGCTGTCCAGGCCACGCTGTGCTGTACAGTGCAGCCCTCCCTCTCTTACAGCGCAGCCAGTCCCTGCTGTCCAGGCCAGGCCTTGCTGTACAGGGCAGCCCCCCCTCTTACAGCGCAGCCAGTCCCTGCTGTCCAGGCCAGGCCTTGCTGTACAGGGCAGCCCCCCCTCTTACAGCGCAGCCAGTCCCTGCTGTCTAGGCCAGGCCTTGCTGTACAGGGCAGCCTTCCCCCTCCCTTACAACGCAGCCAGTCCCTGCTGTCCAGGCCAGGCCTTGCGGTACAGGGCAGCCATCCCCCCTCCCTCTCTTACAGCGCAGCCAGTCCCTGCTGTCCAGGCCAGGCCTTGCTGTACAGGGCAGCCCTCCCTCTTACAGCGCAGCCAGTCCCTGCTGTCTAGGCCAGGCCTTGCTGTACAGGGCAGCTCTCCCTCTCTTACAGCGCAGCCAGTCCCTGCTGTCCAGGCCAGGCCTTGCTGTACAGTGCAGCCCTCCCTCTCTTACAGCGCAGGCAGTCCCTGCTGTACAGTGCAGCCCTCCCTCTTACAGCGCAGCCAGTCCCTGCTGTCCAGGCCAGGCCTTGCTGTACAGGGCAGCCCCCCCTCTTACAGCGCTGCCAGTCCCTGCTGTCCAGGCCAGGCTTTGCTGTACAAAGCAGTTTCGAAGCCCCTGCTGTACAGTCTCGGAAGCCCCGTACCGCAGTTTCCTGGTCCCAGCAGGGGTGGATTTCCAAACACAAGGAGCCCATAAAGTTTCTAAACTTTCTAGGGGGGGCGGATCGGGTGACAATTAACTGCGGGTTTGAAGCCAGCGGCAGCTTTAAGAGCCCTGCAAATCATGTGCTAATGTCCTCATCACATGAAACGGGCTTTACCAGGCTGAGGGGCACGGGTGGGGTGAGGGGGGCTGCAGGACAAGGGGGGCGGGGTGTGGGGGCTGCAGGCTACAGAGGCATTCTTAGTCAATGCTTGTCTGAGGAGGCAAGGTTAAGGGGTGCCCTTAAATACTAGGTTTGGGAGTGTACAGGTAAGTAAAAGATTGGGACCAAAGGGTCCCTTTCTTTGGGTGGGTACACCCCCTATAATGCCACACTCCAGTGGGTGGGGGGCATATGCCTCACTCTGGTTGGCTGGGTCCCCCCATGTGCAAGATGGCGGGGACTGAGAGTTGTGCACCTGAGGGGTGGAGTTGGCAGAGGTGGGCACACCTCTCTTCCTCATTTGTTTTTTCCCACCAGTTCTGCCAACCAAAGTGGGATCTGAACCAGTGGGGACCAGTTGCTGAAAGCAGCAAAGGCCCGGGGAAGCTCACAATGGCGGCAAGCCTTTGAAGCTTCTCCTTAGTGGACCCTGCCCATCCTGGGGGGAGGCTTGGCACCTCGTCCCAGGATTCAGGCCCCCTAGAGCAGCAGGCTCTGGACCCAGGGGTGGCAGCAGCTGGGGAACAGCCAATCAGCCTGGACACTAGTCTTAGGTAATTTTTCAGGGAGTATCTCTAAGATGCGTTCTGTGTGCATTTTTAATTAAATCCCACACTGGCATCATTGTGGGTTTAATGTGCTGAGAAGTTTGATACCAAACTTCTCAGTTTTCAGTAAAGCCATTACGGTGCTGTGGAGTTCGTAATGACAAACTCCCAGCACCTTATACTTTTAATGGCATCACTGCACTTAGAATGTCTAAGAATCGGCTAAGACCCGGCAGGGGTACAGGGCTCATGCACCTGTACTCTCACCACTGGTATAGTGCACCCAGCTAGAGCGGTGGCTTACCTATCCTGGGGCAGTGGGTTGTAGGCATGGCACACAGGGATGTGTGCCATGTCGACTCTTCACTTTGTTCTGCACCAAAACGCACAGCCTGCAAAGGCAGTGTGTGAGTGTGAAGGTACAGGACCTCTAAGGATGGCATAATACGTGCTGCTGTCCTTAGTGGCCTTCCCTGGTCACAGTGCCCTGGGTACCTGTGGTACCATTTACCAGGGGCTGACCTGTGACCAGAGAGTTGCCAATTGAGTTTGGTCTTTAATCCAGTTGTAGGGAAAGAACATAGGCCCTAGGTACCTCATTGGCTGAGCCCAAGGCACACACAGTCAAAGCACATCAGCAATTTAGCAAAAAGTGGGGGCTACCATACAGAAAGAGGGCAATTTCTCACAACTCCCCCTTCATCTCTAGGGATTCCCTTGCACCTCTCTTTGAACCCCCTTTTTCTATAGAGATTCACCTACACCCTTCTTTAAACACCATCATCTGTAGGGATTCCCCTGCACCCCACTTATTTCCCCCTCCTTCTCCATGGATTCCCCTGCACCCCTCTTTACAACCCGTCATCTACAGGGATTCCCCTGCACCCCTCTTTTCACCTCCTTTATCTCCAGGGATTCACTTGCACCCCTCTTTGCACCCCTTCATCTCTAGGGATTCACCTGCACCCCTCTTTACACCCATTCATCTCTAGGGATTCACCTGCACCCCTCTTTGTGCCCCCTTTATCTCCAGGGATTCACCTGCACCCCTCTTTGCACCCCTTCATCTCTAGGGATTCACCTGCACCCCTCTTTACATCTCTTTATCTCCAGGGATTCGCCTGCACCCCTCTTTGTGCCCTCTTTATCTCCAGGGATTCACCTGCACCCCTCTTTGCACCCCTTCATCTCTAGGGATTCACCTGCACCCCTCTTTACATCTCTTTATCTCCAGGGATTTACCCGCACCCCTCTTTGTGCCCTCTTTATCTCCAGGGATTCACCTGCACCCCTCTTTACACCCCGTCATCTTCAGGGATTCCTCTGCACCCCTCTTTGTGCCCCCTTTATCTCCAGGGATTCGCCTGCACCCCTCTTTGTGCCCTCTTTATCTCCAGGGATTCACCTGCACCCCTCTTTACACCCCGTCATCTTCAGGGATTCCCCTGCACCCCTCTTTACACCCCGTCCTCTTCAGGGATTCCCCTGCACCCCTCTTTACACCCCGTCATCTCCATGGATTCACCTGCACCCCTCTTTACACCCCTTCATCTCTAGGGATTCACCTGCACCCCTCTTTACACCCTGTCATCTTCAGGGATTCCCCTGCACCCCTCTTTTCACCTCCTTCATCTCCAGGGATTCCCATTCACTCCTCCTTACTCCCCTTCATCTCGATGAATTCACCTGCACCCCTCTTTGTGCCCCTTTATCTCCAGGGATTCACCTGCACCCCTCTTTACACCCCTTCATCTCCAGGGATTCACCTGCACCCCTCTTTACACCCCTTCATCTCTAGGGATTCCCCTGCACCCCTCTTTACACCCCGTCATCTCCATGGATTCACCTGCACCCCTCTTTACACCCCTTCATCTCCAGGGATTCACCTGCACCCCTCTTTACACCCCTTCATCTCTAGGGATTCGCCTGCACCCCTCTTTGTGCCCTCTTTATCTCCAGGGATTCCTCTGCACCCCTCTTTGCACCCCTTCATCTCTAGGGATTCACCTGCACCCCTCTTTACACCCCTTCATCTCCATGGATTCCCCTGCACCCCTCTTTACACCCCGTCATCTCCATGGATTGCCCTGCACCCCTCTTTACACCCCGTCATCTTCAGGGATTCACCTGCACCCCTCTTCACACCCCTTCATCTCTAGGGAGCGAACCTGGACCTTGCTGGTAGGTCACTCCCCCACCACACAGCTCTGCCTTGTGTGCCCTGCCGCTGCTATAGAAGTTGAGGCCCTCCTCCACCCGCACAGTGTTGCTTGCCTTCTGTTTCCCCCTCGCTCCCCTTGATTTGTGCCCGTTTTTGCCTTCTGTTTCCCCCTCGCTGCCCCTGATTTGTGCCCTTTTTTGCCTTTCGTTTCCCCCTCGCTGCCCCTGTTTGTGCCCGTTTTTGCCTTCTGTTTCCCCCTCGCTATCCCATCCCTGATTGTACCCGGTTGCCTTCAGGTGCCCTCACCGCTCCCATTCCCGCGGCTGCGGCCCCGCCCCCTCACTGCCCATTCGCTGCCCCTGCCTCCCGCCTCCCAGCTTCTCCTCCCTCTCACATCCCCATATATGGCAGCCACGCAGCAGCCTCGCAGCAGACTCACCGAAGGCGCCTGGACCGCACCCAGCGCCAGAACCCCTGGTCCCCGCACCCGCCACAACCACCACCAACGCTACGATGCCAGCACACTCCACGCTCTCAACCCCCGGACGGACCCACACCTGCTTCAAGGCCGCCCCGAAATACACACACAGTCCCTTCACCTGCCGGAACTGCAGCTACATCAGCTTCATAGCCGGCGAACAACCCGCCAAGAAAGACCTCAACCACCTCCAATGATCCTACTGAACACCCGCTCCGTACGCAAACACGCCGTCGAGCTCTGGAACCTGCTCGACACATCCTCCCGAATATCGCCTTCCTGACAGAGACCTGGATGAACGACTCCTCCGCACCCAACATCGTCATAGCCATCCCAGACAGCTAAAAGATCACCCGCAGAGACCACACCTACGGAGTCAGAGGAGGAATCGCCATCGTCCACAAGAACAGCATCAGGGTCTCGACCAGCACCAACGACACGCTCAGCACCACCGAACACATGCATTTCCAGATCCACACAGACCCCAACTCCACCCTCAGAGTCACCCTCGTCTACAGACCCCCCGGGCCCGACCCCAGTTCAGCGACTCCATCGCCGACTGTAGGAGAGTAGGGTCTGCTTCCTATGGTTACGTTATATTATGTTATGTTATGTTATAGGGATTTTTATAGCGCACAGCTGCCCCAGCAAAGGGGCGTCCCAGCGCTTTTGAACAGGCAGATAACACACATAACGCCACACAGATTACGGATAGGAGCAAGAAGGGAAAAAATTAAACAGCCTTAGGAAACAAATGAGTTGTAATACCCCCACTTTTTGCTATGATTCTCTGTTTTTCCTACTTTAGTCTGGCTGGGGCCCTGCTAATCAGGCCCACAGCCTAGCTGTTCTCTCTCTAAAATTGATACCATGTACTTTAGGTACATACCAGTTTGGTTACTGGGTCACCTTTGTGAGCCCCTGTAGAGTGTACCCTAGGTACCCAGGGCATAGGTGCACCCTAGGCCTACCAGGGGCTGCAGTATGTATTGTGCCACCCCTGGTTTGCCTTTCAAACTGACACCATAGGTCTGTTCACACAGCCTGGGTACGTTGGTGTAATCACCCCTTACTTAGATATAGTATAGATATAGTATACCTATATCTATATACATACACATATATATATATATATATATATATATATATATATATATATATATATATATATATATATATATATATATATATATATATATATATAGACACATATACACCTATTAGTCACTCGTGTGGCAGGCCTTGACAATCCTGGAGGCAGAGTGCTTGGTTTTATGTCAGAGGGTGCCCTAGCATGAGCTGAGCCCTCTGCAGCTTTCGGAACCACCTCCTTATAGCTGTTCTATGATATAGCCATGCCATATACTTTTAAGTGCATTATAATCCTCGCGGTTAATGCTAACTTTGGTTTGGCTTTATCAAAACATGTTGTGTAAGGTGTCAAACACTTTGGAATACTACACCCACCCACCCTGCCACTCCTGGCAGCAGGGGTAGCATTCCACCCTTCTAAAGGGAGATGACATGTAGGTACTGGTAAACCCGGTTAAAGTTAAACAGAGCCTCAGCATCCCAAAATGGATGCTGCTGCCACAGACACGAGTCTGCCCTCCTGCTGTTGGACGAAACTCCGACAGGGGACGCCTGGACAATAGGTTTCCTGTCCAGGGAGGTGCTGGCACCTCCCCAGACAGGCTTTTGTGTTTTGGTGCAGGGAGGGCTGCATTCAGTGAATGCTTTCCAGACACTGCCTGGGGCACACAAGGTGCTCCATGTATTTCCCAGTTCAAACCAGTTGCTGGGGAACTCTGCCCCAGCTCTGGCGCGAAACTGGACAAAGGGAAAGGGGTGTAACCACCCCTTTCCAGGTCCACCCATAGGAGGGACCTTAAAGGTAGTCCAGCCCCTAAACTTAGTATAAGTATAAGAACCCAGTCCCTAGGACTTTAGATTACCCTGGATGAAACTCTGAAACATAAATCCTGGACCTTCGGCATTCCATTTTGACTGGAAGACGGAAGACATATCCCTTGTGGTCAAGGAGTGACCACCCTGTTCAAACAGGCACCAACAGCAACTTTGCCGGTCTGCATTTTCGAGGCTCCCGCCGAATCCTGAAGAATCTGCGACACAGGATACGGACTTCCAGACATCTCTGACCCCGACCTTTGCTCACAGCAAAGCTGAGACCCTTGGCGGACACGAGAGACGTGGGATCGGAACTCCTGGACATCCTGCATTTTGCAAGTTGCACTCACTTCACAAGGTATCTTGAAGTTGTGCATTGGGGTGCTTGAAGCCCCAGACCTGAGCAACATTTGCACCGAAGCTCAGAGGCCCACACTCCACGAGTGTCCCGCTTTTGCATTTCAGCTTGACGCGTATTCCCGGTTCCTAGTCTGTTGGCTAGTGAGCCCCCGGAAGACTTCCTTTTGAATCTAACTTGCTTTCCTGGTTTCTACAGGCTTGCTCCAGCTTCCCTACAAAGGAGAAGTGTCCCAGACCTTGCTGGTCTACAACAAAGCCAATCTCGACATCCTGGGTGGATTGCATTTGCCAAGGCTGGTTGGGTCCAATCCAGATACCGACACCGCAGTCAACTAGATCCTTCGTGGGACAGTTCGAATCCAGCTCCTGGTCGTCGTCGACGCCTCCTGGACCTCGTGGCTGAAGAGACAAGCTTCACCTTTTCACCTGAAATCACCAGACATTGGCTGGCCGCTTTCCTTCGCCATCCTGGTCACTGGCAAGTGACCCAGACTCTGTCCCTTCTGCTTTAAGGTTCTTCAGATCTGCGATCCACCCGGACACTTTTCCTCTGGTCGCCTGCAGCACTTCTTTGCAGCTCTCCATTGAAATCGACGACGAAACCCGACATCAAAAGACATCTATGCACCCGGCTTCCGTGGGTGAGGTAACACGAGTACTCTGGCAGCCTTGAGGGTATTGGCCTTCCTAGTGTCTAAGTCTAAAAGGGTTCCATCGTAGTCCATCCAGAAGTATCCTTAAATTGTAAATTTGTAACTTGTTCATTTCCCGTAGAAAGCAATGGTAACCCGCGGCTGTGTTTAGACACTGCACGCGTCTCCCGTGGGCCTCCTACATGGTAACCTTTGCTTGTTTAGAGTAGCCCCAGTGATTCTACAGGCCCCAGGCTTGCTTTCTAATTCTCACATGGTTCTTATACCACTATTTTAGTATATGGTTTGTGAGGCCCCTAGGGCAAAACGTATACTGTGCAACTTATTGTCTACTAATTAAGTAACTTGTATTGTACTTTTACCTCTGACCTCATAAAGAGTGCAGAGGGGTGTGTTTAGAATAAATACATATATATTTGATATATACCTTGTGTGGTGTCCTTTCATTTGGTACTCAAGGGATTATAATTGGTAAAAGAACTAGCTTAATTGGCTCTCTGAAGTCTTAGCCTGAAGACTGCTCGCCATTGCTACCCCTAAGATAGCTTTCTATAAGGTTGACTTTACAACCACCATCAATAAGGGTTGATTAGACTGGTGCAAGGTGCCCACTAGAATACTGGACATCATATGCCAGGCTAACTTCTCACATTGGAGTGCAGCCGATGGGATAAGAGCTTGCTGTTGTTTTACCAAATAATCTTGAGAATATCATTTAAAAAATCACATTAAGGTACCTGTAGGTACATATGAATCAAGTCTTATAATACATAAGTTCTACTGAACTTAGCAGTTGTAGGTGGTAAGGGCTTAGCACACCCTGACTACAACTCCTAGAGAGGCTCTAGCAGGTAACAAGTAGTGTAGGTAGGTGCACACACCACACCACACTAGCCATGTCTTTGAGAGCAGGAGGCAGTGCCTCTCTGCCAGATGTCAGCCATGTGCAGACAACCAAGTATGACACATTCACTCTTCAAGATTTGAGAAGCTTGTGTGTTGACAGAAAGTTAAGACAAGGACAGAGTCCAACCACCCAGCACCTGGTAAATCTTTTAGTGGCAGATGACTTGGAAAAAGCATCAGACCCAGAGGCACATGGTAGCATGGAGGGGGCCAGCCTTCATCAGAAGAGGATCCTAGTGGGGGAGCCCCACTGGTCTTTGAAGATGGCGAGGATGCAGACCAGGATGAGGTTGATGAACCTAACCTCGGAAACACAGGACTACTTGAGGGTGGAGAGGACCCAGGAAGGCCTCACTTCAGACCTCCACGTAGGCCTAATGGTGTGATCAGAAGACCCAGATCTCTTTCAGATGAATCTGAACACTCTGACTCATCAGCAGGGTCCTCTGCCTCAGCTCAAAGGAGAATGACTTCCCCCTCAGAGAAGAGAGCACAAAGCTAGAATGAAAGAAGTCAAGCTTAGGATCAAGAGGCAACAAATTGTCCTTGCCAAAGAGACCCCAGCTCTTGAAAGAGAGAAGAAATTGTGTTGGCTAGAGCCCACTGGTGGCAGCAACAACCCTAGTGGTAGGGAAAGGTCTCATGACCATAGAAACTTGAACAGAATTGGCCATACCTATCAGATTGGGGATGACATTCACAAGTGGATCACTGCTTTGGAGAGGACCTGCATAGTACAGCAGGTGCCCCAGAGTCAGTGGGTAGCACATCTGTGGCTCTCCTTTGCAGACAAAGGTGGAGATAAGCTCATCACTGTTAGTGAACAGGATGCTGACAACTACACTGTCCTGAAGAGTGTCTGATATATGGGTTTGGCTTAACCACTGAGCAGTACAGGTTGCTGTTCAGAGACACCCAGAAGACACAGACTCAGGACTGGACAGATCTTGTAGATTGTGCTTCTAAGGCTCTGGAAGGCTGATTACTGGGCAGTAAAGTAAGTGACTATTCAGGATTGTATAACCTTATAATGAGAGAACAGATTCTTAATAATTGTCCGAACAAGTTATTGCATCAACACCTGGTTGACTGATTTGACCTCTCCCCAAGAATTGGGTAAGAAGGCAGACAGATGGGTCAGAACCAGGGTGAAGCTGAAGGTACAGAACCAAGATGGAGACCAGAAGAAGCAAGATTAAAAGGGTGACCAAAAGTCTTCTCAACAATCCTAAAAAGAAAGAAGGTCCAAAGAAACCATGGTGCAAAGTTTGTAAAGTAAATACTCACTGGCTAAGTGATTGCACCAAAAAGGAGACAGCTCCAGCCACCATTGCCCCTAAGGCAACTGTTCTCCCTAGTTCAGCTCCAAGTGGTGGTTCTCAACAGAAGGGTGTAGTAGGGTTAACCCTGGCAACTGAGATGGACTCTGGCCTAGTCAGAGTACCAATTCAAGCTGTTCTTGTCTGTGATGTGGACATGGCTATGTCCTCTACTGTGAGTCCCAGTAACTTGGGCAAGTGCAGACAGACACCTTTACTTAATGATGAAGTGGCTCAGGCCTACAGGGACACATGTGCCAGTGTCACAATGGTGACACCCAGCTTTGTGAACCCTGGACAGATCATACTAGGTGAAAATTACCTAGTGACCAAAGCTAGCAATGTCACTACCACACACAGTATGGCAGTTGTTAATTTCTCCTGGGGAGGGGTAACTGGCCTTAAGAAGGTTGTTGTTAGCTCAGACCTTCCTGTAGAATGTTTGCTTGGCAATGACCTAGATACTTCAGCTTCGTCTGAAGTGAAGTTTAGGACACATGCAGAAATGTTAGGCATCTCAGCACATGTGCTTGCTGTGACCAGGTTACAGGTCAAAAAGTCTAATACTGGACAGACCCTGGATTCTGGAATAATGGACCAGTTGCCTACCAGGAGGAGAAGCAGTAGGGTTAATGCAGTGCCTTCCCCCTTACCTCAGGATGAGGATCAGCCTTCCGAGGAAGCTGATTGTGGGCCTGAAGAAGGAACTGTCCTAGAAGAGCTTGAGCCTGATCAGTTTGAGTTTCTTGGGACAGGGGGACTTTCAAGGGCAGATCTGAGGCAGGCGCAGTTGGACTGCCCTTCTCTTGAACCACTCATACAGCAAGCTGCTGCTGAGGCTGCAGGGAATGCTAGTGGAACCCATAAGGTTTACTGGGATGATGGGCTCCTGTATTCAGAGGGTATAGACCCCAAGCCTGGTGCTTCCAGGAGGATGGTCATACCTTTGGCATTCAGGGGCTTCCTTTTGACACTAGCCCATGATATTCCCCTTGCAGGACAACTTGGCCAGAACAAGACTTGGGGCAGGCTTCTCCCTCACTTTCACTGGCCTCACATGTCAGAAGACACCAAGGAGTTTTGTCGCTCCTGTGTCACCTGCCAAGCCAGTGGCAAATCAGGTGGCACTACAAAGACCCCCCTTATACTACTGCCTGTGGTGGGGGTTCCCTTTGAAGGTATAGGGATTGACATTGTTGGACCAATGGATCCCCAAACAGCCTCTGGGCACAGGTTTATTCTGGTGGTAGTGGATCATGCCACTAGATACCCAGAAGCCATTCCCCTTAGGACCACAACAGCACCTGTTGTGGCAAGAGCCCTTTTGGGAGTTTTCTCAAGAGTAGTTTTCCCTAAGGAGGTTGTATCAGACAGATCAGAAGACCCAGATCTCTTTCAGATGAATCTGAACACTCTGACTCATCAGCAGGGTCCTCTGCCTCAGCTCAAAGGAGAATGACTTCCCCCTCAGAGAAGAGAGCACAAAGCTAGAATGAAAGAAGTCAAGCTTAGGATCAAGAGGCAACAAATTGTCCTTGCCAAAGAGACCCCAGCTCTTGAAAGAGAGAAGAAATTGTGTTGGCTAGAGCCCACTGGTGGCAGCAACAACCCTAGTGGTAGGGAAAGGTCTCGTGACCATAGAAACTTGAACAGAATTGTCCATACCTATCAGATTGGGGATGACATTCACAAGTGGATCACTGCTTTGGAGAGGACCTGCATAGTACAGCAGGTGCCCCAGAGTCAGTGGGTAGCACATCTGTGGCTCTCCTTTGCAGACAAAGGTGGAGATAAGCTCATCACTGTTAGTGAACAGGATGCTGACAACTACACTGTCCTGAAGAGTGTCTGATATATGGGTTTGGCTTAACCACTGAGCAGTACAGGTTGCTGTTCAGAGACACCCAGAAGACACAGACTCAGGACTGGACAGATCTTGTAGATTGTGCTTCTAAGGCTCTGGAAGGCTGATTACTGGGCAGTAAAGTAAGTGACTATTCAGGATTGTATAACCTTATAATGAGAGAACAGATTCTTAATAATTGTCCGAACAAGTTATTGCATCAACACCTGGTTGACTGATTTGACCTCTCCCCAAGAATTGGGTAAGAAGGCAGACAGATGGGTCAGGACCAGGGTGAAGCGGAAGGTACAGAACCAAGGTGGAGACCAGAAGAAGCAAGATCAAAAGGGTGACCAAAAGTCTTCTCAACAATCCTAAAAAGAAAGAAGGTCCAAAGAAACCATGGTGCAAAGTTTGTAAAGTAAATACTCACTGGCTAAGTGATTGCACCAAAAAGGAGACAGCTCCAGCCACCATTGCCCCTAAGGCAACTGTTCTCCCTAGTTCAGCTCCAAGTGGTGGTTCTCAACAGAAGGGTGTAGTAGGGTTAACCCTGGCAACTGAGATGGACTCTGGCCTAGTCAGAGTACCAATTCAAGCTGTTCTTGTCTGTGATGTGGACATGGCTATGTCCTCTACTGTGAGTCCCAGTAACTTGGGCAAGTGCAGACAGACACCTTTACTTAATGATGAAGTTGCTCAGGCCTACAGGGACACATGTGCCAGTGTCACAATGGTGACACCCAGCTTTGTGAACCCTGGACAGATCATACTAGGTGAAAATTACCTAGTGACCAAAGCTAGCAATGTCACTACCACACACAGTATGGCAGTTGTTAATTTCTCCTGGGGAGGGGTAACTGGCCTTAAGAAGGTTGTTGTTAGCTCAGACCTTCCTGTAGAATGTTTGCTTGGCAATGACCTAGATACTTCAGCTTCGTCTGAAGTGAAGTTTAGGACACATGCAGAAATGTTAGGCATCTCAGCACATGTGCTTGCTGTGACCAGGTTACAGGTCAAAAAGTCTAATACTGGACAGACCCTGGATTCTGGAATAATGGACCAGTTGCCTACCAGGAGGAGAAGCAGTAGGGTTAATGCAGTGCCTTCCCCCTTACCTCAGGATGAGGATCAGCCTTCCGAGGAAGCTGATTGTGGGCCTGAAGAAGGAACTGTCCTAGAAGAGCTTGAGCCTGATCAGTTTGAGTTTCTTGGGACAGGGGGACTTTCAAGGGCAGATCTGAGGCAGGCGCAGTTGGACTGCCCTTCTCTTGAACCACTCATACAGCAAGCTGCTGCTGAGGCTGCAGGGAATGCTAGTGGAACCCATAAGGTTTACTGGGATGATGGGCTCCTGTATTCAGAGGGTATAGACCCCAAGCCTGGTGCTTCCAGGAGGATGGGCATACCTTTGGCATTCAGGGGCTTCCTTTTGACACTAGCCCATGATATTCCCCTTGCAGGACAACTTGGCCAGAACAAGACTTGGGGCAGGCTTCTCCCTCACTTTCACTGGCCTCACATGTCAGAAGACACCAAGGAGTTTTGTCGCTCCTGTGTCACCTGCCAAGCCAGTGGCAAATCAGGTGGCACTACAAAGGCCCCCCTTATACTACTGCCTGTGGTGGGGGTTCCCTTTGAAGGTATAGGGATTGACATTGTTGGACCAATGGATCCCCAAACAGCCTCTGGGCACAGGTTTATTCTGGTGGTAGTGGATCATGCCACTAGATACCCAGAAGCCATTCCCCTTAGGACCACAACAGCACCTGTTGTGGCAAGAGCCCTTTTGGGAGTTTTCTCAAGAGTAGTTTTCCCTAAGGAGGTTGTATCAGACAGAGGTGCAAACCTCATGTCTAGTTACCTAACTGCAATCTGGAAGGAGTGTGGAGTGAACTATAAGTTCACCACACCCTATCACCCACAATGCAGTGGTCTAGTTGAAAGATTCAACAAGACCTTGAAGGGCATGATTAAGGGTCTCCCTGAAAAGCTCAGCCGGAGATGGGACATCCTACTGCCCTGCCTTTTATTTGCCTACAGAGAGGTCCCACAAAAGGGGGTTGGCTACAGCCCTTTTGAATTTTTGTTTGGGCATCCTGTAAGAGGACCCCTTTGTCTGGTGAAGGAAGGATGGGAGTTACCTCTCAAACTTCCCAAACAAGACATTGTGGACTCTGTACTTGGTCTCCGCTCCAGGATGGCTGAGTACATGAAAAAGGCATCCAAAAACCTTGAGGCTAGTCAGGAATTGCATAAGGCCTGGCATGACCAAAAGGCTGTGCTCACTGTTTACCAGCCAGGACAGAAAGTGTGGGTGTTGGAACCTGTGGCCCCAGCAGCTCGCCAAGACAAGTGGAGTGGACCCCACACTATTGTTGAACAGAAGGGAGAAATCACCTATCTGGCGGACCTTGGAACTCCCAGGAGCCCCCACAGGGTGCTTCATGTCAACAGACTGAAACCATATGTTGACAGGGCTGACATGGACTTGCTCAGGGCTACTGATGAAGGACAGGAGGAAGAGAGTGACCCTCTCTCAGACCTGCTCTCTCAGAACCCGGACGATGGGTCCGTTGATGGTGTAGCATTGGCAGGCAGCCTCACTGATCAGCAGCAGAGTGACTATAGACAAGTTCTCCAGTCCTACAGACATATGTTTTCACTGACTCCAAGTCAGACTACCTGGTGCACTCATGAAGTGGACACTGGGGACAGTCTGCCTGTTAAACATAAGATTTACAGGCAACCTGATCATGGCAGGTACTGTATCAGGACAGAGGTACAAAAGATGTTGGAATTGGGAGTCATTGAACCCTCAGAGAGCCCTTGGGCCAGTCCAGTAGTCCTTGTGCCTAAACCTCACACCCAAGATGGTAAGAGAGAGATGATGTTTTGTGTGGATTACAGAGGTCTCAATGCTGTCACTAGGACAGATGCCCATCCAATACCCAGGGCACATGAGCTTATTGACAGATTGGCATCTGCCAAATTTCTGAGCACATTTGACCTGCCAGCTGGCTACTGGCAGGTCAGACTAGCTGATGATGCAAAGCCAAAGACAGCATTTTCAACCCCAAGAGGTCATTATCAATTTGTGGTGATGCCCTTTGGTCTGAATAATGCGTCTGCCACATTTCAAAGGTTGGTAAACCAAGTCCTCTCAGGCCTGGATGACTACTGTGCAGCTTATCTAGATGATATTGCTGTCTTTAGCTCCACCTGGGAAGATCACCTGATTAATTGATTACTTAATTGTGTGCTTATATAGCGCAGGAATCACTCCCGAAGGGGTACCTCCGCGCTTCGACCGCTGCGAAACCCTTCCTGGCTTCCCTGAGAGATGGTCCCTTAATAGGTATCTCCAGGGTGAGACCAGGCATCCCCGGCAGTCTGGTGGGGCCGTTAGTGAAGAGGAGGCAAGCTAGTGCCCAGAGTTGCCGAGTGTGATCGCTGATCAGAGTGGGCACCGAGGCGAGAGAATTATCGAGTCCGCTGACCCTGGTCCAGAAACCTGCCGCGTCGGGAATCGAACCCTGGTCCCGGGCTGTCCTCTGCTCTCGGGTCTGCCGCCTCTAACCAGTGAGCCACACTACTTCACTGAAAAATGTTTTGGAGGCCCTGCAAAAGGCAGGCTTAACGATCATGGCTACCAAGTGCCAGATAGGGCATAGTAAGGT
Source organism: Lissotriton vulgaris (assembly GCF_964263255.1). Classification (NCBI taxonomy): domain Eukaryota; kingdom Metazoa; phylum Chordata; class Amphibia; order Caudata; family Salamandridae; genus Lissotriton; species Lissotriton vulgaris. Next base: position 404,970 of record NW_028254288.1, on the reverse strand, counting down.
TGTATACCTGGGCCACCTTGTAGGTGGAGGTCAGGTTCAACCATTGCAGAGCAAAATCCAGACCATAATGGCCTGGACAGCTCCAACCACCCAGACTTAGGTCAGAGCTTTCGTGGGCCTGACTGGGTACTACAGGACATTTGTCAAGGGGTATGGTTCCATTGTGACACCACTTAATGGCTTAACTTTAAAGAAAATGCCTAAGAAAGTTCAGTGGACAGTAAGCTGTCAAAAGGCATTTGATGATCTGAAGCAAGTCATGTGCACTGCACCTATTCTGCAAAGTCCAGACTACTCCAAAGAATTCACTGTCCAAACAGATGCTTCTGAGTTGGGATTGGGGGCTGTGCTATCACAATTGAATAAAGATGGTCAAGACCAGCCAGTAGCATTTATTAGCAGAAGGCTGATCCCTAGAGAGAAATGTTGGTCAGCTATTGAGAGGGAGGCCTTTGCTGTGGTTTGGGCCCTGAAGAAGCTGAGGCCATACTTGTTTGGCGCTCACTTCAAAGTTCAGACAGATCATAAGCCCCTCTTGTGGCTAAATCAGATGAAGGGTGAAAATCTCAAACTGATCAGATGGTCCATTTCCCTACAGGGATGGACTTTACAGTGGAACATAGACCTGGGCGTAACCATGCCAATGCAGATGGACTCTCCAGATATTTCCACTTAGAACATGAAGACTCAACTGGTCAAGGTTAGATTAATGTCCCTGCGTTTGGGGGGTGGGGGGGTTGTAGGAGAGTAGGGTCTGCTTCCTATGGTTACCCCCACTTTTTGCTGTGATTCTCTGTTTTTTCGACTTTAGTCTGGCTCTGGCCCTGCTAATCAGGCCCACAGCCTAGCTGTACTCTATCTAAATTGATACCATGTACTTTAGGTACATACCAGATTGGTTACTGGGTCACCCTTGTGAGCCCCTGCATAGTGTCCCCTAGGTACCCAAGGCATAGGTGCACCCTAGGCCTACCAGGGGCTACAGCATGTATTGATGTACATCTTTGATAGTGTGCTAAGTGATTGTCATGAGGCGGGAGCCGGGACTTGTTTGCTCGTATTTATTGCATGTTTGTGTATTTTTAAAACTGCACTGTAATTTCGTTTTTGCACACACCTTCGTTTTTTAACTTGTGGCATTTGTAAATTTTAAATTTACCCTTGCGCAGCACTGAACTGACTTCCCTTGCCCAGCTACTTGGTCTTTGCCCCTTTAGCCCCACTGCAGCCGATTAGGCGCTGCCTGGGGTTTGCTTTCTTAGCGCCCACCATCTTGGGTGAGGAGGAGGCGAGCGGACTAGTGCTCGGCCCCTCCCGCCCTAGCAACTACAAAAGACCCTTAGTCACGCCTGCACTGATTGATAGTGTGCTAAGTGATTGTCCTGAGGCGGAAGCCGGGACTTGTGTGCTCGTGTTCATTGCATGTTTGTGTATTTTTAAAACTGCACTATAATTTCGTTTTTGCACACACCTTCGTTTTTTAACTTGTGGCATTTGTAAATTGTAAATTTACCCTTGCGCAGCACTGACCTGACTTTCCTTGCCCAGCTACTTGGTCTTTGCCCCTTTAGCCCCACTGCAGCCGATTAGGTGCTGCCTGGGGTGTGCTTTCTTAGCGCCCACCATCTTGGGTGTGGAGCAGGCGAGCGGACTAGTGCTCGGCCCCTTCCGCCCCAGCAACTACAAAATGGTCCCCTCTCATAGGGAGCGCAGCGGACGTGCGCAGCGGGCGCGCCAAAGGCAAGCCTGTCTGCGCCCGTCCGCGCCAGGCCGGGCCCAGGGGCCGGGGGCGCTGGGCGATTCCTCTCCTACCCTGCGAACACCCTTAGACAGCTACAGCTTTCATACCCGCCGCCTTCTCCTGGCACAGTGAGGCGGATTAATGCCGCTGGCCTCGCTCGCAAGGCGCTCAATTCACCCAGCAGCCGCAAGTATACTGCGGTGCCGGTAAGGAGTGAGACATCCGTTCGCGCGATGTACCTGAACACACGTCCCCTGGTTAAGCATCAATCTGATATCTTCATCCTCCTCACCAATGAAAAACCCGATATATTACTAATTACAGAGACATGGCTCACTGCTAATTCCCACCCCGATATCCTGGCGGCCCTCTCCCCAGATTATTACATCCTCCATGCTGACCGCCCTTCAGGTCGCCCTGGGGGCGGAGTGGCAGCCATCATATCGAAACAATTCAAATTTATCACCACAGCATCTCTTGCTCTTCCAGAGGTGGATAATCTGGTCATTAGCCTGGAAACTGAGGCTGGCGCCCTCACACTCATACTCTTATACTGGCCCCCTCACCCCATGCCCTCGTTCCCCACTTCCATGAGTGAACAGCTGTCAAACCTGTTGACACATCATGCCAGAATCGCTCTTTTTGGCGATTTCAATTACTGGTTCAATGATGATGAAGCTGGCCGTCATGCCACGGAATTGTTTGAAGCTTTTACCAGTCTCAATCTGACTCAGCAAATTCTGTGCCCACCCATATCAAGGGTCACACTCTCGATCTCATCTGGACTCATGACTTAGTCCTATCCCGGCAAGTCATCTCCCCCTGTGTCTGGTCAGACAAAGGGCGGCCTTTAAGATCGGCTGCCTGACTTTCAAGTCTCTTCACTGCACCAGCCCTGACTACCTCAAAACACTGATCACGCAGCACCGACCGGCACGCAATCTCCGGTCGGCTCACCTCCACCTGCTGGTCTCCCCCAAAGTAAAAACTAAAAAGTTTGGCGGCCGCAGATTTGCCCACCTGGCCCCCAAACTATGGAATCCCCTTCCCCTGTCAGTTAAGTCTAGCTGTTCCTTATAAAATTTTAGGAAGCTTCTGAAAACCCGTCTTTTCACCCAAACCGGTTAGCTTGTTTCCTCACAATCCCTGCACTCTTTCTTCTAGCGCCAGGAAACCTATGGTGTCAGTGCGCTCTATAAATGTCACTTAAGATAAGATAAGATTGTGCCACCCCTTGTTTGCCTTCCAAACTGACACCACAGGTCTATCCACACAGCCTGGGTAAGGTGGTGTAATCACCCCTTACTTAGATATAGTATACATATATCTATATACATATATAGACACATATACACCTATAAGTCACTCCTATGGCTGGCCTCATCAATCCTGGAGGCAGAGTGCTTGGAAATATGTGAGAGGGTGCTCTAGCATGAGCTGAGCCCCTCTGCAGCTTTCGGAACTATCTCCTTATAGCTGTTCTATGATATAGCCTTACCATATACTCTTAAGTGCATTATAATCCTTGCGGTTAATGCTAACTTTGGTTTGGCTTTATCAAACATGTTGTGTAAGGTGTCAAACACTTTGGAATACTACCCCCACCCCCCCTTGCCAGTCCTGGCGGCGGGGGTAGCATTCACCCTTCTAGAGGGAAAAGACATAAAGTTACTGGTAAGCCCAGTTAAAGTTAAACAGAGCCTCAGCATCACAAAATGGATTCTGCTGCTACAGACACGAGTCTGCCCTCCTGCTGCTGGTCCAGGGAGGGGCAGGCACCTCCCCAGACAGGTTGTTGTGTATTGGGGCAGGGAGAGCTGCATTCAGTGAATGCTTTCCAGACACTGCCTGGGGCACACAAGGTGCTCCGTGCATTTCCCAGTTCAAACCAGTTGCTGGGGCACTCTGCCCCAGCTCTGGCGCGAAACTGGACAAAGGGAAAGGGGTGTAACCACCCCCTTCCTAGGTCCACCCATAGGAGGGACCTTATAGGTAGTCCAGCCCCTAAACTTAGTATAAGTATAAGAACCCAGTCCCTAGGACTTTAGATTACCCTGGACGAAACTCTGAAACATAAATCCTGGACCTTCGACATTCCATTTTGACTGAAAGATGGAAGACATCTCCCTTGTGGTCAAGGAGTGACCACCCTGTTCAAACAGGCACCAACAGCAACTTTGCCGGTCTGCATTTTCGAGGCTCCCGCCGGATCCCAAAGAATCTGCAACACAAGACACGGATTATCATTGGTAAAACAACTTGCGCTCTCGGAAGTCTTAGCCTGATGACTGCTGGTCCATGCTACCACTAGGATAGCTTTCTATAAGTTTGACTTTACAACCACCATCAATAAGGGTCGATTAGACTGGTGCAAGGTGCCCACTAGAACTAGTGGACATCATATGCCAGGCTAATTTCTCACACCGACTGCCCTGACCTCCACCCACTACATCCTCCTTGGAGACCTGAACTTTCTCCTTGAGAACAACAATGACAGCAACTCCACAACCGTGATTGATAACCCCGCCAACCTCAGACTGAGGCAACTCGTCACGTCTACCCGCTCCGCAGGCCACACGCTTGACCTCATCTTCTCCGCAAGCCCCCGCGTCACCTTCAGCCACACAACAAACTCCTCTGGACCGACCACCGCTGCATCCACTTCTCCTTCCAGAAACCCACCACATACCACCGCGCCCATCAGATTCCTTGTCGCTGCGGGAGAAAAATCAGCGAAGACCAACTACACGCAACACTTACTCTCAGCCCACCCACTGAACCCTCCAACACCGACAGCGCTGCCCACAACCTCAGACGCTAGATCAACGTCTGCGCCAACACCCTCGCCCCGCTGAAGAAACCCCCTCACAGAGAAACCAGCAAGAGGGCTAGCTGATTCACCCTGGTACTCCTAGCCTCCAAGCGAGCCTGCCGGAAACTAGAGAAGAAATGGCACAGTGAACAGACTCCGGACAGCCACGCTGCCCACAAGGACGCCATCCGCAACCACCACCACCTCATCAGGACTGCCAAGAGGACCTCCTTCAAAGACCTCCTAGACAACAACGCACACAACAGCAAGGAGCTCTTCAACATCCCGAAGGAACTCAACAACCCCAACACCAACGACATCCCTCCATTGCAAGCCCTGTGCGACTCCCTCGCAACTTTCTTCCACCGCAATATAGCAGACATCCAGGACAGTTTCAACACCCAGACAGCAACACAACAGACCCTCCGTACACCATCGACCACGACACCCTGCTAGCCTGGACCAGCGTGAGCATTGATGACAACATCAAGACCATCAACACAATCCACTCCAGCTCACTGTCAGACCCATTCCCGCACCACTTCTTCAACAAAGCCAGCAGCTCCATCGCACCGCACCTGCATACCGTCATCAATCTCTCCCTCGAGACTGCGACCTTCCCAGAGATCTGGAAATATGCAGAGATCAACGCCTTACTCAAAAAACCCAAGGCAGACCCAAGAGACCTCAAGAACTTCCGGCCCATCTTGATGCTCCCGTTCCCGGCCAAGGTCATCAAGAAGATAGTCAACAGACGGCTAACCCGATACCTCGAAGAAAACAGAATCCTGGAGCCTTCCCAGTCAGGGTTCCTCAGCAACCACAGCACGGAAACCGCCCTCATCGCCGCCACCAACGATATCAGGACACTGCTGGACAACGGTGAGACCGCAGCACTCATCCTCCTGGACCTCTCCGCCGTCTTCGACACCGTCTGCAACCGCACACTACGCGCACGCCTCCACGCCGTAGGGATCCGAGACAAAGCCCTGGAATGGACAACCTCCTTCCTCTCCGGCAGAACCCAGAGCGTCCGCCTCCCCTCATTCCGATCCGAAGCCTCCGAGATCATCTGCGGCGTACCCCAAGGTTCCTCCCTCAACCCAACACTGTTCAACATCTATATGACCCCGCTCGCACACGACGCCCGACAGCACGACCTCAACATAATTTTTTACGCCAACAACATTCAACTGATCCTCTTCCTCATCAAGGACCCCATCACTGCCAAAGCCAACCTCCACGAAGGAATGAAGACCGTCGCCGACTGAAGCTGAACATGGACAAAATGGAGGTCCTCATCCTCGGCTCCAAACCCTCAGCCTGGGACGGCTCCTCATTGCCGACGGCACTGGGGACAGCCCCAACACCCACCAACCACGCATGCAGCCTGGGAATCATCATCAACTCAATGCTCTCCATAACAAAGCAAGTCAAAGCCATCTCTTCCTCCTGCTTCAACACCCTCTGCATGCTCCGCAAGATCTATAGGTGGATCCCGACAGATACAAGAAGAACAGTCACCCAGGCCCTCGTCAGCAGCAGACTCGACTACGGAAACGCCCTCTACGCTGGAGCCCTGACCAAGCTCATCAAACGACTGCAAAGCATCCAAAATGCCTTGGCACGACGGATCCTCGACGTACCACGCCGCAGCCACATCACCCCCACTGAGAAACCTCCACTGGCTCCCAGTCAACAAGAGGATATCCTTCAAGCTCCTCATCCACACACACAAGGCACTCCACAAGACCGGCCCAGCCTACCTCAACAGACGGCTCTCCTTCTACATCCCCAACCGCCAGCTACGCTCCTCCGACCTCTCACTCGACACTGTCCTGCGCATCTGAAGAACAACCACTGGCGGGAGATCCTTCTCCCACCTCACCGCCAAGACATGGAACACCCTCCCACTGAGCCTACGACAGACTCAAGACCTGCTGACCTTCAGGAGGATACTCAAGACCTGGCTGTTCGATCAGTAGCCCCCCCAACCCCCCAGCACCTTGAGACCCTCGCGAGTATGTAGTGCGCTTTACAAATGATTGATTGATTGAGGGATTGCCCATCACCCCTCCAGCTCCAGGGATTGCCCTGCACCCCTCTTTTCACCCCTCCAGCTCTAGGGATTCCCCTGCACCCCTCTTTACACCCCTCCAGCTCCAGGGATTGCCCTGCACCCCTCTTTTCACCCCTCCAGCTCTAGGGATTCCCCTGCACCCCTCTTTACGCCCCTCCAGCTCCAGGGATTGCCCTGCACCCCTCTTTGCACCCCTCCAGCTCCAGGGATTACCCGGCACCCCTCTTTTCACCCCTCCAGCTCCAGGGATTGCCCTGCACCCCTCTTTTCACCCCTCCAGCGATTCCCCTGCACCCCTCTTTGCACCCCTCCAGCTCCAGGGATTGCCCGGCACCCCTCTTTTCACCACTCCAGCTCCAGGGATTGCCCTGCACCCCTCTTTTCACCCCTCCAGCTCTAGGGATTCCCCTGCACCCCTCTTTACACCCCTCCAGCTCCAGGGATTGCCCTGCACCCCTCTTTTCACCCCTCCAGCTCTAGGGATTCCCCTGCACCCCTCTTTACACCCCTCCAGCTCCAGGGATTGCCCTGCACCCCTCTTTGCACCCCTCCAGCTCCAGGGATTACCCGGCACCCCTCTTTTCACCCCTCCAGCTCCACGGATTGCCCTGCACCCCTCTTTTCACCCCTCCAGCGATTCCCCTGCACCCCTCTTTGCACCCCTCCAGCTCCAGGGATTGCCCGGCACCCCTCTCTTCACCCCTCCAGCTCCAGGGATTGCCCTGCACCCCTCTTTACACCCATCCAGCTCCAGGGATTGCCCTGCACCCCTCTTTACACCCCGTCATCTTCTGGGATTCCCCTGCACCCCTATTTTCACCCCTTCACTTCCAGGACACAAGTCCTAAAAGCAAAGCGGGGGACTAACTAAGTTAGGCAGAATGCAAGTGACATCACAGTGTGTGACGTCACAGCATGTCACACTGCATGCGGCATGACAGGAGGTGACACCAGCTCTTGAGGCCTCACATATGTCCAGCAGGTCTGTCATGAGTGCATCTGAGCGCTTTACAATCATTAACACAGGGGACTTTGCATCGAGGGAGCACCTCAAAGAACCTGTCAGCCATGGGAAGGGTGGCAGTGACGCTACTCTGCTTAAGGTGTTGCAAAGTCTGTATTTCAAGACATCTCTTGGGTCAAGGCGCCTTCTCCAGAGATGTGTGTGTGTCCAGTACATCTCATGGAATAACAATAATGGAAGGATAACTCAGGAGGTCAATGCACCTGCTGGAGAGGGCTGTGTTTTGTCGAGTCCCAGTTTGGAATCAAGGTAGCGTAGAGGGTTAATATGTCTCCCTCGAGGCACATTGGGTAACACACAGACGACAGACTTGTATTTGTTGTAAATGGATACGTGGGTCACTGCTTTTATCAGAAGGATCCTTTCGTTACCTGCAGTTCCTACATGGTAACCCTTCTGATACAGCAGAGTGAGTTTTGAAGGACACGTGACCCTCGCCCTCCCATTGATTTACACACACCTGATGTTTGGTGTCATCTGTAGGTGTGATGGAAAGCGCTCTGACACCCTGGATTGCAGGAGTAGCGCTACAGCATTTTAAAAGAAGGCAAACAGAACAGCGGCTTGGACGTTCTCAGCGTGTCTGCGTAGATCTCTTATATACAGGGACGGAATATAGTCCAGAGCCCCCCCTGCCCCTGTGAAGTGACACGCTGTGACCTTTGCCCCCCTCCATTGCATGTAGGGGTGAGACTCCCCTTAGCTCCCAGCCAGGGCACTAGAACAAAGGGAGGCCTGGGGCCCTTGACTCCGGGGCCAGGGCACTAGAACAAAGGGAGGCCTGTGGCCCTTGACTCCGGGGCCCCGACACTAGAACAAAGGGAGGCCTGTGGCCCTTGACTCCGGGGCCCCGACACTAGAACAAAGGGAGGCCTGTGGCCCTTGACTCCGGGCCCCCGACACTAGAACAAAGGGAGGCCTGTGGCCCTTCACTCTGGGGCCAGGGCACTGGAACAAAGGGAGGCCTGTGGCCCTTGACTCCGGGGCCCGACACTAGAACAAAGGGAGGCCTGGGGCCCTTGACTCCGGGGCCAGGACACTAGAACAAAGGGAGGCCTGTGGCCCCTGACTCCGAAGCCCCGACACTAGAACAAAGGGAGGCCTGTGGCCCTTGACTCCGGGGCCAGGGAACTAGAACAGAGGGAGGCCTGTGGCCCTTGACTCCGGGGCCAGGGCACTAGAACAAAGGGAGGCCTGTGGCCCTTGACTGCTGGGCCCGGAAACTAGAATAAAGAGAGGCCTGTGGCCCTTCACTCCAGGGCCAGGGCACTAGAACAAAGGGAGGCCTGGGGCCCTTGACTCCGGGGCCATGGCACTAGAACAAAGGGAGGCCTGGGGCTCTTGACTCTGGGGCCCGGACACTAGAACAAAGGGAGGCCTGTGGCCCTTGACTCTGGGGCCCGGACACTAGAACAAAGGGAGGCCTGTGGCCCTTGACTCCGGGGCCCGGACACTAGAACAAAGGGAGGCCTGTGGGCCTTGACTCCGAGGCCCCGACACTAGAACAAAGGGAGGCCTGGGGGCCCTTGACTCCGGGGCCCTGGCACTAGAACAAAGGAAGACCTGTGGCCCTTGACTCCGGGGCCCGGGCACTAGAACAAAGAGAAGCCTGTGGCCCTTGACCCGGGGCCCGGACACTAGAACAAAGGGAGGCCTGTGGCCCTTGACTCCGGGGACCCGACACTAGAACAAAGGGAGGCCTGTGGCCCTTGACACTGGGGCCCGGACACTAGAACAAGGGGAGGCCTGTGGCCCTTGACTCCGGGGCCCGGACACTAGAACAAAGGGAGATCTGGGGGCCCTTTGACTCCGGGGCCAGGGCACTAGAACAAAGGGAGGCATGTGGCCCTAGAGTCCGGGGCCCCGACACTAGAACAAAGGGTGGCCTGTGGCCCTAGACTCCGGGGCCAGGGTACTAGAACAAAGGGAGGCCTGTGGCCCTAGACTCCGGGCCCCGACACTAGAACAAAGGGAGGCCTGTGGCCCTTGACTCTGGGGCCCGGACACTAGAACAAAGGGAGGCCTGGGCCCTTGACTCCGGGGCCAGGGCACTAGAACAAAGGGAGGCCTGTGGCCCTTAACTCTGGGGCCCCGAGCCCGGACACTAGAACAAAGGGTGGCCTGTGGCCCTTGACTCCGGGGCCCCGACACTAGAGCAAGGGGAGGTCTGTGGCCTTTATCTCCGGGGCCCCGAAACTAGAACAAAGGGAGGCCTGTGGCCCTTGACTCTGGGGCCCAGACACTAGAACAAAGGGAGGCCTAGGCCCTTGACTCCAGGGCCCGGCACTAGAACAAAGGGAGGCCTGGAGGCCCTTGACTCCGGGGCCCTGGCACTAGAACAAAGGGAGGCCTGTGGCCCTTGACTCCGGGGCCCGGGCACTAGAACAAAGAGAAGCCTGTGGCCCTTGACCCGGGGCCCGGACACTAGAACAAAGGGAGGCCTGTGGCCCTTGACTCCGGGGACCCGACACTAGAACAAAGGGAGGCCTGTGGCCCTTGACTCTGGGGCCCGGACACTAGAACAAAGTGAGGCCTGGGCCCTTGACTCCGGGGCCAGGGCACTAGAACCAAGGGAGGCCTGTGGCCCCTAACTCTGGGGCCCCGAGCCCGGACACTAGAACAAAGGGTGGCCTGTGGCCCTTGACTCCGGGGCCCCGACACTAGAGCAAGGGGAGGTCTGTGGCCCTTATCTCCGGGGCCCCGAAACTAGAACAAAGGGAGGCCTGTGGCCCTTGACTCTGGGGCCCAGACACTAGAACAAAGGGAGGCCTAGGCCCTTGACTCCAGGGCCCGGCACTAGAACAAAGGGAGGCCTGGGGGCCCTTGACTTCGTGGCGCTGGCACTAGAACAAAGGGAGACCTGTGGCCCTTGACTCCGGGGCCCGGGCACTAGAACAAAGAGAAGCCTGTGGCCCTTGACCCGGGGCCCGGACACTAGAACAAAGGGAGGCCTGTGGCCCTTGACTCCGGGGACCCGACACTAGAACAAAGGGAGGCCTGTGGCCCTTGACACCGGGGCCCGGACACTAGAACAAGGGGAGGCCTGTGGCCCTTGACTCCGGGGCCCGGACACTAGAACAAAGGGAGATCTGGGGGCCCCTTGACTCCGGGGCCAGGGCACTAGAACAAAGGGAGGCATGTGGCCCTAGAGTCCGGGGCCCCGACACTAGAACAAAGGGTGGCCTGTGGCCCTAGACTCCGGGGCCAGGGTACTAGAACAAAGGGAGGCCTGTGGCCCTTGACTCCGGGGCCAGGGCACTAGAACAAAGGGAGGCCTGTGGCCCTTACCTCTGGGGCCCCGAGCCCGGACACTAGAACAAAGGGTGGCCTGTGGCCCTTGACTCCGGGGCCCCGACACTAGAGCAAGGGGAGGTCTGTGGCCCTTATCTCCGGGGCCCCGAAACTAGAACAAAGGGAGGCCTGTGGCCCTTGACTCTGGGGCCCAGACACTAGAACAAAGGGAGGCCTAGGCCCTTGACTCCAGGGCCCGGCACTAGAACAAAGGGTGGCCTGTGGCCCTAGACTCCGGGGCCAGGGTACTAGAAAAAAGGGAGGCCTGTGGCCCTAGACTCCGGGCCCCGACACTAGAACGAAGGGAGGCCTGCGGCCCTTGACTCTGGGGCCCGGACACTAGAACAAAGGGAGGGCTGGGCCCTTGACTCCGGGGCCAGGGCACTAGAACAAAGGGAGGCCTGTGGCTCTAGACTCCGGGGCCCGACACTAGAGCAAAGGGAGGCCTGGGCCCTTGACTCCGGGGACCGGGCACTAGAAGAAAGGGAGGCCTGTGGCCATTGACTCCGGGGCCCCGACACTAGAACAAAGAGAGGCCTGGGGCCCTTGACTCCGGGGCCAGGGCACTAGAACAAAGGGAGGCCTGTGGCCCTTGACTCCTGGGCCCGGACACTAGAACAAAGGGAGGTCTGGGGGCCCCTTGACTCCGGGGCCCGGACACTAGGTCAAAGGGAGGCCTGTGGCCCTTGACTCCGGGGCCCGGACACTAGAGCAAAGGGAGGCCTTTGGCCCTTGACTCCGTGGCCCCGACACTAGAACAAAGAGAGACCTGGGGCCCTTGACTCCGGGGCCAGGGCACTAGAACAAAGGGAGCCCTGTGGCCCTTGACTCCGGAGCCCCGACACTAGAACATAGGGAGGCCTGTGGCCCTTGACTCCGGGGCCCGGACACTAGAACAAAGGGAGGCCAGTGGCCCTTGACTCCGGGGTCCCGACACTAGAGCAAAGGGAGGCCTGGGCCCTTGACTCCTGGGCCTAGACACTAGAACAAAGGAAGGCCTGGGCCCTTGACTCCGGGGCCCGGAAAGTAGATCAAAGGGAGGCCTGTGGCCCTTGACTCCGGGGCCCCAACACTAGAACAAAGGGAGGCCTCTGGCCCTTGACTCCGGGGCCCCGACACTAGAACAAAGGGAGGCTTGTGGCCCTTGACTACTGGGCCAGGGCACTAGAACAAAGGGAGGCCTGTGGCCCTTGACTCCGGGGCCCGGACACTAGAACAAAGGGAGGCTTGTGGCCCTTGACTCCGGGGCCCCAACACTGGAACAAAGGGAGGCCTGTGGCCCTTGACTCCGAGGCCCCGACACTAGAACAAAGGGAGGACTAGGGCCCATGACTCTGGGGCCCAGACACTAGAACAAAGGGAGGCCTGTGGCCCTTGACTCCGGCGCCCGGACACTAGAACAAATAGAGGCCTGTGGACCTTGACACCGGGGCCCGGACACTAGAACAAAGAGAGGCCTGGGGCCCTTGACTCCGGGGCCAGGGCACTAGAACAAAGGGAGGCCTGGGGCTCTTGACTCTGGGGCCCGGACAATAGAACAAAGGGAGGCCTGTGGCCCTTGACTCCGGGGCCCGGACACTAGAACAAAGGGAGTCCTGTGGCCCTTGACTCCGAGGCCCGGACACTAGAACAAAGGGAGGCCTGTGGCCCTTGACTCCGGGTCCCGGACACTAGAACAAAGGGAGGCCTGTGGCCCTTGACTCTGAGGCCCCGACACTAGAACAAAGGGAGGCCCTGGGGCCCTTGACTCTGGGGCCCGGACACTAGAATGAAGGGAGACCTGTGGCCCTTGACTCCGGGGCTCGGACACTAGAACAAAGGGAGGCCTGTGGCCCTTGACTCCGGGGCCCGGGCACTAGAACAAAGGGAGGTCTGTGGCCCTTATCTCCGGGGCCCCGAAACTAGAACAAAGGGAGGCCTGTGGCCCTTGACTCTGGGGCCCAGGCACTAGAACAAAGGGAGGCCTAGGCCCTTGACTCCAGGGCCCCGACACTAGAACAAAGGGAGGCCTGGGGGCCCTTGACTTCGGGGCCCGGGCACTTGAACAAAGGGAGGACTAGGGTCCATGACTCCGGGGCCAGGACACTAGAACAAAGGGAGGCCTGTGGCCCTTGACTCCGGGGCCCGGACACTAGAACAAAGGGAGGCCTGTGGCCCTTGACTCCGGCGCCCGGACACTAGAACAAATAGAGGCCTGTGGACCTTGACACCGGGGCCCGGACACTAGAACAAAGAGAGGCCTGGGGCCCTTGACTCCGGGGCCAGGGCACTAGAACAAAGGGAGGCCTGGGGCTCTTGACTCTGGGGCCCGGACACTAGAACAAAGGGAGGCCTGTGGCCCTTGACTCCGGGGCCCGGACACTAGAACAAAGGGAGTCCTGTGGCCCTTGACTCCGAGGCCCGGACACTAGAACAAAGGGAGGCCTGTGGCCCTTGACTCCGGGTCCCGGACACTAGAACAAAGGGAGGCCTGTGGCCCTTGACTCCGAGGCCCCGACACTAGAACAAAGGGAGGCCCTGGGGCCCTTGACTCTGGGGCCCGGACACTAGAATGAAGGGAGACCTGTGGCCCTTGACTCCGGGGCCCGGACACTAGAACAAAGGGAGGCCTGTGGCCCTTGACTCCGGAGCCCGGGCACTAGAACAAAGGGAGGTCTGTGGCCCTTATCTCCGGGGCCCCGAAACTAGAACAAAGGGAGGCCTGTGGCCCTCGACTCTGGGGCCCAGACACTAGAACAAAGGGAGGCCTAGGCCCTTGACTCCAGGGCCCGGCACTAGAACAAAGGGTGGCCTGTGGCCCTAGACTCCGGGGCCAGGGTACTAGAACAAAGGGAGGCCTGTGGCCCTAGACTCCGGGCCCCGACACTAGAACAAAGGGAGGCCTGTGGCCCTTGACTCCGGGGCCCGGGCACTAGAACAAAGGGAGGTCTGTGGCCCTTATCTCCGGGGCCCGGGCACTAGAACAAAGGGAGGCCTGTGGCCCTTGACCATGGGCCCGGACACTAGAACAAAGGGAGGCCTGTGGCCCTTGACTCTGCGGCCCGGACACTAGAATAAAGGGAGACCTGTGGCCCTTGACTCCGGGGCCCGGACACTAGAACAAAGGGAGGCCTGTGGCCCTTGACTCCGGGGCCCGGGCACTAGAACAAAGGGAGGCCTGTGGCCCTTGACCATGGGCCCGGACACTAGAACAAAGGGAGGCCTGTGTCCCTTGACACTAGGGACCCGACACTAGAACAAAGGGAGGTCTGGGGGCCCCTTGACTCCGGGGCCTGGACACTAGGACAAAGGAAGGTCTGGGGGCCCCTTGACTCCGGGGCCTCTGCCCTGCCTGCACCATGCTGCTGGAGACGCCTTGCAGTCCCAGCCCCGACACTCGAACAAAGGGAGGCCTGTGGCCCTTGACTCTGGGGCCCAGACACTAGAACAAAGGGAGGCCTGTGGCCCTTGACTCCGGGGCCAGGGCACTAGAACAAAGGGAGGCCTATGACCCTTGACTCTGGGGGCCCGACACTAGAACAGAGGGAGGCCTGTGGCCCTTAACTCTGGGGCCCAGACACTAGAAGAATGGAAAGCCTGGGGGCCTTGACTCCGGGGCCAGGGCACTAGAACAAAGGGAGGCCTGTGGCTCTTGACTCCAGGGCCCCGACACTGGAACAAAGGAAGGCCTGTGGCCCTTGACTCCGGGGCCCGGACACTAGAAAAAAAGGAGGCCTGTGGCCCTTGACTCCGGGGCCCCGACACTAGAACAGAGGGAGGCCTGTGGCCCTTGACTCTGGGGCCCAGACACTAGAACAGAGGGAGGTCTGGGCCCTTGACTCCGGGGCCCCAACACTAGAACAAAGGGAGGCCTGTTGCCCTTGACTCCGGGGCCAGGGCACTAGAACAAAGGGAGGCCTGTGGCCCTTGACTCCAGGGCCACGACCCTAGAACAAAGGGAGGCCTGTGGCCCTTGACTCTGGGGCCCAGACACTAGAACAAAGGGAGGCCTGTGGCCCTTGACTCCGGAGCCCCGACACTAGAGCAAAGGGAGGTCTGTGGCCCTTGACTCCGGGGCCCCGACACTAGAAAAAAGGGAGGTCTGTGGCCCTTGACTCTGGGGCCCAGACACTAGAACAAAGGGAGGCCTGGGGGCCTAGACTTCAGGGCCCGACACTAGAGCAAAGGGAGGCCTGGGCCCTTGACTCCGGGGCCAGGGCACTAGTACAAAGGGAGGCCTGGGGGCCTAGACTTCAGGGCCCCGACACTAGAGCAAAGGGAGGCCTGGGCCCTTGACTCCGGGGCCAGGGCACTAGAACAAAGGGAGGCCTGTGGCCCTAGACTCCGGTACCCCAAAACTAGAGCAAATGGAGGCCTGGGCCCTTGACTCCGGGGCCCGGACACTAGAACAAAGGGAGGCCTGAGTCCTTGACTCCAGGGCCCGAACACTAGAACAAAGGAAGGGCTCTGACCCTTGACTCCGGGGCCCGAACACTAGAGCAAAGGGAGGCCTGAGTCCTTGACTCCGGGGCCTGGGCACTGGAACAAAGGGAGGCCTGTGGCCCTTGACTCCGGGGCCCCACACTAGAACAAAGGGAGGCCTGGGGCCCTTGACTCCGGGGCCAGGGAACTAGAACAAAGGGAGGCCTGTGGCCCTTGACTCCGGGGCCCCGACACTTGAACAAAGAGAGGCCTGGGGCCCCTGACTCCGGGGCCAGGGCACTAGAACAAAGGGAGGCCTGTGGCCCTTGACTCTGGGGCCCAGACACTAGAACAATGGAAAGCCTGGGGGCCTTGACTCCGGGGCCAGGGCACTAGAAAAAAGGAGGCCTGTGGCCCTTGACTCCGGGGCCCCAACACTAGAACAGAGGGAGCCCTGTGGCCCTTGACTCTGGGGCCCAGACACTAGAACAGAGGGAGGTCTGGGCCCTTGACTCTGGGGCCCAGACACTAGAACAAAGGGAGACCTGGGGCCTTGACTCCGGGGCCAGGGCGCTAGAACAAAGGGAAGCCTGTGGCCCTTGACTCCAGGGCCCCGACTCTAGAACAAAGGAAGGCCTGTGGCCCTTGACTCTGGGGCCCGGACACTAGAAAAAAGGGAGGCCTGTGGCCCTTGAATCCGGGGCCCCGACACTAGAACAAAGGGAGGCCTGTTGCCCTTGACTCCGGGGCCAGGGCACTAGAACAAAGGGAGGCCTGTGGCCCTTGACTCCAGGGCCACGACCCTAGAACAAAGGGAGGCCTGTGGCCCTTGACTCCGGGGCCCGGACACTAGAACAAAGGGAGGCCTGTGGCCCTTGACTCCGGAGCCCCGACACTAGAACAAAGGGAGGCCTGTGGCCCTTGACTCCGGGGCCCGAACACTAGAACAAAGAGAGGCCTGTGGCCCTTGACTCCGGGGCCCGACACTAGAAAAAAGGGAGGCCTGTGGCCCTCGACTCCGGGGCCCCAACACTAGATTAAAGGGAGGCCTGTTGCCCTTGACTCCGGGGCCAGGGCACTAGAACAAAGGGAGGCCTGTGGCCCTTGACTCCAGGGCCACGACCCTAGAACAAAGGGAGGCCTGTGGCCCTTGACTCCGGGGCCCGGACACTAGAACAAAGGGAGGCCTGTGGCCCTTGACTCCAGGGCCACGACCCTAGAACAAAGGGAGGCCTGTGGCCCTTGACTCTAGAAAAAAGGGAGGCCTGTGGCCCTCGACTCCGGGGCCCCAACACTAGATCAAAGGGAGGCCTGTTGCCCTTGACTCCGGGGCCAGGGCACTAGAACAAAGGGAGGCCTGTGGCCCTTGACTCCAGGGCCACGACCCTAGAACAAAGAGAGGCCTGTGGCCCTTGACTCCGGGGCCCCGACACTAGAAAAAAGGGAGGCCTGTGGCCCTCGACTCCGGGGCCCCAACACTAGATCAAAGGGAGGCCTGTTGCCCTTGACTCCGGGGCCAGGGCACTAGAACAAAGGGAGGCCTGTGGCCCTTGACTCCAGGGCCACGACCCTAGAACAGAGGGAGGTCTGGGCCCTTGACTCTGGGGCCCCAACACTAGAACAAAGGGAGGCATGTGGCCCTTGACTCCGGGGCCCCAACACTAGATCAAAGGGAGGCCTGTTGCCCTTGACTCCGGGGCCAGGGCACTAGAACAAAGGGAGGCCTGTGGCCCTTGACTCCAGGGCCACGACCCTAGAACAAAGGGAGGCCTGTGGCCCTTGACTCCGGGGCCCGGACACTAGAACAAAGGGAGGCCTGTGGCCCTTGACTCCGGAGCCCCGACACTAGAACAAAGGGAGGCCTGTGGCCCTTGACTCCGGGGCCCGGACACTAGAACAAAGAGAGGCCTGGGGGCCTAGACTCCGGGGCCCCGACACTTGAACAAAGAGAGGCCTGGGGCCCCTGACTCCGGGGCCAGGGCACTACAACAAAGGGGGGCCTGTGGCCCTAGACTCCGGTACCCCGACACTAGAGCAAATGGAGGCCTGGGCCCTTGACTCCGGGGCCCGGACACTAGAACAAAGGGAGGTCTGAGTCCTTGACTCCGGGGCCCGAACACTAGAACAAAGGAAGGGCTCTGGCCCTTGACTCCGGGGCCCGAATACTAGAGCAAAGGGAGGCCTGGGCCCTTGACTCCGGGGCCAGGGCACTAGAACAAAGGAAGGCCTGTGGCCCTAGACTCCGGGGCCCCGACACTAGAGCAAAGGGAGGCCTTTGGCCCTTGACTCCGTGGCCCGGACACTAGAACAAAGGGTGGCCTGTGGCCCTTGACTCCGGGGCCAGGGCACTGGAACAAAGGGAGGCCTGTGGCCCTTGACTCCGGGGCCCGACACTAGAACAAAGGGAGGCCTGGGGCCCTTGACTCCGTGGCCAGGACACTAGAACAAAGGGAGGCCTGTGGCCCTTGACTCCAAAGCCCCGACACTAGAACAAAGGGAGGCCTGTGGCCCTTGACTCCGGGGCCAGGGAACTAGAACAAAGGGAGGCCTATTGCCCTTGACTCCGGGGCCCCGACACTTGAACAAAGAGAGGCCTGGGACCCCTGACTCCGGGGCCAGGGCACTAGAACAAAGGGAGGCCTGTGGCCCTTTACTCTGGGGCCCGGACACTAGAACAAAGGGAGGTCTGGGGGCCCCTTGACTCCACCAGGGCCCGGACACTAGGACAAAGGGAGGCCTGTGGCCCTTGACTCCAGGGCCCCGACACTAGAGCAAAGGGAGGCCTGTGGCCCTTGACTCTGGGGCCCGGACACTAGAACAAAGGGAGGCCTGTGGCCCTTGACTCCGGGGTCAGGGCACTAGAACAAAGGGAGGCCTGGGCCCTAGACTCCGAGGCCCCGACACTAGAACAAAGGGAGGCCTGTGGCCCTTGACTCCGGGGTCAGGGCACTAGAACAAAGGTAGGCCTGTGGCCCTTGACTCCGGGTCCTGGACACTAGAACAAATGGAGGCCTGTGGCCCTTGACTCCGGGGTCAGGGCACCAGAACAAATGGAGGCCTGTGGCCCTTGACTCCGGGGCCTGACACTAGAACAAAGAGAGGCCCGGGGCCCCTGACTCCGGGGCCAGGGCACTAGCACAAAGGGAGGCCTGTGGCCCTTGACTCTGGGGCCCGGACACTAGATCAAAGGGAGGTCTGGGGCCCCTTGACTCCAGGGCCCCGACACTAGGACAAAGGGTGGCCTGTGGCCCTTGACTCTGGGGCCCGGACACTAGAACAAAGGGAGGCCTGTGGCCCTTGACCCCGGGCCCCTGCCCTGCCTGCACCCTGCTCCTGGAGTCACCCCACAGGCGCTGCTTCAAGTGCCCCATTACCCGGGACAGGTTCAGTAGCGTTCACCCTCTGAGAATAGTGGGGAGACACCGTCTACCCCGTGCACCCCAGACTTGTGCCTAGTTTACACCCCTCTTCGCCTCTAAAATCCTTTCTGACTGCAAGTCCTGGGTCTACGCCTGGAGGGCCGGGTGGGAGTGGGGGCTGCCCCCAACCCCCGCCCCCCCCCCGCGACTCCTCCTCAGCAGCTCCCCACGAGGGCCCTGCTGATTGAGGGGCCCAGGAGAGAGGCCCCTGCACAGACACTCCTGGAGGGCCGGCCCCATATGAGGGGTCGCCCCTGCTCTGTAGCCCCTTGACTGGTATGGGGGGGGGAGGCAGTGACCCCTCCTGTGATGGATGACTCTGGAAGTGACGGACACGCTTCGCTGCCCCCCAGATCCGGAGCTATTGACAGACAGGTGCCACCCCACAGGCATGGCCGGCCTCCAGGCGCTGTCCCGGCTCTGCTGTCTGCGGCCCCACTGTGATCTTGGGCACCCCAGGCCAGCCCCCCCCCCTCTGTTGCATGTACCTCCAGCTACCTCTTGACAGTTGTTGGGGCGCCCTCGGTGTTCCGCCCCCTCCCCGGGTGTCTGCTCTCACTCCCACCCCTCTCTGTTCCTGCCTCTACTCCCTGCGGCGACCCTGCGGTGACCCTGCTGTCCATGCGTCTCGCTCCCCAGGAGCCCCTGCGCCCCCTGCTTTTACACTCCTGTAGACCACATAAAACACGTGTCTGTAGAAAAGGTGCCATGTACACCAGTTAACACACATGTGTCTGTAGACAAGATGGCCTGCACACCAGGTAACACACGTGTCTGCAGACAAGATGGCCTGTGGACCAGTTAACACATGTGTTGCTGTAGACAAGATGGCCTGTGAAACAGTTAACACAAATGTATCTGTAGGCAAGATGGCCTGTGGACCAGTAAACACAAATGTGTCTGTAGACAGGATGGCCTGTGGACCAGTTAACACACATGTGTCTGTAGACAAGATGGACTGTAGACCCGTTAACAGAAATGTGCCTGTAGACAAGATGGCCTGTAGACCAGTAAACAGAAATGTATCTGTAGACAAGATGGCCTGTAGACCAGTAACCACATATGTATCTGTAAACAAGATGACCTGTGGACCAGTAAACACAAATGTATCTGTAGACAAGATGGCCTGTGGACAAGTAAACACAAATGTATCTGTAAACAAGATGGCCTGTGGACCAGTAAAGACAAATATATCTGTAGACAAGATGGCCTGTAGACCTGTTAACACAAATGTGCATGTAGACAAGATGGCCTGTGGACCAGTAAACACAAATGTATCTGTAGACAAGATGGCATGTGGACCGGTAAACACACATGTGCCTGTAGACAAGATGGCATGTGGACCAGTAAGCACAAATGTGTCTTTAGACAAGATGGCCTGTAGACCAGTTAACATAAATGTGTCTGTAGAAAAGATGGCATGTAGACCAGTTACACAAATGTGTCTGTAGACAAGATGGCCTGTGGACCAGTTAACACAAATGTGTCTGTAGACAAGATGGCCTGTAGACCAGTTAACACAGTTGTGTCTGTAGAGAAGATGGCCTGTGGACCAGTTAACACAAATGTGTCTGTAGACAAGATGGCCTGTGGACCAGTTAACACAAATGTGTCTGTAGATGAGATAGCCTGTGGACCAGTTAACACAAATGTGTCTGTAGATGAGATAGCCTGTGGACCAGTTAACATAAATGTGTCTTTAGGCGAGATGGCCTGTGGACCAGTTAACACAAATGTGTCTGTAGACAACATGGACTGTAGAGCAGGTAACACAAATGTGTCTGTAGACGATATGGCCTGTGGACCAGTTAACACAAATGTATCTGTAAGCAAGATGGCCTGTGGACCAGTGAAAACATGTCTGTAGACAAGAAGGCCTGTGGACCAGTTAATACACATGTGCCTGTAGACAAGATGGTCTGTGGACCAGTAAACACAAATGTATCTGTAGACAAGATGGCATGTGGACCAGTAAACACACATGTGCCTGTAGACAAGATGGCCTGTAGGCCTGTTAACACACATGTGTCTGTAGACAAGATGGCATGTAGATCTGTTAACACACATGTGTCTGTAGACAAGATGGCATGTAGACCTGTTAACCCACGTGTCTGTAGACAAGATTGCCTGTGGACCAGTTAACACAAATGTGCCTGTAGACAAGATGGCCTGTAGACCAGTAAACACAAATGTATCTGTAGACAAAATGGCCTGTGGATCACTAAACACAAATGTATCTGTAGACAAGATGGCCTGTGGACCAGTAAAAACAAATGTATCTGTAAACAAGATGGCCTGTGGACCAGTAAGCACAAATGTATCTGTAAGCAAGATGGCCAGTTGACCAGTAAACACAAATGTATCTGTAGACAAGATGGCCAGTGGACCAGTTAACACATGTGTGCCTGTAGACAAGATGGCCTGTGGACCAGTTAACACAAATGTATCTGTAGACATGGTGGCCATTGGACCAGTAAGCACAAATGTATCTGGAGACAAGATGGCCAGTGGACCAGTAAGCACAAATGTATCTGTAAGCAAGATGGCCTGTGGACCAGTTAACACACGTGTGCCAGGAGACTAGATGGCCTGTGGACTAGTAAACACAAATGTATCTGTAGACAAGATGGCCTGTGGACCAGTTAACACAAATGTATCTGTAGACAAGATGGCCTGTGGACCAGTAAACACAAATGTATCTGTAGACAAGAGGGCCTGTGGACCAGTAAACACAAATGTATCTGTAAACAAGATGGCCTATGAACCAGTAAACACAAATCTATCTGTAGACAAGAAGGCCTATGGACCAGTTAATACACATGTGCCTGTAGACAAGATGGCCTGTGGACCAGTAAACACAAATATATCTGTAGGCAAGATGGCCTGTAGACCTGTTAACACACATGTGCCTGTAGACAAGATGGCTTGTGGACCAGTAAACACAAATGTGTCTTTAGACAAGATGGCCTGTAGACCAGTTAACATAAATGTGTCTGTAGAAAAGATGGCATGTAGACCAGTTACACAAATGTGTCTGTAGACAAGATGGCCTGTGGACCAGTTAACACAAATGTGTCTGTAGACAAGATGGCCTGTAGACCAGTTAACACAATTGTGTCTTTAGAGAAGATGGCCTGTGGACCAGTTAACACATATGTGTCTTAGACAAGATGGCCTGTGGACCAGTTAACACAAATGTGTCTGTAGATGAGATAGCCTGTGAACCAGTTAACACAAATGTGTCTGTAGGCGAGATGGCCTGTGGACCAGTTAACACAAATGTGTCTGTAGACAAGATGGACTGTAGAGCAGGTAACACAAATGTGTCTGTAGACGATATGGCCTGTGGACCAGTTAACACAAATGTATCTGTAAGCAAGATGGCCTGTGGACCAGTGAAAACATGTCTGTAGACAAGATGGCCTGAAGACCTGTTAACACACGTGTCTGTAGACAAGATAGCCTGTAGACCTGTTAACACACGTGTCTGTAGACAAGATGGCCTGTAGACCTGTTAACACACATGTGTCTGTAGACAAGAGGGCATGTAGACCTGTTAACACATGTGTCTGTAGACAAGATGGCATGTAGACCTGTTAACAGACATGTGTCTAGACATGATGGCCTGTAGACCAGTTAACACACGTGTCTGTAGACAAGATGGCCTGCACACCAGGTAACACACGTGTCTGCAGACAAGATGGCCTGTGGACCAGTTAACACATGTGTTGCTGTAGACAAGATGGCCTGTGAAACAGTTAACACAAATGTATCTGTAGGCAAGATGGCCTGTGGACCAGTAAACACAAATGTGTCTGTAGACAGGATGGCCTGTGGACCAGTTAACACACATGTGTCTGTAGACAAGATGGACTGTAGACCCGTTAACAGAAATGTGCCTGTAGACAAGATGGCCTGTAGACCAGTAAACAGAAATGTATCTGTAGACAAGATGGCCTGTAGACCAGTAACCACATATGTATCTGTAAACAAGATGGCCTGTGGACCAGTAAACACAAATGTATCTGTAGACAAGATGGCCTGTGGACCAGTAACCACATATGTATCTGTAAACAAGATGGCCTGTGGACCAGTAAACACAAATGTATCTGTAGACAAGATGGCCTGTGGACAAGTAAACACAAATGTATCTGTAAACAAGATGGCCTATGAACCAGTAAACACAAATCTATCTGTAGACAAGATGGCCTGTGGACCAGTAAACACAAATATATCTGTAGACAAGATGGCCTGTAGACCTGTTAACACAAATGTGCCTATAGACAAGATGGCCTGTGGACCAGTAAACACAAATGTATCTGTAGACAAGATGGCATGTGGACCGGTAAACACACATGTGCCTGTAGACAAGATGGCATGTGGACCAGTAAGCACAAATGTGTCTTTAGACAAGATGGCCTGTAGACCAGTTAACATAAATGTGTCTGTAGAAAAGATGGCATGTAGTCCAGTTACACAAATGTGTCTGTAGACAAGATGGCCTGTGGACCAGTTAACACAAATGTGTCTGTAGACAAGATGGCCTGTAGACCAGTTAACACAATTGTGTCTGTAGAGAAGATGGCCTGTGGACCAGTTAACACAAATGTGTCCATAGACAAGATGGCCTGTGGACCAGTTAACACAACTGTGTCTGTAGATGAGATAGCCTGTGGACCAGTTAACATAAATGTGTCTGTAGGCGAGATGGCCTGTGGACCAGTTAACACAAATGTGTCTGTAGACAACATGGACTGTAGAGCAGGTAACACAAATGTGTCTGTAGACGATATGGCCTGTGGACCAGTTAACACAAATGTATCTGTAAGCAAGATGGCCTGTGGACCAGTGAAAACATGTCTGTAGACAAGATGGCCTGTAGACCTGTTAACACACGTGTCTGTAGACAAGATGGCATGTAGACCTGTTAACACGTGTCTGTAGACAAGATGGCATGTAGACCTGTTAACACACGTGTCTAGACATGATGGCCTGTAGACCAGTTAACACACGTGTCTGTAGACAAGATGGCCTGCACACCAGGTAACACACGTGTCTGTAGACAAGATGGCCTGTGGACCAGTTAACACATGTGTGCCTGTAGACAAGATGGCATGTGGACCAGTTAACACAAATGTATCTGTAGACAAGATGGCCTGTAGACCAGTAAACAGAAATGTATCTGTAGACAAGACGGCCTGTGGACCAGTAAGCACAAATGTATCTGTAAGCAAGATGGCCTGTGGACCAGTTAACACACATGTATCTGTAGACAAGATGGCCTGTGGACCAGTTAACACAAATGTGCCTGTAGACAAGATTGCCTGTGGACCAGTTAACCCACATGTGTCTGTAGACAAGATGGCCTGTGGACCAGTTAACACACATGTATCTGTAGACAAGATGGCCTGTGGACCGGTAAACACAAATGTATCTGTAGACAAGATGGCATGTGGACCGGTAAACACACATGTGCCTGTAGACAAGATGGCATGTGGACCAGTAAGCACGAATGTGTCTTTAGACAAGATGGCCTGTAGACCAGTTAACATAAATGTGTCTGTAGAAAAGATGGAATGTAGTCCAGTTACACAAATGTGTCTGTAGACAAGATGGCCTGCGGACCAGTTAACACAAATGTGTCTGTAGACAAGATGGCCTGTAGACCAGTTAACACAATTGTGTCTGTAGAGAAGATGGCCTCTGGACCAGTTAACACAAATGTGTCTGTAGACAAGATGGCCTGTGGACCAGTTAACACAAATGTGTCTGTAGATGAGATAGCCTGTGGACCAGTTAACATAAATGTGTCTGTAGGCGAGATGGCCTGTGGACCAGTTAACACAAATGTGTCTGTAGACAACATGGACTGTAGAGCAGGTAACACAAATGTGTCTGTAGACGATATGGCCTGTGGACCAGTTAACACAAATGTATCTGTAAGCAAGATGGCCTGTGGACCAGTGAAAACATGTCTGTAGACAAGATGGCCTGTAGACCTGTTAACACACGTGTCTGTAGACAAGATGGCATGTAGACCTGTTAACACGTGTCTGTAGACAAGATGGCATGTAGACCTGTTAACACACGTGTCTAGACAAGATGGCCTGTGGACCAGTAAACACAAATGTGCCTGTAGACAAGATTGCCTGTGGACCAGTTAACCCACATGTGTCTGTGGACAAGATGGCCTGTGGACCAGTAAACACAAATGTGCCTGTAGACAAGATTGCCTGTGGACCAGTTAACCCACATGTGTCTGTAGACAAGATGGCCTGTGGACCTGTTAACACAAATGTGCCTATAGACAAGATGGCCTGTGGACCAGTAAACACAAATGTGTCTGTAGAGAAGATGGCCTGTGGACCAGTTAACACAAATGTGTCTGTAGACAAGATGGCCTGTGGACCAGTTAACACAAATGTGTCTGTAGATGAGATAGCCTGTGGACCAGTTAACATAAATGTGTCTGTAGGCGAGATGGCCTGTGGACCAGTTAACACAAATGTGTCTGTAGACAACATGGACTGTAGAGCAGGTAACACAAATGTGTCTGTAGACGATATGGCCTGTGGACCAGTTAACACAAATGTATCTGTAAGCAAGATGGCCTGTGGACCAGTGAAAACGTGTCTGTAGACAAGATGGCCCGTAGACCTGTTAGCACACGTGTCTGTAGACAAGATGGCATGTAGACCTGTTAACACGTGTCTGTAGACAAGATGGCATGTAGACCTGTTAACACACGTGTCTAGACATGATGGCCTGTAGACCAGTTAACACACGTGTCTGTAGACAAGATGGCCTGCACACCAGGTAACACACCTGTCTGTAGACAAGATGGCCTGTGGACCAGTTAACACATGTGTGCCTGTAGACAAGATGGCATGTGGACCAGTTAACACAAATGTGCCTGTAGACAAGATTGCCTGTGGACCAGTTAACCCACATGTGTCTGTAGACAAGATGGCCTGTGGACCAGTTAACACAAATGTGCCTGTAGACAAGATTGCCTGTGGACCAGTTAACCCACATGTGTCTGTAGACAAGATGGCCTGTGGACCAGTAAGCACAAATGTATCTGTAAGCAAGATGGCCTGTGGACCAGTAAGCACAAATGTATCTGTAAGCAAGATGGCCTGTGGACCAGTTAACACACATGTATCTGTAGTCAAGATGGCCTGTGGACCAGTTAACACAAATGTGCCTGTAGACAAGATTGCCTGTGGACCAGTTAACCCACATGTGTCTGTAGACAAGATGGCCTGTGGACCAGTAAACACAAATGTGCCTGTAGACAAGATTGCCTGTGGACCAGTTAACCCACATGTGTCTGTAGACAAGATGGCCTGTGGACCAGTAAACACAAATGTGCCTGTAGACAAGATTGCCTGTGGACCAGTTAACCCACATGTGTCTGTAGACAAGATGGCCTGTGGACCAGTAAACACAAATGTGCCTGTAGACAAGATTGCCTGTGGACCAGTTAACCCACCTTTGTCTGTAGACAAGATGGCCTGTGGACCAGTAAACACAAATGTGCCTGTAGACAAGATTGCCTGTGGACCAGTAAACAGAAATGTATCTGTAGACAAGACGGCCTGTGGACCAGTTAACACACATGTATCTGTAGACAAGATAGCCTGTAGACCGTCCGATAATAGTAATTGGAAGTTTATTCCATTTTTTAAGCTTCTTAGCTGTATCATTCAATAGCGCCTTATAGTTTAATTTAATATTGCTTTGTATCTGAGGAGTAAAATGAACGCCAAGGTATTTTGGTTCCTGAGCAATGTCCTGTTATGGGGGTTTCTAGTGTATAATTCAACAAAATCTGTGTCTTATCAATATTCCGTTTGTATCCAGAGAAGGCACCAAAGCTATTGGCCTCTTGATTAATTCATTCTACAGAGCTGGCTGGGTCTGTGAGGAGATTGCCGTGTCATCCGCATAAGCATTACGTTTTATCTCATTAAGGCCAGAGGATAGTGGCCGGATACCTTCGTGCATCATAAGTATTCGAATAAAAGGTTCCAGATACAAAGCAAACAGGGGGGATAAAGGGCACCCCTGTCTTGTACCCCTGTTTATACGAAACACCCTAGACTGTAAACCCTCAAAGCTTCATTTAGCCTGGGGTGAGCGATGAAGCGCTCTTACCCATGTAACGTATCGATCAGGGATTCCCATAGCGGCAAGGGTGAGCCATAAACAAGCCCATGCCACCCGATCGAATGCCTTTTCTGCATCCAAAAGCATAATTCTTACTTGAAGGTTAGTTTGCTCCGCTAAATCAAATGTCATAACAGCTGTATTAATATGAGAAGTCTTGTCCCTTCTCCTAATAAAGCCATGGGGTTTCTCCGAAACCAACTTTTCCATAAAGAGAGAGAGACAGCTAGGCAAAATGTTCCCAACCATTTGGTATCAGTATTTATAAGAGATCGGGCGGGTCGAACCACAAGATGCAGATGGCTTGTTTTTGTTTAAGAAAAAAAACATGTTTGTGTTATCCCAAGAAGAAGGCGTCATACTTGTGTCTCCTATTTCCTTAATAACTCTTACAAACAGTGGAGTTAGAATATTTTTAAAAACTTCATAGAATATGATCGGGATCTGATCATCCCCGTAGCCTTCCCCATCGGGAGACAAGACCATATATCCTCTACTGATATCGCCTGCTCTAATTGGGCGGCCTTCGGGCTGGTAATGATGCTCTTTGAGCTTCATCTAGATAGCCAGAGATCTCCCCTTGGTCGGCCACGTTTGATGGAGCATCTATCTCTTCATAAAAGAGAGCGAATGGTTCCACAGTCGCCCTAGGTCCAGTGTGAATCACATTATCCGCCCACTTAATCTCAGCAATCCTCTTTTAGCTTTTTTATCAGCAATTTTATAGGCAATACTCACCCGACTCGTTCGCTGTATTCATATTGTTCAGAACGGAATTTATTAAAGATGATGCCGCCTATTCCTTAATGATCCCTAAGGCCTTCCCTTTGCTTCTACTCATTTGAAATAAATTGAACATTGATCGTCATCCTGTCTTCTAACCGCTTGAGCCTGAGATGGTTCCAAGCCAGTGAAAGTGAACCCCTTATTGACAGCCTCTTTAGTTCTGTTCCAAGATGGAATACATTGCTGAGTGATGCCTCTGACGTCGGCCTTCATAGAGTCCCGGATCATATAAGACGAGGTCGTGGCAAGATTGAAACTCATAAATTCAGCCAAGACTTTCCCCATATATAGGATATATTCATCTCCAGATAGTAGATAGGGTGGCCTATCTTAGCAGCCATTGACGCTTGCACCGTTCATAGCATTGGGTTATGATCTGAAGCGGTCTCAGGGCAGATCCCATCTTTAATGTGTCCAACACCACATCGATAGCCCACGCCATACCCAACCTCGCGTGTTGCCTACGCGGGCAAGAATGAAATGTAAAGGCCGCGGAATTTGGATAAAGAGGTCTTCAAGCGCCTTGTAAATCATGGAGCCTTGCCAATCCTAAAATTAAATTCCGCACTTTCCACATCCTACCAACTAATCGCCGAGAGGTTGTATCTAGTCTCTGATCCATAATACAGTTGAAGTCTCCCATGACTATTAGTGTTCCATGGAATTCAAGTAAATCAACCGTAAGCGCATTAAAACCCGCAGGGTCGTCTATATGAGGCCCATATATCGCTGCGAAGACATACTCAATCCCATAAACTACTAGTTGCACCGGTCATAACCCGCTCAATTTCATATGCAAAAATGCACTCGCTAAAATAGCCCCCCTTCCTGTTGACGCTGTTTGAGACGAGCAAACCACAGTATTGACTCCTCATTGGTTAAGCAGTGTCCGGTCCCTGATGCGATGTGAGTGTCCGTTAACTAACCAAAGGGAGGGCGGTACATTTTCAACTCTTCCCGCACAAGTTGGCGCTTAAGAGTGGCATTCGGCCCAGATACATTCCAACAGAAGAATTGATCTCCGTCATTTTGAAGCAATGAATTCAATGTGTTCAGATTTCTTTTTTTTTATTTTTTAAATGTATTTATTGGCATGTCAGAAAAATTAACAAGCACAGAAGACATTGGCATCAAATGACGACATTGGATAATGCATACATTGTTTGAGAATCAAAACAAACAGTCGGCTAAAAGCATTCTGTACATGAACGCAATAAAAGTGTAGGCCCACATAGCATGACCATGAAAGACCCCCGAGGTCAGAGTATCTCGCCGTTCGGGTGCGGCTCTGTGTGTGCCCGGGATCTGTCTCATCCCGGGCTGCCACACACGACGGGGGAGGGGGTGAAGCCCGGTGAGTTCAATGGGTGTTGCGCGCCTGATCTCGGTCGTTCGACCCCACCGGGGCCTGTACAGTCAGTCTCTATATATGCCGCCAGTCCGCATGGCGTATGGAGCGCTCGGCGTGGAGGCGCCCCCAGTCCAAACCTCCGCCCGTGTACGTGAGTCCGCACCTTCCTCGTCCGAAGTGTCCTGTGTGAGCCTCTTGTCCAGAAACAGTGACCAAGAGTTTTTCGGCCTATTACGTGGGGGCACATTTCACGGTATAGATCCGTTTGCGTGCTGCAAGACAACATCTCGTTGGTCCATTGAGACAGTGCCGGCACCGGGCCTCGCATCCAAGAGAGCCACACATCTCCTGGTGAGGAGGAAGGCCATGTCAACCAGCCTTCTATGTTCCTTCTTTAGAGGCTTAGAGTTGCCCAAAATGGTTAACAAGGGATCCGGAGACCGGGTTAGATCCGTGACCCTGTTCCCTTCCTCATATACCCTGCACCAAAAGGATGAAATCCGCGGCCAAGACCAGGCCACAGGTAAGAAATCAGCCACTTGCGCCCCGCGTCTCTCGCAGTGAGGGCTCCCTCGTAGACCGTATCTGTGGCGCCTTTCCGGAGTATAGTGATCCTGTTTAAGAATTCACAATGTATCAACCTGTGACGGTCGTTGAGTGATCTCTTTGTGCTGGAGCACCAGTGTTGCCACTTCTCGTCCGGCAGGTCTATAGCCTGGTCAGTCTGCCATGCCAGGCGAGGGTTTCCATAGTCGCCGTCCTTTCTGAGAGGGCAATGCTATACAAATTAGTTACCAATTTAGCGTAGACTTGGCATCAGTAATGCAAGCAAATGCCGTGACCACCGGGAGCTCCGTCATATCCTCCGCTTGAAGGTCCTGAAGCGCATGTCTCACCCTGTGGAACTGAAAGCGCGCTAACATCCCCGTCTCAAACTCTTTCCAGGAGCGTGCAGTGCCTTCCGCGAACAGGTCTCCCGTATTGTGTATGTTCAGTGAACCCATCACAGCCAGCACCCCCTTGTCCCTACATGGGGCCAGCCGTGAGCACCAGGCGCGGGGGGCTTTCGGGGCATACGACAGGTTGGAAGCTTGTAGTCCTTCATATGGTGCCAGGCATTGGTTACTGTATTCAGCGAATCCAAAACACCCATCCGGCGATCCTGAGGTCGGGCTAACAACACTGGAAGGGGGACAGGGGCTGCAACTATGGTTTCTATGCGTATATGCGGGATTTCCACTGGGCCATGAATCCAGTGATAGGCATGTGCGCTTTGTGCAGCCCGATAATAAAGTTCCAGGTCTGGGGCATTCAGGCCGCCCGCCGCATCCGGACGAGTAAGAATGTTCCACGCCACCCTTGACAGTTTTCCTTCCCAAGCCAAACGTATCATTAACGAGTGCAGGTGCTGGAAGAATGAGTTGGATAGCACCATAGAGATATTGTTAAACAGGAACCGAAAGCGAGGTAATACAATCATTTTCATGAGAGAGACTCACCCCATCAGTGACAGTGGCAGAGCAATCCACTTTTCAATAACATCCTCCAGTTTGGAGATGGCCACGCCATAGTTCTCTTTTAGGACTACCTCCAAGTCCGTGTGCAGGCGAATCCACAGGTATCGCACTGCTTCAGTAGTCCACTAAAGCGGGTATTCCGGATCAACCCTCCTCGTAGCCGGTGTTAGTGGGAACATGGGAGATTTGGTCCAATTCACATGGATACCCGAAAGAGAGCTGAACAAGACCACCTCACGTAGCACCACCGACAGGTGCACCTCCAGGTCCCGAACATATAAGAGGGTGTCGTCCGGATATGTGGACACGATCAGATTGTACGAGGGGAATCGTATGCCCCTGTGCCCATGATATTCACGTAGGGCGCATGCAAGAGGCTCGGCCGTGAGTGCATAAAGGATAGGGGAAAGGGGGCACCCTTGTCTCGTGCCCCGGCTAATTTGTATGGGGTCTGTGGTCAGCGTTCCAATCCGGATGCGGGCCATAGGGGAGGTGTACAGTGTTGCTAAAAGCTGAAGGAACAGTGCACCCACACCCATTCGGTTTAAGACCTGTCTCATGAAAGGCCATTCAACAAGTCGAAGGCCTTTTCCATATCTAAAAAGACTGCTACTGCTGGAACTTCCGTTCGCGTATGTTGAAGCGCTGCAAACGTCGGCGTGAGTTTATAAGTGAGGTTGCGCCTGGGCACGAAGCCCGCCTGCTCTGGGGCGACCATCGAGGTGACCTTGGGGCTGAAACGGTTTGCAATCAACTTGGCAAATATCTTCCTATCTACATTCAGTAACGATAGTGGTCGGTACACGGCACAATCCCCCGGAGGTTTCCCCGGTTTGAGAATGGCAACTCACGCATAGTGGGCGGCATTGTTCCGGAGTCCGCAATGTCCTCGAATAGCGTGAGTAACCGAGGTATCAAAAGGTCTGCAAATGCCTTGTCAAAGGCAACGGTAAGGTCGTCACTTCCCGGCGCACTCCCGGCCCTCATAGCAGACAACACCCATACGATTTCATCTCGCTCAATCAGACGCACCAGAAATTTGCGGTGTAGATTAGACAGCCAGTGCAGTTCAATGTGGGAGAGATAGTCCAATATGCGTTCCTCCGGGGCAGGCCCACGGGAGGCATACAGGGCTGCATAATACTCGCGAAACTTTTTCACAACCTGATCTTCAGAGAGCAGTTTGTCCGTCGGAGTGGGCTTCATATCCGGTATCACTACCATGTTCCTGCGTTGCTTGGCTAACTGCGCCAGGACCAATCCGGGGCGCTCCCCCTCACCATAGGATCTTGCAGTGGCGTACTTTCCCAGGTGTTTATCTTCAGAGTCAGCCTCCGCGTGGTATTCGCACAGTGTTTGAGCAAGTTCCTGCGTGAGAGCATCACTACAGTCTAGTAGGCGTCAAGCCTCTATCACTTTAAGCTTTTTCTCCAGGGTCCCCAGCCGACCCCGGATCGATTTGAGAACCCCTCATATTTGGAAATGGCTATCCCCCTGATGTACGCCTTAAAGGCCTCCGATACTGTCTCAAACGAGTCGACAGTACCCACATTAGTGTTGAAAAACATCTCAATGGACGCGGCCAGCTCCTCCCTAATAGAGTCGTCCAGCAAGGAATAAGGAGGGAAGCGCCAAGCAAATGGTGGGATACGCTTCGTAGGTGTGGGGATTGTCAGCAACAGAGGTGAATGGTCCGAATATGTGCTCGGTAGTATCGTGCAAGCCAGCACATTGTGAGTAAAGTGAGTGGTGGCTAACCAATAGACAATCCTAGTGTGGATATTATGTGGTGCTGAGTAGTGCGTATAGCCTCCCTGAGTCGGGTGTCGATGTCTCCACACATCACGTAAGTCCAGTCGTGTCATTGCTGACTCTAACGCCCTAGCAGAAGCCGAGGGGCGTCGCTCAGGGCTGTCCGACCTGTCTATGTTGGGTTGTCTCATCATATTAAAATCTCCCCCCCAAAGAACATAGCCCCCTGAACGCTCCAGGACCTTATCTGTCAAATACGAGTAAAAGGCTGGGTGGTCGTAGTTAGGGCCATAGGTATTCACTATACAGATCTCCATGCCTTTCCCACAGCATTTCGTGATTGTGTACCGTCCCTCCCTGTCCGTCTCCAGTGGGTTCAACTTCAGTGGTGTCTTAGGGTTAATCCACGTGAGAACACCCCTGGCATGTGATGTAAACCCCGCCGCGTGCACATTACCCATTAAACCCCTGGATAGCAATATAGGACTGTCTGGGTGAAGGTGTGTCTCTTGCAAGAGCGCAACTTCAACTCTATGTCTAGAGAGACATTGTAGGACCTCCCAAACCTTACGGTGGTCATTGACACCCCGGACATTCCAGGTCATCAGCGTCAGTGTGTCAAGGGGCTCCCCGGGTGGTGTAATCGGAATGTTAGCAGTTGGTGTATGGATCCCAACAGTGCGGCCTGAGCGTATGCTATCTCGCCATGCCATGTCATTTCTGTGCTATACAACCAACTAAAACCGTCAAAGAGCGGCAAAGAGACCCCCCTGCCCGAGCGGCACTCAACAGTGTTACAGCTTTGTAACCCCCACCTCGGGACTCCTAACAGGCAGAACCTGTAGTAAGCGGCACATAGCTAGGTATCCTAGTTAGTCCTGTTCATCCAGGTGGCCTCCCGCTGCTCCGTCCTGTTACTCTCTGTTCGGGGAGGACCGCACGTCCTTACGCCATTCTTTTAGGGCCCTCTGGAGTGCCGTGGATCAGTGAAAATCATAGACTTCCCCTGTCTTTTGACCCGCAGCTTCGCGGGGTACAGCATCGCATAGTCAGTGCCCATCTCCGGAAGCTGTTGTTTCATCTACACAAACTGCCTCCGTGCGTCCTGGACTTTAGCTGTGAAATCCGGGAATAGTGAGAGCACCGACCCCTGGTATTGTAGCGGCTGTTTCTC
Source organism: Lissotriton vulgaris (assembly GCF_964263255.1). Lineage (NCBI taxonomy): Eukaryota > Metazoa > Chordata > Amphibia > Caudata > Salamandridae > Lissotriton > Lissotriton vulgaris. The sequence goes on along the minus strand of NW_028254288.1, from coordinate 371,450 downwards.
TCTGGCGAGCTTTATCGCCACATCACAGTCCCTGTAATTTAGTACAGGAATTATAGGCCTCGGAGGCGCCCCAGGTTTCGGTCACGGGCCCAGAGATTGGTGGGCTCTCTCAATCACAAACATTCCAGAGAAGGTCGTGTCCCCCAGGAGTTTCTTCAGTAGGTTTTCCACAAACACCTCCATATTCCAGGTCTGTGTGGTTTCCGGGAGACCCGTAATATGGAGGTTACATCTCCGAGAACGTGCCTCCTAGTCCTCCGTCTTGTCCTGCAATATCTGGATCACTCTGCCCAGCTGTTTCTGTTCAGAGTCCAGTGATGTCTGAGCCTCCTCCACTTCCGTTAGGCGACGTTCGGACATGTCTATCCGTTCCGCCTGTTTGTCGAGCCTCTCTGCCATGCGATCTATCCGATAGGTGAGCGCGTCCATCTTGGATCCCAAGGAAGCAATCACCCCCTTGCAGGCCCATCTCCATGGCGAGTAAACGGCTACGGATATCTTGCTGCGAATGCTCTTCGGTAGGCTGACTCTTCATGACCTCCCCCTAATATGGACTCGCCAGTCTTGGGGCTCTTCGGGTCAAATGTCAGCTTGGGCTGGTTTCTGTCTGTTCGCCCCATTGTGGTGTCTTTGTGGGTTCCCCTATTGCAGGGGGTGCAGACCAGGTCTTAGGGGCCAAGCGCCGGGGATCGCTGCCGCACCCTCCCCACAACTAGGGTTCCCACGAAAATGTGGTGAGACCCACTGGTGACAGCACCGTCGTTACGTGCCTTGTCTCTCTGGTGGACTTGTAACTGTGCGGGTCACCTGGGTGGGGACCAGGTCCGTTACTTCCACAATCTGACCTCAATCAAATGTCCCGGCCGGGCCCTATTGTTGTCTCTGCTAGGATACTCTAGAAGGGGTCAGAGCAGGACCCCTGAGCGCCCCAGCGCTTGTGGGAAGAGGTGTCCAGCCTCCCATACTGTAGAGCACCAGCTGCCGCACTCCCACGCTCCTCAACCCTGCGGGCAGCACATCCTACCATTCACTTGAGGGGCAGGGGGTGCCAGGTAAGGTCTAAAAGGGCCTCCAAGCATCGGTGCAGCCCTAACTTCATGGGCAGTCTCTGTGCCTGTACCACCGTCGTTATACTCTATGGCGGCCTTCCCCACCGCACCACCTCACTTGTAGCGTCGCCTAAGCTCCCAATTGCCCATGTGTGCAATTGATCAGTTGGCCTCCCCACAAGGGGGAGCGCAGCACACCGCGGGGGGAACTCCCTGCCTCGCGTTCCGTCCCCTGCAGCCCCGATGTTGCACTCGCGGCTCCCTGTCCCAATCTGCGCCGGGGGTCGCCCCTAGGTCCGCTTGAGCACGCTCACCTCCGCAACGAGACTCACCGTCTCCTGCGCTGTTCCGCAAGGCCACACTCCTCACAAGCGGCCACTTGGTTCGGCTGCAAGGGGGAGGGGAGAGCACTCATCACACGCCTCCACCGCTGGTCACAGGATCGGCCTCCACCGCTGCACAGGACCCGCTGCCGCCGCAGTGAAGACACCCTCTGCCCCAGACTCAGCCGCCGCCGGAGGCCGCTCGATAGTCTCGGCGGCACGCGCCCACCGCTCCACACGTCGCCGCAGCCCTCCTCATGCCGTACTCCGCCCGTACAGGTGCGGAGGGGAAGCGCCCCCTCTCCGGTCCCCGCCAACTGCAGGGGCGACCTCCGATATTGCGAAGCCGCCGTAGCAGCGGCCTATTTAATGCCTCCGTCCCCTGAAGGAAATGCCGCCCCTCAGCCGACGCTGCGGCCGGCTCGCTCCACAGTAGGAGGGGGAAGGCTGGAGGCTGGATCCGAACCCACGTCGTCCGCGATCTATAGTATTTCCAGTGCACGGACCGTCAGCTCCGGGCTGCTGGAAGTGGTATAACACGCAGGATAACTGTCAGATAATTTACGAGACTGGGGAGCTCTCGGCTCAAGCAGCCATCTTCGTTGCGAGCTAGCTCCGCCCCCATGTGTGCAGATTTCTTTAAAGCCCCTCGAAAAACCACTCCCACTAAAGAGAAAAATTTGCTGCTTAAATCCTTTGCTTTTTCCCTATGCCCAACATCCTCCGGTGATCCATAGTATCCTCCCAAAAGTCAGATCTAACAAACATTGAAAAAGACTCTCTGCGTACTGGGGTAGTAGGTTTGGCTTTGATATCGCTTGTCATAGTAAAATATTGCCTAGACATATAAGAATGGGTCTAAGAGAACGGCCAGGAGGTCTGTTTGTAACCAATGGTAGCCTATGGGCACGTTGAATTTGACTATCCCTGTCCCAGTCAGCCAAATCTGGAAAGGGCTTCTGGAACAGATCGACAACATATGCTCGTCATACCGTCCCTTCCGTTTCTGCTGGTACCCCAAATACTCGCAAATTATTGCTTCGTTGTCTGTTTTCTAAATCTTCAACCTTCATCTGCATCAATCTTATTTGAGTCTCATGTATGTCCGTATGTTTGAATGTTTGACTCAAGTGATCGTCAGTGCCAGATACCCTCTGTTGAAGCTCTGTAATATCAGAAGTAATAGAAGCTAGCTGATCTTTCACCTCTGAAAGAGTGGATCTGATGACGGAACTGTCAGCTCTAGCCTCAACATAGTACGCCTGAGCTTCTGCCCTTTGTGCCTGTAGTATTATAAGAATTTCTTGCAGCGAGGTATACTCAGCTTCCTGGCTAGAGCGTCGATCTGGTTGGTCGACTCTTCCAAATTTGCTTGCGTAAGTAACACGTTTGGCAAAGGTGTTGAGGGGGAGAGCATTGATGATCGTTTCTGGCTATTAATATCCCTAGTATCCTTGCAGCTAGTAGCAGCACCATTGTTTCCCTTCTCTGCCACTGAGGGAGCTGGAAAAGTCTGAGTAGTTGGAGAGAGCAGTTCAGGACCTGAGCCAGATAATCGCGAAATCATTTTCTTCACCTCCCCTTCTTTGTAACCCACTTTCGAAGTGGGCTGCTAGTTGTCGCAGATTTGGCACCTTTAAGTGAAGTATCTCTGTGCTTATCAGCAGTCTTCTTTTTGTTCTCTCTCTGTGCCCTTGATTTAACAGTCCCTTTATTCTTTTTGTTTAGCGGAGTTGCCTCCTCGCCATGTTCGATGATAGATTTGTCACAACTAACAGTTATCCATTCATTAATAGCAGGAATTGGATCTGGCAGCTCTTTCTGAGTCCCAGAGTTAATTACTAAGATATCTGCCCCCCCCCCCCCCCCCCCCAGCATATGAGCAGCGGGAGCTTGTTCCAAAGTCTGAGGAGCGGGTTTCTAATAATCCTCGCTTGCACTAACAGTGCCCTTATCCACGTCCTAAGACTTTTCCTCTTGATTTTCAGAGTCTACATCATGGCCATCTTTACAGAAAGATATCAGCCTGGGTTGAATATCCTGCGAAGTCTGGAGAGAATGTGGCAATTGAGCAGCACAAGAAGTCCCTACATTTAAAGTAGGGAATTGGGAAGGAGCCGATGTAGATGCAGTCGCAGTCAAAATCTCCCCTGAAACTGTTAATACTAGCTAAAATAGCCACCCTTCTTATTGACACTGTTTGAGATGAGCAAACAACAGTATTAAATCCTAATTGGTTAAGCAGTGTCCGGTCCTTAAATACGATATGAGTTTCTGTTAACAAAACAAAGTGAGGGCGGTACATTTTCAACTCTTCCCGCACAAGTTGGCGCTTACGAGTTACATTCCGTACATTTAGATAGCCTTGTATCCATCTGTATTTCTTTGCTCTCAGGTGGGGACACTGCCTTAATTAATGCACTCACCATATCCGACTCCGGAGGATAGATAGCTGCGTCCCCTGGATTGATCACAGACGAAGATTTCCCAGATTGTAATACTTTTAAAATAGACTGACCTACCGATTGTGTTATATCAGCCTTTTCTCCTTTATCTTCTCCTTCCTCATTTACATTTTCACCTGCCCCTGTGCTTGCCAATACTGCTGCCGCCCGAATGCCAGTGTGTCCTCCCATCACAGGGTTCGATTTTGGAAGACCCATGATCCCAACTTTGCAGCAGAGAAGGCTATTCAGCAGATTATAATCCAGCTGTGAAAGGAATCGGTTAGAACGTCCAGGACAGTCAGTTGCGAGCAACAAAACCTGGAGTGGAATCCGGTCAGCGAGAAGGATCATACGAGCTGTTTGTGATATCCTCAAATGCTGTAGAAAATATAAAATACAAATATATCAACAAAAGGAGAGAGAGGGTTTTAGGGCACTCTTAGTCCCCAAGCAATATACAGGTAATCAAAGGAAGAGTGACCATAAAGGTAAGGTATATAAAGGAGGTGGGTGTCGCACGTGAAGTCTGAGGCCAGTTGTAAGTGGTCCGATGGTAAGACCAATTTCAAGAAAAAATACACTGTTTTTTCAGGAAACCCTCACTCACCCTAGTGGTGACACGCTTCATCATCGGGTCCACCGGGAGAGATCGAATACCTCCCCGGTGTGCTGCGACGCCAGGAGACTGCGGAGCAGGTTTTTGTGTGAAGATGAAGTGTGAAAAAATGCTGAGGTTTTTAAAAATGTCAGAGGTTGTACCAAAAAAACTTTATTCACTGGTCAACCTGACATATTAAAAACAAGATATGTGAAGGGAAACTAGCCAATTACTTTATACTGGTGTTTACCCTGTGGAGAAGGTCAACATGTTTCTGCCCGTTTTTATGTGTTACTTTACTGGGCTTTCATCAGGACCGGTAAGCGAGTGTGCCAATGACAGGAGGGGCGCGCTAAGGCCCGCCCTGCCAATGGTCGTGAAAGTTAAAAATAGCACTATGTGTAAAAATGGTGCAAAAAGAAAGAAAAACAAACTCATAAGTAGTGGGGTTTTACCTCTTTTGCGAGGAACCTAGGAGTCTGTAGGAAGAAAATTGACAAACAGACAAATACAAACATAAACACAAAGATATCGAATCATTGATTTGTGCATATGTACAGTGGCCATAAAGAGTGACTTTGTGGCATGACACGTGCTAGCATACCTATCAAGGGCCGTGGCCGGTATGCCTGGGTTGCGTAGTTGAACTCATGCCGAAATCCGAAGTGGAGGGGCCTCAACTAACGCTGATTAAATCTATTCAGCGCGGGCTGTTGCATATGTGTGGTATAGCAACAGTGGTTAAACAGGCAGACTTGTCACGTCTAAGTCTATTTGTGAGGAAGTACAAGAAATATCATACTACCTATGGTGGGGTGTCAGGGAATGAACCCCGAAGGAAAACAACGTTAAAGCAGTGTTCCGGTGCGAAGCGCCGTGACACTGCTGGCCGTGGTATATAAATTACCCAAGCACACAACACTAAGTACAAGGTATAGGATGAATGTCCTCACTTGTAAAGAAATAGATCCACGCCCCATAGAACACAGGAGGGGAGTGGGAGCGACAATGGCACACCCTGTAAATAAGGGGGAGAGAGAGAAACAGATACACACAAAGGAGGATTTTAGAACTGGCAGGGTTCTATTCATACAACTTATCTGGTTAGAATGATGTCTCCAAAGTAAGGTCTCTTACGCCCGCACCCGCTCGGCACCCGCTCGGCACCTAGCTGCACCCTCGCTGGATCTCGTGGATCCATTGTGACGGGCGAGCGAGGCGTTTATGGGGCGGTGGCTGCGTGCGGGCCAATCGGGCGCCTTAGATGAAAGCGAGGCTTGGAGCCCAAAGCCGTTAAGCCAATGGGGGACGAAGGAAGGTGCTCGCGTAATCTCGCGAGAGGTCTTGAAAGCGAGGCTTGCATTGAGACGCAAGCCTCGATCTAGGGATGGGCGGGGTCCGCCCTTGTATCCCCGGGATGTTGTCTAGGTGCTCACGAGATCACGTGAGAGATTGCCTGAGATGACAACGAGATTGTAACTCAAGCTATAATGAAACGCAAGCCTGGAATTTTGCGTGGCTGGTGTTGGTACTATGCGGTAAAGCGCAATGTCCAGCATATGTTACCCAGTATAGATGAAGACATAAATGAACAGCATAAGTATGGGAACCCTAATCAGGATAGCTGATTCAGGTTGTTAACATGGGAATATGTTCATGAATGAATCTTAATAGCAGCGCTGGTGTGAATAAACCGCTCAACACGTATGGTTGTGGTATTTGCATTCAAGGAGGGAGGGCATAAGAGAACTCAGGATAGTTTTAGTGTTTTAGGACGCTGGTCCACGGAATTTGGTCATTAAGCCCATTTATATGGGTGCTGAGTCGATAGACCCAGCGCTGTTCTTTTTCAAACAAAATGTTTTCTCTGTTTTTTACACAGTTGACCTGTTCGATCACTGTCCAGGTCATGTCATTCGGAGTATGATTGGCTTGCAGGAAGTGCTCGCTGAGTTTTGTAGTGATTTTTTTGCATCGAATGTTGCTACGGTGTTCCCCGATGCGTGTCTTAACTTTCCTGGTGGTCATCCCCACGTAGCGTTTCGCGCAGGGACAGGTGATCAAGTAAATCACGTTTGTTGAATTGCAGTTTGTGTGGGATTTTTGTGTCCACACTTTTCCCGGTTCCAAGTTGAGTTGTTTTGAATGAGTGGTCAGATGACAGACACTGCAGTCTGTGCATGGAAAATGACCCGTAACTGGGGGTAGGTGCCAAGCATCTGTGATAGACCTGGTTGCTGTGTTTGCACTGGGGGCTGTTAATGGTCTTGTATGCACCAAAGCATATTTAATACTCCTGCCTTTTTTAAACGAAAAAAGGGGTTTTCCCAGTTACTGAAATTGCTGCTGATAGTTCTCCAATTTTTATTGATGGATTTTTTCAATGTGTCTGAAAGGGTGCTGTAGGTGGTTACACACGTGAGTGGTGTTTCCGTGGTTGTCCTTACATTGTCCTCTAGTAGTGCCTCTCGGGGTTGATTTCGTGCTCTGGTTTGGCCTTTTTTCAGTACTCCTTTGGGATACCCTCTTTGTGTTAGTTTGTCTGTTAGTTCCTTGGCCTGTTCCTTGTAGTCGTTAATATTACTACAATTTCTTCTCAGCCATAGGAATTAGCCGTAGGGCAAGTTTTCCCTTAAAGGTCTTGGATGGAAACTCCTGAAGTCGAGGAGGTTGTTTTTCGCCGTTGGTTTGTGGTGAGTCACAGTTGTGAGAGAGGTGCCCTCTATTTTAATTACCACATCAAGGAAGACGATCGATTCCCTACTGAAGTTATTAGTAAACTTCAAGAAAGGATCCAGAGTATTGACCCATTCTAGGAACTGCAGAAGACTGGCTTCCGTCCCTGTCCATAGTAAGAGAATATCATCAATATACCTCCTCCATAATCCTATGGAGGAGGCAAAAGGGTTGGTAGGTGGTAGGATATGCTTTGTTTCGTAATCATAAACATACAACCCCGCTACGCTAGGAGCGAAAGTACTCCCCATAGAGGTCCCTGTGCATTGTAGATACAATTGGCCTTTGTACTCAAAGTAATTTTCTTTGAGTGCCATTCGTGCACATTTCAGGATGAATTCTTTGGGGGTGGTGTATTCCCAATTTTCTTTGTCTAATGCTTCCCCTAGTGCCCGTAGTGTGTCTTCCTGTGGGATACTAGTGTACAGACTCTCTATGTCCATTGTTACCAGTATTACTGAGCTTTCTGGTAGAGTGGTATCGTTCAGTAATTTGAGTAAGCTTTTGGTATCTTTTAAGTAGGTTCTGGAGTTCTGTACTAGCGGTTTCAAGTAATGGTCACAAAAGGTGGATAAGGGTTCCAGAACTGACCCGATCCCTGATACTATTGGTCTACCTGGAGGTGGGTCCACATTTTTATGCGTTTTAGGCAGGGTGTAAAAGTAGGGTATGGTTTGTCCCCCTGCCATAAGGAATGCTGCTTCATGCGGGGAGATGTGACCTTCAGTCTCTGCTTCCTGTACTAGGGCTCGAATGCGTTCCTTCATTTCTGTGGTAGGGTCTGTGTTGAGGAGCAAGTAATTTGTTCTGTTGTTCAGAAGTGTCATGCAGGCCTTATCATATTCAGTGGTGTCCTGGATCACTATCCCTCCGCCTTTGTCGGCGGGTTTTATGGTTATTTCCTTGTTGTTTCTCAGGTTGTCCAAGGCCTTGTGTTCTGCAGCGGAAAAATTGTGGAATCGTTTGGGGTCTTCACAATTTTCCAGGTCTTTTATAACCGCCTGTTCACAGGCAGTAATTGCCGCAGGGATCGTATGCGGAGGTGGCATAAACGTGGATTTGAGTCTGAGATTTGTGTCAAACTCCTGTTCTTCTGTCAGGGGCTGGTCCTTAGATTCAAAGAAGGCCTTTAATTTTAATTTCCGAAAAAACTGTGAAAGTTCACAGTGTAGGAGGAATTTGTCAGGACGACAGGTAGGGACAAATCCCAGGCCTTTTTCCAAGACTTTTGTTTCTTCTGGAGTTAAGACTTTTTTAGAGAGGTTGGTGACCAGGCTTACACTGCGCTGGTGCTGGCTGTCGCTGTTCTGCTGCGGGTGTGTTTCCCCACTGCATCCTCGTCTTCCCAGGTCACTTGTGTGTTGCCTCTGTTGCCTCTGTTCCGTCCACGTCCTCTCCCGCCCCTCCCTAAAAAAGGCATCGGTGGATGATTGAGGGGAAACTGGGGGTGCATGTACGGATTCCAGTTCATCATGGGGAACTGGGGTTGTTGATAAAACATTGGTACAGGACCGTTGTTAGGCTGGCCATAATTCTGCCATCTGGGTTGTTGGTTTGGGAAGTTAAATCGACCCCTTCCTCCTCTCCGTCCCCTTTGTCTTGGACTCTGATTGCTCGCTGTACTCCCACTTGAGGAGTTGCTATCTGAGTCATCTGATTTGCTGGTGTCCTTTTTTGGAACACTGTAGTTTGGATCGGAGTAGGGATATACGTTCTCAAATTTAAATTTTTTGAGGTCTTTTTGGAATTTTGTGAGTTTCGCCTGCATCAGGTTGTCCTTGTACTCCGTGAGATCTTTATTGATTTCGTCCAACTTTTTTTTATAACCCGTTATTGTAGATTTATATTGGGCTTCTGTTTGTTGGATTTCAATTAGCAGAGTTTCGGATAGGCGTAGTGCTGTCTTAATAATGAGTACCAGCCAGTCTCTGGTGCAGTGCCAGGCAATCATGGCCCAATCTCTTCTAAAAGTGGCGTCATTGAGAAAGATCCTCGGGGCGTTTGTAACCAGCAGTCCTTTGGGCGCTGAATTGGAGGTAAGGTATTGCTTTAGGATTGTTCCATGAAGTATGGTTCTTATTCTGTCGCGCTTTAGTTCGGTAAGTTGTTCCCATTCCGCTGTATGTGAGATAGCCTGAGATATTGCTGGATCAGCAAACATATTAGGATCTGCCAAAAGTTCGTCTATCTCCTCTGTAGAGAAAGTGAGTCCCAAATTTGCTGCCATTATCAGTACAAAATACAAGAAATTTATATTTTGTGAAAGAAAGTTTGTGTGACAAGAAAAAATCTCTCACTGCTGTGCGCAGCTAAATATATATCAACAAAAGGAGAGAGAGGGTTTTAGGGCACTCTTAGTCCCCAAGCAACATACAGGTAATCAAAGGAAGAGTGACCATAAAGGTAAGGTATATAAAGGAGGTGGGTGTCGCACGTGAAGTCTGAGGCCAGTTGTAAGTGGTCCGATGGTAAGACCAATTTCAAGAAAAAATACACAGTTTTTTCAGGAAACCCTCACTCACCCTAGTGGTGACATGCTTCATCATCGGGTCCACCGGGAGAGATCGAATACCTCCCCGGTGTGCTGCGACGCCAGGAGACTGCGGAGCAGGTTTTTGTGTGAAGATGAAGTGTGAAAAAATGCTGAGGTTTTTAAAAATGTCAGAGGTTGTACCAAAAAAACTTTATTCACTGGTCAACCTGACATATTAAAAACAAGATATGTGAAGGGAAACTAGCCAATTACTTTATACTGGTGTTTACCCTGTGGAGAAGGTCAACATGTTTCTGCCCGTTTTTATGTGTTACTTTACTGGGCTTTCATCAGGACTGGTAAGCGAGTGTGCCAATGACAGGAGGGGCGCGCTAAGGCCCGCCCTGCCAATGGTCGTGAAAGTTAAAAATAGCACTATGTGTAAAAATGGTGCAAGAAAGAAAGAAAACAAACTCATAAGTAGTGGGGTTTTACCTCTTTTGCGAGGAACCTAGGAGTCTGTAGGAAGAAAATTGACAAACAGACAAATACAAACATAAACACAAAGATATCGAATCATTGATTTGTGCATATGTACAGTGGCCATAAAGAGTGACTTTGTGGCATGACACGTGCTAGCATACCTATCAAGGGCCGTGGCCGGTATGCCTGGGTTGCGTAGTTGAACTCATGCCTCATCAGTGGGAAACAGAAAGAAAGGAAGATATAATTCCTATTACAATCTCACTCTATCACATGTAATACTATCTTGGTTAGAGTTGTTGCTTCACGGACTTAGCGCATCGCTACGCAGAGATTGCATCGACGCATTTCGGTGTGCATATATTTAAGAAGCCAACACCTTCTTCAGGAAAAAATGTATGAATCCCACTATTACACAGAATATCTGATATATAAAAACAGTACATACAATAAGATACATCTTTATAAGTTACATACTACCAGCACACACCTAATAAAACAACACAGAATTTTTACATAACCTCAAAGCTCCAATCTTTGTCACTTCGTTATCATTCATACATAGATTAGATAATTTGATCACTTTAGGTGTATCAAAGAAAATGAAAGAAAAAAAATTGCTATTTGTGAATTATCTAATCTATGTATGAATGATAACGAAGTGACAAAGATTGGAGCTTTGAGGTTATGTAAAAATTCTGTGATGTTTTATTAGGTGTGTGCTGATAGTATGTAACTTATAAAGATGTATCTTACGCTAAGTCTGTGAAGCAACAACTCTAACCAAGATAGTATTACATGTGATAGAGTGAGATTGTATTTTTGGACTATTGTTTCTACCTCAGCGTAATAGGAATTATATCTTCCTTTCTTTCTGTTTCCCACTGATGTATAATTTTGTGTATTATTGTATTCCTATTAGTTTTATCAAATTGTACTGTATAACATGTTTTTAATGTAAATCTGAATAAATTGCATACTTTTTATGAAGTCATTATATTTTTATATTTTCCTCTTTGCTCCTATTTGAAGTGAATGTAGTGTATGTGATTGTGTACTTTGTGGAATATTTACCCAAAGGGGAATTTTCGTTTTTACATTAGTTTTATTTGGGTGTACAGGCCGGTAAGACGGGCTATTACATTTTTTAAATATCCATTCAGCCAAGGTGGTTTAGCACTTCCTGACTTTAAATTATACTTTTTCAGTTTCTATTTTTGGTCAATTCTGGTGTTTTTTTCCCGTTTTTTCAATACAATAAAAACAGTGGTAATCACTGGTTACACTTTTTCGCGCCATTGAAAACAACCGAAAGTGTTTTTTCGGTGTTTATTTAATTTTAATTTAATTTTAATTATTGCTTCCTTTCTGCCCTGATAGAGCATGTCTCTAGATAGCGTGTGCACAGACTATATGAGGTCCAAATAAAGCTTACTGCACCAGAATGGACTACAAAGTCAATCGCATTCTTCATTAACTCTGAAGATTGTAAAGATGCTTTCAGCATACCATCTAGCAAGTGGCAAGGGTATCTTTCAGGGAAGCACTTCTGCTCAGGTATCAATTTTGACAGGCTGTCATACAGCTTTTTCATATATGTAGCTGAATTACCTCAAATACAAACAATACCACTCCGATCTTTATTGAACTTGGTAGAAACTTTTTTCAGCAGCATTCCAAGTGACACTGCGTTCCATGTTTACCAAACGTCTGGTGTCACGTTTTCACCACTATCTCAGATGCTTGGTGGCAATATTCTTTTCACATATACCGGTCACTTCATCTTGCATTGAATGTTTAAAGCCTGGGGTGTTTGGCAATTCACTTACAATCAATACTGACTCGCTAGAAAAGGGGGCTGATGAAACCAGACATTTTACCCATCAGTGAAATCAAACGTAGCCAAAATATCAAATAGGATTTTGATATTTCCCAATTCTCTACAGTTTATAAAATAACTAAATAAGACCCAAAACATGATTCTAAACAATGCATCTTTAGACCATAGACCACAAAACTGAAAAAAGCAGAAGGAAGAAGAGACAATGTTTTAGTGCCATCCCTAAACAACAAAACTCAAGCGGAATAATGTTAGCCCAGTCTTTCTTGATTCTACCTTATATAACAAAGTTACATTGCATTGGCCCCTTCAGGAAGAAATAAAAATGACTCTTTCGCTCATCTTTTCCTTTCTTTGAACGGCACTTAGTTTGTGGTTGTAAAGGTGTTTTTTTCAGTGTTTATATGTTTATACCGGTGATGGCTATTTTCCTTTTGGTGGGGTTTTATCAGTTATTATAGGTTTAAACCTAAATCCAGATAGCCTAATTATACTATTGGGCATAATTTACGAGCCGATTTCGTAGCCTCTTTTCCAATAAGGATGAAGATTTCAGCCATAGGCTTTTACTAAATCAAGACTCTAGTAGATTTCTCTATCGAATACAGGACCCCAATTACTTTAAGAGGGTACGATTTAAGACCTTGAGGAGCATAGCTATGGTCTGGCGAGACCTATCTACCAAGTATTTTGTGCCGACTCATTTTACTAAGTTCCCGCTTTGGGATAATCCATTCCTTCCAGATATATTTCGACACAAAATAGCTAAACTTTGGGCCAGTTTTGGGATAGATAAACTAGAAGATCTATATGATTTAGAGGATTTTCGTACTTTCAAGACCTGAAAGACTCCTTTTCGATACCACACCAGACCTTACTTTAAGTATCTTCAACTCAGGGATTGTTTTATGAGGTCACAAAGACTTAGGGAGGTGGAACCTCATTGTGAGAAGTTGGCCTGGTATATGATGTCCACTATTCTAGTGGGCACCTTGCACCAGTCCAAATGACCCCTATTGATGGTAAGTTTAAGACAACCTTTATAGAAAGCTATCCTAGTGGTAGCTGTGGAGAGCAGCCTTCAGGCTAAGTCTTGAAGTAATGTAAAGCAGCTTGTTTTACCAGTCTATAATCTCTTGAATGATCAAATGAGAGTACACCACACAATATATATATATATATATATATATATATATATATATATATATATATATATATATATATATATATATATATATATATATATTTATTCTAAACACAACCCCTCTAGTCTCTTTATGAGGCTACAGGCCAAAGTACAGTACAAGGAACTTAATTAGCATACAATAAATTGTACAGTATACGTTTTTCCCTAGGGCCCTCACAACCCATATACTAAAATAGTGGTATAAGAACCACATGAGGGATAACAATCAGGTCTAGGGCTTGTAGAACCGCTCGGGCAACCAGGAACCACCCAAAGTAGGGACACAGGAGACCCACAGGGGACGCGTGCAGTGTCTAAACACAGCCTCAAATCACCATTGACTTTCCATGGAGAACGAACAAGTTACAATTTTAAAGATTAAGGACACTTAGAGGTGAACTATGATGGACCCCTTTTAGACTTAGACACTTCTAGAGTTAAGACCCACAGGAGCGCCGGGGTACTCGTGTTACCTCACCCAGGGAAGCAGAGTGCATAGGTGCCTTTTGGTGTCGGATTATGTCGTCGATTCCAATGGAGAGCTGCGAAGAAGTGCTGCAGGCGACCAGATGAAAAGTGTCCGGGTGGATCCAAGGGTGGATCAGAGATGTGAAGAACCTGAAAGCATAGAGGACAGAGTCTGGGTCACTAGCCAGTGACCAGGATGGCGACAAGAAGATGCCAGCCGATGTCGGGTGCTTTCAAGTGAAGTAGGTGAAGCTTGACTCTTCAGCCACGAGACGTCGACGATGACCAGGAGCTGGATTCAGCTGTCCCATGAAGGATGTTGAGTGCTGCAGCATCAGAATCCAGATTGGACCCAACAAGCCTTGGCAACAGCAACCCACGCAAGATGACAAGATTGGCTTTGGTGCAGACCAACAAAGTCTGAGCGACTCACCCTTTGGAGGGGAGTCAGAGCACGTCTAGAGCAACCAGAAAAGCTCAAGAAACAAAGGATTGTCCTTCGTTGTGACCCATTAGCCAACTGTTAGAACTGGCTATTTCTGGTAGGCTAAGGCTGACGCCAAAGCCAGGCAGAAACCACCATTCTAGTCAGGGCAAGGAAGTCACACGCCAAGATAACCCCTGCTCACCCCCTTGGTAGCTTGGCACGAGCAGTAAGGCTAAACTTGGAGGCAATGTGTAAAGCATTTGCGCCAGCACACAACAGCAACAACATACTAGGCACACCACAAAAGGAACTCCACACAAGATTATTTATAAAATAACTTTTGTATTGTAAAAACACATCAGATAGTATCACACAATATACATGGTGCCAACTGGCACGGGCAATATTCACAAGGGATTATTTACAAGGCAGGGCCACATGGGCCACTGTCAGAATCAACACTTTGTAGAAAATGAAATACTGTCAGAAATTAGAATACAAGGATATGAAATCACTGTAGCACAAAGTAACAGTTATAACGCACAACCAGTACCTACTGGTAACAGGTAAGTACCACCTACGCAACCCTAACCACCTTAGGAGAATATCACGCAGGGGACCAAGACCTCACTAGGACCACCTGTACTAAAAAGAACAACCACCTAAGTATCACACAGCATTTAGGGGTCTAGGAAAGAACACATTACCCATGATGCATAAATATACATTCAGAGGAGTAGTAAAGGAAAGACACTTGATGCATAAACCTACACATTCAGCGGTGTTAAGAATAAAGCACATGATGCAATAAAATACATTCAGAGGTGCAGCGCAAGAAGACACATGATGCCTAAAACATTCAGAGGTGCAGCGCAGGGAAGGAAAGGAAGACACATAATGCATAGAAATACATTCAGAGGTGCACAACAACTCAATAGCGCAAAAACATACAGTAGGCAGTTACCATCCTAGACATAGCAGATAACCACATTGCGCACAACTTACATAAGCTACCACCTGTGGCAGTCCCTAGGCCAACTGGCCTTGTTGGGGCTAAGATGCCCTGAGTCTCAATGTCAGGGTGCGCTGCCATGCAGCGCCAGTCTCAAGAAAAGAAAGCCTAAACGTAGCAGCTGGCACTAAGTGCTGCGCAGCTGTGAAGGCCTGGCACCACTGTGCCCTCTCTGTCCCACACAGGGACTCTCTCCTGAAATTGCGCCTAAACGGAGCAGCTGTCCACTAATTGCTGGGCAGCTGGAGATCATTAAAACTGCGCCAGGGCCCTCACTGACCCTTAGGCGCAAACTACGCCAACTGTTGGAGCCACACAGGCTCTGAGCTCACTCTACACATGTTGGAGCCACACAGGCTCTGGCATAACACGTGCCCAACGTTGGAGCCTTCTAGGCTCTAGTAACAGACAATGCGTCCCCTGTGCCATCTGGCTCTGTAACACTTGCGTCTCCCAAGAGCCTCACTGGGCTCTAAACACAACACTTGCAGGCCGGAGGGGGGCGGGCACCGACCATGTGCCCCGACGCCCCATCTAAATGCTGCCCTCGTTGGAGTCCCCCTCGGGGGACTCAGAATGCTCAAAATGGCTGCAAGAGCCTCTCTGGGCTCTGAATGGCACATGCCCCCGGAGCCTCGGGGGCTCGACACAGAATGCGGGGCAAGGTGGTAGCGGCCCGCTGCCAGACGGGGCCGCTCAAGAGTGGGACAGTGCCCGGTGCCTCAAGGCACCCAACAAGAAGCCCCCACTCACCGGGACTCTGACGCGGGACACCAGCCTTCTGCCTTACCGGGGCTCCTCCGGGCAGGCACCGGCACCTTCTGTGTTCGCGGTGGGGGCAGGCACCGGCAATGTGCCTCGCGCCCCCTCCGCTCTTCTTTTCATGCCGCTCTGCTTCCTTCTTCTCCTCCTGGGGCTCCCTCAGCACACGGGAGCCCCGCAACAGCCCGCACTTCCTTTTCTCATCGGACGGGCACCCAATCAGTGCTCGGCGGCCGGCGGGACTTCCTTTTTCAAACCGGAACTCCCGCCCAGAGTCAGGTGCGATGCCGCCTGACTTCCTGTTTACGGCCCGGCCGCAGTGGTTATTCTTAGGGGCAAACCGAGGGGTGGGCACCCTCGAGACTACAATAAAACATACAAGCGAGGTAGGCACTCGCAGAGGGGCAATAAACGGGAAAATACCCGTAGCAATAAAAATAAAGTGCACACGAAGCACTCGGGCCACCCAAAGGGCAGGAGCGCTTCCCCCACGGGATAACCACAGCGCTCTGCCAGAAATCAAGATAAGAAGCACCCACGAGGCGCTGGGGAGCCCAGGAATTACCAAAAATACCCCAGAGAGGACCCCCACAGCAAGGAGGGTCCCAGCAGCTGTAGGACATTACAAGACAAGGCTTCCAGGGCCAAAACAAGGTCTCCCATCACCACATGCAAGGCAGAGGGTCCCAGGAAGTCCTTCAGTAGTCCAGTCATCCTGGAAAGTCCATCAGGTGTCCAGGGGCTGGACAGGGCCCAGGGATTCCCCTGGGCCCAAGCAGCAGCACGCCCCTGGCAAGATTCAAGTCAGAAACAAGAACAAGTTGGAAGGGGACACAGCCCCTTCTTATACACAGAAAAGTCTTTGAAGTCTTTGTGTAGGCAGTGTGAGAACCAGCTAGAACTGGTTATAGGGAAGTCCTGTCAATATCAGGGACAGAGGTGACAGTCGCCCAGCGGGGGGTGGAGCCAGTATTGTGGCACGCAGGCACAGCTCTTCACTATCAGGTGCCATCTCCTCCCACTTCCCTGGCAGCAGATGCTGCCTTTCATCCATGGGCTGACTCAAGACAACCTCCTGGGCTCTCCAGCCCCTGTCACCCTCAAACCAGACAGTCAATCCACAAGCAGGCCCAGGCACTCCTGACCCAGGCTCACCAGCCAATCACACGCCAGACACAAATTACACAAATATGCCAACTTCTAAAAGTGGCACTTCTAGACTATACACAATCATGCCGCATATACCATTTCGCAGCATTCAGTCTCACGAGTTCTCTCATACCAAACTCGCCCCTGCACTCCCCACACATCAGGAACTACCATGGGCATACATATTCCCCATTCATTCCTATGGGAGGGCAGGTCACTCACCACACATACACAGAGAGCTCAAGCACTTTACACTGTACCACAGTGAAAAAGTGCGCAGAGGCCTAAAATCACCAACACCAGGTCACAGAAACAGGCTAGGAAAAAGCAAAAAGTCTTGGGGTGAACCTGCCCAAAGGGCCGGGTCCAACACCAACGAACTAGAGATCGCGAAGGAGCCTCGAGCTGCGATGTAGAAAACGAGCCCATGGAACACTCGTGGAGTGTAGGCCTTTCGGCTTCGGTGCAAAAAGGTGTTCGGGCAAGGGCAACAAATATCCCAATGCACAGCTTTGGGAAACTTCGGGAAGTAGGTGCAGTTGCAAAATTCCAGGATGTCCAGGAGTTCCAGTCCCACGTCTCTCGTGTCAGCTACAAGTCTCAGCTTTGCTGGGGACTCGTGTCAGCCTCGGAGATGTCTGGAAGTCTGTGTCCTGTGTCGCAGATTCTTCGGGATTTTGCGGGAGCCTTGAAAATTCAGACCTCAAAATGCTCTTTGGTGCCTGTTTGAACAGGGAGGTCACTCCTTGACCCCAGGGGAGATTTCTTTCATCTTCCAGTCGATATGGAATGTCGAAGGTCCACGATTTCTTCTTCAGAGTTTCGTCCAGGGTAATCTAAAGTCCTGGTGACTGGGTTCTTATACTTATACCAAGTTTAGGGGTTGGACTCACTCTAGGGCCCCACCTATGGTAGGACTTGGGGAGGGGGTGGTTACACCCCTTCCCCTTTGTCCAGTTTCGTGCCAGGGCTGAGGCAGAGTGCCCCAGCAACCGGTTTGAACTGGGAAATGCATGGAGCACCTTGTGTGACCCAGGCAGTGTCTGAAAAGCATTCACTGAATGCAACCCACCCAGCCCCATTACACTAAAGCCTGTCTGGGCAGGTGCCAGCACCTCCTTGGACCGGAAACCTATTGTCCAGGCCTCCCCTGCCGGAGTTTCGTCCAGCAGCAGGAGGTCAGACTCGTGTCTGTGGCAGCAGCATCCATTTTGTGATGCTGAGGCTCTGTTTATCTTTAACCGGGTATACCAGTGTGTACATGTCTTCTGCCTCTAGAAGGTTGGAATCCTACCCCCGCCGCCAGAACTGGCGGGGGGAGGGGTGGGGGTGGGGGGGGGGGGTAGTATTCCAAAGTGTTTGACACCAAACATGACATTTTTGATAAAGCCAAACCAAAGTTAGCATTAGCCGCGAGGATTATAATGCACTTAACAGTATATGGTATGGCTATATCATAGAACTGCTATAAGGAGATATTTCCGAAAGCTGCAGAGGGGCTCAGCTCATGCTTGGGCACCCTCTTACTCAAAACCAAGCACTCTGCCTTCAGGATTGTCAAGGCCTCGGTTAACAACCGAACTAAAACCAGGGACAGACACCAGGGAGCAGGGACAGACACCAGGGAGTAGGGACAGACACCTTGGAGCAGGGACAGACACCTTGGAGCAGGGACAGACACCAGGGAGCAGGGACAGACACCAGGGAGCAGGGACAGACACTGGGGAGCAGGGACAGACACCAGGGAGCAGGGACAGACACTGGGGAGCAGGGACAGACACCGGGGAGCAGGGACAGACACCAGGGAGCAGGGACAGACACCAGGGAGTAGGGACAGACACCGTGGAGCAGGGACAGACACCAGGGAGCAGGGACAGACACCAGGGAGCAGGGACAGACACCAGGGAGCAGGGACAGACACCAGGGAGCAGGGACAGACACCGGGGAGCAGGGACAGACACCAGGGAGCAGGGACAGACACTGGGGAGCAGGGACAGACACCAGGGAGCAGGGACAGACACCAGGGAGTAGGGACAGACACCGTGGAGCAGGGACAGACACCAGGGAGCAGGGACAGACACCAGGGAGCAGGGACAGACACCAGGGAGCAGGGACAGACACCAGGGAGCAGGGACAGACACCAGGGAGTAGGTACTGACACCAGGGAGTAGGGACTGACACCAGGGACGGACACCGGGGAGCAGGGACAGAAATGGGGCAGGAACAGACGCCAGGGAGCAGGAACAGACACCAGGGAGCAGGGACAGACACCGGGGAGTAAGGACAGACACCAGGGAGTAGGGACAGACACCAGGGAGTAGGGACTGACACCAGTGAGTAGGGACTGACACCAGGGACAGACACCGGGGAGCAGGGACAGAAAGGGGGCAGGAACAGACACCAGGGAGCAGGAACAGACACCAGGGAGCAGGGACAGCCACCGGGGAGCAGGGACAGACACCAGGGAGTAGGGACAGACACCAGGGACGGACACCGGGGAGCAGGGACAGACATCAGGGAGCAGGAACAGACACCAGGGAGCAGACACAGACACCAGGGAGCAGGGTCAGACACCAGGGAGCAGGGACAGACACCAGGGAGTAGGGACTGACACCAGGGAGTAGGGACTGACACCAGGGACGGACACCGGGGAGCAGGGACAGAAAGGGGGCAGGAACAGACACCAGGGAGCAGGAACAGACACCAGGGAGCAGGGACAGACACCGGGGAGCAGGGACAGACACCAGGGAGCAGGGACAGACACCAGGGAGCAGGGACGGACACCAGGGACGGACACCAGGGAGCAGAGACAGACACCAGGGCGGGGACAGAAATCAGGGAGCAGGGACAGACACCAGGGAGCAGGGACAGACACCAGGGAGCAGGGACAGACACCAGGGAGCAGGGACAGACACGCAGGGACAGACACCAGGGAGCAGGGACAGACACCAGGGAGCAGGGACAGACACCAAGGAGCAGGGACAGACACCAGGGATCAGGGACAGACACCAGGGACAGGAACAGACACCAGGGAGCAGGGACAGACACCAGGGAGCAGGGACAGACACCAGGGAGCAGGGACAGACAACAGGGAGTAGGGACAGACACAAGGGACAGACACCGGGGAGCAGGGACAGACACCGAGGAGTAGGGACAGACACCAGGGACGGACACCGGGGAGCAGGGACAGACACCAGGGCGGGAACAGACATCAGGGAGCAGGAACAGATATCAGGGAGCAGGGACAGACACCAGGGAGCAGGGACAGACACCGGGGAGCAGGGACAGACACCAGCGCGGGAACAGACATCAGGGAGCAGGAACAGATATCAGGGAGCAGGGACAGACACCAGGGAGCAGGGACAGACACCGGGGAGCAAGGACAGACACCGGGGAGCAGGGACAGACATCAGGGACGGACACCAGGGAGCAGGGACAGACACCGGGGAGCAGGGACAGACACTGTGGAGCAGGGACAGACACCAGCGAGCGGGACAGACACCGGGGAGCAGGGACAGACACCAGCGAGCAGGGACAGACACCGGGGAGCAGGGACAGCCACCGGGGAGTAGGGACTGACACCAGGGAGTAGGGTCAGACACCAGGGAGCAGGGACAGACACCAGGGAGTAGGGACTGACACCAGGGAGTAGGGACTGACACCAGGGACGGACACCGGGGAGTAGGGACAGAAAGGGGGCAGGAACAGACACCAGGGAGCAGGAACAGACACCAGGGAGCAGGGACAGACATCAGGGACGGACATCAGGGAGCAGGGACAGACACTGTGGAGCAGGGACAGACACTGTGGAGCAGGGACAGACACTGTGGAGCAGGGACAGACACCAGCGAGCGGGACAGACACCGGGGAGCAGGGACAGACACCAGCGAGCAGGGACAGACACCGGGAGCAGGGACAGACACAGTGGAGCAGGGACGGACACCAGGGAGGAGGGACGGACACCAAGGAGCAGGGACAGACACTGTGGAGCAGGGACAGACATCAGGGAGCAGGGACAGACACCAGCGAGCAGGGACGGACACCGTGGAGCAGGGACGGACACCGTGGAGCAGGGACAGACACCATGGAGCAGGGACAGACACAGTGGAGCAGGGACGGACACCAGGGAGGAGGGACGGACACCAGGGAGCAGGGAGCAGAAAGGTACCAAAAACGAGTGGGGCAGAGGGCAGAAGGGCACCAAAAACGATAGGACAGAGGGCAAGGGGGCATAAAGGCACAACAACGAGTGGGACTGAGGGCAGAAGGGCACCAAAAACGAGTGGGACAGAGGTCAGAAGGGCACTAAAAACGAGTGGGGCAGAGGGCAGAAGGGCACCAAAAAGGAGTGGGACAGAGGGCAGGAGAGCACCAAAAATGAGTGGCATTTGGCGCCGCAGACAAGCGAGGTTCGGTTCCTGGCGCACATAGCCATGGTTGCAGCGCACAGAGACCCTCCACTGCCGCACACAGAGGAAAAAAATTAGAGGGAACATTGGCCCCTGGTATACCTCTGGGCTACCTATGCCCTTAGTACCTAAGGTACCATATACTAGGGACTCATAAGGGTGACCAAGTAACCAATCTGGTATGTACCTAAAGTACATGGTCCCAATTTAGAGAGAGAACAGCTAAGCTGTAATTCTGAGTTAATGTTAAGGGGGTGCTTCTATAGCGCACAGCTACTCCGAGGAGTGTCCCGACGCTGTAAGAGCCTCAGCAAGGTCAGAGAATGGAAAAAAAAACGGATGGGTGACAGAAAACAAAGAAGCACAGGCGGCGTTTATTGCAGGAAGAGAGATGTCTTCAGGTCTTTTCTGAAGGGCAGAAGATTGGAGCTGGATCTCAAGGAGAAAGGGAGATCGTTCCATAACTGTGGGGCAAGGAGTTTGAAAGAGCGTCCCCCACTGCGGGCACGCCGGATCCTGGGAATCGCTGCCTTGGCTTGTGAGGAGGAGCGCAGGGATCTGGCTGGAGAGTAGAAGCGGACCCATTTCTGAAGATAGCGGGCATATATACCATGCAAGGCTTTAAATGCAATGGTCAGGGTCTTAAAGATGATACGCTTCTTCATGGGGAGCCAGTGGAGAGTCTTCAGAAGCTCACTGGCCCTAGCTCTCCTGCGGAGGCCGAAGATGGCACGGGCCGCTGAGTTCTGAACCACCTGCAGACGCGAAAGGAGGTATTCAGGCAGGCCGAGGTACAGAACGTTAGAATAGTCCAGCCTGGAGCCGATCAGGGCCTGGACAGTGATCTTCCTATGTTCCAAGGACAAGAGCGGCAGGAACTTCCTCAGCATTTTTAAAATGGCTAAGCATTTGCCGACTAGACCTGAGACTTGGACCCTAAAGGAGAGACAATTATCAATCTGAATGCCCAGGTTTTTAGCAACTCCAGAGTCTCCAGTAGGGGGAAACATGGCTGCCGGCCACCAGTCTTTCCATTTAGGGTCGGTGGGGCAGCCAAAGAAAAGAACCTCGGATTTGTCGGAGTTGCACTTGAGACTGTGCCGACTGAACCAGTCAAACACAGCCCCAAGGCAACCCCGGATGGAAGCCCAGTCGAAGTCCTGTCCCTTGTCACAGGTGAACAGGAGTTGAGTGTCGTCAGCATACGAAACGATCCAGGCCCCTAGACTCTCCGCAAGCGCCGCCAAAGGGGTCATATACATGTTAAAGAGTGACGGGCTCAATATTGAGCCCTGCGGCACTCCGACCTCCAAAGGCGGCATAGCGGCAGAGAAAGGTGGAGCCCAGATCGTTTGCTGCCGGCCAGTGAGGAAGGACCTGAACCAACTGAGCACCGTCCCCCTTAGACCTATCTCCCAGAGTCTAAATAGGAGGCGGTCATGGGGGACGGTGTCAAAAGCCGCTGATAGGTCTAGCATCACCAGCATAGCTTTTCCTCCCCCGTCCAGGGTCTCTCTAATCGTCTCCGTGACCTCGAGCAAGGCAGTTTCTGTGCTCAAGTTGGAGCGGAAACCACATTGGGATTTGTGCAAGATGTCATGGGACTCCAAAAAATGGGACAGGGTGGAGTGAACATGTTTTTCGGCCACTTTCGCCAATGCTGGCAGAAGGGAGATGGGTCTGTAGTTGAGATGAAGCTCCGGTGACAAGTTAGCCTATTTCAAAAGGGGGAGGATGAGGAACTGCTTCCATGCTTGAGGTACAACGCCTGTGTTAAGTGAAAGGTTCAGAATAGGGTTGATGATGTAGTTGAGAGTAGGGGCCATACGTGCCAAAAATTTTGCGGGGCACGGGTCAAGAGGGGAGCCTGACTTTACTTTGGAGAGGAGGTCAAGAGACGACTGAAGGGATGATGGGGGGGAAACTCCAAAGGGAGGGAGTGGATGAAGTCTGAAAGGGGTCGGAAAGACTTGACAAGGAGGAGGAATCCTGGGTAATAGTTCCAAAAGAGGCCTGAATAGTTCTGATTTTATTGGTGAAGAAATTGGCCAGTTCGATAATCCATGACTCCGAGTGGGTCAGTTTGGGAGTGACCCAAGGGGGAGAGATAAACTCCTTAACTATTTTGAAAATGTCTTTGCAAGAGTTGGAAGCACCCTCAATTTTGCTAGCTAGATCGGATTTTTTGCAAGGTGCAATCTCATGATGGTAATCCCTAATCAGTTCCCTATAGGTATCTTTGGCGCTGGTGTCATAAATTTTACGCCAGGTCCGTTCTGCTTGTTTGCATTGTCGGCGTTTAGCGGCTAACGCCGGAGAGAACCAAGGGGCAGAAGATCTTACTGAACGTGGCTTGGGAGGAACCGGGGGGGCAAGGATGACCAGTTGTTTCGTCAGCCAATCCTGAAAGAGATCAAGGTCAGTAGAGAGCGAGCCTGTCAGTGGGCAGGGGTGAGTCTCGAGTGATTTGGCCATCATAGCGGGAGTAATATTCTCAAAGGCCCTGGACGGAAGCGCATCGCGCCAGTGGCCATGGGCAGCTTTCCTGATAATAGAAGGGATCTCAAATGCCGCTAAGAAGTGGTCTGACCATAATACAGGAGCAAGGGAGGTGAGGACAATGGGGACAGTGGAAAAGATTTGATCTAAAATATGCCCTTTACAGTGGGTAGGGAGTCCAAGATAGGGTAGGAGCTGGAGGGTAGAGGTAATGTCTTTAAGTTTAAGGTTGTCTGGGTCGTCCTCCTTATCCATTTGGATATTGAAGTCGCCCAACAACAGACAGTGGTTCGCTCTAAGGCATAATGAAGAAATAAGTGAGTGAAGTTCTTCAAAGAAGGTGCCGATAGGGCCAGGGGGTCTGTAGATCAGCATACCGATACAAGATTGGTGAGGGGATAGAGAAAGGGAAAAGGCTAGAACTTCACATCCGGTGATGTTATCAACTGGAATAATAGAGCATACAATAGTCCTGTCAATGATCATGGCGACACCACCCCCCTTACCCTTGCTTCTATCTTTCCTGTGGATCATATAGCTCGGGGGAATGGCGCAGGCAATGTCCGGTCCCGCGCCCTCCCCTAGCCAGGTCTCAGTCAGGAATAAGCATTGCGGACTGGAGTCTGACAGAAGGGTGTAAATATCGACTCCATGCTTACTTAAAGATCTAGTATTAAGTAGCATGCATCTGGTACTGGGGGAAGGTGGGGTTAGAGAGGCAATGCGGCGATCACCAGGTTGCCAGCCACAGGCGGAGCATTTGTAGATCAGCCGGGATGGTTTAGGAAAGACCGCATTACAGGAACCATTGACGTGTCTTAGCGCCAGGAGCTCATCCCTAGAAAAAGAAGTCATCCTGAGGAGAGCCCTGGCAAGAGAGGTCTGCGCCCGAGCGCCTCCGAGACGCTGACGGGCGCAGACGGGCTTTCCTTCGGCGCTCCTTAGGCGCCTCCGCAGCGCGCGTCCGCTGCGCGGAGGGGAGGACACTTACTTTTATGGCGTCGCTGGCCGTCCGGTGCAAAGCTGCACCACTAGACTGCCACCCATGCAACAGCCTACCCCCAAGATGGCCGCCACAAAATGCGCGTCAGCGCGTCCCCCGGGCTCCCTCAGCACCTCTATGTGCCGACTAGGGGGCTGGGAGGCTGCCAATAGGTTAGCGCAGCGCGAAATGGAAGCAGGTAAGAATGAAGTGCTTTAAATTAAGAAGAGCTCTAAGGTCACCCGGCTTCCGCCTCAGGTGCCTGGTGATGCAAAGTGCGTAGGATAGAGCAGAAGTGTAGAGAAGCTAGTAGTCAGCTTAGAGGGCTATGCAAACATGGCAACACACTCCCACTCATAAATAACATAAAATTCACAAGTTAAAAACATATGCAGCAACAAACAGTTAAAACCGCTAGTCATCAGCGCTATGTAGTCACTCACACCCGGCTTCCGCCTCAGGTGAAATGAGCAAGCGAGGGCCACAACCAGACTAAAGTCGAAAAACCAGTGAAACACAGCAAAAAGTGGGGGTAACCATAGGAAGTAGCTCCTACTCTTCTACCCCCCTCCCCCCCCCACGCAGGGACATTAAACTAACCTTGACCAGTTGATTCTTCATGTTCTAAGTGGAAATATCTGGAGAGTCCATCTGCATTGGCATGGTTACTCTCAGGTCTTTGTTCCACGGTATAGTCCTTCCCCTGTAGGGAAATGGACCACCTAAGCAGTTTGGGGTTTTACCCTTCATCTGTTTTAGCCATAAGAGGGACTTATGGTCTGTCTGACCTGTGAAGTGATTACCAAACATGTATGTTCTCAGCTTCTTCAGAGCCCAGACCACAGCAAAGGCCTCCCTCTCAATAGCTGACCAACGTTTCTCTCTAGTGGTCAGCCTTCTGCTAATAAAAGCTACTGGCTGGTCCTGACCTTCGTCATTCAATTGTGAAAGCACTGCACCTACCCCCAACTTAGATGCATCTGTTTGGACAATGAATTCTTTGGAGTAGTTAGGACTTTGCAGAATTGGGGCAGTGCACATGGCCTTCTTCAAGCCATCAAATGCCTTTTGACAGCTGCCTGTCCCCTGAACTTTCTTGGGCATTCTTTAGAAGTTAAGTCATTCAGGGGTCTCACAATGGAACCATACCCCTTGACAAATCTCCTATGGTACCCAGTCAGGCCCAAGAAAGCTCTCACCTGAGTCTGGGTGGTTGGAGCAACCCAGTCCATTATGGTCTGGATCTTGCTCTGCAATGGTTGAACCTGACCTCCACTTACAAGGTGATCCAGGTACACAACCTGACTCTGCCCTATCAGGCCCTAAGTAGCCTTGATAGTTAGGCCTGCCTTCTGCAGGGCCTCCAAAACATTTTTCAGGTGATCTTCCCAGGTGGAGCTAAATACAGGAATATCATCTAGATATGCTGCCCTATAGGCTTTCAGGCCTGTTAAGACTTTATTCACCAACCTTTGAAATGTGACATGTGCATTTTTCAGACCAAAGGGCATTTCCACAAATTGATAATGTCCACTAGGAGTTGAAAATGATGTCTTTGGCTTTCCATCATCAGCTAGTCTGATCTGCCAGTAGCCTGCTGTTAGATCAAATGTACTCAGAAACTTGGCAGAGGCCAATATATCTATGAGCCTATCTGCTCTGGGTGTTGGATGGGCATCAGTCCTGGTGACTGCATTGAGACCTCTGTAGTCTACACAAACCTCATCTCTCTCTTACCACCCTGGGTGTGAGGTCTGGGTACTAGGACTACTGGACTAGCCCAAGGGCTTTCTGAAGGTTCAATTACTCCCAGATCCAACATTTTCTGGACTTCTGTCCTGATACAGTCCCTGACATGATCAGGTTGCCTGCAAATCTTATATTTGACAGGCAGACTGTCCCCAGTGTCCACTTCATGAGTGCAACAAAGAAGTCTGAATTGGAGTCAGTGAAAACATATGTCTGCATGCCTGTAGAACTTGTCTGCAGTCCCTCTGCTGCTGATCAGTGAGGCTGCCTGCCAAGGCTACACCATCAACGGATCCATCATCAGGGTTCTGAGAGAGCAGGTCTGGGAGAGGGTAACACTCTTCCTCCTGTCCTTTATCAGTAGCCATGAGCAAGCCCATGTCTGCCCTGTCAACATATGGTTTCAGTCTGTTGACATGAAGCACCCTGTGGGGGCACCTGGGAGTTCCAAGATCTACCAAATAGGTAACCTCTCCCTTCTTTTCAACAATAGTGTGGGGTTCACTCAACTTGTCTTGGAGAGCTGCTGGGGCCACAGGGTCCAACACCCACACTTTCTGTCCTGACTGGTAAACAGTCAGTGCAGCCTTTAGGTCATGTCAGGCTTTCTGTAATTCCTGGCTAGCCTCAATGTTTTTAGTTGCCTTTTTCACGTACTCAGCCATCCTAGAGCGGAGACCAAGTACATAGTCCACAATATCCTGTTTAGGGGGTTTGAGAGGTAACTCCCATCACTCCTTCACCAGACAAAGTGGTCCTCTGACAGTGTGCCCAAACAGAAGTTCAAATGGGATGTAGCCAACCCCCTTCTGTGGAACCTCTCTGTATGCAAACAAAAGGCAGGGTAGCAGGATATCCCATCTCCGCCTGAGCTTTTCTGGAAGACCCTTAATCATACCCTTTAAGGTCTTGTTAAATCTTTCAACGAGACCATTGCACTGTGGATGATAGGGTGTGGTGAACTTGTAGTTCACTCCACACTCCTTCCACATTGTAGTTAAGCAGCTAGACATAATGTGTGCACATCTGTCTGATACTACCTCCTTAGGGAAACCCACTCTTGAGAAAACTCCCAAGAGGGCTCTTGCCACAACGGGTGCTGTAGTGGTCCTAAGGGGAATAGCCTCTGGTTACCTGGTGGCATGATCCACTACGACCAGGCTAAACCTGTGCCCAGATGCTGTTTGGGGATCCATTTGTCCAACAATGTCAATCCCTATATGTTCAAAGGGAACCCCCACCACAGGTAGTCGTATAAGGGGGGGGGGCCTTTGTAGTGCCACCTGCTTTACCACTGGCTTGGCAGGTTACACAGGAGCGACAAAACTCCTTGGTGTCTTCAGACATGTGGGGCCAGTGAAAGTGAGGGACGATTCTGTCCCAAGTCTTGTTCTGGCCCAGGTGTCCTGCTAGGGGAATATCATGGGCTAGTGTCAATAGGAAGCCCCTGAATGCCAAAGGTATGACCAACTTCCTGGAAGCTCTAGGCTTGGGGTCTCTAGCCTCTGAATACAGGAGCCCTTCCTCCCAGTAAACCTTATGGGTTCCACTAGCATTCCCTGCAGCCTCAGCAGCAGCTTGCTGTCTGAGGGGTTCAAGAGAAGGGCAGCTCAACTGTGCCTGCCTCAGACCTGCCCTTGAAGGTCCCCCTGTCCCCAGAAGCTCAATCTGATCAGGTTCAAGCTCTTCTAGGACAGTTCCTTCTTGGGTCTCACAATCAGCTTCCTCAGAAGGCTGATCCTCACTCTGAGGCAGGGGGGAAGGCACTGCCTTAACCCTATTGCTCCTTTTTTTGGAAGGCAACTGGCCCATTATTCCAGAATCCAGTGCCTGTCCAGTGTTAGACTTTTTGACCTGTGACCTAGTCACTGCACACGAGGCTGAAGTATCTAGGTCATTGCCAAGCAAGAATTCAATAGGGAGGTCTGCACTGATCACAACCTTCTTAAGGCCAGTTATCCCTCCCTAGGAGAAATTAACAACTGCCATGCTATGGGTAGTACTGACATTGCTGGCATTGGTCACTTGGTAAGTCTCACAAAGTTGGGTGTCACCATTGTGACACTTGCCCCTGTGTCCCTGTAGGCCTCAGCCTTTTTCTTATTAATGAAAGGAGTTTGTCTGTACTTGCCCAGGTTACTGGGGCTCACAGAGGAGGTCATATCCATGCCTCCATCACAGATCAGTACAGACTGAGTTGGAACTCTGACTAGACTAGAGTCCACCTCAGAACCCAGGGTTAACCCTACTACACCCTTCTGCTGAGAACCACCACTCGGAGCTGAACTAGGGGGAACAGTTGCATTAGGGGCAATGGTGTCTGGAGCTGCCTCCTTTTTGGTGCAATCGCGTGTCCAGTGACTATTATTCTTACAAACGTTGCACCATGCTTTCTTTGGGCCTTCTTTCTTCTTAGATTGGGGACCCCCACCATTAGAAGCTTTTTGGGGGCCTTGAGAAGACTTCTGGTCTTTTGCTTTCTCCCCACCCTTTTGGTCTTGCTTCTTCTGGTCATCACCTTGGTTCTGTACCTTCTGCTTCACCCTGGTTCTGACCCGATTTGTCTGCCTGCTTACCCAATTCTTGGGGGGAGGTCAGATCAGAGTCCACCAAGTGCTGATGCAACTGCTGGTTCTGACAGTTATTAAGAATCTGTTCTCTCATAATTAGATTATACAATCCTGTATAGTCACACACTTTACTGCCCCGCAACCAGCCCTCCAGAGCCGTAGTAGCACAATCTACAAAGTCAGTCCAGTCCTGAATCTGTGTCTTCTGGGTGTCTCTGAACAGCAACCTGTACTGCTCAGTGGTTAAGCCAAACCCATCTATCAGAGCACTCTTCAGGGCTGAGTAGTTATCAGCATCCTCATCACTAACTGTAAGGAGCTTGTCTCTGCCTTAATCTGCAAAGGAGAGCCACACGATTGCTGCCCACTGCTCCTGGGGTACCTTCTGTACTTTGCAGACCCTCTCCAAAGCAGTGATCCACTTGTGGATGTCATCCCCATTCTGATAGGGAGGGACAATCTTGTTTAGGTTTCTATGGTCATAAGACCTATCCCTACCACCAGGGATATTGCTGCCACCATGGGGCTCTAGCCCCATCTTTTCTCTCTCTCTTTCAAGAGCTTCTTTTCTAAGGCTACTTCTTGTCTCCTTATCCTAAGCTTGGCTTCTCTCACCCTAGCTTCATGCTCCCTCTTCTCAGGAGAGGTTCTCCTTCTATGAGCAGAGGCAGAGGACCCTATAGATGAGCCAGAATGGTCAGATTCCACTGAAGGTGATCTTTCCCTTCTAGGCACACCACCAGGTCTACTTGGGAGGATGGGGGGGGGGCATTCTGGCTGGCCTCACCTCCAGGTAGACTTGGATTCCCCAGGTTGAGTCTACTGACGTCAACCTGGTCTGCGTCATCATCATCAGCATCCTAGTGGGGCATCCCACGAAGGCTCTCCTCTTCTAATGTCTGCACCCCCTCTCCATTGCCTATCCTGTCAGGATCTGATGCTTTTTCAAGTTACCTATCAGCACCTTTGCACAGGTCTTCCACCACCTTCGCACAGTTCTAGCGCCACCTTCGCACAGGCTTTGCACGTCCTTCGCACAGGCCTCGCAGTGAGGACCTTCTCACAGGCCTAACAAGTACTTCGCACAGGCCTTGCACCACCTTTGCACAGACCTCGCAGTGAGGACCTTCACAGAGGCCTTGCAGTGAGTACCTTCGCACAGGCCTATCAGTGAGGACCTTCGCACATGCCTATCAGCACCTACACACAGGCCTAGCACGTCTTTCACACAGGCCTCGCAGTGAGTGCCTTCGCAGAGGCCTTGCACCACCTTCGCACAGGCATTCCACCAACTTCACACAGGCCTAGCACCACCTTCGCACAGGCCTTCCACCACCTTCGCACAGGCCTAGCACCCCCTTCGCACAGGCCTAGCACGTCCTTCGCAGAGGCCTCGCAGTGAGGACCTTCGCACAGGCCTTGCACCACCTTCTCACAGGCCTAGCACGTCCTTCGCACAGGCCTCGCAGTGAGTACCTCCGCACAGGCCTTGCTCCACCTTCGCCCAGGCCTAGCACGTCCTTCGCACAGACCTCGCAGTGAGTACCTTCGCAGAGGCCTTGCAGTGAGTACCTTCGCACAGGCCTGGCACCACCTTCGCACAGGGCTAGCACGTCCTTCGCACAGCCCTCGCAGTGAGTACCTTCGCACATGCCCTGACCACCTTCGCATAGGCCTACCACGTCCTTCGCACAGGCCTCGCAGTGAGGACCTACGCAGAGGCCTTGCAGTGAGTACCTTCGCACAGGCCTTGCACCACCTTGGCACAGGCCTAGCACGTCCTTCGCACCGCCCTCGCAGTGAGTACCTTCGCACAGGCCCTGCACCACCTTCGCACAGGCCTAGCACGTCCTTCAAACAGGCCTCGCAGTGAATACCTTCGCACAGGCCTAGCACGTCCTTCGCACAGGCCTCGCAGTGAGGACCTTCGCAGAGGCCTTGCAGTGAGTACCTTCGCACAGGCCTTGCACCACCTTCTCACAGGCCTAGCACGTCCTTCGCACAGGCCTCGCAGTGAAGACCTTCGCAGAGGCCTTGCAGTGAGTACCTTCGCACAGGCCTTGCACCACCTTCTCACAGGCCTAGCACGTCCTTCGCACAGGCCTCGCAGTGAGTACCTTCGCACAGGCCTTGCTCCACCTTCGCACAGGCCTAGCACGTCCTTCGCACAGGCCTCGCAGTGAGGACCTTCGCAGAGGCCTTGCAGTGAGTACCTTCGCACAGGCCTTGCACCACCTTAGCACAGGCCTAGCACTTCCTTTGCACAGCCCTCGCAGTGAGTACCTTCGCACAGGCCCTGCACCACCTTCGCACTGGCCTAGCACATCCTTCGCACAGGCCTCGCAGTGAGTACCTTCGCACAGGCCTAGCACATCTTTCGCACAGGCCTCGCAGTGAGGACCTTCGCAGAGGCCTTGCAGTGAGTACCTTCGCACAGGCGTTGCACCACCTTCTCACAGGCCTAGCACGTCCTTCGCACAGGCCTAGCAGAGAGGACCTTCGCAGAGGCCTTGCAGTGAGTACCTTCGCACAGGCCTTGCACCACCTTCGCACAGGCCTAGCACTTCCTTTGCACAGCCCTCGCAGTGAGTACCTTCGCACAGGCCCTGCACCACCTTCGCACTGGCCTAGCACATCCTTCGCACAGGCCTCGCAGTGAGTACCTTCGCACAGGCCTAGCACATCCTTCGCACAGGCCTCGCAGTGAGGACCTTCGCAGAGGCCTTGCAGTGAGTACCTTCGCACAGGCGTTGCACCACCTTCTCACAGGCCTAGCACGTCCTTCGCACAGGCCTAGCAGAGAGGACCTTCGCAGAGGCCTTGCAGTGAGTACCTTCGCACAGGCCTAGCACATCCTTTGCACAGGTCTCGCAGTGAGGACCTTCGCACAGGCCTTGCATCACCTTCTCACAGGCCTAGCACGTCCTTCGCACAGGCCTCGCAGTGAGTACCTTCGCACAGGCCTTGCTCCACCTTTGCCCAGGCCTGGCACGTCCTTCGCACAGGCCTAGCACGTCCTTTGCACAGGCCTCGCAGTGAGTACCTTCGCAGAGGCCTAGCACGTCCTTCGCACAGGCCTCGCAGTGAGGACCTTCGCACAGGCCTTGCTCCACCTTCTCACAGACCTTGCTCCACCTTGGCACAGGCCTAGCACATCCTTCGCACAGGCCTCACAGTGAGGACCTTCGCACAGGCCTTGCACCACCTTCTCACAGGCCTAGCACGTCCTTCGCACAGGCCTCGCAGTGAGTACCTTCGCACAGGCCTTGCTCCACCTTCGCCCAGGCCTAGCACGTCCTTCGCACAGGCCTAGCACGTCCTTTGCACAGGCCTCGCAGTGAGTACCTTCGCCCAGGCCTAGCACGTCCTTCGCACAGGCCTCGCAGTGAAGACCTTCACAGAGCCCTTGCAGTGAGTACCTTCGCACAGGCCTATCAGTGAGGACCTTCGCACAGGCCTATCAGCACCTACGCACAGGCCTAGCACGTCTTTCACACAGGCCTCGCAGTGAGTGCCTTCGCAGAGGCCTTGCACCACCTTCGCACAGGCATTCCACCACCTTCACACAGGCCTAGCACCACCTTCGCACAGGCCTTCCACCACCTTCGCACAGTCCTAGCACCCCCTTCGCATAGGCCTAGCACGTCCTTCGCAGCGGCCTCGCAGTGAGGACCTTCGCACAGGCCTTGTACCACCTTCTCGCAGGCCAAGCACGTCCTTCGCACAGGCCTCGCAGTGAGTACTTACACACAGGCCTTGCTCCACCTTCGCCCAGGCCTAGCACGTCCTTCGCACAGGCCTCGCAGTGAGTACCTTCGCAGAGACCTTGCAGTGAGTACCTTCGCACAGGCCTGGCGCCACCTTCGCACAGGCCTAGCACGTCCTTCGCACAGCCCTCACAGTGAGTACCTTCGCACATGCCCTGACCACCTCCGCACAGGCCTACCACGTCCTTCGCACAGGCCTCGCAGTGAGGACCTACGCAGAGGCCTTGCAGTGAGTACCTTCGCACAGGCCTTGCACCACCTTGGCACAGGCCTAGCACGTCCTTCGCACCGCCCTCGCAGTGAGTACCTTCGCACAGGCCTTGCACCACCTTGGCACAGGTCTAGCACGTCCTTCGCACCGCCCTTGCAGTGAGTACCTTCGCACAGGCCTTGCACCACCTTCTCACAGGTCTAGCATGTCCTTCGCACAGGCCTCGCAGTGAGTACCTTCGCACAGGCCTTGCTCCACCTTCGCCCAGGCCTAGCACGTCCTTTGCACAGGCCTCGCAGTGAGTACCTTCGCACAGGCCTAGCATGTCCTTCGCACAGCCCTCGAAGTGAGTACCTTCGCACAGGCCTTGCACCACCTTCTCACAGGCCTAGTACGTCCTTCGCACAGGCCTCGCAGTGAGTACCTTCGCGCAGGCCTTGCACCACCTTCGCACAGGCCTAGTACATCTTGCGCACTGGCCTCGCAGTGAGTACCTTTGCACAGGCCTAGCACGTCCTTCGCACAAGCCTAGCAGTGAGGACCTTCGCAGAGGCCTTGCAGTGAGTACCTTCGCACAGACCTTGCACGTCCTTCGCACAGGCCTCGCAGTGAGGACATTCGCACAGGCCTTGCTCCACCTTCGCCCAGGCCTAGCACGTCCTTCGCACAAGCCTAGCACGTCCTTCGCACAGGCCTCGCAGTGAGGACCTTCGCACAGGCCTTGCACCACCTTCTCACAGGCCTAGCACGTCCTTCGCACAGGCCTTGCTCCACCTTCGCCCAGGCCTAGCACGTCCTTCGCACAGGCCTTGCACCACCTTCTCACAGGCCTTGCAGTGAGTACCTTCGCATAGGCCTTGCACCACCTTCTCACAGGCCTAGCAAGTCTTTCGCACAGGCCTTGCTCCACCTTCGCCCAGCCCTAGCACATCCTTCTCACAGGCCTAGCACGTCCTTCGCACAGGCCTCGCAGTGAGGCCCTTCACACAGGCCTTGCTCCACCTTCACCCAGGCCTAGCACATCCTTTGCACAGGCCTAGCACGTCCTTCGCACAGGCCTCGCAGTGATGACCTTCGCACAGGCCTTGCACCACCTTCTCACAGGCCTAGCACGTCCTTCGCACAGGCCTTGCTCCACCTTCGCCCAGGCCTAGCACGTCCTTCGCACAGCCCTCTCCGCCTCTCTTGCAGCCCAGGAGCTGGAAGTGATGAGCTGGGATGAGTCTGGCCAGGACATTCCTGCAGCCTCAGCTGGAGCCCTGGTCTGCCGAGGATCAAAGGCTGCGCTGCTATAAAAGGCCGGGAGACCGACAGCCGCTTTTCAATAAAGTCCAGTGAGTTATGTCGACCCTCGGGCCGCAGCGCCTGACAGCAGCGGGGCAGCCTCCGGGACCCCCAGGGGCCCAGCTACCGTGGGCCCTGCTTGTGGAGGCTAGCGGGGCCAGGAAGGGCTCTGGGGGCCTCCTGGTGAAACATGGCAGCCGGGCTTCCGTCTGCACAGCGGGGCCCTCAGGCTGGCGTCACCGATTGCTTCTTTCATCCATGCTCCGCATTTCATCTGAACTTTCCTGTCGACCCTCCCTCTTGGTGCAGGGACAAAACACAGAGGACACCAGTTTGTTTACCTGTGCAGGTCTGGCTCTCAAAAGACCCCGTCACCTGCAGAGGCTCCCAGGGGCCCCCTCCTGTCTCCTGTCGTCTCCAGCATTTACATGGAGCCAATAGGTACTTTACTGACAGACAACAGCGTCAAGAGTCGCCAATGTGCGGATCATGCACAATGCTGTGTTAAAGTCTGCATCAGACTTACAACCCTGCGGGAAAGTCTGCGTTAGACTTGCAACGCTGCGTGAAAGTCTCTGCATCAGCCTTACAACGCTCCGTGAAAGTCTCTGCGTCAGCCTTACAACGCTGCGTGAAAGTCTCTGCGTCAGACTTACAACGCTGTGTGAAAGTCTCTGCGTCAGACTTACAACGCTGCTTGAAAGTCTCTGCGTCAGCCTTACAACGCTGCTTGAAAGTCTCTGCGTCAGCCTTACAACGCAGCGTGAAAGTCTGCATCAGACTTACAACCCTGCGTGAAAGTCTCTGCGTCAGACTTACAACGCTGCTTGAAAGTCTCTGCGTCAGCCGTACAACGCTGTGTGAAAGTCTGCATCAGACTTACAACCCTGCGTGAAAGTCTCTGCGTCAGACTTACAACGTTGCTTGAAAGTCTCTGCGTCAGCCGTACAGCGCTGTGTGAAAGTCTGCATCAGACTTACAACCCTGCTTGAAAGTCTGCATTAGACTTACAACGCTGCGTGAAAGTCTGTGTCAGACTTACAACGCTGCTTGAAAGTCTCTGCGTCAGCCTTACAACGCTGCGTGAAATTCGCATCAGACTTACAACCCTGCGTGAAAGTCTGCGTTAGACTTCCAACGCTGCGTGAAAGTCTCTGCGTCAGCCTTACAACGCTGCTTGAAAGTCTCTGCGTCAGCCTTACAACGCTGCGTGAAAGTCTGCATCAGACTTACAACCCTGTTTGAAAGTCTGCGTTAGACTTACAACGCTGCGTGAAAGTCTGCATCAGACTTACAACCCTGTGTGAAAGTCTGCGTTAGACTGACAACGCTGCGTGAAAGTCTC
This sequence comes from Lissotriton vulgaris, assembly GCF_964263255.1. NCBI lineage: Eukaryota > Metazoa > Chordata > Amphibia > Caudata > Salamandridae > Lissotriton > Lissotriton vulgaris. Next base: position 335,681 of record NW_028254288.1, on the reverse strand, counting down.
TGCGTCAGCGTTACAACGCTGCGTGAACGTCTCTGCGTCAGACTTACAATGCTGCGTGAAAGTCTCTGAGTCAGACATACAAAGCTGCATGAAAGTCTCTGCGTCAGACATACAACGCTGCGTGAAAGTCTGCGTCAGACTTACAACGCTGCGGGAAAGTCTCTGCATCAGACATACAATGCTGCGTGAAAGCCTGCGTCAGACTTACAACCCTGCGTGAAAGTCTGCGTCAGTCATACAACTCTGCGTGAAAGTCTCTGCATCAGACATACAATGCTGCGTGAAAGTCTCTACGTCAGACATACAAAGCTGTGTGAAAGTTTCGGCGTGAGACATACAACGCTGCATGAAAGTTTCTGCGTCAGACATACAACCCTGCATGAAAGTCTCTGTGTCAGACACAACGCTGCGTGAAAGTCTCTTTGTCAGACATACAACGCTGCTTGAAAGTTTCTGCATCAGACATACAACGCTGCATGAAAATTTCTGCGTCAGACATACAACTCTGCATGAAAGTCTCTGTGTCAGACACAACACTGCGTGAAAGTCTCTGTGTCAGACATACAACGCTGCTTGAAAGTTTCTGCGTGACCCCGCCTACATAATCAGGTGCCATCTGCCTGCTCGAGATGCTGGGGCTACATAAACAGCTGGTCAGCTGACTGTATGGCCTAATTATATCATTTTAATTGATATTATTGAGTTTTACACACACTGTACATAGCAGAGTGACTTACAACTTTGGTCCCGATGAATTCCTCAACTATACAGTGATACATGGCAGAAACATGTCGACCACAAGATAGGGTAATATCCTTATTCCACTATGTTTTTACTCCTATGCATTGGGGCATTTGAATAGAGTTTGTCTGCCACTAATGAGATGGCTTTATCCACTTATCTTTAGCAGCCTGCCCCTCTAGGTAGTAGTACTACATGTGCTTGGGGAGAGGATGTAGCCTAACGGTTAGGGCTGTGGTCTTCAAATCTGGGGAAGCGGGCTCGAGTCTTGGCATTGACGCTGACGCTCAACATCTTGTGATTCTGAGCAAATCACTTAATCTCCCGGTGCCTAACAAAAATGAATGTGTCCTCATGTAACGCAACTGGTGCTATGTAAAGCGCTCCGATACCTGATTTTGGGTCTAATTTGCGCTATATAAAACTTCATGAGAAATAAAGTGCTATAGAACATGCCTGGTCCTTTCCTACGGGAATGTTGTAGCCCCCAGTGGGTATCTTGCTGTCCCAGTGTCAGGAGGAGCCAACACGCAGGATCAGTGACCGTTATTTAGTACTCGTTCCGAAGTCGCGGCTCCACAAAATGGCCGCCCTTCCGGTTCCGCCCGCGGCACCACCCCCGGCAACAACTAGACCGTCACCAAATATCTCCCCCCTTTTATCTCATTACCAACAAAAGTGGAATACACGGTTAGTCCGCCTTTCAAGTGAGTAGTGTCCTATTATTAGGACAGTCTTACTTGATTTCCATACTGAAATCTTCATATCTTTCGGGGTCTTGACCGCTCTACCTGATCTGGTTCTGGTCGACTCATGTCCCGAGGGTTGACTTGGAGGCTCAAAAAGGCTGCTTCCTTCCTTCTACCTTACAGTTCTTAGTCTTTGACCGGATCTTTCGCTTCCTTGACCTTGGCATTGGGGATGTGGTTCCTCTAGATGTTTCCTCTTCTTCCCGGTGGAGCTGGTCTTCCTCTCCTTCTCCCTGTTTTATCTCTTCCTGTACGTCCATCTCCTCTGTCCTTGCCCTTCTCTGTTCTTCTCCATTCTCTCCTGGTAGTGGACTCATTTCCTCCTGCGCATCCCACTTCAGGATCTTGTTACACTTCGCCATCCTGTCTTGTGCCCATATCTTCCCATCGCTGAGGAGAGCTGATCTGTTGTACGGCTCAATCACTTGTAGGGGTGGTGTGAATTTGCTGTCTCCTTTCTTTTTCATCACTACCAGCTTTACTCTCTTTACTCTCACCAATTCCCCTTTTTCCAAAGCGACTTCTCGGACATTTCACCTTTTGATATAATGTTCTGTGTACAAGGCCTGTGCTCTTTCCATGTTTCGCCTCACCACTGCTGGGGACCTTTTACTCTGGACTATGAGATGTTTCCATGCCAGGTTGTCCTTCGTGAAGGGGTCTCTTCCCCGCAGTACTCTGAAAGCGCTGTATCCGATGCTGGCTGGAGTAATGCGATAGGCCCACATCATCTTCGGCAGTTCCTTTTCCCAGTCTTGCCCTGCACTGATTGCTGCCTGTATTTACCCCATTATAACCCTGTTGAAGCGTTCTGCCAATCCGTTCCCCGCCGGGTGGTAGATGGGGGTATGCTTCACTTCTATGCCATTTCGGACCATGAAGGCATCCCATTTCGCAGATATGAACTGAGGTCCGTTGTCACAAGTGATCATCTTGGGTATTTCTTCTCTCACGAATGTTGCTGTCAAGAAAGACAGTACCGCCTATGTGTCCACTGTCTCTCTCACTTCCACCTCCAGCTACTTTGAATATCTGTCCACCAAAACGATGGCGTATTTCTGCACTCCTTCGATGTTGCGGATCGGCCCAATAATGTCTATGGACACCATTTAGGTAGGAAAAGGGGGAGAAGGAGGATAAACAAAACTAGGTCGGCCTTCAGTTACGTATCAAGAAATCAAGAACCCACAGTAAAGGGTCCAGAGACCTGGTTACTGCATGATTTATGTCAGGGTTTACCAAAGAAAGAAAAATTTCTTTCTAGAGTCCCCTCACTTGAGGTTCCGTGACGGTTCCGTGACGACTTGAACCCGTGTTTTTAAGTTTGTCGGAAATACATAAAATTAGTATCAGCGAACCGCAAATGATCCATCTAGTATATCCTAGTGTTTTCGCTACGCTACGAGCAAGAGCACTCCTTCCACTGACGCATTTCTGATATACCCACGGCATCCATCTTAGATTATGGCCGCCATTTTGTGTTTCCTTGCCCTCACATATGCAATAGCCTCTGATCACTTCATTTCACTCCACTTTGATTAAGGACACGTAGCCCTAACCGGAGATTCACCTCTTACATGACACGTACACCTTAAACCAGATCACGCTGAAGCTGCATGACTCGACAAAGGCTGCCTCCTCTGCCCGAGGCCAGCCCACCTGAACTGGTTTTCCTGTCCATTGTACCTGATCATGATTAGGTGGCCGAAGCCGGTAGCCTTGCCCATTTACAACCTACAAACATCTCTTATCCCGCTTTTCTATCTTCTGCACCTGGCTCTGCTCCTTTCCTTCTGGGCCTTTATTAGGGGGAGGTAACGAACTTTATGATGAGGCGGTCCGGCTCTTGAATGCAATATTGTCAAGGGATTGTGATGGACTAGTGGGAACCCCTCTTCGTGATGTTTGGTATCAGATATTATCGACAGTTCCTGTGTAAACGCCAAATATTTATTGTTTAGAGACACAAAAGGTTTGGGAATGTACCGACATGTGAAATATTTGCCTAGAGCACAATTTTTAGTATATAAGGAGCAACCCACTTTGTACAAATCGAACAGTCTCCCGAATTCTGCCCGTGTGTAGATTCTGTGACTTCTGTGTCCCTGCAGTAATAAACCTTTGGTCTTTGACGCCACCATCGAGAAGCCCGTGTTTCTGTTCATTTGTGCACCAAGACAGGTGGGACTCCGGGGTCTTTGGGTGTTGTACCCTGACACCTCTGGACGGAACCAAAAAGTCCAGAACTCCAATTGGCGCCCAACGTGGGGCGACGTCATTCGGTACCGGTCCAAAAGCCTGAAGAGTTCGAGAAGCTTCGTGTGAAGATTCCTGAGGGAGGCGCCCCACTTCATCGATCCCGGCATATCGCAAAAGTGGCCCTGAAGTTCTCTTCCACGAGGGTTCCCGTTCAGGACGGCTGCAGTGGGCCGTTGCCTTGACCGTCGCCCTGTCTTGGACCCGAAGTGGTGCAGTCCTTAGTACGGCGAAACGTGACGGGTTTCTCCTTGGTGACGTCTTCAGTGACTCAGTTAAGTATTTAGTGATAGCTAGCTGGTTATTTTTGTGAGGATTGTTAAAAATCCTTGATCGGTTCTTGGTTTGGTTTGGTTTTGTAAGATTATCTTTAGTTGTTCTAATTACGATAATCTATTTGGTTCAGTTTTGGGTATCGATACATCAGTTCGTTTTTGGTAGGCCTAAGTTCTTGGTTCAAGTGCACAATTTGTTCCGTGTTTGTTTGTCTTGTGTTCCGGACTGAAAATGGTAAGTCGGAAAATGTTGTCTTGTTTTAGTTGCAACAGTGACTCACAATTAGAGGATTCTTGTCTGGTTCCTCCGATTGGGACTCCCCTTTATGATTTATACTGTAAGTATGGTGTGGGTCCTATAACTTATAATGAGATATGGGTCCGTTATTGTAAGAAGGATGGTGTCCTTAGTTGGCCACTGCATGGTAGTTTTGACCAAGAGATCCTTGACAATTTAGAAGCGAAATTGTTTAGGAAGAAAGCCCGGCCGGCAATGTTTGACTCTTTTCATTACTGGCGGAAAGAATCCAAACAGAGAGAAATGAAAAGGTTGAAGAAAGAGCAAAAAGAGCAAGAAGAGTTAACTCTAGAGCAAGCGACTAAACAGTTGCAGGCTGACGAGTGTGAGAAAGCCATAGATGTAGCCATTAGAGAGCATAACTTAGCGATTGACAAGTGCTATCCTGCCTTGCCATCGAAAATGGCTAAGATACTGGAGGATTCCGAAAACGATCCTCTGCTGTCTTATCTGTTACGTTCGCCTCCACCGTATGCACAAGGTGCTGCGGCCCAACTTATACCGAATGTTCAATTGCCGGTTGCTGGACAACCTGGTGTTCCTGTTCCTCAGAATCAAGTTCCTATACTTCCTATGGTGAATGTAAATGTTCCTACAGCTCCTCCTCTTCCCGCACTGCCCGCTCCTATACCTACCACTGTACCTACTGGTCCTCAAACTATTTTTCTCGATACTCCTACTGTTTCGTCATCTATTCCTACCTCGACTGCATTCTCTATGTCTGCGAGTGTACTAACTCCACTTTCTGTTCGTCGAAGAATCACTGATTCTGTTACTAATATGCTGTCTCCTATATATAAAACCTTGATTAAGACTCCTACTCCTGACTCTGTTCAGAGACGGAGTCAGCTTCCAAGTACTGAGGAACGGGGAGTTTTAGACTCCACGGCTCTCAGATGGATTACAAAAGTTAGAAGATATAGTACGAGAGATGTGTTAGAGACATTTATGCAATGGGGAGAGCCAACACAGCGATACGTCTTTGACGAGATGTGCTCGTTGTTGCGTGAGGAAATAGAAGAAGACGATGTTGAATCAGATTTGGAAGATTTAATTAAAGTGCAGAAAGAGTTTGCTGCTGGAATGATAGTGGGCGATAATATAAAGGAAGCGATGGAACTCATTTTGAGTTTTAGGATTGATCCATCTCTTCGTTCACCGAGAGATTTAGAGAAAGGTAAAGTCAAGCCAAATCGCCAATATCCTATGAGGGAAGTTCCTCCGATTTGGCGCGAAGCTGTGCAAGCTGATCAAAATGCTGGTATTGTAGCTGCTCCAGCACAGTTCCAAAGAGTATGGATACATATTCCATGGAAGCGAGCAGAAGTGTTAGCAGTGAAACAGGCCTTGCCAGATCCACGTAAGAATCCAGCCGGATATTACAAGGAGTTGACACAGACAGTTGAGGCTTGTATAATGAACTTAGCCGACATTGATATGTTGTTTGGTAATGTAGTTCCGCAACCAGTGTGGGCTAAAATTCGTAGAGAGGATCATCAGGCTGCTTTAGGTGGTGATTGGGCAGCTATCACTGCAGCAGATGCTCAGCAAACAGGTGGTGCGAAACCCGAACCCCTAATTGCTAATCTTCCTGGCAGAATAATAGATTTAATGAAGACTCTGATGCCAGCATTGCGTGTTAATTGGGATAAATTGTCTGCATGCAAGCAGAAGAAAGACGAAAGTGTCTCCGACTTCTTCACGAGGTTCGAAGAGACTTTTGTGGATCATAGTGGTCAGGACATGAGCACTGAAGGAGGACAGAGATTGTTTGTCGATAAATTTGTGCATAATTTGTTACCCGAATTATGCAATAAATTGAAAGACTCAGAAAGTGCGTGGGCTGTATCTACGACAGCGCAAATACTTGCGACTGCACAGTACTACGAAAATAGGGATAAAGAGGAAAAGGAGAAATCAGAGAAGAAAACGAAAGATTTAAAAACTAAAGTTCTTTTACAGCAGGCGTATCCGCCTCGCACGAATCAGACTAATATGCAACAGAATTCGTATCAAAAGACAGATTATAATTCGACCAGGCCTCAATACCAGTGGAATCAGTGTGCGTACTGTAAGAAAGAGGGTCACTATAAAAATGATTGTCAGATTTTAGCGCAAAATAATGCGGCAGCAGCTCAGAGAGGTCGTGGTGGTTATGCACAGAATTCTAGAGGACGAGGACGAGGTGCTATGCCTCCGCAAACGAATGATCGTCCTTCTAATCACTTTGATCAACGAAATATACAGTCAGCTCAACAGAATAGATCTCAGCAATATCTTGTTGAGGATTATTGTGAGGTTGAAGAGGGATTTCAACAAAATGGGTACTAGGACAGCCATGGACAGAGAGAGGGAGTAGTATCAGTTCCAGTGGATCAGAGTGGGCCTTATGTCGCAGTAGCAACATCAGGTGTAGTCGAACCGTTTCTGTTGGATACTGGTGCCGCGAAAAGTTCTATAATTCATGCGAAACTCCCTGGCGCACCTTTGTCTGGCTCAACAAATGTTTCCGTAGGTTTTTCAGGCGCCCCTGTGTACAACCCGATATCTGGTCCTTTGTCTATTTCTGTTGGACCGTGTCAATTGAAAGCACCCTTGATTTTGACGACAGGTTGTAATGAAAATCTGCTTGGTTTAGATTTGTTAAAACGACTATATGCGACATTGTACTGTTCTCCGGAAGGAGTACAGCTTACTTTGGGTAAAAGACTCATCTCTCCGATGTATTTGTCAATGGACGCACTCCCGCCGGAGCTACGTTCACTCCCTGATTCTCTTTGGGCGACTGGTCCCAACGATGTAGGTCTACTAGAGATTCCACCGTATGTAGTAACTTTGAAAACGAATGTGAAATTTCCAAGAATTCCTCAATATAAAATATCGAATGAAGGTGAGCGTGCACTCTTATTGATTGTGCAAGATTTGATTAAAAAAGGTGTGGTTGAAGAAACGCGAGGAAATGTTTGTAATAGTCCTGTATTACCGATTTTGAAACGAACTGATCCTACAAAGCCTCCAGTCTATAGGTTTGTCATAGACCTTAGAGCAGTTAATAAGATTGTAATTCCGCAGTTTCCTGTAGTGCCAGACATTACTGCCTTGTTAACATTGATTCCTGCCACAGCTACGTGGTTTTCAGTTATAGACCTCAAGAATGCATTTTTCAGCATTCCGATAGCTGAAGAAAGTAGGGATATTTTCGGCTTCTGTTTAGGAGGTCGCAGTTTCAGATTTAAACGCGCTCCACAAGGCTACTGTGAGAGTCCATCTATTTACAGTCAAGCATTAAAAAGTCAGCTAGATTCTTTTGTCCTTCCTCCAGGCTCTGCCCTAGTACAGTACGTAGACGATCTTTTGGTGGCTGCCGATGACAAGGAAACTTGCAAAGCAGCTACAATTTCACTATTGCATCATTTGTCTGATTTGAATCATAAGGTGTCACCTTCCAAAATGCAATACTGCTGCCAAGAAGTAACCTACCTAGGTCACCTCTTATCAAAGGAGGGAAGGAAGTTGACCCCAGAAAGAATAAAAGCAATTACGCAGATGAGTGTTCCACGCACACAGAGGGAAGTACGTGCCTTTCTAGGTATTACCTCTTACTGTAGGCAATGGATCCCAAATTTTTCACTTTTAGCGAAGCCATTGGTAGCTTTGACTGGGAAAAATGTTCCGAGTCCGGTGCCATGGTCTGATGAATGTCAAGAGAGCTTTACTGAATTACGAAAAGCCTTGTGTTCAGCTCCTGTATTGAGCACACCTGATTACAGTAAGCCATTCACGCTCTACGTTCACGAAAGAGAAGGTTGCGCGTTGAGTGCCCTGACACAGAGGTTTGGTGATAAACAACGCCCTTGTGCGTATTTCTCATCAACATTAGATCCGGTAGCTAGAGCATTGCCTAGTTGTTTGAGGGCTACAGCGGCAGCTGCAGCTTCCATTCGACAATCTGCTGGTTTGGTGATGAACAATATGCTAGTGGTCATGGTTCCTCATGCAGTGGACACACTCATGAACCGAACGAAGACACAACACCTTACTAGTGCGAGATTATCTGGTTACGAGCTGACGTTATTAGCGAGTCATATTCAGATCAAAAGATGCAATGTATTGAACCCAGCAACATTGTTGCCGACTGATCAAGAGTCGAGTGATTCTGAGCCACATGACTGTTATTTCAAAACGGAGGAAGAGACAAAAGGTCGTATCGACTTGAGGGATACTCCCCTATCCAACCCGGATGGTACGCTGTATGTGGACGGGTCATGTTTTAAATTGGAGAATGGTGATGTGACTGCTGCCTACGCGGTAACGACTTTGAAGACAATTGTGGAGACTGCAAGAGTGAGTCAGAATTCTGCCCAAGCTGCAGAGTTAATAGCTCTTACGAGAGCGTGTGTTTTAGCTGAGGGAAAGAGAGTGAATGTGTTTACAGATAGTCAGTACGCATTTGGCGTGGCCCATAGTTTTGGCCGGTTGTGGAGAGAAAGGGGTTTCATTACGTCCCATGGGACTAAGATTCAACATGGTCAGCTAGTTAACGACTTGTTAGAATCTTTAACCTTGCCGACTGAAGTTGCGATTGTGAAGTGCAGTGCTCATAAAGCAATCACGGATGATGTTGGTCGGGGAAATGCCTTTGCTGATGAAATCGCTAAACAGACAGCTAGAGACATGATGAGTAGAATGTATGTTGCTACGTCTGCAAGATGGATTGCTGAGTCTGGAATGTGTGAAGACACAATGGAAAGTGTGAAAGAGATTCAGAAAGAAGCGACTGAGGAAGAGAAACGCGTATGGAGAGAAAGTACGGGCAAATTGGACTCGAATGGATGTTGGATCGATTTGACAGAACAGCAGCGTTGGATGTTGCCTGATGCGTATGTGCTTGCAGTAGTGACAATGGCGCATGGAGTGGCGCACATAAGTTCTAAAGGAATCTGTAAGATGTTGGCTCCGGTCTGGAAAAATGAGGGAATCAGTAAGTGTGCAGAGAGAGTGGTGAAAAATTGTATGGTGTGCTTGATGCATAATCCTGGCAAGGGAACTCCAACTCCAGCTGGTCATTTTGCTCCTCCTTCCTGTCCCTTTGAAGTAATTCAGTTAGACTTCATTCACATGGAACGCTGCAACAATTTAAAATATGTCCTGGTGGTGGTTTGTGCTTTTTCCAGGTGGATAGAAGCATACCCACTAAAGGACAACACTGCTTTATCAACTGCCAAAATTCTTCTCAAAGAATTTTTCCCTAGGTACGGAATGCCACGGATTGTATGGTCAGATAACGGAAGTGAGTTTATAGGGAAAGTTATGCAGAGTGTGTGTGCTGGTCTAGGATTGAAACAAAAATTTCATAGTGCGAACCATCCCCAGTCAGCTGGTCTAGTGGAGGGTTACAATGGCACCCTCAAACTTAAAATAGCCAAAATACAAGCATCCGCAGGTTTGGCTTGGCCAGACGCACTTCCTTTGGCCTTGTTATCAACGAGAGCAACAGTACATTCTAGAATAGGTCTTTCTCCATATGAGATTGTATTTGGCCGCCCGGCAAATGTCTGGGGTGTGCCAAGGCCTAAACAATTCTGCTCCATTGAATATCCTATGTTGATAGACTACCTTTACGACTTGACTGCTAAATTAAGTCTTATTCATCAACAGGTTTTTGATGCTTTGCCAAAGCCTCCGGAGAGTCCAGGGCATCAACTGAAACCGGGTGACTTCATTGTGGTCCGGAACTTCGCGAGGACAAAGAATCTTCAGCCTCGCTACATCGGCCCCTTCCAAATCCTGCTGGCAACGAGGACAGCTGTACGTGTTGCTGGCCGGAAGAACTGGATCCACGCTTCTCACGTAAAGCGTGTTCCACTGCCGCTGCCCTACGACGACTGGGTGAAGAAGGGAATTGGTGCCTCCGAATCTGAAATAACTCCGAGATTTGTCCCTTTCAGTGATGCCGATTTAATTACTGACACTTTGAAACTTGACTCTCCTCCTGAAAAGACTACTTTGAACATTGAACATTTGTCTCCAGCATCAAAAGAAACTTTGCCATCTGCGAACGTAAACTCTGCAACAGCTGCTAGTGATACACTATTTTCCGATCAAACAGTACCAGCAAAGAAAGGATACAACCTTAGAAGCCATAAAACGAACTAATAAAGCAGGCAACTGCATATTGTGATTTTGATATTTATATACATTGGACTTTTTGCTTTTCAGCCAGGAAGTTTGCTATTGTTTATTGTTTTTTAAATTGCCTTGCCGTCTGGGTAGCCGTAGGGTCGTGGCTGTGTGCCTAGTTTGAATTTGCAGGGGTCTGACACAAGGTCGATCTTTCTGTTAGTACTGGGAACTCCCAGGGCTGACAGAGGCATTTTCATCTACGTACACATCATCAGTGGTCGCGAGCGGATTGTAGAAGATGGAACTTCCTGCGCTGCAACGAGAAAATGTGATTTATGTTCGCAGAAACAGACTAAATAGAATTCTTCACAGCAAATGTTTCTTGATGCAATGTGCCATTACATTTTTGATTGTTTTAGCAACATTGGTGGGTGGAATTGTCCTTAGCATAAATTTGATTTTTGTGCCAGTTTCTACAGTGCCTCCCCTTGATCCAGCTATTTCTACTGTTTCTTCTATACACTCTTTTCACTCGTTTCCTGAACATGAGCAAGCTCGACGCTCAGAATTCATTAATAATACTTTTGTACAGCTCTTGCACCAACACCAACTGGTAGTTAACACTACAGACTGCTGGGTGTGTGGCTTGATACCTCACACTATGGATAAAGGTATTCCCTATTTGGTTTTACCTTACAGCTATAATGGATCGTTTCAGGCCTTCCAAACCATCTTTGCTTATGCCCTTGAAACCTATCCTCCACGTCCACCACGCTCCACTAAATATAACTCTGCCAACAAAGCTTTAGTCCAGGGAATTATTGACATGGTCAAGGACGTCAATAATACTCCATCTTACCCTAGAGACGAATTGCGAGTATATTTAAGTTGGAATACTTCAGAGTATCGCCTTAGTTTAGGAGAAAGCAAGCATAAAAGCTCAACTCCAATCTGGGTCGTACCTCACCGAGGTCAGGTCTGTTTGCAAGGTAATGGGAGAAATCCGAGAGCTCAGCTAGGGAGGAGTGAGTGCGTAGAGACTTATGTGTTTCCGGCTAACTCTTCCCCTGCCTTCCTTACTGCTAGGGGTACCTACTTCATCTGTCGAGACAGAGCTTATACATGGTTGCCTGCTGACTTCTCAGGTTCATGTTATATTGCTCGATTGTTGCCTCCGACATACACTGCTTCACCGGATTACCACAGAACAAGAGTAGCTAGAGGTGTTTTCAGTAAGGAAGATACCGCTGGTCAGGAAGCTGGAGACTTCTTCAAAGGCTTCCTTCCGTTCTGGGGGCCTATGGCCAATAGTAGAAACATACGTCAGCTAACACGGGTAGTTGAATCTACTATTACCGAAACTGCTGGTGCCCTTAGCAATCTGACAGCTGAGCTTCAGGCGGATAGACTCATGACATTGCAGAACCGTATGGTTCTAGATGTTATACTTGCAGATCGAGGTGGGGTATGCAGAATGATCCAATCGAGCTGCTGTGTCTTTATTCCTAATAATGCTCCAACAGTTTACGAGGCGATCTCTAAGTTGCACAAGACTTCGGATTCCATACATATAGACAAGGGAAACTGGTCCTTCATGGAGTGGGTTTGGACTCTGATCTCAGCGTGGGGATGGAAGGTTCTAATGGTCATTGGTGTCATCTTAGTATTCCTATTCTCATGTTGTCTGATTATCCAGTGTGGTCCTGCTCTGTGTAGTCTTTTTGCTGCAACTTGTTTTAGGAAACCACCTGCGTTTGGAGAAAAGACACGAGAAAGGATGATGATACAACAACATGTCACTGACCTGATGAACATAGAACTAGATTCAGACATAGATTGAGTAATTGCCTATGTAAGGGCAAAAGGAGGGTCTGAGGTTCCGTGACGGTTCCGTGACGACTTGAACCCGTGTTTTTAAGTTTGTCGGAAATACATAAAATTAGTATCAGCGAACCGCAAATGATCCATCTAGTATATCCTAGTGTTTTCGCTACGCTACGAGCAAGAGCACTCCTTCCACTGACGCATTTCTGATATACCCACGGCATCCATCTTAGATTATGGCCGCCATTTTGTGTTTCCTTGCCCTCACATATGCAATAGCCTCTGATCACTTCATTTCACTCCACTTTGATTAAGGACACGTAGCCCTAACCGGAGATTCACCTCTTACATGACACGTACACCTTAAACCAGATCACGCTGAAGCTGCATGACTCGACAAAGGCTGCCTCCTCTGCCCGAGGCCAGCCCACCTGAACTGGTTTTCCTGTCCATTGTACCTGATCATGATTAGGTGGCCGAAGCCGGTAGCCTTGCCCATTTACAACCTACAAACATCTCTTATCCCGCTTTTCTATCTTCTGCACCTGGCTCTGCTCCTTTCCTTCTGGGCCTTTATTAGGGGGAGGTAACGAACTTTATGATGAGGCGGTCCGGCTCTTGAATGCAATATTGTCAAGGGATTGTGATGGACTAGTGGGAACCCCTCTTCGTGATGTTTGGTATCAGATATTATCGACAGTTCCTGTGTAAACGCCAAATATTTATTGTTTAGAGACACAAAAGGTTTGGGAATGTACCGACATGTGAAATATTTGCCTAGAGCACAATTTTTAGTATATAAGGAGCAACCCACTTTGTACAAATCGAACAGTCTCCCGAATTCTGCCCGTGTGTAGATTCTGTGACTTCTGTGTCCCTGCAGTAATAAACCTTTGGTCTTTGACGCCACCATCGAGAAGCCCGTGTTTCTGTTCATTTGTGCACCAAGACAGGTGGGACTCCGGGGTCTTTGGGTGTTGTACCCTGACACCTCTGGACGGAACCAAAAAGTCCAGAACTCCACACTCACCGGGGTTTCCCCACGGTGACATGCTTCATCATTGGGGCCATCCCAGTTCTCTACGAAAGGGGCGTGCTGCGACTCGCGAACTACGCAGGAGCACTGTATTTGTGAAAGACTATGTGTGGTGTGAAGTGTTGTGGTGGTGGAGTGGGTGTGTGATTAAAAATACCGTGCTAGTGGGCCTCAACAATTTATTCTACTCCTAGTTTGGTATATTAAAATGGGGTAACACTGTCATTTAACCTGGAATTGGGCTAAATCAGTGTTTTTTGGTCGACATGTTTCAAGCTCCCCAAGCTTTTCATCAGGACCATACAGGGTCCAGCCCTGTATATACCACTCCTATATTTAAATAAATAGGATTTATATCACAGTGCGCTGTTAATTTAAAACATGCGTATTATACATACGATTTGTATCTTACTGTTGTATCTGTAAAATAGAATGACACGTGGTTAGCGGCAAACATCCCCTCCTTAAGAGCAAAGGGGATCACACATGCGCTTCACATATTCTAGGACGTGGGTGTCCCTTGTGCACCTTAATGGTGTGTGCAGGCTTTCAGATCCAGTGAAGATAAGATCGTCGTGAAAAAAATGTGGTTTTGTGAATTCACACATATAAACAACACAGGACTTTATGTGACTATAGACAGGACACACAACACAAAAGTATACAGTTTCATTATGGCAAAGGAATATTTACATGTATCGGTGCCTAATTGCACTTCATGGTCTCAGGCGAGGGCGGGATCACCTCGTGGAAGCTTTGCTGTTGAATTTTTTTTAGGCAAATGTTAAAAAGCGCGTTTTGTCAGAGGAACGCGTTTTAGAAAAAACTATCAAGCACATCCTACGATCGACATACCGATCATATCCGTTCACGCTTTGCATGCCTGTACTTACTTCCTTATCGGCGAAACCGCTCGGTACTACCTACTCGTTCCTCACCCAGCCGCATATTGACAGCGGTCGGGTGAGCGGAGTATTTGAAGTCGCCGCTCTTCCGTGTTTCTCAGGATTCTAAAGACTAGGCCCGCTGATGTCAGCGGCCATCTTGGGAGGGTGTTTGGCGAGACAGGGCGGAGGTGTTATTAGAAAACGTTGACAATGTCGTTTTTGAAGCGTTCTTTTCAATAAAAATATTTATACACAATTATCCAAAAGTTGTATTTAGTTACTGCGTTATTTTTCAAACTTTTTTGGAAAAATTGCGACCTCTTGTTATTTGTTTTTTAGGATTGGTTTCAGGTTTGATAAATAGTTGTTCATGGTTTTTTGTGATTAATAGCGACAAAATGTTGCAATTCGATAAAGACAAAATCTTATAATCCGGAATGGTCTATGAGGTGAGACCCCTTAGTCTCTGAAGACTCCCCAGGGAATGTCATCATTTAACCCGAGGGTATCTGTGTGTAGCCTGAACACCCATCTTTGCTCGCGTTCGTGCAGAATTCGTTCCAGGTTGTCTTTGTTTTTCACAGTTTCTAACACTACCCATGTCAAGTCATTGGGTGTGTGGTTCTGCTCTATGAAGTGGTTTGTCATTTTGGTGGACGCTCGTTTGCATCGGATGTTGCTTCTATGTTCCACTATGCGGGTACTGACCTTCCTGGTGGTCATTCCTACATAGTGTAAGTTGCAGGTGCATGTTATCAAATACACTACTCCGTAGGTGTTGCAGTTGGAAAAGCCTCTCAGTTCCCATTTTGTGGTATTGTTGAAAGTTACAGTTTTTGTGATTGATGTTAAATGGCAGACACTGCAATTGTTGCAGGGAAAATGTCCATTGGGGAGTGGTTGAGTTCTTATTGTTTGGTTTGTGGGTGCTGGCCGAGTGTGAACCAGAAAGTCTTTTAAGTTCTTTCCTCTGCGGTGGCTGAACATGGGGGTGGGGATTGTTAGTCCACCACTGTTAAACACTGGCCAATGTTTTTTGATTATCTTAGTCACTGTCTCCGACACTTGGTTAAAAGTGGTGATGCAGATGGGCCTTGTATTTTCTGATTGTGATTTTTCTTTAGGTTCTAGTAAAGCATCTCTGTTGTTATTCCCTGCTCGTTTTTTGGCTTCTTTTATTATTTTGTTTGGGTATTTCCTTGACCTCAGCTTTTTGCTCAAGTCTGCTGCTTGGATGTTGTAGTCTTCCTTGTGGCTGCAGTTCCTTCGCAGTCGCAAGAATTGACCGAAAGGGAGGTTTTGTCTGAGGTGGCGAGGATGAAAACTGTCATATGTTAATAGACAGTTGCGAGCTGTTTCCTTGAAATGGGTTGTTGTGGTCAAGTTTCCTGAGTCTGCACATATGTTCAGGTCTAGGAACACTAGACTAGTCCTGCTCATGGAACTTGTGAATTTCAGAAAGTGGTCTTGCATATTTAGCCATGTCAAAAAGGAGTTTGCTTCCTCTTCCGTACCCTGCCAGATTAAAAAAACGTCATCTATGTAGCGTTTCCATGTCAGTATCTGCTGTCTGTAGGGATTGGTCTCATTGAGAATCTTTGTTTTTTCCAGTCGGTGAACATACAGGCCCGCTATGCTCGGCGCAAAAGTGCTGCCCATGCTGGTCCCATGTTGTTGTTTGTACAGCGTGGCCTCAAAACAAAAAAAATTCTCAGTGAAGGCTAATTGGCAGCACTCCATCACTACATGTCGTGGGGTATGGTATTTCCATTCGCTCTCGAATAATACCTCTTCGAGAATTTGTAAAGTTTCTCTGTGTGGCAGGCTCTTATATAGACTCTCCACATCTAGGCTGACAAGGATGCTAGATGTGGGGTCAAAATTCAGATCTTTCAAAAGGCAGAGCACGTCTTTAGTGTCTTTTAGGTAGGTATCTGTGTTTTGTACCAGCGGTCTTAGAAAAGCATCAGCAAATTGTGAAAGGGGTTCCAAAATTGAACCAATCCCCGAGACTATAGGTCTCCCTGGTGGGTTTTCAAGTCTTTTATGAATTTTGGGGATTGTATAAAAATAAGGAGTTATTGGTTTCTTGTTATTCAGAAATTCTATTTCTTGTCTACTGAGCCAATCATTCGCCAAACATTCCTCAGTAAGGTAAGCAATTGAAATTCTCAATCTTTCAGTAGGGTCTTCTTTTAGGATGATATAGTTTCTTGTGTCCCCTAAAAGGCGAAGGCACTCCTTTCTATAGTCTGCAGTGTTTTGTAGGACTATTGCTCCGCCTTTGTCGGCTGGTTTGATCGTAATTTGGTCATTTTTGGATAGTTCTTGTATTGCTTTTAACTCTGCCTTACTGGTGTTATGGAAGACCTTAACTGTACGTGGGTCTAATTCTTGTACCTCTTTCATTACTGCTTTTTCAAAAGCCAGTATTTCCAATGGTAAGCTGTGGGCCGGCGGAACAAAATTTGACCTATTTTGTAATCCTGTGTCACTTTTTGTTTGTTCTTCTGGTTTTTTATCTTTAAAGAATACCTGGAGTTTAATTTTCCTAAGGAATTCTTTAAGTTCACAGCAAAGTTTAAATTTATCTGTGATTGGGGTTGGTACGAAACCTAAACCTTTGTCCAGTACTTGTATTTGTATGTCTGTTAGGGTCAGAGAAGACAGGTTGACCACTAGACTGGATTGTTGCTCGTCGTTGGTTCTGGTGGGCCCTTGCTCCGTGTGTGGCGTGCTGTGACCGCCACTGGCTCTGCCCATTGTACACTTTGACTGGGTTTGTTTTTTGCCCGCTGGTTTGGTCGGCCTCTCCCTAAAAAAGGTTTTCCTTGGTTGCTTTGGTTGCCTTGGTTGTTGCCCCAGTTCTGGTAGTTTGGTTGTTGGTACATTGGTGGGCCATAGAAGAAAGGTGGAGGTGGAGGACCATACGTGTAAGGGTCTTGGTACATTGGCCACATGGGCATTGGGTTCCCTCTGTGGTTCCTCATATTCCCTCTTACTCGTCTGGGTCTTCTATTGGGGGTGGTGTTATAATTATTTGCTCCTCCTGAGCTGTCAGATCCTGTATCTGAGCCATCACTGTCAGTGTTATAGCCTGGATTTCTACTACTGGTTTTGTAGTCATCCCTGACATATGGATATACATTTTATAGATATTCCTACCGAGCAATCAAAATTATTTGACGATATTTATAAACAACAAATATAATATTTTTTTTAAATTTCATAAAGCAAGTGTGAAAGCAAGAGTCCAAAGTCTCATCCAATAAATTTCCAGACTCCCGGGTCTTGTAATGCGCTGATCCGAATTTTAATTTCAAATCTCAAAGTTCAATCCAAGTTCAAATTCATAGATCCAAGGTCAAAATTCAATCCAAAATTCTAGGTGCAATGTTCAAAACAATATTCAAACTTCCAAGGAAAAACAATCACTGCAGCCAACACGTGTTTCGTTGGGCATTAATCTCATGCCACATAACTTCATCAGGGCTGCAAGCCAAAAGGATAAGATAGTAGTGAATATACTAACAACAATCAAGCTAAGAAAGTACTTTAAATGAGGTCACCACCTAAGTGAAAGGAAAACATAGTACCCTTAATCACGTGACACATTAAAAATACAATAAAAATACAATATGTGAAAGTCCCGGTGTCTTATAAGTAAAGTCAACAAAACATTCCGAAATATTGCCAAATTCAGTACATATGGTGGTAAATTACCTAATTCACAATAAAGTTTTCATCAATTTCAAACTCCTCCCAGGGGATGTATAAATCGAAATTACAATATCTGGAACGATATAAAGAGGCTCTTAGTTCTGTCACCACGATTCATCATGAAAATTCAGACTATTCCCCAAGCACTACTTGTACAAGTCCATAATTGTTAATCTATCTCATTTTAAAAGAACCTCCAGACTAAACGTAACAACGAGTGCTTATTCTTATCTCCTGTAAGGACAACTGCATTACCTTTTCCTCTTTTTCTTTGTTCCCCACGTTTATTTTAACTTCAATCGGTTCTGCGCTTCGCAGGAACTATAATAAAGAGCCTTAAGGTAAGACTCTAACTTGTTAGGAACGAAATAATACTCCACTCAATAACCAATTCCCCTTACCTATTTCTCAGCAAAAACGTGTTGCAATCCGCTTCCGTTTTCAATAATCTCGTTATCTACACCATATCATCAATATAGGTTCTAAAAGTAAGAGAACCAAAGATTCAACGTCCTACTCTTTTGTCCTATCACAAAATTTCTTGATAACACTACGAGAAGACCCCCTTACCTGTGTCCCTCTATCTAGGACTCCATGTATCTCCTTCTGGCTCTATCGAATGTCGGCGTCTGCTATGGTCGCCATTTTGCTTAAGTACCAGGTCATATTGTCTACGACTTCCTAAGATTGCAGTGCGCGATATCACCGCCATCTTTAAGTGACCAGTTGTGTCTATGTGCGAGGCATATTGACGCAATCACCACAATATCTGGCGATAAGGGCTTATATCTTCAATTTCATAATAATATTAAAGATTGTCTGTGACTAGCAACAATATTCCCCCTTCAGTTATTTAACAGCAACACGAAGGTGGCAGCAAAAAGTGTATTTGTTGTGCAAATAGACAACCAACTTATCCCATAGTAACATGGCGGCTGTAAACACGCCGCGTTTCGAACAAGTGGCTCGTTATATATTTTTTAGCGAAGCCTTTATTTATTCATTTAGACAATCTTTAATATTATTATGAAATTGAAGATATAAGCCCTTATCGCCAGATATTGTGGTGATTGCGTCAATATGCCTCGCACATAGACACAACTGGTCACTTAAAGATGGCGGTGATATCGCGCACTGCAATCTTAGGAAGTCGTAGACAATATGACCTGGTACTTAAGCAAAATGGCGACCATAGCAGACGCCGACATTCGATAGAGCCAGAAGGAGATACATGGAGTCCTAGATAGAGGGACACAGGTAAGGGGGTCTTCTCGTAGTTTTATCAAGAAATTTTGTGATAGTACAAAAGAGTAGGACGTTGAATCTTTGGTTCTCTTACTTTTAGAACCTATATTGATGATATGGTGTAGATAACGAGATTATTGAAAACGGAAGCGGATTGCAACACGTTTTTGCTGAGAAATAGGTAAGGGGAATTGGTTATTGAGTGGAGTATTATTTCGTTCCTAACAAGTTAGAGTCTAACCTTAAGGCTCTTTATTATAGTTCCTGCGAAGCGCAGAACCGATTGAAGTTAAAATAAACGTGGGGAACAAAGAAAAAGAGGAAAAGGTAATGCAGTTGTCCTTACAGGAGATAAGAATAAGCACTCGTTGTTACGTTTAGTCTGGAGATTCTTTTAAAATGAGATAGATTAACAATTATGGACTTGTACAAGTAGTGCTTGGGGAATAGTCTGAATTTTCATGATGAATCGTGGTGACAGAACTAAGAGCCTCTTTATATCGTTCCAGATATTGTAATTTCGATTTATACATCCCCTGGGAGGAGTTTGAAATTGATGAAAACTTTATTGTGAATTAGGTAATTTACCACCATATTTACTGAATTTGGCAATATTTCGGAATGTTTTGTTGACTTTACTTATAAGACACCGGGACTTTCACATATTGTATTTTTATTGTATTTTTAATGTGTCTCGTGATTAAGGGTACTATGTTTTCCTTTCACTTAGGTGGTGACCTCATTTAAAGTACTTTCTTAGCTTGATTGTTGTTAGTATATTCACTACTATCTTATCATTTTGGCTTGCAGCCCTGATGAAGTTATGTGGCATGAGATTAATGCCCAACGAAACACGTGTTGGCTGCAGTGATTGTTTTTCTTTGGAAGTTTGAATATTGTTTTGAACATTGCACCTAGAATTTTGGATTGAATTTTGACCTTGGATCTATGAATTTGAACTTGGATTGAACTTTGAGATTTGAAATTAAAATTCGGATCAGCGCATTACAAGACCCGGGAGTCTGGAAATTTATTGGATGAGACTTTGGACTCTTGCTTTCACACTTGCTTTATGAAATTTAAAAAAATATTATATTTGTTGTTTATAAATATCGTCAAATAATTTTGATTGCTCGGCAGGAATATCTATAAAGTTTTATCTTGAACGAGTTCAGGATACTTAAGGGGGCTAGGTAACCTCCCTTTTCCAGCCTAGTAGCAATAAATTTAGATACACTTGAATTCTACACTATAGCCATACTCTTAGCTGTGCGCCCCTTTCCCCTGTTACCTAACAAGTTTGCTCATGGATATACATTTTCATGTGAGAATGCCTTCTTGTCCTTAGATAATTTGATATATTTAGAGTCCTTTAGACTTATCTCAAAATCGGTCATGGCTTTATTGAGCTCATCCAGTCTTTTCTTGAGCTCTATAGGATTCTGGAAGGATTTCAGACATATCTACATGGATTGGATCTCCTCTTTTAGGGAATCTGCCAGCCTCGTCCCTGTTTTAATGATTAGGAGCGGCGACATCAAATACTCCGCTCACCCGACCGCTGTCAATATGCAGCCGGGTGAGGAACGAGTAGGTAGTACCGAGCGGTTTCGCCGATAAGGAAGTAAGTACAGGCATGCAAAGCGTGAACGGATATGATCGGTATATCGATCGTAGGAAGTGCTTGATAGTTTTTTCTAAAACGCGTTCCTCTGACAAAACGCGCTTTTTAACATTTGCCTTAAAAAATTCAACAGCTAAGCTTCCACGAGGTGATCCCGCCCTCGCCTGAGACCATGAAGTGCAATTAGGCACCGATACATGTAAATATTCCTTTGCCATAATGAAACTGTATACTTTTGTGTTGTGTGTCCTGTCTATAGTCACATAAAGTCCTGTATTGTTTATATGTGTGAATTCACAAAACCACGTTTTTTTCCACGACGATCTTATCTTCACTGGATCTGAAAGCCTGCACACACCATTAAGGTGCACAAGGGACACCCACGTCCTAGAATATGTGAAGCGCATGTGTGATCCCCTTTGCTCTTAAGGAGGGGATGTTTGCCACTAACCATGTGTCATTCTATTTTACAGATACAACAGTAAGATACAAATCGTATGTATAATACGCATGTTTTAAATTAACAGTGCATTGTGATATAAATCCTATTTATTTAAATATAGGAGTGGTATATACAGGGCTGGACCCTGTATGGTCCTGATGAAAAGCTTGGGGAGCTTGAAACATGTCGACCAAAAAACACTGATTTAGCCCAATTCCAGGTTAAATGACAGTGTTACCCCATTTTAATATACCAAAATAGGAGCAGAATAAATTGTTGAGGCCCACTAGCACGGTATTTTTAATCACACACCCACTCCACCACCACAACACTTCACACCACACATAGTCTTTCACAAATACAGTGCTCCTGCGTAGTTCGCGAGTCGCAGCACGCCCCTTTTCGTAGAGAACTGGGATGGCCCCAATGATGAACAATGTCACCGTGGGGAAACCCCGGTGAGTGAGGGGACTCTAGAAAGAAATTTTTCTTTCTTTGGTAAACCCTGACATAAATCATGCAGTAAGAAGAACAAGAAGAAGAAAAGATGTGGACTGATCCACATCTTTTCTTCTTCTTGTTCTATATTGGATTAAGTTCCATACAACGTTATTTTTTGGTTACATTGACATTGTTTCGTTGTGTGATTACTTATAACAAGAGTGGACTACAACGCAAGTGGACTTTAAAGAACAATTTATAAATGTCTTATCCTCTTGTACATTGTTGATTATTGATTATTGTTTTTTAACAAAACTGTACCCCATGAAATGAATTTTGATATATAAAACTTTTTTCATAAAACTACTCCCCGTGTAGCATTTTCTATAGTGAGTTGTTACTCCTTTGTCAAAGTAATGAATGTGGAATTAGATTAAAAACAGGTTCTTTAATTAATTTAAGTTGATCATATAGTCTAAGCCAGTCAAGCTTGATCATTTTCCTGTTTCTAAATCATTTTGAAATCAATAGACACCAGAAAAAATCCCTTGCAAGCAATTTGCATTCATTATATCCTTCCATTCCTGTTCGCTGATCACCTGCTCGTGGTCTTGTGTTACTGCCACCATGTAGTCTTCCCACCCTGAGGGTTTTTGGTCTTCTGCTCCTTCCATGGCGGCTGTCCTGCTCAAGAAATCGGCAACCCTGTTTTTGCTCCCCGGGATGTACTCTACTTCGTACACAAAGTCTAGTAACCTCAAGGTCATCTTCACTGAGCATGGGCCTAAAATCCGTTCCGTTCGCGGGATTTGCGGATTTTCTGCAATTTTGCAGTCCGCGAATCTAGCGAAATTGCAGAAAAATCCGCGAAATCGCGTTCGGGACGGATTTTCAAAAACTGAAGTACATGAAGCACTTACAGGGTTACAGCAGGGGCCCAAGTTGAAGCTAATTTCTTTGTAACCACTTACAAAATGGTTACAAAGAAATTAACTTCAACTTGGGCACCTGCTGTAACCCTGTAAGTGCTTCCTGAGCGGCGGCGCCAGAGTTGTTACCTACTTGCAACTATTCTCTGACCCTGCTCTGACCCTCAAAGCAGGGTCAGAGAATAGTTACAAGTATGGCACAATGCTCCAGGCTGTCACAAAAATTAAACCACAACAGGAAGCACTTACAGATAAGGAAGCAGGTGCTGGACTTGAAGCTTAAATTCAGTAACACTTTAACCATCCCCCGTTGAGGCTGGGCAGGTGTGCTTTCTCCCCATAATCTTCAGTGGTGAACCAGAGGGTGCTGTGATGAACCAGAAGGTGCAGTTGTGAACCAGAGGGTGGTGTGATGAACCAGAGGGTGGAAGTGGTGAACCAGAGGGTGGCAGTGGTGAACCAGAGGGTGCTTTGATGAACCAGAGGGTGCTGTGATGAACCAGAGGGTGCTGTGATGAATCAGAGGGTGGCAGTGATGAACCAGAGGGTGACAATGATGAACCAGAGGGTGGCAGTGGTGATCCAGAGGGTGGCAGTGGTGAACCAGAGTGTGCTGTGATGAACCAGAGGGTGGCAGTGGTGAACCAGAGGGTGGCAGTGGTGAACCGGAGAGTGCTGTGATGAACCAGAGGGTGGCAGTGATGAACCAGAGGGTGGCAGTGATGAACCAGAGGGTGGCAGTGGTGAACCAGAGGGAGCTGTGATGAACCAGAGGGTGGCAGTGATGAACCAGAGGGTGGCAGTGATGAACCAGAGGGTGGCAGTGGTGAACCAGAGGGTGCTGTGATGAACCAGAGGATGGCAGTGATGAACCAGAGGGTGGCAGTCGTGAACCAGAGGGTGGCAGTGATGAACCAGAGGGTGGCAGTGGTGAACCAGAGGGTGCTGTGATGAACCAGAGGATGGCAGTGATGAACCAGAGGGTGGCAGTCGTGAACCAGAGGGTGGCAGTGATGAACCAGAGGGTGGCAGTGATGAACCAGAGGGTGGCAATGGTGAACCAGATGGTGCTGTGATGAACCAGAGGGTGGCAGTGATGAACCAGAGGGTGGCAGTGGCAAACCAGAGGGTGGCTGTGATGAACCAGAGGGTCGCAGTGATGATCCAGAGGGTGGCAGTGGCGAACCAGAGGGTGGCAGTGGTGAACCAGAGGGTGCTGTGATGAACTAGAGGGCGGCAGTGATAAATAAGAGGGTGACAGTGATGAACCAGAGGGTGGCAGTGGTGAACCAGAGGGTGCTTTGATGAACCAGAGTGTGCTGTGATGAACCAGAGGGTGGCAGTCATGAACCAGAGGGTGGCAGTGGTGAACCGGAGGGTGCTGTGATGAACCAGAGGGTGCTGTGATGAACCAGAGGGTGGCAGTGGTGAACCAGAGGGAGCTGTGATGAACCAGAGGATGGCAGTGATGAACCAGAGGGTGGCAGTCGTGAACCAGAGGGTGGCAGTGATGAACCAGAGGGTGGCAGTGATGAACCAGAGGGTGGCAGTGATGAACCAGAGGGTGGCAATGGTGAACCAGATGGTGCTGTGATGAACCAGAGGGTGGTAGTGATGAACCAGAGGGTGGCAGTGATGAACCAGAGGGTGGCAGAGGCAAACCAGAGGGTGGCTGTGATGAACCAGAGGGTCGCAGTGATGATCCAGAGGGTGGCAGTGGCGAACCAGAGGGTGGCAGTGGTGAACCAGAGGGTGCTGTGATGAACTAGAGGGCGGCAGTGATAAATAAGAGGGTGACAGTGATGAACCAGAGGGTGGCAGTGGTGAACCAGAGGGTGCTTTGATGAACCAGAGGGTGCTGTGATGAATCAGAGGGTGGCAGTGATGAACCAGAGGGTGGCAGTGATGAACCAGAGTGTGTTGTGATGAACCAGAGGGTGGCAGTTATGAACCAGAGGGTGCTGTGATGAACCAGAGGGTGGCAGTGGTGAACCAGAAGGAGCTGTGATGAACCAGAGGATGGCAGTGATGAACCAGAGGGTGGCAGTCGTGAACCAGAGGGTGGCAGTGATGAACCAGAGGGTGGCAGTGATGAACCTGAGGGTGGCAGTGATGAACCAGAGGGTGGCAGTGGTGAACCAGAGGGTGGCAATGGTGAACCAGAGGGTGCTGTGATGAACCAGAGGGTGGTAGTGATGAACCAGAGGGTGGCAGTGATGAACCAGAGGGTGGCTGTGATGAACCAGAGGGTCGCAGTGATGATCCAGAGGGTGGCAGTGGCGAACCAGAGGGTGGCAGTGGCGAACCAGAGGGTGGCAGTGGTGAACCAGAGGGTGGCAGTGGTGAACCAGAGGGTGCTGTGATGAACTAGAGGGTGGTTGTGATGAATAAGAGGGTGACAGTGATGAACCAGAGAGTGGCAGTGGTGAACCAGAGGGTGACAGTGATGAACCAGAGGGTGGCAGTGTTGAACCAGAGGGTGGCAGTGATGAACCAGAGGGTGGCAGTGATGAACCAGAGGGTGGCAGTTGTAAACCAGATGGTGGCAGTGATGAACCAGAGGGTGGCAGTGATGAACCAGAGGGTGGCAGTGATGAACCAGAGGGTGGCAGTGGTGAACCAGAGGGTGCTGTGAAGAACCAGAGAGTGGCAGTGATGAACCAGAGGGTGGCAGTGGTGAACCAGAGAGTGACCGTGATGAACCTGAGGGTGACAGTGGTGAACCAGAGGGTGGCAGTGGTGAACCAGAGGGTGGCAGTGATGAACCAGAGGGTGGCAGTGATGAACCAGAGGGTGGCAGTGATGAACCAGAGGGTGGCGCTGCTAAACTGCCCGGGAGCCCTATGGGTGTGATCCCCTGCGCGGCTGAGCTGCCCAGGGGTTGTGAAACCACGCGCTACTGAACTGCCCCGGGACCCAGTGGATGTGAGCCCCCATGCTGCTGAACTGGCCCGGGGCCCAGTGGGTGTGAGCCCCCGTGCTGCTGAACTGCCCCGTAGCCCTCTCAGTGTGAAAATAATTTGTGCTCAATTGCCTGGAAGCCCTCGGTGTGAGCACACATTGTGTCCCCCTGCCCCCAGTACATATATACCAGTACCGCACAGCACCATTATGCTCTTGCACCATGAAGTCTGGTGCCTGGATGCTCCTGATCCGTGTAGGTGGTACCATCATCTGGTGCAGTCAAAATGTAAAGTCATAACTTGCTACACAGCACCAATAAACACATGTCCCCCCTGGCACCGATAGGCGCATGTACCAGGCGTGGAGCACCCGCATGCCACTGCACCCTACTGCCCAGCGCTAGCATATGCCTGTACCGGGCAGTTTAGTATGAGATGGGACATTGCCCAGCAGCAGCAGCTGCATGCGCCTGAACCCACTGAGCGGGATCAGAATGGCTTTGTACCAACAAGCGCAGAAGAGCTATCTTGGACATCTGAAGGATTCTGGGGTCCTGTGCCAAACGTATTTTTGCATCCATGAGTTTCCAGAGCGCCATCCCCATGTAGCTCCTGTGACCAGGAGGCTGCTTTCTCCTCATCTGCTGCTCTGCTCGGTCTCTGACCCTTTATAAACAAGATGCATGTGAACTCGCATAGAAGCCCCGCCCATTTGGCCCCATCCACCACACACTAGCGGTATGAAACGTCTTCCCGCCCGTCCCCACTATAATGGCTAGCTCACTCAAGGGACCTCGGCGCCTTTTGGCGCAATGGCAAAGTTACAGGCACACGTGGTCACATATTTGTGCAAATCGCACAAAAATCTGTGAGTTCGCGGGAAAATTTGCGAACTTGCTGACTTTTTTTGCAATTTCGCACAAATTCGCGGATTGCGAATTTGCAAATTTCGCCCATACTTAATCTTCACAATGCGTGGTGTGGCGTGGGCATGACCACAGGAGGTGAGGACTTTCACTAGGGTTTTGTGGTCCGTGCGAAGCAGGAAACTTAAACCCCATAAAAATTGTTGGAACCCTTCCATGGCCCACACAGCGGCCAGCATTTCTTTTTCTATTATGCTACACTTTTCCTCATTGGGCGCGAGTTATCTGGAGGCAAAACTGACCATGGAGATTTCCCCTTCTCCTGACTACTGCATCAATACCGCCCCTAGACCTTTGTCGCTAGCGTCTGTGGTCAATATAGACAGGGCTGTCTGGTCAAATCCTTTGAGTGGTACCTCATTGCAGATTTTTTGCTTGAGGGCCTCAAACTCTCCTTGTTCCTCCGTGGACCACTTGAACGTGTTCTTCTCTTTCAATAGTTGCCTTAGGGGGTGGGTCTTGGAAGCAAAGTGTGGAACTAATTTACTGTAGAACTCTGCCATTCCTAAAAACGACCTGATGTCCTCCTTCTTGGTCGGCGTCGGTGCGTCTTGTACGGCGGTAACATTTGCTCTTTTCAGTTCAATTCCCTTTTCGCTGATTTCATGTCACAGGTACGTCACTGACTTTACTCCAAATTTGCATTTCGCCCATTCCGCTGTGAGTCCATTTTTCTCCAGTATGGACAACACTGCATGTAGTTTGTCATCGTGGTCTCTCTTTGATTTCCCCATTATGAGGATGTCGTCCTGGAAGTATTGCACTTCCTCCTCCTTCTGGAATAACTTGTGCATATTTTTTGGGAATACTGCGGCTGCAAACGCCAAACCGAACGGCATCCTTACAAACTTATAGCATCCGAAGGGAGTTATGAAAGACGTGAGGTGACTGCAGGATGGGTGCAGCACGATTTTGTGATACGCTGACGATAGGTCCACTGTGGAGAACCATCTTATGCCCTTCGTTTTCGCCAGCATTTCATTAATCCTGGGAAGGGAGAATTTGTCAAGCCATATGTTCTTGTTCAGTTCCCTGAGATCCACGCAGAGACGCACTTTCCCATTCGGTTTCTGTGCTACCACGAGAGGAGAGAGCCATTCTGCGCTCTCGATGGCTTCTATGATGCCACTCCTTTCCAGGCGCTCCAACTCCCCTTGTACTGCTTCTCTGCTGCAAATCGGAATGTTCCTGTACTTATGACACACCGGGCGTGCTCCTTCCTTCAAGCATATTTTATGCGTGAATTTGGTCATCTTCCTTATGGTTCCCTTGAAGACTTCCGGGTATTCTCTCCTCCATGCATCTTCCTCATATCCTCTTTCGGTGTCCGTCATCAACACCTTTTCGATTCTGCCCGGGTTGAGCTGTATACCCAAAGCCCCTTGGTCTATCCAGCCTAATACTGACGGCCTCTTTTCGGCCACGTACAGCTTTGCCTGGCGTCCTTTGAATTCAAACGTGAGGGGACAATATCCTACCATGGGTATCCACTCGCCTGTGTAGGTTACTGGGCGTATGTCCAGTGGAACTAGGTCCGCCTTCATCTCCTTCTGGAAGTCTCTCTCCCATACTGTCCTTTGAACTATAATATAAGGAGAACCAGAATCTACTACGATGTCAATCTCCACTCCTCCTATTCTCATCCTTAGTACTGGCTTCTTGGATCCTGTGCAGTTTATCCCCAGGACTTGGTCATTTATACATAACACTTTGTCTCCATCTTCCTCTTCTGCCTGGACCTCATCTTCCTCCTCATCCTCCTGGGCCACATATTTCACCTCAGCTCTCTTGGGTCGGCGTCTGCATACTTTTTCGTAGTGACCCAGGAGGCCGCAATACGAGCACTTGGCCCTGAAGGCTGGGCAAACCTTGTTATTACCCCTGTGCGTGGGGCTTCCACACCTATAGCAGTTTTCCTTGCTTTCCCACTTGGTCTTTTGAATTCCTCCTGCTTTCTGTTGGTATCTCCTTTGGGACTGCGTCTTGTAAGCTCCCGCCTGTTTTTTTCTTCTGGCTTGTTCCCTTCTGTTACTTTGCACACCACTGTTTTGCTGATGGTGTCCTTCCTTGCCGCTTCTGCGCATCTTTTCGATAGCTCGGTTTTTTTCACTAGTGCCAATACTTCCTTGAGTGATGAGTCTCCGTTCACCCACAACTTCTCTTGCATGGCAGTGTTGGACGTGTGCATAATTATTTGGTCTCTCACCAATTCGTCGTGCACCGTTCTGAACTTGCATGTCAATGCTCATTTTTGCAAAGCTGCTACATACTCGTCGATTGTCTCGCTTCCTCCTTGTTTCCTCTGGAAGAAGTTGCACCTATCTATGGCCACGCACACTACCGGCCGATAGTGCGAGTCTAGATCTTCGATAGCATGCTGGAATTCGTCAGTGTCTGTGGGTGGCCTCGTTATCTTCACCAGGTTGTCATATACCCTGATCCCTTCAGGTCCTAGATTATGTAGGAGTATTTTCTTCCTCCTGGAACTAGAGTACTCCCCTTCACCACCTTCTTCTAGGGCCGAAAGGTAATTCAGAAAATATTTTTTCCAGTCTTCCCATGTCGTTGTAGATTCTCCCCTCTTGGGTAGGAACGGAACTAGGTTGGTAAGGGAGGATGATTGCGCGCACATTTTTCCCGCGTCGCGTTGTGCCTGATTTTGCGGCGCGCTGACGTTGGGCGGGCTTCCCGGCGGTTGTCTTTCCTCCTGCCTTCCTTCCTGTTCGTGCACATGGCTTCCACAGATGCTGCTGGACGTGCCGGGGAATTCCAGGGCTGCTTCTGGTGCCACGTGCTAGTCCTTGGACCGTCCCTTGATAGCTTGCAAGTCGCAGTACCGCCAACCAGCTGTCCCCCGCCTGCCCTTGTCGCTATCTGCTGCACGGCTTCCTCCGTGCGTCTCCTGTCAGGCGCCCCTCAAGACTCACCTGGGCTTGTGAAGCAATTCTGCAGAGACGACAGGAACCACCGCCCCTGTTCCCAAACAACCCCCGCGGGGAGTACACCCGTCACGGATTGGATGGATCCAGGGATGGGGGCCAAATAAGCAAGAGGAGTAGCCTTGGTGGATGGGACATTGGGTAGGGTTTTGGCACAGCTGAGGGAACAAGAGAAGATCAGGTTTAGGACGTGGCACTACTCCTGCAGGATAACACCCCACAAAACACATGCAGGAAGGAGCCCCTGCTCCGGTACTTACAGAGACACACTGTTCTTGCAGAACCAAGGAAGAGGTCAGCAACTTAGCGTCCAGGTGCCTTGATGTCTTGGTGAGGAAATGAAAGGAAGCGCTCCTGCGCAAGAACAACCAAAGTCAAATGAAAAGAAGGCGCTTCTGCGCGTATGGGTGCAATAACAGGAACTCCAGGGTAAGCGCTATAGCGCGGCCCAGTGCATGTCTGCAACGCTCCTGCGCCACATGCAATAGCTCAACAGTGCCCCCACGCTTCATGCGCAAGGTAACTAGCAGTAGCGCTCCTGAGCAACTGCCAAAAGAAAGACTAACACAAGCAAAGAGTGTCACCGGGCTCCTGCGCTTGATAGGACATGCAGCAGCGCTCCTGCGCAACTGCCGAATGAGGGGCCACACAAGTAAGAAAATGCAGCAGCGCACCTGCGCGGCTGCCAAAGAACGGGATAGTCCTGGTCCCAACAAAAGAAACACAGCGCTCTCGGCGCTCAGCCAAATGGTGCAATCAGCAGCGCTCCCGCGCGGCTGTGTCGAAGAATAACCAACTGCGGCAAAGAAATGTCTCGTAACATGTGAAGGCAAAGGGAAGCGTTACCGTGACTCGTAAAGTAGCGGAACCTCCAGGAGACTCGAGGAGCAGAAGAAAAGTCCTCCAACGTCTGCTGGGCTCCGTACGAGACTTCCGAATCAAAAGCACCAATCTGGCTGTGCTTCACGCATTTTAAGCGTAGTCCCCCGGAAGTGCTTGTGTAGGTGGAGGACTAGACCGGGACACCACTTCCGGCCGGAAGTGGGTATCCCGACGCCTGCATGTGTCCTGTGGCGCCCGGAACGGCGGAAAGCTGCCACATGACACTCCTCTGTCTCTTGTCTGTTGTCCGGTAGGCTGCAGTCGCTTGCCCTGTCCTTCCCTAAGCGCTGTTCCTTTCTCCTCGCCTGTGCCGTGGTTTGCGCACTCACCAGTCTATTTCACGATGTGAGACTGTGTAGTGGCCTCTGTGGTCCTTCACTCTGCCACCAGGTACCACTGTGGTGTCTTGCTGTGGCTACGCCAGGCTCCCTCTGCCACGCTCTGTGTAGTTCAGTTAGCTGGTGCCTGTAGACTTTACCTTTGGCCTGCTCTGATCCCAAGCCTCGTCGCCATTTGTAGCAATACACGTATATATTCTGTAGCAATGCAGCTATATATTGTAGGTAAACAATCTGCAGACTTTTGGCCTAATTATAACTCTTTATTCTCACAGAGCGCCGGGGAACGCGTCCGTCGGGCTCCGAAGTCGCGGCTCCACAAAATGGCCGCACTTCCGGTTCCGCCCGCGGCGCCGCCCCCGGCAACCACTAGACCGTCACTACACTGTCCTGACGAAGCACCCCCCCTGATCTGAAGGGGCCCCCTGTTCTGAAGCGCCCCCTGATCTGAAGGGCCCCCCTGATCTGAAGGGGCCCACACTGTTCCTGGTAAGAGTTGCCTGGCTTTGAATAGATACTTCTCTGTCCCCGTTCCCTTTAGCACCCCCCCTGGTGTCATTCATGTTGTCTGTGTGTCCTCTGGGTGTGTCTGTAAGTCTCAGGCTGTTTCTTATGTCTGTGTGTGTTTCAGTCTGTGTGTGCCTGTCTGTATATCTTTCCTTCTATGTGTATGTGTGTGTCAGTGTATTTGAGTCTAAGGTTGTCTGTGTGCGCGTCTATCTATATGTGTCTGTATGTCTATGCTTGTGTGAGTGTGTCAGGTTGTTCCTGCGTGTCTGTGTGTCAGTCTGTGTGAGCTTGTATGTATATCTTTCTTTGCATGTTTATGTCAGTGTATTTGTGTCTACGTGTTTGTGTGTGTATGTGTGTGCGTGTGTGTGTGTGTGTGTGTGTGTGTGTGTGTGCCTATGCTTGTTTGTGTGCACACTGAGCACTGAGGCTGCTCCCCTGCTGTCGGTCCTCTGGCTGGAGCCCGTGTGTCCTCTCAGCGCCTCTCACATTCCTTCCCTCCTTATGGGGGGGCCATGGGGGGGGGGGGGGGCGCCACCTGATACATTCCTCTCCCCTGTGCAGGCCAGGAAGGAGCACTCGAGCCCTGAAATATTGGAGCATTTGAAGCCACTGGGACTGAAGGGGTCAGACCCATAGGGAGCCCCTCAGAACCTCCCCTGAGTATCTGCAGGAGTGAGGGGGGTTCTACTCCCTCCGAGGAGGTCAGGCCATCAGGGCCCCTCGGAGCCTCCCCTAAGTATCAGCAGGGGGTGTCCACCCCTCCTCGGAGGTCAGGCCCACAGGGCCTCTCAGCACCTCCTGTAAGGATCAGTAGGGGGGTTCTACCCCCTCCTAGGAGGTCTGGCCCTCAGGGCCTCTCAGCACCTCCTGTAAGGATCAGTGGGTGGCCCTTACTCTCTTTTAGGAGGTCAGGCCCTCTGGGCCCCTCCGTTCTTGCTATCAGCAGGGGTGGGAGAGGGGGGGGGGGTAGGGGGGAGGATCACTCTCTCTTATTTGTAGAATTGTCTGCAGTGTCTGTCTGACCAGGGTTGCTTTGAAACCTGCTCGTCCTGCACACGGCTGCCTGCTCCTTGTGGTGTGCAGCAGGGCGGGGACATGTATCCCAGCAATGCCCTCATTATTTTACCCTCTGGCAGTAGGCCCTTAGATGATGGTGGGGCCCTTGTAGGGCAGGGTTGTGGCTCTCACGAGGCTCCTCTTTTACCACCCTTTGCAGGTCCACACAAGGCGCTATGGAGTCGGTAGGAGGCGCTAGCGCCGGCGCTGAGGTCCACCTGGAGTCTGTGCCCTTCACAAACTAGCTTTATTATGGGTATCCGCTCTCTCCAATCTCTTCACACGCTGGAACAGGTTGGAAATGCACACCCTGCAAGGAAAGACATTTTGAAAAAGGGTGTAGGGAAAGTGGATTTGAACCACTCATCAGTAATCTTTCTTTAAATAACAATCGTGCATGAAACATTTTTCCCAAAATGATGCTGTTGGACTTGGCCCTTTTGCAGGGTCATCCCAGAACCTTTTGCCTTCCTCTTGTATTTGCTTCTGACCTGTTGTTGGTGGTGTTATGACTCTGGGCACTTTAGCACTGCGGATCAGTGCTTAAGTGCATGTGCTCGCTGTGGTGAACTTGGTGAGATTTGGCGTATTTAATGTACCTGTCAGTCCCTTGTAAAGTGGTATCTCAAATACCCAGGGCCAGTAAATGAAATGCTACTGGTGGGCGTGCAGCTGGCAGCGCTGCTGTGCCCCCCACCAAAGTAGCCTTTCAAGTCTCCCAGGCCTTTGCCGCTGCAGGGCCTGAGGCACAGTTTACTGCTGATGTGACGTGGCACATAAAGTGGCTGCCACATCTACAACTCCCCTTGTACTACATATGAATCTCCCCTAAGGTAGGCCCTCGCTAGCCCTATGGACAGGGTAAGAGGTAGACATGTGCCTTAACTGCGTGGCATGTCCTGGTAGTGGCAAACAGTCTATTTGGTTTCTCACTGCTGTGAGGCTGCCCTCTCATAGGGATGCATTGTGGATTCCCTGAGATGTGCTTCAGTGGTAATTTCTGATCTGAGAGGGGTAGCGTAACCATGTTTGGTATGTTTGGGATAGTAGTGATAAATCCTGCTTATTGGTGAAAGCAGATTCATTATTACTATTTCAGAAATGCCACTTTTAGAAGTGTAAAATCTAAAACACAAAAAGGGACCTGGCCTTAAGCCTCCATTATTTTAAAGCAACAAACAGACTACTACCTGACCTGTCTGAATGGAATCTTTAACCATTCCTTTTTCAGATTTTTCCTATTTTTTAACCAACGAATTCAAATGTATGAAAAATAGTGGAGACACTTGTTTTGCAAATCACATAAAACCAATACTTTTGACAATTCACAAACGACTACATTCAATTCCTGACCACTGCAGTGTGCCTCGTGTTTACTGCCAGTGCAACTTTTAAAAAAGATATCAAAATATGCACCAAGCTCTAATCGTCACCATTCCGATTCTATTGAGATTTTTGTTAAGCAAGTGCAGGAGGAGGAGTTATACCTGAAATCCATCACAAGTCTCTCCAATGGGGACGTGTTTTCACCGCGATACTGTCTCCATAAAACAAAAAGTGAGGTTCCGTGAATTCTGAACCCATTTTATAAAGGTCATGGTTTAGTTACGAATTTGATAGTAGCGAACCGTAACTAGTGAATGCGGCAAGTACGAGTGTTTTCGCCATGTTAGACCAATGGATTCACTACATATTTAGGGATTTTGTTCTAAACCCTTGGGTTCCATTTTGTGTATGACAGCCATTTTTTGGTTTCCCTCACATAGGCCGATGACTACGGCCGAACGAGTCTTTAGTACACGTTCACGTTAGCTGACTTCTGAATGACCTGAGTGAACTGACCCCATTGCATGAAGCTGACCTTGTTAAGCCAGTTCCTTGTCCGGTAGTTGATCGAGATTAAGGATCAGAGCACAGGAAATTGTAAAGTTTGGTATGCACGTACACACCCCTTATCCTACTTCTCATCTGTTTCTGTCCCTTCTTTTATGGTCTAGTTATGATATGGGTTGTGGTCTTTTATTATGGGTTTGTCCGGCCTGTTCGAGGAAGAATGTTGGGCTTTCCCGTGTAATTGATGATGGGTTGGACAACTGAAAAGTGGGTTTGTCGTCATGTGATACCTCTTGTAATGATGCTTATGATTGGACAAATTGTAACTAGTGGGTGTTTGTCCGGAATGTGATTTTTGGCATAAAAGACGATGTCTTGCTTTACAAAATTTGAGCAGTACTTGTGTCGTACTTTGTAGACTTCTGTTCCTGGTTGCAGCCAATAAATTTGATCTTTGACGTCACCGAGAAGTATCCCGTGTCTCTGTATTCTAAGACAGGTGAACCCGAAGACTTTGGGCGTGCCCCTGGCGCCGCTGGGTTCTAAAACCCGGTTCTTCAGTTGGCGCCCAACGTCGGGCGACTTCAGTGGTACCGGTCCAAGCCTGAAGATCGTGAGGAGCTTTGTGAGGAAATTCTGGAAGAGGGCCCCCACTTCATCGACCCCTGCATGTCGAACGTGGACTGACGGTTTTTGCTGCGAGGCTTCCCGCTTTCCGACGGCTACAAAGGACTGCTGCCCTGACTGTCGCCCTGTCTTGGACCCTTCGTGACGCTTTGTACAGCGAGACGATAGACGGGTCTTCTGGTGACGTGATTGATACTTCAGTGAAGTATAAGTGGGTCGCTCCCAGTCCTTAGTTTTGGGTTTCCTTCGGGATCTTTGATTTGGAACTTGCAAGTGCCAAAGCCGAGGGACTCGTATATTTGCGAGACTATCGTTTTTGGTAATCCCTTGAAGTTTGAAGCTAGATTAGTGATCGAAGATGCCTGGTTTTAGCAGAATTAGGAATTTGTTAGTTGTAACAGGGATTCCCGATTGGAGGATTCGTGTCCGATACCTCCGGTTGGAACTCCGACTTTTGAGCTCTATTCTAAACATAGCGTGGGCCCCATTACGTTTAATGAAGTATGGGTCCGATACACTAGGAAAGACGGTGTCTTAAAATGGCCACAACATGGTAGCTATGAAACAGAGATTTTAGATAATTTGGAAGGTAAACTTTTTAAGAAGAAAGCCCGGCCGGCGATGTTTGACTTTTTCCGCCTTTGGCGTAAGGAAGCAAATCAGAGAGCAATTAAACAAGCTAAAAGAGATAAAAGAGAGAAGGGTATATCGATAATGCAAGCTGCTCGGCAGTTTAAAGATAATGAATAAGATCAAGCGAGTGAAGAGTTGCATAGGCAACATAAAATGGCCATTGATAAATGTTATCCAGCTTTGCCACCTCTTCTACAAGGTGCAACGAGGGACCCTGAAAAGGATCCTTTGATGTCACATTTGTTGAGTTCGCCACCCCCTTATGTGCAACCTCCAGCTGTTCAGCCTCCTGTTGTTGCACAGCCGCCAGCTCCTCTTCAGCTGGTTTCTCCTCCTCTGGCGCAGCCTTTCTCTAGGGCCGCCGACTTTGCTATCAGTTCCGCCACCTCCTACGACTTTTTCTCCTGTACTTGCTAATTCTTCTGTTACTACTCCTACGTTTGTTTCATCTCAGTCTGCTTTGTCTCCTGTCCTTCTGACAACTTCTCCTTCTGTTCGACAGAGAATGACTAGTACTGTTACTGGTCTTTTGTCTCCTTTCTTTGGGTCATTGAATGTGACCCCTGTTTCTGCGCGTAAACAGTTACGTAGCCAGTTTCCTGGTCCCGAAGAGCGGGCAGTGTTAGATCATTTGGCTCGTAAATGGATTACTAATTCTTTGAGATATGATTTAGATTCGGTTATGGATGTCTTCCGACAATGGGAAGGAGCGAAGCAGAGATATATCTTCGATATCATGTGTAATTTCCTCCGTGAGGAATGGGAAGATAGTGAGTTGGGTCAGACCCCATTGGAGTTTGTTAATGTACAGTCCGAGTTTGCGAAAGGAATGATAGTGGGTTCCGATGTTGAGAAAGCAGTTGCGACATTGCTTGCGTTTAGGAGTGTGTGTCCTTCTCAGTCGTTGTTTGAGCCTGATCCTTCTGTTAGGAGAAAAGCGAAACAGTATCCTATGAGAGAGGTTCCTCCGGTATCGAAAGAAGCAGTACCTGCTGGTGCGAATAGTAATCCCCCAGCTGTAGAGGCTCATTTTCAGTGTGTCTGGGTACATGTTCCGTGGAAGAGAGCTGAAGTTTTGGCCCTTAAGCAGACTCTACCTGACCCCCGCAAAAATCCTGCAGGGTATTACAAAGAGTTGTCACAGACATCTGACGCGTGCATCATGAATTTAGCCGATATAGACATGTTGTTTTGTAACATTTGCTCTGCAGCCTCAGGGCTGGGGGTCCAGGGTCCCTCAGCAGCTTGTGCTCTGAGCAGCCCCAGGGCTGGGGGTCCAGGGTCCCTCAGCAGCTTGTGCTCTGAGCAGCCCCAGGGCTGGGGGTTCAGGGTCCCTCTGCAGCTTGTGCTCTGAGCAGCCCCAGGGCTGGGGGTCCAGGGTCCCTTAGCAGCTTGTGCTCTGAGCAGCCCCAGGGCTGGGGGTCCAGGGTCCCTCAGCAGCTTGTGGTCTGAGCAGCCCCAGGGCTGGGGGTCCAGGGTCCCTCAGCAGCTTGTGCTCTGAGCAGCCCCAGGGCTGGGGGTCCAGGGTCCCTCAGCAGCTTGTGCTCTGAGCAGCCCCAGGGCTGGGGGTCCAGGGTCCCTCAGCAGCTTGTGCTCTGAGCAGCCCCAGGGCTGGGGGTTCAGGGTCCCTCAGCAGCTTGTGCTCTGAGCAGCCCCAGGGCTGGGGGTTCAGGGTCCCTCAGCAGCTTCTGCTATGAGCAGCCCCAGGGCTGGGGGTCCAGGGTCCCTCAGCAGCTTGTGCTCTGAGCAGCCCCAGGGCTGGGTGTCCAGGGTCCCTCAGCAGCTTGTGCTCTGAGCAGCCCCAGGGCTGGGGGTCCAGGGTCCCTCAGCAGCTTGTGCTCTGAGCAGCCCCAGGGCTGGGTGTCCAGGGTCCCTCAGCAGCTTGTGCTCTGAGCAGCCCCAGGGCTGGGGTCCAGGGTCCCTCAGCAGCTTGTGCTCTGCAGCCCCAGGGCTGGGGATCCAGGGTCCCTCGGCAGCTTGTGGTCTGAGCAGCCCCAGGGCTGGGGGGTCCAGGGTCCCTCAGCAGCTTGTGCTCTGCCACCCCAGGGCTGGGGGTTCAGGGTCCCTCAGCAGCTTCTGCTCTGAGCAGCCCCAGGGCTGGGGTCTAAGGTCCCTCAGCAGCTTGTGCTCTGAGCAGCCCCAGGGCTGGGGGTTCAGGGTCCCTCGGCAGCTTGTGCTCTGAGCAGCCCCAGGGCTGGGGGTTCATGGTCCCTCAGCAGCTTGTGCTCTGCAGCCCCAGGGCTGGGGGTTCTGGGTCCCTCAGCAGCTTGTGCTCTGAGCAGCCCCAGGGCTGGGTGTCCAGGGTCCCTCAGCAGCTTCTGCTCTGAGCAGCCCCAGGGCTGGGGGTTCAGGGTCCCTCAGCAGCTTGTGCTCTGAGCAGCCCCAGGGCTGGGGGTCCAGGGTCCCTCAGCAGCTTGTGCTCTGAGCAGCCCCAGGGCTGGGGTCTAAGGTCCCTCAGCAGCTTGTGGTCTGAGCAGCCCCAGGGCTGGGGGTCCAGGGTCCCTTAGCAGCTTGTGGTCTGCAGCCCCAGGGCTGGGGGTCCAGGGTCCCTCAGGAGCTTGTGCTCTGAGCAGCCTCAGGGCTGGGGGTCCAGGGTCCCTCAGCAGCTCGTGCTCTGAGCAGCCCCAGGGCTGGGGGTCCAGGGTCCCTCAGCAGCTTGTGCTCTGAGCAGCCCCAGGGCTGGGGTCTAAGGTCCCTCAGCAGCTTGTGGTCTGAGCAGCCCCAGGGCTGGGGGTCCAGGGTCCCTCAGCAGCTTGTGGTCTGAGCAGCCCCAGGGCTGGGGGTCCAGGGTCCCTCAGCAGCTTGTGGTCTGAGCAGCCCCAGGGCTGGGGGTCCAGGGTCCCTCAGCAGCTTGTGGTCTGCAGCCCCAGGGCTGGGGGTCCAGGGTCCCTCAGGAGCTTGTGCTCTGAGCAGCCTCAGGGCTGGGGGTCCAGGGTCCCTCAGCAGCTTGTGCTCTGCAGCCCCAGGGCTGGGGGTTCAGGGTCCCTCAGCAGCTTGTGGTCTGAGCAGCCCCAGGGCTGGGGGTCCAGGGTCCCTCAGCAGCTTGTGCTCTGCAGCCCCAGGGCTGGGGGTTCAGGGTCCCTCAGCAGCTTGTGCTCTGAGCAGCCCCAGGGCTGGGGGTCCAGGGTCCCTCGGCAGCTTGTGGTCTGAGCAGCCCCAGGGCTGGGGGTCTAAGGTCCCTCAGCAGCTTGTGCTCTGAGCAGCCCCAGGGCTGGGGGTCCAGGGTCCCTCAGCAGCTTGTGCTCTGAGCAGCCCCAGGGCTGGGGGTCCAGGGACCCTCAGCAGCTTGTGGTCTGAGCAGCCCCAGGGCTGGGGGTCCAGGGTCCCTCAGCAGCTTGTGCTCTGAGCAGCCCCAGGGCTGGGGGTCCAGGGTCCCTCAGCAGCTTGTGCTCTGAGCAGCCCCAGGGCTGGGGGTTCAGGGTCCCTCAGCAGCTTGTGCTCTGAGCAGCCCCAGGGCTGGGGGTTCAGGGTCCCTCAGCAGCTTCTGCTATGAGCAGCCCCAGGGCTGGGGGTCCAGGGTCCCTCAGCAGCTTGTGCTCTGAGCAGCCCCAGGGCTGGGTGTCCAGGGTCCCTCAGCAGCTTGTGCTCTGAGCAGCCCCAGGGCTGGGGGTCCAGGGTCCCTCAGCAGCTTGTGCTCTGAGCAGCCCCAGGGCTGGGTGTCCAGGGTCCCTCAGCAGCTTGTGCTCTGAGCAGCCCCAGGGCTGGGGTCCAGGGTCCCTCAGCAGCTTGTGCTCTGCAGCCCCAGGGCTGGGGATCCAGGGTCCCTCGGCAGCTTGTGGTCTGAGCAGCCCCAGGGCTGGGGTCCAGGGTCCCTCAGCAGCTTGTGCTCTGCAGCCCCAGGGCTGGGGGTTCAGGGTCCCTCGGCAGCTTGTGCTCTGAGCAGCCCCAGGGCTGGGGGTTCAGGGTCCCTCAGCAGCTTGTGGTCTGTAGCCCCAGGGCTGGGGGTTCAGGGTCCCTCAGCAGCTTGTGCTCTGAGCAGCCCCAGGGCTGGGGGTTCAGGGTCCCTCAGCAGCTTGTGCTCTGAGCAGCCCCAGGGCTGGGGGTCCAGGGTCCCTCAGCAGCTTGTGCTCTGAGCAGCCTCAGGGCTGGGGGTCCAGGGTCCCTCAGCAGCTTGTGCTCTGAGCAGCCCCAGGGCTGAGGGTCCAGGGTCCCTCAGCAGCTTGTGCTCTGAGCAGCCCCAGGGCTGGGGGTCCAGGGTCCCTCAGCAGCTTGTGCTCTGAGCAGCCCCAGGGCTGAGGGTCCAGGGTCCCTCAGCAGCTTGTGGTCTGTAGCCCCAGGGCTGGGGGTCCAGGGTCCCTCAGCAGCTTGTGCTCTGAGCAGCCCCAGGGCTGGGGGTCCAGGGTCCCTCAGCAGCTTGTGGTCTGAGCAGCCCCAGGGTTGGGGGTTCAGGGTCCCTCAGCAGCTTGTGCTCTGAGCAGCCCCAGGGCTGGGGGTCCAGGGTCCCTCAGCAGCTTGTGGTCTGAGCAGCCCCAGGGCTGGGGGTCCAGGGTCCCTCAGCAGCTTGTGCTCTGAGCAGCCCCAGGGCTGGGGGTCCAGGGTCCCTCAGCAGCTTGTGGTCTGCAGCCCCAGGGCTGGGGGTCCAGGGTCCCTTGGCAGCTTGTGGTCTGAGCAGCCTCAGGGCTGGGGGTCCAGGGTCCCTCAGCAGCTTGTGCTCTGAGCAGCCCCAGGGCTGAGGGTCCAGGGTCCCTCAGCAGCTTGTGCTCTGCAGCCCCAGGGCTGGGGGTCCAGGGTCCCTCAGCAGCTTGTGGTCTGCAGCCCCAGGGCAGGGGGTCCAGGGACCCTCAGCAGCTTGTGCTCTGCCACCCCAGGGCTGGGGGTTCAGGGTCCCTCAGCAGCTTCTGCTCTGAGCAGCCCCAGGGCTGGGGGTTCATGGTCCCTCAGCAGCTTGTGCTCTGAGCAGCCCCAGGGCTGGGGGTCCAGGGTTCCTCAGCAGCTTGTGCTCTGAGCAGCCCCAGGGCTGGGGGTCCAGGGTCCCTCAGCAGCTTGTGGTCTGAGCAGCCCCAGGGTTGGGGGTTCAGGGTCCCTCAGCAGCTTGTGGTCTGAGCAGCCCCAGGGCTGGGGGTCCAGGGTCCCTCAGCAGCTTGTGCTCTGAGCAGCCCCAGGGCTGGGTGTCCAGGGTCCCTCAGCAGCTTGTGCTCTGAGCAGCCCCAGGGCTGGGGGTCTAAGGTCCCTCAGCAGCTTGTGGTCTGTAGCCCCAGGGCTGGGGGTTCAGGGTCCCTCAGCAGCTTGTGGTCTGTAGCCCCAGGGCTGGGGGTTCAGGGTCCCTCAGCAGCTTGTGCTCTGAGCAGCCCCAGGGCTGGGGGTCCAGGGTCCCTCAGCAGCTTGTGGTCTGAGCAGCCCCAGGGTTGGGGGTTCAGGGTCCCTCAGCAGCTTGTGCTCTGAGCAGCCCCAGGGCTGGGGGTCTAAGGTCCCTCAGCAGCTTGTGGTCTGTAGCCCCAGGGCTGGGGGTTCAGGGTCCCTCAGCAGCTTGTGGTCTGAGCAGCCCCAGGGTTGGGGGTTCAGGGTCCCTCAGCAGCTTGTGCTCTGAGCAGCCCCAGGGCTGGGGGTCCAGGGTCCCTCAGCAGCTTGTGCTCTGAGCAGCCCCAGGGCTGGGGGTCCAGGGTCCCTCAGCAGCTTGTGCTCTGAGCAGCCCCAGGGCTGGGGGTCCAGGGTCCCTCGGCAGCTTGTGCTCTGCAGCCCCAGGGCTGGGGGTCCAGGGTCCCTCGGCAGCTTGTGCTCTGCCACCCCAGGGCTGGGGGTTCATGGTCCCTCAGCAGCTTGTGCTCTGAGCAGCCCCAGGGCTGGGGGTCCAGGGTCCCTCAGCAGCTTGTGGTCGGAGCAGCCCCAGGGCTGGGGGTTCTGGGTCCCTCAGCAGCTTGTGCTCTGAGCAGCCCCAGGCCTGGGGGTCCAGGGTCCCTCAGCAGCTTGTGCTCTGAGCAGCCCCAGGGCTGGGGGTTCATGGTCCCTCAGCAGCTTGTGCTCTGAGCAGCCCCAGGGCTGGGGGTCCAGGGTCCCTTGGCAGCTTGTGCTCTGAGCAGCCCCAGGGCTGGGGGTTCAGGGTCCCTCAGCAGCTTGTGCTCTGAGCAGCCTCAGGGCTGAGGGTCCAGGGTCCCTCAGCAGCTTGTGCTCTGAGCAGCCCCAGGGCTGGGGGTTCATGGTCCCTCAGCAGCTTGTGCTCTGAGCAGCCCCAGGGCTGGGGGTCCAGGGTCCCTCAGCAGCTTGTGGTCTGAGCAGCCCCAGGGCTGGGGGTCCAGGGTCCCTTGGCAGCTTGTGCTCTGAGCAGCCCCAGGGCTGGGGGTCCAGGGTCCCTCAGCAGCTTGTGGTCTGAGCAGCCCCAGGGCTGGGGGTTCAGGGTCCCTCAGCAGCTTGTGCTCTGAGCAGCCCCAGGGCTGGGGGTTCAGGGTCCCTCAGCAGCTTGTGCTCTGAGCAGCCCCAGGGCTGGGGGTTCAGGGTCCCTCAGCAGCTCGTGCTCTGAGCAGCCCCAGGGCTGGGGGTCCAGGGTCCCTCAGCAGCTTCTGCTCTGAGCAGCCCCAGGGCTGGGGGTCCAGGGTCCCTCAGCAGCTTGTGCTCTGAGCAGCCCCAGGGCTGGGGGTCCAGGGTCCCTCAGCAGCTTCTGCTCTGAGCAGCCCCAGGGCTGGGGGTCCAGGGTCCCTCAGCAGCTTGTGCTCTGCAGCCCCAGGGCTGGGGGTCCAGGGTCCCTCAGCAGCTTGTGCTCTACAGCCCCAGGGCTGGGGGTCCAGGGTCCC
This sequence comes from Lissotriton vulgaris, assembly GCF_964263255.1. Classification (NCBI taxonomy): domain Eukaryota; kingdom Metazoa; phylum Chordata; class Amphibia; order Caudata; family Salamandridae; genus Lissotriton; species Lissotriton vulgaris. Next base: position 293,716 of record NW_028254288.1, on the reverse strand, counting down.
TCAGCAGCTTGTGCTCTGCAGCCTCAGGGCTGGGGGTTCTGGGTCCCTCAGCAGCTTGTGCTCTGAGCAGCCACAGGGCTGGGGGTCCAGGGTCCCTTGGCAGCTTGTGCTCTGCAGCCACAGGGCTGGGGGTCCAGGGTCCCTCAGCAGCTTGTGCTCTGAGCAGCCCCAGGGCTGGGGGTCCAGGGTCCCTCAGTAGCTTGTGGTCTGTAGCCCCAGGGCTGGGGGTCCAGGGTCCCTCAGCAGCTTGTGGTCTGAGCAGCCCCAGGGCTGGGGGTCCAGGGTCCCTCAGCAGCTTGTGGTCTGCAGCCCCAGGGCTGGGGGTCCAGGGTCCCTCAGGAGCTTGTGCTCTGAGCAGCCCCAGGGCTGGGGGTCCAGGGTCCCTCAGCAGCTTGTGCTCTGCAGCCCCAGGGCTGGGGGTCCAGGGTCCCTCAGCAGCTTGTGCTCTGCAGCCCCAGGGCTGGGGGTCCAGGGTCCCTTAGCAGCTTGTGCTCTGATCAGCCCCAGGGCTGGGGGTCCAGGGTCCCTCAGCAGCTTGTGCTCTGCAGCCCCAGGGTTGGGGGTTCATGGTCCCTCAGCAGCTTGTGCTCTGAGCAGCCCCAGGGCTGGGGGTCCAGGGTCCCTCAGCAGCTTGTGCTCTGAGCAGCCCCAGGGCTGGGGGTCCAGGGTCCCTCAGCAGCTTGTGCTCTGAGCAGCCCCAGGGCTGGGTGTCCAGGGTCCCTCAGCAGCTTGTGCTCTGCAGCCCCAGGGCTGGGGGTTCAGGGTCCCTCAGCAGCTTCTGCTCTGAGCAGCCCCAGGGCTGGGGGTCCAGGGTCCCTCAGCAGCTTGTGCTCTGAGCAGCCCCAGGGCTGGGGGTTCAGGGTCCATCAGCAGCTTGTGCTCTGAGCAGCCCCAGGGCTGGGGGTCCAGGGTCCCTCAGCAGCTTGTGGTCTGAGCAGCCCCAGGGCTGGGGGTCCAGGGTCCCTCAGCAGCTTGTGCTCTGATCAGCCCCAGGGCTGGGGTTCAGGGTCCCTCAGGAGCTTGTGCTCTGAGCAGCCCCAGGGTTGGGGGTTCAGGGTCCATCAGCAGCTTGTGCTCTGAGCAGCCCCAGGGTTGGGGGTTCAGGGTCCATCAGCAGCTTGTGCTCTGAGCAGCCTCAGGGCTGGGGGTCCAGGGACCCTCAGCAGCTTGTGCTCTGAGCAGCCTCAGGGCTGGGGATCCAGGGTCCCTCAGCAGCTTGTGCTCTGCAGCCCCAGGGCTGGGGGTCCAGGGTCCCTCAGCAGCTTGTGCTCTGCAGCCCCAGGGCTGGGGGTCCAGGGTCCCTCAGCAGCTTGTGGTCTGAGCAGCCCCAGGGTTGGGGGTTCAGGGTCCCTCAGCAGCTTGTGCTCTGAGCAGCCCCAGGGCTGGGGGTCCAGGGTCCCTCAGCAGCTTGTGCTCTGAGCAGCCCCAGGGCTGGGCGTCCAGGGTCCCTCGGCAGCTTGTGCTCTGAGCAGCCTCAGGGCTGGGGGTCCAGGGTCCCTCAGCAGCTTGTGCTCTGAGCAGCCCCAGGGCTGGGGGTCCAGGGTCCCTCAGCAGGTTGTGGTCTGCAGCCCCAAGGCTGGGGGTCCAGGGTCCCTCAGTAGCTTGTGCTCTGAGCAGCCCCAGGGCTGGGGGTTCAGGGTCCCTCAGCAGCTTGTGCTCTGAGCAGCCCCAGGGCTGGGGGTTCATGGTCCCTCAGCAGCTTGTGCTCTGAGCAGCCCCAGGGCTGGGGGTTCATGGTCCCTCAGCAGCTTGTGCTCTGAGCAGCCCCAGGGCTGGGGGTTCTGGGTCCCTCAGCAGCTTGTGGTCTGCAGCCCCAAGGCTGGGGGTCCAGGGTCCCTCAGCAGGTTGTGGTCTGAGCAGCCCCAAGGCTGGGGGTCCAGGGTCCCTCAGCAGCTTGTGCTCTGAGCAGCCCCAGGGCTGGGGGTCCAGGGTCCCTCAGCAGCTTGTGCTCTGGAGGAGCCCCAGGGCTGGAGGTCCAGGGTCCCTCATCAGCTTGTGGTCTGTAGCCCCAGGGCTGGGGGTCCAGGGTCCCTCATCAGCTTGTGCTCTGAGCAGCCCCAGGGCTGGGGGTTCAGGGTCCCTCAGCAGCTCGTGCTCTGAGCAGCCCCAGGGCTGGGGGTCCAGGGTCCCTCAGCAGCTTGTGCTCTGAGCAGCCCCAGGGCTGGGGGTCCAGGGTCCCTTAGCAGCTTGTGCTCTGCAGCCTCAGGGTTGGGGGTTCAGGGTCCCTTAGCAGCTTGTGCTCTGAGCAGCCCCAGGGCTGGGGGTTCTGGGTCCCTCAGCAGCTTGTGCTCTGAGCAGCCCCAAGGCTGGGGGTCCAGGGTCCCTCAGCAGGTTGTGGTCTGAGCAGCCCCAGGGCTGGGGGTTCAGGGTCCCTCAGCAGCTTGTGGTCTGTAGCCCCAGGGCTGAGGGTCCAGGGTTCCTCAGCAGCTTGTGCTCTGCAGCCCCAGGGCTGGGGGTCCAGGGTCCCTCAGCAGCTTGTGCTCTGAGCAGCCCCAGGGCTGGGGGTCCAGGGTCCCTCAGTAGCTTGTGCTCTGCAGCCCCAGGGCTGGGGGTCCAGGGTCCCTCAGCAGCTTGTGCTCTGAGCAGCCCCAGGGCTGGGGTCTAAGGTCCCTCAGCAGCTTGTGGTCTGAGCAGCCCCAGGGCTGGGGGTCCAGGGTCCCTTAGCAGCTTGTGGTCTGCAGCCCCAGGGCTGGGGGTCCAGGGTCCCTCAGGAGCTTGTGCTCTGAGCAGCCTCAGGGCTGGGGGTCCAGGGTCCCTCAGCAGCTCGTGCTCTGAGCAGCCCCAGGGCTGGGGGTCCAGGGTCCCTCAGCAGCTTGTGCTCTGAGCAGCCCCAGGGCTGGGGTCTAAGGTCCCTCAGCAGCTTGTGGTCTGAGCAGCCCCAGGGCTGGGGGTCCAGGGTCCCTCAGCAGCTTGTGGTCTGCAGCCCCAGGGCTGGGGGTCCAGGGTCCCTCAGCAGCTTGTGCTCTGAGCAGCCCCAGGGCTGGGGGTCCAGGGTCCCTCAGCAGCTTTTGCTCTGCAACCCCAGGGCTGGGGGTCTAAGGTCCCTCAGCAGCTTGTGGTCTGAGCAGCCCCAGGGCTGGGGGTCCAGGGTCCCTCAGCAGCTTCTGCTCTGAGCAGCCCCAGGGCTGGGGGTCCAGGGTCCCTCAGCAGCTTCTGCTCTGAGCAGCCCCAGGGCTGGGGGTCCAGGGTCCCTCAGCAGCTTGTGCTCTGAGCAGCCCCAGGGCTGGGGGTCCAGGGTCCCTCAGCAGCTTGTGCTCTGAGCAGCCTCAGGGCTGGGGGTCTAAGGTCCCTCAGCAGCTTGTGGTCTGTAGCCCCAGGGCTGGGGGTCCAGGGTCCCTCAGCAGCTTGTGGTCTGCAGCCCCAGGGCTGGGGGTCCAGGGTCCCTCAGCAGCTTGTGCTCTGAGCAGCCTCAGGGCTGAGGGTCCAGGGTCCCTCAGCAGCTTGTGCTCTGAGCAGCCTCAGGGCTGAGGGTCCAGGGTCCCTCAGCAGCTTGTGCTCTGAGCAGCCCCAGGGCTGGGGGTCCAGGGTCCCTCAGCAGCTTGTGCTCTGAGCAGCCTCAGGGCTGAGGGTCCAGGGTCCCTCAGCAGCTTGTGCTCTGCAGCCCCAGGGCTGGGGGTCCAGGGTCCCTCAGCAGCTTGTGCTCTGCAGCCCCAGGGCTGGGGGTCCAGGGTCCCTCAGCAGCTTGTGCTCTGCAGCCCCAGGGCTGGGGGTCCAGGGACCCTCAGCAGCTTGTGCTCTGAGCAGCCCCAGGGCTGAGGGTCCAGGGTCCCTCAGCAGCTTGTGGTCTGAGCAGCCCCAGGGCTGGGGGTCCAGGGTCCCTCAGCAGCTTGTGGTCTGAGCAGCCCCAGGGCTGGGGGTCCAGGGTCCCTCAGCAGCTTGTGCTCTGCAGCCCCAGGGCTGGGGGTTCAGGGTCCCTCAGCAGCTTGTGCTCTGAGCAGCCCCAGGGCTGAGGGTCCAGGGTCCCTCAGCAGCTTGTGCTCTGAGCAGCCCCAGGGCTGGGGGTCCAGGGTCCCTCAGCAGCTTGTGCTCTGAGCAGCCCCAGGGCTGGGGGTCCAGGGTCCCTCAGCAGCTTGTGCTCTCAGCAGCCCCAGGGCTGAGGGTCCAGGGTCCCTCAGCAGCTTGTGCTCTGAGCAGCCCCAGGGCTGGGGGTTCAGGGTCCCTCAGCAGCTTGTGCTCTGAGCAGCCCCAGGGCTGGGGGTCCAGGGTCCCTCAGCAGCTTGTGCTCTCAGCAGCCCCAGGGCTGAGGGTCCAGGGTCCCTCAGCAGCTTGTGCTCTGCAGCCTCAGGGCTGGGGGTCCAGGGACCCTCAGCAGCTTGTGCTCTGAGCAGCCTCAGGGCTGAGGGTCCAGGGTCCCTTAGCAGCTTGTGGTCTGAGCAGCCCCAGGGCTGGGGGTCCAGGGTCCCTCAGCAGCTTGTGGTCTGAGCAGCCCCAGGGCTGGTGGTCCAGGGTCCCTCAGCAGCTTGTGGTCTGAGCAGCCCCAGGGCTGGGGGTTCAGGGTCCCTCAGCAGCTTGTGCTCTGAGCAGCCCCAGGGCTGGGGGTCCAGGGTCCCTCAGCAGCTTGTGCTCTGAGCAGCCCCAGGGCTGGGGGTCCAGGGTCCCTCAGCAGCTTCTGCTCTGAGCAGCCCCAGGGCTGGGGGTTCAGGGTCCCTCAGCAGCTTGTGCTCTGCAGCCCCAGGGCTGGGGGTCCAGGGTCCCTCAGCAGCTTGTGCTCTGAGCAGCCCCAGGGCTGAGGGTCCAGGGTCCCTCAGCAGCTTGTGCTCTGAGCAGCCCCAGGGCTGGGAACCAGGGTCCCTCAGCAGCTTGTGGTCTGAGCAGTCCCAGGGCTGGGGGTCCAGGGTCCCTCAGCAGCTTGTGCTCTGCAGCCCCAGGGCTGGGGGTTCAGGGTCCCTCAGCAGCTTGTGCTCTGCAGCCCCAGGGCTGGGGGTCCAGGGTCCCTCAGCAGCTTGTGCTCTGAGCAGCCCCAGGGCTGAGGGTCCAGGGTCCCTCAGCAGCTTGTGCTCTGAGCAGCCCCAGGGCTGAGGGTCCAGGGTCCCTCAGCAGCTTGTGGTCTGAGCAGCCTCAGGGCTGGGGGTTCAGGGTCCCTCAGCAGCTTGTGCTCTGAGCAGCCCCAGGGCTGGGGGTCCAGGGTCCCTTGGCAGCTTGTGCTCTGAGCAGCCTCAGGGCTGGGGGTCCAGGGTCCCTCAGCAGCTTGTGCTCTGAGCAGCCCCAGGGCTGAGGGTCCAGGGTCCCTCAGCAGCTTGTGCTCTGCAGCCCCAGGGCTGGGGGTCCAGGGTCCCTCAGCAGCTTGTGGTCTGCAGCCCCAGGGCAGGGGGTCCAGGGACCCTCAGCAGCTTGTGCTCTGAGCAGCCCCAGGGCTGGTGGTCCAGGGTCCCTCAGCAGCTTGTGGTCTGCAGCCCCAGGGCAGGGGGTCCAGGGACCCTCAGCAGCTTGTGGTCTGAGCAGCCCCAGGGCTGGGGGTCCAGGGTTCCTCAGCAGCTTGTGGTCTGAGCAGCCCCAGGGCTGGTGGTCCAGGGTCCCTCAGCAGCTTCTGCTCTGAGCAGCCCCAGGGCTGGGGGTCCAGGGTTCCTCAGCAGCTTGTGGTCTGAGCAGCCCCAGGGCTGGGGGTCCAGGGTCCCTCAGCAGCTTGTGCTCTGAGCAGCCCCAGGGCTGGGGGTCCAGGGTCCCTCAGCAGCTTGTGCTCTGAGCAGCCCCAGGGCTGGGGGTCCAGGGTCCCTCAGCAGCTTGTGCTCTGGAGGAGCCCCAGGGCTGAGGGTTCAGGGTCCCTTAGCAGCTTGTGCTCTGAGCAGCCCCAGGGCTGGGGGTCCAGGGTCCACCAGCAGCTTGTGCTCTGAGCAGCCCCAGGGCTGGGGGTTCAGGGTCCCTCAGCAGCTTCTGCTCTGAGCAGCCCCAGGGCTGGGGGTCCAGGGTCCCTCAGCAGCTTGTGCTCTGAGCAGCCCCAGGGCTGGGGGTCCAGGGTCCCTCAGCAGCTTGTGCTCTGATCAGCCCCAAGGCTGGGGGTCCAGGGTCCCTCAGCAGCTTGTGCTCTGCAGCCCCAGGGCTGGGGGTCCAGGGTCCCTCAGCAGCTTGTGCTCTGAGCAGCCCCAGGGCTGGGGGTCCAGGGTCCCTCAGCAGCTTGTGCTCTGAGCAGCCCCAGGGCTGGGGGTTCAGGGTCCCTCGGCAGCTTGTGCTCTGCAGCCCCAGGGCTGGGGGTCCAGGGTCCCTCAGCAGCTTGTGGTCTGCAGCCCCAGGGCTGGGGGTCCAGGGTCCACCAGCAGCTTGTGGTCTGAGCAGCCCCAGGGCTGGGGGTCCAGGGTCCCTCAGCAGCTTGTGCTCTGAGCAGCCCCAGGGCTGAGGGTTCAGGGTCCCTCAGCAGCTTGTGCTCTGAGCAGCCCCAGGGCTGGGGGTCCAGGGTCCCTCAGTAGCTTGTGGTCTGCAGCCCCAGGGCTGGGGGTCCAGGGTCCACCAGCAGCTTGTGGTCTGAGCAGCCCCAGGGCTGGGGGTCCAGGGTCCCTCAGCAGCTTGTGCTCTGAGCAGCCCCAGGGCTGAGGGTTCAGGGTCCCTCAGCAGCTTGTGCTCTGAGCAGCCCCAGGGCTGAGGGTTCAGGGTCCCTCAGCAGCTTGTGCTCTGAGCAGCCTCAGGGCTGGGGGTCCAGGGACCCTCAGCAGCTTGTGCTCTGAGCAGCCCCAGGGCTGGGGGTCCAGGGTCCACCAGCAGCTTGTGGTCTGAGCAGCCCCAGGGCTGGGGGTCCAGGGTCCCTCAGCAGCTTGTGCTCTGCCACCCCAGGGCTGGGGGTTCTGGGTCCCTCAGCAGCTTCTGCTCTGAGCAGCCCCAGGGCTGGGGGTTCAGGGTCCCTCAGCAGCTTCTGCTCTGAGCAGCCCCAGGGCTGGGGGTCCAGGGTCCCTCAGCAGCTTGTGCTCTGAGCAGCCCCAGGGCTGGGGGTCCAGGGTTCCTCAGCAGCTTGTGCTCTGAGCAGCCCCAGGGCTGGGGGTCCAGGGTCCCTCAGCAGCTTCTGCTCTGAGCAGCCCCAGGGCTGGGGGTTCAGGGTCCCTCAGCAGCTTGTGCTCTGCAGCCCCAGGGCTGGGGGTCCAGGGTCCCTCAGCAGCTTCTGCTCTGAGCAGCCCCAGGGCTGGGGGTCCAGGGTCCCTTAGCAGCTTGTGCTCTGAGCAGCCCCAGGGCTGGGGGTCCAGGGTCCCTCAGTAGCTTGTGCTCTGAGCAGCCTCAGGGCTGGGGGTCCAGGGTCCCTCAGCAGCTTGTGCTCTGAGCAGCCCCAGGGCTGGGGGTCCAGGGTCCCTCAGCAGCTTCTGCTCTGAGCAGCCCCAGGGCTGGGGGTTCAGGGTCCCTCAGCAGCTTGTGCTCTGAGCAGCCCCAGGGCTGGGGGTCCAGGGACCCTCAGCAGCTTGTGCTCTGAGCAGCCTCAGGGCTGGGGGTCCAGGGTCCCTCAGCAGCTTGTGCTCTGCAGCCCCAGGGCTGGGGGTCCAGGGTCCCTCAGCAGCTTGTGCTCTGCAGCCCCAGGGCTGGGGGTTCAGGGTCCCTCAGCAGCTTGTGCTCTGCAGCCCCAGGGCTGGGGGTCCAGGGTCCCTCAGCAGCTTGTGCTCTGAGCAGCCCCAGGGCTGAGGGTCCAGGGTCCCTCAGCAGCTTGTGCTCTGAGCAGCCCCAGGGCTGGGGGTCCAGGGTCCCTCAGCAGCTTGTGGTCTGAGCAGCCCCAGGGCTGGGGGTCCAGGGTCCCTCAGCAGCTTGTGCTCTGCAGCCCCAGGGCTGGGGGTTCAGGGTCCCTCAGCAGCTTGTGCTCTGCAGCCCCAGGGCTGGGGGTCCAGGGTCCCTCAGCAGCTTGTGCTCTGAGCAGCCCCAGGGCTGGGGGTCCAGGGTCCCTCAGCAGCTTGTGCTCTGAGCAGCCCCAGGGCTGGGGGTCCAGGGTCCCTCAGCAGCTTGTGCTCTGCAGCCCCAGGGCTGAGGGTCCAGGGTCCCTCAGCAGCTTGTGCTCTGAGCAGCCCCAGGGCTGAGGGTCCAGGGTCCCTCAGCAGCTTGTGGTCTGAGCAGCCTCAGGGCTGGGGGTTCAGGGTCCCTCAGCAGCTTGTGCTCTGAGCAGCCCCAGGGCTGGGGGTCCAGGGTCCCTTGGCAGCTTGTGCTCTGAGCAGCCTCAGGGCTGGGGGTCCAGGGTCCCTCAGCAGCTTGTGCTCTGAGCAGCCCCAGGGCTGAGGGTCCAGGGTCCCTCAGCAGCTTGTGCTCTGCAGCCCCAGGGCTGGGGGTCCAGGGTCCCTCAGCAGCTTGTGGTCTGCAGCCCCAGGGCAGGGGGTCCAGGGACCCTCAGCAGCTTGTGCTCTGAGCAGCCCCAGGGCTGGTGGTCCAGGGTCCCTCAGCAGCTTGTGGTCTGCAGCCCCAGGGCAGGGGGTCCAGGGACCCTCAGCAGCTTCTGCTCTGAGCAGCCCCAGGGCTGGGGGTCCAGGGTTCCTCAGCAGCTTGTGGTCTGAGCAGCCCCAGGGCTGGTGGTCCAGGGTCCCTCAGCAGCTTCTGCTCTGAGCAGCCCCAGGGCTGGGGGTCCAGGGTTCCTCAGCAGCTTGTGGTCTGAGCAGCCCCAGGGCTGGGGGTCCAGGGTCCCTCAGCAGCTTGTGCTCTGAGCAGCCCCAGGGCTGGGGGTCCAGGGTCCCTCAGCAGCTTGTGCTCTGAGCAGCCCCAGGGCTGGGGGTCCAGGGTCCCTCAGCAGCTTGTGCTCTGGAGGAGCCCCAGGGCTGAGGGTCCAGGGACCCTCAGCAGCTTGTGCTCTGCAGCCTCAGGGCTGGGGGTCCAGGGTCCCTTAGCAGCTTGTGCTCTGAGCAGCCCCAGGGCTGGGGGTCCAGGGTCCCTTAGCAGCTTGTGCTCTGAGCAGCCCCAGGGCTGGGGGTCCAGGGTCCACCAGCAGCTTGTGCTCTGAGCAGCCCCAGGGCTGGGGGTTCAGGGTCCCTCAGCAGCTTCTGCTCTGAGCAGCCCCAGGGCTGGGGGTCCAGGGTCCCTCAGCAGCTTGTGCTCTGAGCAGCCCCAGGGCTGGGGGTCCAGGGTCCCTCAGCAGCTTGTGCTCTGATCAGCCCCAAGGCTGGGGGTCCAGGGTCCCTCAGCAGCTTGTGCTCTGAGCAGCCCCAGGGCTGGGGGTCCAGGGTCCCTCAGCAGCTTGTGCTCTGAGCAGCCCCAGGGCTGGGGGTTCAGGGTCCCTCGGCAGCTTGTGGTCTGCAGCCCCAGGGCTGGGGGTTCAGGGTCCCTCAGCAGCTTGTGCTCTGCAGCCCCAGGGCTGGGGGTCCAGGGTCCCTCAGCAGCTTGTGGTCTGCAGCCCCAGGGCTGGGGGTCCAGGGTCCACCAGCAGCTTGTGGTCTGAGCAGCCCCAGGGCTGGGGGTCCAGGGTCCCTCAGCAGCTTGTGCTCTGAGCAGCCCCAGGGCTGAGGGTTCAGGGTCCCTCAGCAGCTTGTGCTCTGAGCAGCCCCAGGGCTGGGGGTCCAGGGTCCCTCAGTAGCTTGTGGTCTGCAGCCCCAGGGCTGGGGGTCCAGGGTCCACCAGCAGCTTGTGGTCTGAGCAGCCCCAGGGCTGGGGGTCCAGGGTCCCTCAGCAGCTTGTGCTCTGAGCAGCCCCAGGGCTGGGGGTTCAGGGTCCCTCAGCAGCTTGTGCTCTGAGCAGCCCCAGGGCTGGGGGTCCAGGGTCCCTCAGCAGCTTGTGGTCTGAGCAGCCCCAGGGCTGGGGGTCCAGGGTCCCTCAGCAGCTTGTGCTCTGAGCAGCCCCAGGGCTGCACGTTCAGGGTCCCTCAGCAGCTTGTGCTCTGCAGCCCCAGGGCTGGGGGCCCAAGGTCCCTCAGCAGCTTGTGCTCTGAGCAGCCCCAGGGCTGGGGGTCCAGGGTCCCTCAGCAGCTTGTGCTCTGAGCAGCCTCAGGGCTGGGGGTCCAGGGTCCCTCAGCAGCTTGTGCTCTGAGCAGCCCCAGGGCTGGGGGTCCAGGGACCCTCAGTAGCTTGTGCTCTGCAGCCCCAGGGCTGGGGGTTCAGGGTCCCTCAGCAGCTTGTGCTCTGAGCAGCCCCAGGGCTGGGGGTCCAGGGTCCCTCAGCAGCTTGTGCTCTGAGCAGCCCCAGGGCTGGGGGTCCAGGGTCCCTCAGTAGCTTGTGCTCTGCAGCCCCAGGGCTGGGGGTTCAGGGTCCCTCAGCAGCTTGTGCTCTGAGCAGCCCCAGGGCTGGGGGTCCAGGGTCCCTCAGCAGCTTGTGCTCTGAGCAGCCCCAGGGCTGGGGGTCCAGGGTCCCTCAGCAGCTTGTGCTCTGAGCAGCCTCAGGGCTGGGGGTCCAGGGTCCCTCAGCAGCTTGTGCTCTGAGCAGCCCCAGGGCTGAGGGTCCAGGGTCCCTCAGCAGCTTGTGCTCTAAGCAGCCCCAGGGCTGGGGTCCAGGGTCCCTCAGCAGCTTGTGCTCTGAGCAGCCTCAGGGCTGAGGGTCCAGGGTCCCTCAGCAGCTTGTGCTCTGCAGCCCCAGGGCTGGGGGTCCAGGGTCCCTCAGCAGCTTGTGCTCTGCAGCCCCAGGGCTGGGGGTCCAGGGTCCCTCAGCAGCTTGTGCTCTGCAGCCCCAGGGCTGGGGGTCCAGGGTCCCTTAGCAGCTTGTGCTCTGATCAGCCCCAGGGCTGGGGGTCCAGGGTCCCTCAGCAGCTTGTGCTCTGCAGCCCCAGGGTTGGGGGTTCATGGTCCCTCAGCAGCTTGTGCTCTGCAGCCCCAGGGTTGGGGGTTCATGGTCCCTCAGTAGCTTGTGCTCTGAGCAGCCCCAGGGCTGGGGGTCCAGGGTCCCTCAGCAGCTTGTGCTCTGAGCAGCCCCAGGGCTGGGGTCTAAGGTCCCTCAGCAGCTTGTGGTCTGAGCAGCCCCAGGGCTGGGGGTCCAGGGTCCCTCAGCAGCTTGTGGTCTGAGCAGCCCCAGGGCTGGGGGTCCAGGGTCCCTCAGCAGCTTGTGCTCTGCAGCCCCAGGGCTGGGGGTCCAGGGTCCCTCAGCAGCTTGTGCTCTGAGCAGCCCCAGGGCTGGGGGTCCAGGGTCCACCAGCAGCTTGTGGTCTGAGCAGCCCCAGGGCTGGGGGTCCAGGGTCCCTCAGCAGCTTGTGCTCTGAGCAGCCCCAGGGCTGAGGGTTCAGGGTCCCTCAGCAGCTTGTGCTCTGAGCAGCCCCAGGGCTGAGGGCTCAGGGTCCCTCAGCAGCTTGTGCTCTGAGCAGCCTCAGGGCTGGGGGTCCAGGGACCCTCAGCAGCTTGTGCTCTGAGCAGCCCCAGGGCTGGGGGTCCAGGGTCCACCAGCAGCTTGTGGTCTGAGCAGCCCCAGGGCTGGGGGTCCAGGGTCCACCAGCAGCTTGTGCTCTGAGCAGCCCCAGGGCTGGGGGTCCAGGGTTCCTCAGCAGCTTGTGCTCTGAGCAGCCCCAGGGCTGGGGGTTCAGGGTCCCTCAGCAGCTTGTGGTCTGCAGCCCCAGGGCAGGGGGTCCAGGGACCCTCAGCAGCTTGTGGTCGGAGCAGCCCCAGGGCTGGGGGTCCAGGGTCCCTCAGCAGCTTGTGGTCTGCAGCCCCAGGGCTGGGGGTCCAGGGTCCCTCAGCAGCTTGTGCTCTGAGCAGCCCCAGGGCTGGGGGTCCAGGGTCCCTCAGCAGCTTGTGCTCTGCAGCCCCAGGGCTGGGGGTTCAGGGTCCCTCAGCAGCTTGTGCTCTGCCACCCCAGGGCTGGGGGTTCAGGGTCCCTCAGCAGCTTGTGCTCTGAGCAGCCCCAGGGCTGGGGGTCCAGGGTCCCTCAGCAGCTTGTGCTCTGAGCAGCCCCAGGGCTGGGGGTCCAGGGTCCCTCAGCAGCTTGTGCTCTGAGCAGCCCCAGGGCTGGGGGTCCAGGGTCCCTCAGCAGCTTGTGCTCTGATCAGCCCCAAGGCTGGGGGTCCAGGGTCCCTCAGCAGCTTGTGCTCTGAGCAGCCCCAGGGCTGGGGGTCCAGGGTCCCTCAGCAGCTTGTGCTCTGAGCAGCCCCAGGGCTGGGGGTTCAGGGTCCCTCGGCAGCTTGTGGTCTGCAGCCCCAGGGCTGGGGGTTCAGGGTCCCTCAGCAGCTTGTGCTCTGCAGCCCCAGGGCTGGGGGTCCAGGGTCCCTCAGCAGCTTGTGGTCTGCAGCCCCAGGGCTGGGGGTCCAGGGTCCACCAGCAGCTTGTGGTCTGAGCAGCCCCAGGGCTGGGGGTCCAGGGTCCCTCAGCAGCTTGTGCTCTGAGCAGCCCCAGGGCTGAGGGTTCAGGGTCCCTCAGCAGCTTGTGCTCTGAGCAGCCCCAGGGCTGGGGGTCCAGGGTCCCTCAGTAGCTTGTGGTCTGCAGCCCCAGGGCTGGGGGTCCAGGGTCCACCAGCAGCTTGTGGTCTGAGCAGCCCCAGGGCTGGGGGTCCAGGGTCCCTCAGCAGCTTGTGCTCTGAGCAGCCCCAGGGCTGGGGGTTCAGGGTCCCTCAGCAGCTTGTGCTCTGAGCAGCCCCAGGGCTGGGGGTCCAGGGTCCCTCAGCAGCTTGTGGTCTGAGCAGCCCCAGGGCTGGGGGTCCAGGGTCCCTCAGCAGCTTGTGCTCTGAGCAGCCCCAGGGCTGCACGTTCAGGGTCCCTCAGCAGCTTGTGCTCTGCAGCCCCAGGGCTGGGGGCCCAAGGTCCCTCAGCAGCTTGTGCTCTGAGCAGCCCCAGGGCTGGGGGTCCAGGGTCCCTCAGCAGCTTGTGCTCTGAGCAGCCTCAGGGCTGGGGGTCCAGGGTCCCTCAGCAGCTTGTGCTCTGAGCAGCCCCAGGGCTGGGGGTCCAGGGACCCTCAGTAGCTTGTGCTCTGCAGCCCCAGGGCTGGGGGTTCAGGGTCCCTCAGCAGCTTGTGCTCTGAGCAGCCCCAGGGCTGGGGGTCCAGGGTCCCTCAGCAGCTTGTGCTCTGAGCAGCCCCAGGGCTGGGGGTCCAGGGTCCCTCAGTAGCTTGTGCTCTGCAGCCCCAGGGCTGGGGGTTCAGGGTCCCTCAGCAGCTTGTGCTCTGAGCAGCCCCAGGGCTGGGGGTCCAGGGTCCCTCAGCAGCTTGTGCTCTGAGCAGCCCCAGGGCTGGGGGTCCAGGGTCCCTCAGCAGCTTGTGCTCTGAGCAGCCTCAGGGCTGGGGGTCCAGGGTCCCTCAGCAGCTTGTGCTCTGAGCAGCCCCAGGGCTGAGGGTCCAGGGTCCCTCAGCAGCTTGTGCTCTAAGCAGCCCCAGGGCTGGGGTCCAGGGTCCCTCAGCAGCTTGTGCTCTGAGCAGCCTCAGGGCTGAGGGTCCAGGGTCCCTCAGCAGCTTGTGCTCTGCAGCCCCAGGGCTGGGGGTCCAGGGTCCCTCAGCAGCTTGTGCTCTGCAGCCCCAGGGCTGGGGGTCCAGGGTCCCTCAGCAGCTTGTGCTCTGCAGCCCCAGGGCTGGGGGTCCAGGGTCCCTTAGCAGCTTGTGCTCTGATCAGCCCCAGGGCTGGGGGTCCAGGGTCCCTCAGCAGCTTGTGCTCTGCAGCCCCAGGGTTGGGGGTTCATGGTCCCTCAGCAGCTTGTGCTCTGCAGCCCCAGGGTTGGGGGTTCATGGTCCCTCAGTAGCTTGTGCTCTGAGCAGCCCCAGGGCTGGGGGTCCAGGGTCCCTCAGCAGCTTGTGCTCTGAGCAGCCCCAGGGCTGGGGTCTAAGGTCCCTCAGCAGCTTGTGGTCTGAGCAGCCCCAGGGCTGGGGGTCCAGGGTCCCTCAGCAGCTTGTGGTCTGAGCAGCCCCAGGGCTGGGGGTCCAGGGTCCCTCAGCAGCTTGTGCTCTGCAGCCCCAGGGCTGGGGGTCCAGGGTCCCTCAGCAGCTTGTGCTCTGAGCAGCCCCAGGGCTGGGGGTCCAGGGTCCACCAGCAGCTTGTGGTCTGAGCAGCCCCAGGGCTGGGGGTCCAGGGTCCCTCAGCAGCTTGTGCTCTGAGCAGCCCCAGGGCTGAGGGTTCAGGGTCCCTCAGCAGCTTGTGCTCTGAGCAGCCCCAGGGCTGAGGGCTCAGGGTCCCTCAGCAGCTTGTGCTCTGAGCAGCCTCAGGGCTGGGGGTCCAGGGACCCTCAGCAGCTTGTGCTCTGAGCAGCCCCAGGGCTGGGGGTCCAGGGTCCACCAGCAGCTTGTGGTCTGAGCAGCCCCAGGGCTGGGGGTCCAGGGTCCACCAGCAGCTTGTGCTCTGAGCAGCCCCAGGGCTGGGGGTCCAGGGTTCCTCAGCAGCTTGTGCTCTGAGCAGCCCCAGGGCTGGGGGTTCAGGGTCCCTCAGCAGCTTGTGGTCTGCAGCCCCAGGGCAGGGGGTCCAGGGACCCTCAGCAGCTTGTGGTCGGAGCAGCCCCAGGGCTGGGGGTCCAGGGTCCCTCAGCAGCTTGTGGTCTGCAGCCCCAGGGCTGGGGGTCCAGGGTCCCTCAGCAGCTTGTGCTCTGAGCAGCCCCAGGGCTGGGGGTCCAGGGTCCCTCAGCAGCTTGTGCTCTGCAGCCCCAGGGCTGGGGGTTCAGGGTCCCTCAGCAGCTTGTGCTCTGCCACCCCAGGGCTGGGGGTTCAGGGTCCCTCAGCAGCTTGTGCTCTGAGCAGCCCCAGGGCTGGGGGTTCAGGGTCCCTCAGCAGCTTGTGCTCTGAGCAGCCCCAGGGCTGGGGGTTCAGGGTCCCTCAGCAGCTTCTGCTATGAGCAGCCCCAGGGCTGAGGGTTCAGGGTCCCTCAGCAGCTTGTGCTCTGAGCAGCCCCAGGGCTGGGGGTTCAGGGTCCCTCAGCAGCTTGTGCTCTGAGCAGCCCCAGGGCTGGGGGTTCAGGGTCCCTCAGCAGCTTCTGCTATGAGCAGCCCCAGGGCTGGGGGTCCAGGGTCCCTCAGCAGCTTGTGCTCTGAGCAGCCCCAGGGCTGGGGGTTCATGGTCCCTCAGCAGCTTGTGCTCTGAGCAGCCCCAGGGCTGGGGTCCAGGGTCCCTCAGCAGCTTGTGCTCTGAGCAGCCCCAGGGCTGGGGGTCCAGGGTCCCTCAGCAGCTTGTGCTCTGCAGCCCCAGGGCTGGGGGTCCAGGGTCCCTCAGCAGCTTGTGCTCTGCAGCCCCAGTGCTGGGGGTCCAGGGTCCCTCAGCAGCTTGTGCTCTGCAGCCCCAGGGCAGGGGGTCCAGGGTCCCTCAGCAGCTTGTGCTCTGCAGCCCCAGGGCTGGGGGTCCAGGGTCCCTCAGCAGCTTGTGCTCTGAGCAGCCCCAGGGCTGGGGGTCCAGGGACCCTCAGCAGCTTGTGCTCTGAGCAGCCCCAGGGCTGGGGGTCCAGGGTCCACCAGCAGCTTGTGGTCTGAGCAGCCCCAGGGCTGGGGGTCCAGGGTCCCTCAGCAGCTTGTGCTCTGAGCAGCCTCAGGGCTGGGGGTCCAGGGACCCTCAGCAGCTTGTGCTCTGAGCAGCCCCAGGGCTGGGGGTCCAGGGTCCACCAGCAGCTTGTGGTCTGAGCAGCCCCAGGGCTGGGGGTCCAGGGTCCCTCAGCAGCTTGTGCTCTGCCACCCCAGGGCTGGGGGTTCTGGGTCCCTCAGCAGCTTCTGCTCTGAGCAGCCCCAGGGCTGGGGGTTCAGGGTCCCTCAGCAGCTTCTGCTCTGAGCAGCCCCAGGGCTGGGGGTCCAGGGTCCCTCAGCAGCTTGTGCTCTGAGCAGCCCCAGGGCTGGGGGTCCAGGGTTCCTCAGCAGCTTGTGCTCTGAGCAGCCCCAGGGCTGGGGGTCCAGGGTCCCTCAGCAGCTTCTGCTCTGAGCAGCCCCAGGGCTGGGGGTTCAGGGTCCCTCAGCAGCTTGTGCTCTGAGCAGCCCCAGGGCTGGGGGTCCAGGGTCCCTCAGTAGCTTGTGCTCTGAGCAGCCTCAGGGCTGGGGGTCCAGGGTCCCTCAGCAGCTTGTGCTCTGAGCAGCCCCAGGGCTGGGGGTCCAGGGTCCCTCAGCAGCTTCTGCTCTGAGCAGCCCCAGGGCTGGGGGTTCAGGGTCCCTCAGCAGCTTGTGCTCTGAGCAGCCCCAGGGCTGGGGGTCCAGGGACCCTCAGCAGCTTGTGCTCTGAGCAGCCTCAGGGCTGGGGGTCCAGGGTCCCTCAGCAGCTTGTGCTCTGCAGCCCCAGGGCTGGGGGTCCAGGGTCCCTCAGCAGCTTGTGCTCTGCAGCCCCAGGGCTGGGGGTTCAGGGTCCCTCAGCAGCTTGTGCTCTGCAGCCCCAGGGCTGGGGGTCCAGGGTCCCTCAGCAGCTTGTGCTCTGAGCAGCCCCAGGGCTGAGGGTCCAGGGTCCCTCAGCAGCTTGTGCTCTGAGCAGCCCCAGGGCTGGGGGTCCAGGGTCCCTCAGCAGCTTGTGGTCTGAGCAGCCCCAGGGCTGGGGGTCCAGGGTCCCTCAGCAGCTTGTGCTCTGCAGCCCCAGGGCTGGGGGTTCAGGGTCCCTCAGCAGCTTGTGCTCTGCAGCCCCAGGGCTGGGGGTCCAGGGTCCCTCAGCAGCTTGTGCTCTGAGCAGCCCCAGGGCTGGGGGTCCAGGGTCCCTCAGCAGCTTGTGCTCTGAGCAGCCCCAGGGCTGGGGGTCCAGGGTCCCTCAGCAGCTTGTGCTCTGCAGCCCCAGGGCTGAGGGTCCAGGGTCCCTCAGCAGCTTGTGCTCTGAGCAGCCCCAGGGCTGAGGGTCCAGGGTCCCTCAGCAGCTTGTGGTCTGAGCAGCCTCAGGGCTGGGGGTCCAGGGTCCCTCAGCAGCTTGTGCTCTGCAGCCCCAGGGCAGGGGGTCCAGGGTCCCTCAGCAGCTTGTGCTCTGTAGCCCCAGGGCTGGGGGTCCAGGGTCCCTCAGCAGCTTGTGCTCTGAGCAGCCCCAGGGCTGGGGGTCCAGGGTCCCTCAGCAGCTTGTGCTCTGAGCAGCCCCAGGGCTGGGGGTCCAGGGTCCCTCAGCAGCTTGTGCTCTGCAGCCCCAGGGCTGAGGGTCCAGGGTCCCTCAGCAGCTTGTGCTCTGAGCAGCCCCAGGGCTGAGGGTCCAGGGTCCCTCAGCAGCTTGTGGTCTGAGCAGCCTCAGGGCTGGGGGTTCAGGGTCCCTCAGCAGCTTGTGCTCTGAGCAGCCCCAGGGCTGGGTGTCCAGGGTCCCTCAGCAGCTTGTGCTCTGAGCAGCCCCAGGGCTGGGGTCCAGGGTCCCTCAGCAGCTTGTGCTCTGCAGCCTCAGGGCTGGGGGTCCAGGGACCCTCAGCAGCTTGTGCTCTGAGCAGCCTCAGGGCTGAGGGTCCAGGGTCCCTTAGCAGCTTGTGGTCTGAGCAGCCCCAGGGCTGGGGGTCCAGGGTCCCTCAGCAGCTTGTGGTCTGAGCAGCCCCAGGGCTGGTGGTCCAGGGTCCCTCAGCAGCTTGTGGTCTGAGCAGCCCCAGGGCTGGGGGTTCAGGGTCCCTCAGCAGCTTGTGCTCTGAGCAGCCCCAGGGCTGGGGGTCCAGGGTCCCTCAGCAGCTTGTGCTCTGAGCAGCCCCAGGGCTGGGGGTCCAGGGTCCCTCAGCAGCTTCTGCTCTGAGCAGCCCCAGGGCTGGGGGTTCAGGGTCCCTCAGCAGCTTGTGCTCTGCAGCCCCAGGGCTGGGGGTCCAGGGTCCCTCAGCAGCTTGTGCTCTGAGCAGCCCCAGGGCTGAGGGTCCAGGGTCCCTCAGCAGCTTGTGCTCTGAGCAGCCCCAGGGCTGGGAACCAGGGTCCCTCAGCAGCTTGTGGTCTGAGCAGTCCCAGGGCTGGGGGTCCAGGGTCCCTCAGCAGCTTGTGCTCTGCAGCCCCAGGGCTGGGGGTTCAGGGTCCCTCAGCAGCTTGTGCTCTGCAGCCCCAGGGCTGGGGGTCCAGGGTCCCTCAGCAGCTTGTGCTCTGAGCAGCCCCAGGGCTGAGGGTCCAGGGTCCCTCAGCAGCTTGTGCTCTGAGCAGCCCCAGGGCTGAGGGTCCAGGGTCCCTCAGCAGCTTGTGGTCTGAGCAGCCTCAGGGCTGGGGGTTCAGGGTCCCTCAGCAGCTTGTGCTCTGAGCAGCCCCAGGGCTGGGGGTCCAGGGTCCCTTGGCAGCTTGTGCTCTGAGCAGCCTCAGGGCTGGGGGTCCAGGGTCCCTCAGCAGCTTGTGCTCTGAGCAGCCCCAGGGCTGAGGGTCCAGGGTCCCTCAGCAGCTTGTGCTCTGCAGCCCCAGGGCTGGGGGTCCAGGGTCCCTCAGCAGCTTGTGGTCTGCAGCCCCAGGGCAGGGGGTCCAGGGACCCTCAGCAGCTTGTGCTCTGAGCAGCCCCAGGGCTGGTGGTCCAGGGTCCCTCAGCAGCTTGTGGTCTGCAGCCCCAGGGCAGGGGGTCCAGGGACCCTCAGCAGCTTGTGGTCTGAGCAGCCCCAGGGCTGGGGGTCCAGGGTTCCTCAGCAGCTTGTGGTCTGAGCAGCCCCAGGGCTGGTGGTCCAGGGTCCCTCAGCAGCTTCTGCTCTGAGCAGCCCCAGGGCTGGGGGTCCAGGGTTCCTCAGCAGCTTGTGGTCTGAGCAGCCCCAGGGCTGGGGGTCCAGGGTCCCTCAGCAGCTTGTGCTCTGAGCAGCCCCAGGGCTGGGGGTCCAGGGTCCCTCAGCAGCTTGTGCTCTGAGCAGCCCCAGGGCTGGGGGTCCAGGGTCCCTCAGCAGCTTGTGCTCTGGAGGAGCCCCAGGGCTGAGGGTCCAGGGTCCCTTAGCAGCTTGTGCTCTGAGCAGCCCCAGGGCTGGGGGTCCAGGGTCCACCAGCAGCTTGTGCTCTGAGCAGCCCCAGGGCTGGGGGTTCAGGGTCCCTCAGCAGCTTCTGCTCTGAGCAGCCCCAGGGCTGGGGGTCCAGGGTCCCTCAGCAGCTTGTGCTCTGAGCAGCCCCAGGGCTGGGGGTCCAGGGTCCCTCAGCAGCTTGTGCTCTGATCAGCCCCAAGGCTGGGGGTCCAGGGTCCCTCAGCAGCTTGTGCTCTGCAGCCCCAGGGCTGGGGGTCCAGGGTCCCTCAGCAGCTTGTGCTCTGAGCAGCCCCAGGGCTGGGGGTCCAGGGTCCCTCAGCAGCTTGTGCTCTGAGCAGCCCCAGGGCTGGGGGTTCAGGGTCCCTCGGCAGCTTGTGCTCTGCAGCCCCAGGGCTGGGGGTCCAGGGTCCCTCAGCAGCTTGTGGTCTGCAGCCCCAGGGCTGGGGGTCCAGGGTCCACCAGCAGCTTGTGGTCTGAGCAGCCCCAGGGCTGGGGGTCCAGGGTCCCTCAGCAGCTTGTGCTCTGAGCAGCCCCAGGGCTGAGGGTTCAGGGTCCCTCAGCAGCTTGTGCTCTGAGCAGCCCCAGGGCTGGGGGTCCAGGGTCCCTCAGTAGCTTGTGGTCTGCAGCCCCAGGGCTGGGGGTCCAGGGTCCACCAGCAGCTTGTGGTCTGAGCAGCCCCAGGGCTGGGGGTCCAGGGTCCCTCAGCAGCTTGTGCTCTGAGCAGCCCCAGGGCTGAGGGTTCAGGGTCCCTCAGCAGCTTGTGCTCTGAGCAGCCCCAGGGCTGAGGGTTCAGGGTCCCTCAGCAGCTTGTGCTCTGAGCAGCCTCAGGGCTGGGGGTCCAGGGACCCTCAGCAGCTTGTGCTCTGAGCAGCCCCAGGGCTGGGGGTCCAGGGTCCACCAGCAGCTTGTGGTCTGAGCAGCCCCAGGGCTGGGGGTCCAGGGTCCCTCAGCAGCTTGTGCTCTGCCACCCCAGGGCTGGGGGTTCTGGGTCCCTCAGCAGCTTCTGCTCTGAGCAGCCCCAGGGCTGGGGGTTCAGGGTCCCTCAGCAGCTTCTGCTCTGAGCAGCCCCAGGGCTGGGGGTCCAGGGTCCCTCAGCAGCTTGTGCTCTGAGCAGCCCCAGGGCTGGGGGTCCAGGGTTCCTCAGCAGCTTGTGCTCTGAGCAGCCCCAGGGCTGGGGGTCCAGGGTCCCTCAGCAGCTTCTGCTCTGAGCAGCCCCAGGGCTGGGGGTTCAGGGTCCCTCAGCAGCTTGTGCTCTGCAGCCCCAGGGCTGGGGGTCCAGGGTCCCTCAGCAGCTTCTGCTCTGAGCAGCCCCAGGGCTGGGGGTCCAGGGTCCCTTAGCAGCTTGTGCTCTGAGCAGCCCCAGGGCTGGGGGTCCAGGGTCCCTCAGTAGCTTGTGCTCTGAGCAGCCTCAGGGCTGGGGGTCCAGGGTCCCTCAGCAGCTTGTGCTCTGAGCAGCCCCAGGGCTGGGGGTCCAGGGTCCCTCAGCAGCTTCTGCTCTGAGCAGCCCCAGGGCTGGGGGTTCAGGGTCCCTCAGCAGCTTGTGCTCTGAGCAGCCCCAGGGCTGGGGGTCCAGGGACCCTCAGCAGCTTGTGCTCTGAGCAGCCTCAGGGCTGGGGGTCCAGGGTCCCTCAGCAGCTTGTGCTCTGCAGCCCCAGGGCTGGGGGTCCAGGGTCCCTCAGCAGCTTGTGCTCTGCAGCCCCAGGGCTGGGGGTTCAGGGTCCCTCAGCAGCTTGTGCTCTGCAGCCCCAGGGCTGGGGGTCCAGGGTCCCTCAGCAGCTTGTGCTCTGAGCAGCCCCAGGGCTGAGGGTCCAGGGTCCCTCAGCAGCTTGTGCTCTGAGCAGCCCCAGGGCTGGGGGTCCAGGGTCCCTCAGCAGCTTGTGGTCTGAGCAGCCCCAGGGCTGGGGGTCCAGGGTCCCTCAGCAGCTTGTGCTCTGCAGCCCCAGGGCTGGGGGTTCAGGGTCCCTCAGCAGCTTGTGCTCTGCAGCCCCAGGGCTGGGGGTCCAGGGTCCCTCAGCAGCTTGTGCTCTGAGCAGCCCCAGGGCTGGGGGTCCAGGGTCCCTCAGCAGCTTGTGCTCTGAGCAGCCCCAGGGCTGGGGGTCCAGGGTCCCTCAGCAGCTTGTGCTCTGCAGCCCCAGGGCTGAGGGTCCAGGGTCCCTCAGCAGCTTGTGCTCTGAGCAGCCCCAGGGCTGAGGGTCCAGGGTCCCTCAGCAGCTTGTGGTCTGAGCAGCCTCAGGGCTGGGGGTTCAGGGTCCCTCAGCAGCTTGTGCTCTGAGCAGCCCCAGGGCTGGGGGTCCAGGGTCCCTTGGCAGCTTGTGCTCTGAGCAGCCTCAGGGCTGGGGGTCCAGGGTCCCTCAGCAGCTTGTGCTCTGAGCAGCCCCAGGGCTGAGGGTCCAGGGTCCCTCAGCAGCTTGTGCTCTGCAGCCCCAGGGCTGGGGGTCCAGGGTCCCTCAGCAGCTTGTGGTCTGCAGCCCCAGGGCAGGGGGTCCAGGGACCCTCAGCAGCTTGTGCTCTGAGCAGCCCCAGGGCTGGTGGTCCAGGGTCCCTCAGCAGCTTGTGGTCTGCAGCCCCAGGGCAGGGGGTCCAGGGACCCTCAGCAGCTTCTGCTCTGAGCAGCCCCAGGGCTGGGGGTCCAGGGTTCCTCAGCAGCTTGTGGTCTGAGCAGCCCCAGGGCTGGTGGTCCAGGGTCCCTCAGCAGCTTCTGCTCTGAGCAGCCCCAGGGCTGGGGGTCCAGGGTTCCTCAGCAGCTTGTGGTCTGAGCAGCCCCAGGGCTGGGGGTCCAGGGTCCCTCAGCAGCTTGTGCTCTGAGCAGCCCCAGGGCTGGGGGTCCAGGGTCCCTCAGCAGCTTGTGCTCTGAGCAGCCCCAGGGCTGGGGGTCCAGGGTCCCTCAGCAGCTTGTGCTCTGGAGGAGCCCCAGGGCTGAGGGTCCAGGGACCCTCAGCAGCTTGTGCTCTGCAGCCTCAGGGCTGGGGGTCCAGGGTCCCTTAGCAGCTTGTGCTCTGAGCAGCCCCAGGGCTGGGGGTCCAGGGTCCCTTAGCAGCTTGTGCTCTGAGCAGCCCCAGGGCTGGGGGTCCAGGGTCCACCAGCAGCTTGTGCTCTGAGCAGCCCCAGGGCTGGGGGTTCAGGGTCCCTCAGCAGCTTCTGCTCTGAGCAGCCCCAGGGCTGGGGGTCCAGGGTCCCTCAGCAGCTTGTGCTCTGAGCAGCCCCAGGGCTGGGGGTCCAGGGTCCCTCAGCAGCTTGTGCTCTGATCAGCCCCAAGGCTGGGGGTCCAGGGTCCCTCAGCAGCTTGTGCTCTGAGCAGCCCCAGGGCTGGGGGTCCAGGGTCCCTCAGCAGCTTGTGCTCTGAGCAGCCCCAGGGCTGGGGGTTCAGGGTCCCTCGGCAGCTTGTGGTCTGCAGCCCCAGGGCTGGGGGTTCAGGGTCCCTCAGCAGCTTGTGCTCTGCAGCCCCAGGGCTGGGGGTCCAGGGTCCCTCAGCAGCTTGTGGTCTGCAGCCCCAGGGCTGGGGGTCCAGGGTCCACCAGCAGCTTGTGGTCTGAGCAGCCCCAGGGCTGGGGGTCCAGGGTCCCTCAGCAGCTTGTGCTCTGAGCAGCCCCAGGGCTGAGGGTTCAGGGTCCCTCAGCAGCTTGTGCTCTGAGCAGCCCCAGGGCTGGGGGTCCAGGGTCCCTCAGTAGCTTGTGGTCTGCAGCCCCAGGGCTGGGGGTCCAGGGTCCACCAGCAGCTTGTGGTCTGAGCAGCCCCAGGGCTGGGGGTCCAGGGTCCCTCAGCAGCTTGTGCTCTGAGCAGCCCCAGGGCTGGGGGTTCAGGGTCCCTCAGCAGCTTGTGCTCTGAGCAGCCCCAGGGCTGGGGGTCCAGGGTCCCTCAGCAGCTTGTGGTCTGAGCAGCCCCAGGGCTGGGGGTCCAGGGTCCCTCAGCAGCTTGTGCTCTGAGCAGCCCCAGGGCTGCACGTTCAGGGTCCCTCAGCAGCTTGTGCTCTGCAGCCCCAGGGCTGGGGGCCCAAGGTCCCTCAGCAGCTTGTGCTCTGAGCAGCCCCAGGGCTGGGGGTCCAGGGTCCCTCAGCAGCTTGTGCTCTGAGCAGCCTCAGGGCTGGGGGTCCAGGGTCCCTCAGCAGCTTGTGCTCTGAGCAGCCCCAGGGCTGGGGGTCCAGGGACCCTCAGTAGCTTGTGCTCTGCAGCCCCAGGGCTGGGGGTTCAGGGTCCCTCAGCAGCTTGTGCTCTGAGCAGCCCCAGGGCTGGGGGTCCAGGGTCCCTCAGCAGCTTGTGCTCTGAGCAGCCCCAGGGCTGGGGGTCCAGGGTCCCTCAGTAGCTTGTGCTCTGCAGCCCCAGGGCTGGGGGTTCAGGGTCCCTCAGCAGCTTGTGCTCTGAGCAGCCCCAGGGCTGGGGGTCCAGGGTCCCTCAGCAGCTTGTGCTCTGAGCAGCCCCAGGGCTGGGGGTCCAGGGTCCCTCAGCAGCTTGTGCTCTGAGCAGCCTCAGGGCTGGGGGTCCAGGGTCCCTCAGCAGCTTGTGCTCTGAGCAGCCCCAGGGCTGAGGGTCCAGGGTCCCTCAGCAGCTTGTGCTCTAAGCAGCCCCAGGGCTGGGGTCCAGGGTCCCTCAGCAGCTTGTGCTCTGAGCAGCCTCAGGGCTGAGGGTCCAGGGTCCCTCAGCAGCTTGTGCTCTGCAGCCCCAGGGCTGGGGGTCCAGGGTCCCTCAGCAGCTTGTGCTCTGCAGCCCCAGGGCTGGGGGTCCAGGGTCCCTCAGCAGCTTGTGCTCTGCAGCCCCAGGGCTGGGGGTCCAGGGTCCCTTAGCAGCTTGTGCTCTGATCAGCCCCAGGGCTGGGGGTCCAGGGTCCCTCAGCAGCTTGTGCTCTGCAGCCCCAGGGTTGGGGGTTCATGGTCCCTCAGCAGCTTGTGCTCTGCAGCCCCAGGGTTGGGGGTTCATGGTCCCTCAGTAGCTTGTGCTCTGAGCAGCCCCAGGGCTGGGGGTCCAGGGTCCCTCAGCAGCTTGTGCTCTGAGCAGCCCCAGGGCTGGGGTCTAAGGTCCCTCAGCAGCTTGTGGTCTGAGCAGCCCCAGGGCTGGGGGTCCAGGGTCCCTCAGCAGCTTGTGGTCTGAGCAGCCCCAGGGCTGGGGGTCCAGGGTCCCTCAGCAGCTTGTGCTCTGCAGCCCCAGGGCTGGGGGTCCAGGGTCCCTCAGCAGCTTGTGCTCTGAGCAGCCCCAGGGCTGGGGGTCCAGGGTCCACCAGCAGCTTGTGGTCTGAGCAGCCCCAGGGCTGGGGGTCCAGGGTCCCTCAGCAGCTTGTGCTCTGAGCAGCCCCAGGGCTGAGGGTTCAGGGTCCCTCAGCAGCTTGTGCTCTGAGCAGCCCCAGGGCTGAGGGCTCAGGGTCCCTCAGCAGCTTGTGCTCTGAGCAGCCTCAGGGCTGGGGGTCCAGGGACCCTCAGCAGCTTGTGCTCTGAGCAGCCCCAGGGCTGGGGGTCCAGGGTCCACCAGCAGCTTGTGGTCTGAGCAGCCCCAGGGCTGGGGGTCCAGGGTCCACCAGCAGCTTGTGCTCTGAGCAGCCCCAGGGCTGGGGGTCCAGGGTTCCTCAGCAGCTTGTGCTCTGAGCAGCCCCAGGGCTGGGGGTTCAGGGTCCCTCAGCAGCTTGTGGTCTGCAGCCCCAGGGCAGGGGGTCCAGGGACCCTCAGCAGCTTGTGGTCGGAGCAGCCCCAGGGCTGGGGGTCCAGGGTCCCTCAGCAGCTTGTGGTCTGCAGCCCCAGGGCTGGGGGTCCAGGGTCCCTCAGCAGCTTGTGCTCTGAGCAGCCCCAGGGCTGGGGGTCCAGGGTCCCTCAGCAGCTTGTGCTCTGCAGCCCCAGGGCTGGGGGTTCAGGGTCCCTCAGCAGCTTGTGCTCTGCCACCCCAGGGCTGGGGGTTCAGGGTCCCTCAGCAGCTTGTGCTCTGAGCAGCCCCAGGGCTGGGGGTCCAGGGTCCCTCAGCAGCTTGTGCTCTGAGCAGCCCCAGGGCTGGGGGTCCAGGGTCCCTCAGCAGCTTGTGCTCTGAGCAGCCCCAGGGCTGGGGGTCCAGGGTCCCTCAGCAGCTTGTGCTCTGATCAGCCCCAAGGCTGGGGGTCCAGGGTCCCTCAGCAGCTTGTGCTCTGAGCAGCCCCAGGGCTGGGGGTCCAGGGTCCCTCAGCAGCTTGTGCTCTGAGCAGCCCCAGGGCTGGGGGTTCAGGGTCCCTCGGCAGCTTGTGGTCTGCAGCCCCAGGGCTGGGGGTTCAGGGTCCCTCAGCAGCTTGTGCTCTGCAGCCCCAGGGCTGGGGGTCCAGGGTCCCTCAGCAGCTTGTGGTCTGCAGCCCCAGGGCTGGGGGTCCAGGGTCCACCAGCAGCTTGTGGTCTGAGCAGCCCCAGGGCTGGGGGTCCAGGGTCCCTCAGCAGCTTGTGCTCTGAGCAGCCCCAGGGCTGAGGGTTCAGGGTCCCTCAGCAGCTTGTGCTCTGAGCAGCCCCAGGGCTGGGGGTCCAGGGTCCCTCAGTAGCTTGTGGTCTGCAGCCCCAGGGCTGGGGGTCCAGGGTCCACCAGCAGCTTGTGGTCTGAGCAGCCCCAGGGCTGGGGGTCCAGGGTCCCTCAGCAGCTTGTGCTCTGAGCAGCCCCAGGGCTGGGGGTTCAGGGTCCCTCAGCAGCTTGTGCTCTGAGCAGCCCCAGGGCTGGGGGTCCAGGGTCCCTCAGCAGCTTGTGGTCTGAGCAGCCCCAGGGCTGGGGGTCCAGGGTCCCTCAGCAGCTTGTGCTCTGAGCAGCCCCAGGGCTGCACGTTCAGGGTCCCTCAGCAGCTTGTGCTCTGCAGCCCCAGGGCTGGGGGCCCAAGGTCCCTCAGCAGCTTGTGCTCTGAGCAGCCCCAGGGCTGGGGGTCCAGGGTCCCTCAGCAGCTTGTGCTCTGAGCAGCCTCAGGGCTGGGGGTCCAGGGTCCCTCAGCAGCTTGTGCTCTGAGCAGCCCCAGGGCTGGGGGTCCAGGGACCCTCAGTAGCTTGTGCTCTGCAGCCCCAGGGCTGGGGGTTCAGGGTCCCTCAGCAGCTTGTGCTCTGAGCAGCCCCAGGGCTGGGGGTCCAGGGTCCCTCAGCAGCTTGTGCTCTGAGCAGCCCCAGGGCTGGGGGTCCAGGGTCCCTCAGTAGCTTGTGCTCTGCAGCCCCAGGGCTGGGGGTTCAGGGTCCCTCAGCAGCTTGTGCTCTGAGCAGCCCCAGGGCTGGGGGTCCAGGGTCCCTCAGCAGCTTGTGCTCTGAGCAGCCCCAGGGCTGGGGGTCCAGGGTCCCTCAGCAGCTTGTGCTCTGAGCAGCCTCAGGGCTGGGGGTCCAGGGTCCCTCAGCAGCTTGTGCTCTGAGCAGCCCCAGGGCTGAGGGTCCAGGGTCCCTCAGCAGCTTGTGCTCTAAGCAGCCCCAGGGCTGGGGTCCAGGGTCCCTCAGCAGCTTGTGCTCTGAGCAGCCTCAGGGCTGAGGGTCCAGGGTCCCTCAGCAGCTTGTGCTCTGCAGCCCCAGGGCTGGGGGTCCAGGGTCCCTCAGCAGCTTGTGCTCTGCAGCCCCAGGGCTGGGGGTCCAGGGTCCCTCAGCAGCTTGTGCTCTGCAGCCCCAGGGCTGGGGGTCCAGGGTCCCTTAGCAGCTTGTGCTCTGATCAGCCCCAGGGCTGGGGGTCCAGGGTCCCTCAGCAGCTTGTGCTCTGCAGCCCCAGGGTTGGGGGTTCATGGTCCCTCAGCAGCTTGTGCTCTGCAGCCCCAGGGTTGGGGGTTCATGGTCCCTCAGTAGCTTGTGCTCTGAGCAGCCCCAGGGCTGGGGGTCCAGGGTCCCTCAGCAGCTTGTGCTCTGAGCAGCCCCAGGGCTGGGGTCTAAGGTCCCTCAGCAGCTTGTGGTCTGAGCAGCCCCAGGGCTGGGGGTCCAGGGTCCCTCAGCAGCTTGTGGTCTGAGCAGCCCCAGGGCTGGGGGTCCAGGGTCCCTCAGCAGCTTGTGCTCTGCAGCCCCAGGGCTGGGGGTCCAGGGTCCCTCAGCAGCTTGTGCTCTGAGCAGCCCCAGGGCTGGGGGTCCAGGGTCCACCAGCAGCTTGTGGTCTGAGCAGCCCCAGGGCTGGGGGTCCAGGGTCCCTCAGCAGCTTGTGCTCTGAGCAGCCCCAGGGCTGAGGGTTCAGGGTCCCTCAGCAGCTTGTGCTCTGAGCAGCCCCAGGGCTGAGGGCTCAGGGTCCCTCAGCAGCTTGTGCTCTGAGCAGCCTCAGGGCTGGGGGTCCAGGGACCCTCAGCAGCTTGTGCTCTGAGCAGCCCCAGGGCTGGGGGTCCAGGGTCCACCAGCAGCTTGTGGTCTGAGCAGCCCCAGGGCTGGGGGTCCAGGGTCCACCAGCAGCTTGTGCTCTGAGCAGCCCCAGGGCTGGGGGTCCAGGGTTCCTCAGCAGCTTGTGCTCTGAGCAGCCCCAGGGCTGGGGGTTCAGGGTCCCTCAGCAGCTTGTGGTCTGCAGCCCCAGGGCAGGGGGTCCAGGGACCCTCAGCAGCTTGTGGTCGGAGCAGCCCCAGGGCTGGGGGTCCAGGGTCCCTCAGCAGCTTGTGGTCTGCAGCCCCAGGGCTGGGGGTCCAGGGTCCCTCAGCAGCTTGTGCTCTGAGCAGCCCCAGGGCTGGGGGTCCAGGGTCCCTCAGCAGCTTGTGCTCTGCAGCCCCAGGGCTGGGGGTTCAGGGTCCCTCAGCAGCTTGTGCTCTGCCACCCCAGGGCTGGGGGTTCAGGGTCCCTCAGCAGCTTGTGCTCTGAGCAGCCCCAGGGCTGGGGGTTCAGGGTCCCTCAGCAGCTTGTGCTCTGAGCAGCCCCAGGGCTGGGGGTTCAGGGTCCCTCAGCAGCTTCTGCTATGAGCAGCCCCAGGGCTGAGGGTTCAGGGTCCCTCAGCAGCTTGTGCTCTGAGCAGCCCCAGGGCTGGGGGTTCAGGGTCCCTCAGCAGCTTGTGCTCTGAGCAGCCCCAGGGCTGGGGGTTCAGGGTCCCTCAGCAGCTTCTGCTATGAGCAGCCCCAGGGCTGGGGGTCCAGGGTCCCTCAGCAGCTTGTGCTCTGAGCAGCCCCAGGGCTGGGGGTTCATGGTCCCTCAGCAGCTTGTGCTCTGAGCAGCCCCAGGGCTGGGGTCCAGGGTCCCTCAGCAGCTTGTGCTCTGAGCAGCCCCAGGGCTGGGGGTCCAGGGTCCCTCAGCAGCTTGTGCTCTGCAGCCCCAGGGCTGGGGGTCCAGGGTCCCTCAGCAGCTTGTGCTCTGCAGCCCCAGGGCTGGGGGTCCAGGGTCCCTCAGCAGCTTGTGCTCTGCAGCCCCAGGGCAGGGGGTCCAGGGTCCCTCAGCAGCTTGTGCTCTGCAGCCCCAGGGCTGGGGGTCCAGGGTCCCTCAGCAGCTTGTGCTCTGAGCAGCCCCAGGGCTGGGGGTCCAGGGACCCTCAGCAGCTTGTGCTCTGAGCAGCCCCAGGGCTGGGGGTCCAGGGTCCACCAGCAGCTTGTGGTCTGAGCAGCCCCAGGGCTGGGGGTCCAGGGTCCCTCAGCAGCTTGTGCTCTGAGCAGCCTCAGGGCTGGGGGTCCAGGGACCCTCAGCAGCTTGTGCTCTGAGCAGCCCCAGGGCTGGGGGTCCAGGGTCCACCAGCAGCTTGTGGTCTGAGCAGCCCCAGGGCTGGGGGTCCAGGGTCCCTCAGCAGCTTGTGCTCTGCCACCCCAGGGCTGGGGGTTCTGGGTCCCTCAGCAGCTTCTGCTCTGAGCAGCCCCAGGGCTGGGGGTTCAGGGTCCCTCAGCAGCTTCTGCTCTGAGCAGCCCCAGGGCTGGGGGTCCAGGGTCCCTCAGCAGCTTGTGCTCTGAGCAGCCCCAGGGCTGGGGGTCCAGGGTTCCTCAGCAGCTTGTGCTCTGAGCAGCCCCAGGGCTGGGGGTCCAGGGTCCCTCAGCAGCTTCTGCTCTGAGCAGCCCCAGGGCTGGGGGTTCAGGGTCCCTCAGCAGCTTGTGCTCTGAGCAGCCCCAGGGCTGGGGGTCCAGGGTCCCTCAGTAGCTTGTGCTCTGAGCAGCCTCAGGGCTGGGGGTCCAGGGTCCCTCAGCAGCTTGTGCTCTGAGCAGCCCCAGGGCTGGGGGTCCAGGGTCCCTCAGCAGCTTCTGCTCTGAGCAGCCCCAGGGCTGGGGGTTCAGGGTCCCTCAGCAGCTTGTGCTCTGAGCAGCCCCAGGGCTGGGGGTCCAGGGACCCTCAGCAGCTTGTGCTCTGAGCAGCCTCAGGGCTGGGGGTCCAGGGTCCCTCAGCAGCTTGTGCTCTGCAGCCCCAGGGCTGGGGGTCCAGGGTCCCTCAGCAGCTTGTGCTCTGCAGCCCCAGGGCTGGGGGTTCAGGGTCCCTCAGCAGCTTGTGCTCTGCAGCCCCAGGGCTGGGGGTCCAGGGTCCCTCAGCAGCTTGTGCTCTGAGCAGCCCCAGGGCTGAGGGTCCAGGGTCCCTCAGCAGCTTGTGCTCTGAGCAGCCCCAGGGCTGGGGGTCCAGGGTCCCTCAGCAGCTTGTGGTCTGAGCAGCCCCAGGGCTGGGGGTCCAGGGTCCCTCAGCAGCTTGTGCTCTGCAGCCCCAGGGCTGGGGGTTCAGGGTCCCTCAGCAGCTTGTGCTCTGCAGCCCCAGGGCTGGGGGTCCAGGGTCCCTCAGCAGCTTGTGCTCTGAGCAGCCCCAGGGCTGGGGGTCCAGGGTCCCTCAGCAGCTTGTGCTCTGAGCAGCCCCAGGGCTGGGGGTCCAGGGTCCCTCAGCAGCTTGTGCTCTGCAGCCCCAGGGCTGAGGGTCCAGGGTCCCTCAGCAGCTTGTGCTCTGAGCAGCCCCAGGGCTGAGGGTCCAGGGTCCCTCAGCAGCTTGTGGTCTGAGCAGCCTCAGGGCTGGGGGTTCAGGGTCCCTCAGCAGCTTGTGCTCTGAGCAGCCCCAGGGCTGGGGGTCCAGGGTCCCTTGGCAGCTTGTGCTCTGAGCAGCCTCAGGGCTGGGGGTCCAGGGTCCCTCAACAGCTTGTGCTCTGAGCAGCCCCAGGGCTGAGGGTCCAGGGTCCCTCAGCAGCTTGTGCTCTGCAGCCCCAGGGCTGGGGGTCCAGGGTCCCTCAGCAGCTTGTGGTCTGCAGCCCCAGGGCAGGGGGTCCAGGGACCCTCAGCAGCTTGTGCTCTGAGCAGCCCCAGGGCTGGTGGTCCAGGGTCCCTCAGCAGCTTGTGGTCTGCAGCCCCAGGGCAGGGGGTCCAGGGACCCTCAGCAGCTTCTGCTCTGAGCAGCCCCAGGGCTGGGGGTCCAGGGTTCCTCAGCAGCTTGTGGTCTGAGCAGCCCCAGGGCTGGTGGTCCAGGGTCCCTCAGCAGCTTCTGCTCTGAGCAGCCCCAGGGCTGGGGGTCCAGGGTTCCTCAGCAGCTTGTGGTCTGAGCAGCCCCAGGGCTGGGGGTCCAGGGTCCCTCAGCAGCTTGTGCTCTGAGCAGCCCCAGGGCTGGGGGTCCAGGGTCCCTCAGCAGCTTGTGCTCTGAGCAGCCCCAGGGCTGGGGGTCCAGGGTCCCTCAGCAGCTTGTGCTCTGGAGGAGCCCCAGGGCTGAGGGTCCAGGGACCCTCAGCAGCTTGTGCTCTGCAGCCTCAGGGCTGGGGGTCCAGGGACCCTCAGCAGCTTGTGCTCTGAGCAGCCTCAGGGCTGAGGGTCCAGGGTCCCTTAGCAGCTTGTGCTCTGAGCAGCCCCAGGGCTGGGGGTCCAGGGTCCACCAGCAGCTTGTGCTCTGAGCAGCCCCAGGGCTGGGGGTTCAGGGTCCCTCAGCAGCTTCTGCTCTGAGCAGCCCCAGGGCTGGGGGTCCAGGGTCCCTCAGCAGCTTGTGCTCTGAGCAGCCCCAGGGCTGGGGGTCCAGGGTCCCTCAGCAGCTTGTGCTCTGATCAGCCCCAAGGCTGGGGGTCCAGGGTCCCTCAGCAGCTTGTGCTCTGAGCAGCCCCAGGGCTGGGGGTCCAGGGTCCCTCAGCAGCTTGTGCTCTGAGCAGCCCCAGGGCTGGGGGTTCAGGGTCCCTCGGCAGCTTGTGGTCTGCAGCCCCAGGGCTGGGGGTTCAGGGTCCCTCAGCAGCTTGTGCTCTGCAGCCCCAGGGCTGGGGGTCCAGGGTCCCTCAGCAGCTTGTGGTCTGCAGCCCCAGGGCTGGGGGTCCAGGGTCCACCAGCAGCTTGTAGTCTGAGCAGCCCCAGGGCTGGGGGTCCAGGGTCCCTCAGCAGCTTGTGCTCTGAGCAGCCCCAGGGCTGAGGGTTCAGGGTCCCTCAGCAGCTTGTGCTCTGAGCAGCCCCAGGGCTGGGGGTCCAGGGTCCCTCAGTAGCTTGTGGTCTGCAGCCCCAGGGCTGGGGGTCCAGGGTCCACCAGCAGCTTGTGGTCTGAGCAGCCCCAGGGCTGGGGGTCCAGGGTCCCTCAGCAGCTTGTGCTCTGAGCAGCCCCAGGGCTGGGGGTTCAGGGTCCCTCAGCAGCTTGTGCTCTGAGCAGCCCCAGGGCTGGGGGTCCAGGGTCCCTCAGCAGCTTGTGGTCTGAGCAGCCCCAGGGCTGGGGGTCCAGGGTCCCTCAGCAGCTTGTGCTCTGAGCAGCCCCAGGGCTGCACGTTCAGGGTCCCTCAGCAGCTTGTGCTCTGCAGCCCCAGGGCTGGGGGCCCAAGGTCCCTCAGCAGCTTGTGCTCTGAGCAGCCCCAGGGCTGGGGGTCCAGGGTCCCTCAGCAGCTTGTGCTCTGAGCAGCCTCAGGGCTGGGGGTCCAGGGTCCCTCAGCAGCTTGTGCTCTGAGCAGCCCCAGGGCTGGGGGTCCAGGGACCCTCAGTAGCTTGTGCTCTGCAGCCCCAGGGCTGGGGGTTCAGGGTCCCTCAGCAGCTTGTGCTCTGAGCAGCCCCAGGGCTGGGGGTCCAGGGTCCCTCAGCAGCTTGTGCTCTGAGCAGCCCCAGGGCTGGGGGTCCAGGGTCCCTCAGTAGCTTGTGCTCTGCAGCCCCAGGGCTGGGGGTTCAGGGTCCCTCAGCAGCTTGTGCTCTGAGCAGCCCCAGGGCTGGGGGTCCAGGGTCCCTCAGCAGCTTGTGCTCTGAGCAGCCCCAGGGCTGGGGGTCCAGGGTCCCTCAGCAGCTTGTGCTCTGAGCAGCCTCAGGGCTGGGGGTCCAGGGTCCCTCAGCAGCTTGTGCTCTGAGCAGCCCCAGGGCTGAGGGTCCAGGGTCCCTCAGCAGCTTGTGCTCTAAGCAGCCCCAGGGCTGGGGTCCAGGGTCCCTCAGCAGCTTGTGCTCTGAGCAGCCTCAGGGCTGAGGGTCCAGGGTCCCTCAGCAGCTTGTGCTCTGCAGCCCCAGGGCTGGGGGTCCAGGGTCCCTCAGCAGCTTGTGCTCTGCAGCCCCAGGGCTGGGGGTCCAGGGTCCCTCAGCAGCTTGTGCTCTGCAGCCCCAGGGTTGGGGGTTCATGGTCCCTCAGCAGCTTGTGCTCTAAGCAGCCCCAGGGCTGGGGGTCCAGGGTCCCTCAGGAGCTTGTGCTCTGAGCAGCCCCAGGGTTGGGGGTTCATGGTCCCTCAGTAGCTTGTGCTCTGAGCAGCCCCAGGGCTGGGGGTCCAGGGTCCCTCAGCAGCTTGTGCTCTGAGCAGCCCCAGGGCTGGGGGTCCAGGGTCCCTTAGCAGCTTGTGCTCTGATCAGCCCCAGGGCTGGGGGTCCAGGGTCCCTCAGCAGCTTGTGCTCTGCAGCCCCAGGGTTGGGGGTTCATGGTCCCTCAGCAGCTTGTGCTCTAAGCAGCCCCAGGGCTGGGGGTCCAGGGTCCCTCAGGAGCTTGTGCTCTGAGCAGCCCCAGGGTTGGGGGTTCATGGTCCCTCAGTAGCTTGTGCTCTGAGCAGCCCCAGGGCTGGGGGTCCAGGGTCCCTCAGCAGCTTGTGCTCTGAGCAGCCCCAGGGCTGGGGTCTAAGGTCCCTCAGCAGCTTGTGGTCTGAGCAGCCCCAGGGCTGGGGGTCCAGGGTCCCTCAGCAGCTTGTGGTCTGAGCAGCCCCAGGGCTGGGGGTCCAGGGTCCCTCAGCAGCTTGTGCTCTGCAGCCCCAGGGCTGGGGGTCCAGGGTCCCTCAGCAGCTTGTGCTCTGAGCAGCCCCAGGGCTGGGGGTCCAGGGTCCACCAGCAGCTTGTGGTCTGAGCAGCCCCAGGGCTGGGGGTCCAGGGTCCCTCAGCAGCTTGTGCTCTGAGCAGCCCCAGGGCTGAGGGTTCAGGGTCCCTCAGCAGCTTGTGCTCTGAGCAGCCCCAGGGCTGAGGGTTCAGGGTCCCTCAGCAGCTTGTGCTCTGAGCAGCCTCAGGGCTGGGGGTCCAGGGACCCTCAGCAGCTTGTGCTCTGAGCAGCCCCAGGGCTGGGGGTCCAGGGTCCACCAGCAGCTTGTGGTCTGAGCAGCCCCAGGGCTGGGGGTCCAGGGTCCACCAGCAGCTTGTGCTCTGAGCAGCCCCAGGGCTGGGGGTCCAGGGTTCCTCAGCAGCTTGTGCTCTGAGCAGCCCCAGGGCTGGGGGTTCAGGGTCCCTCAGCAGCTTGTGGTCTGCAGCCCCAGGGCAGGGGGTCCAGGGACCCTCAGCAGCTTGTGGTCGGAGCAGCCCCAGGGCTGGGGGTCCAGGGTCCCTCAGCAGCTTGTGGTCTGCAGCCCCAGGGCTGGGGGTCCAGGGTCCCTCAGCAGCTTGTGCTCTGAGCAGCCCCAGGGCTGGGGGTCCAGGGTCCCTCAGCAGCTTGTGCTCTGCAGCCCCAGGGCTGGGGGTTCAGGGTCCCTCAGCAGCTTGTGCTCTGCCACCCCAGGGCTGGGGGTTCAGGGTCCCTCAGCAGCTTGTGCTCTGAGCAGCCCCAGGGCTGGGGGTTCAGGGTCCCTCAGCAGCTTGTGCTCTGAGCAGCCCCAGGGCTGGGGGTTCAGGGTCCCTCAGCAGCTTCTGCTATGAGCAGCCCCAGGGCTGAGGGTTCAGGGTCCCTCAGCAGCTTGTGCTCTGAGCAGCCCCAGGGCTGGGGGTTCAGGGTCCCTCAGCAGCTTGTGCTCTGAGCAGCCCCAGGGCTGGGGGTTCAGGGTCCCTCAGCAGCTTCTGCTATGAGCAGCCCCAGGGCTGGGGGTCCAGGGTCCCTCAGCAGCTTGTGCTCTGAGCAGCCCCAGGGCTGGGGGTTCATGGTCCCTCAGCAGCTTGTGCTCTGAGCAGCCCCAGGGCTGGGGTCCAGGGTCCCTCAGCAGCTTGTGCTCTGAGCAGCCCCAGGGCTGGGGGTCCAGGGTCCCTCAGCAGCTTGTGCTCTGCAGCCCCAGGGCTGGGGGTCCAGGGTCCCTCAGCAGCTTGTGCTCTGCAGCCCCAGGGCAGGGGGTCCAGGGTCCCTCAGCAGCTTGTGCTCTGCAGCCCCAGGGCTGGGGGTCCAGGGTCCCTCAGCAGCTTGTGCTCTGAGCAGCCCCAGGGCTGGGGGTCCAGGGTCCCTCAGCAGCTTGTGCTCTGCAGCCCCAGGGCAGGGGGTCCAGGGTCCCTCAGCAGCTTGTGCTCTGCAGCCCCAGGGCTGGGGGTCCAGGGTCCCTCAGCAGCTTGTGCTCTGAGCAGCCCCAGGGCTGGGGGTCCAGGGTCCCTCAGTAGCTTGTGCTCTGCAGCCCCAGGGCAGGGGGTCCAGGGTCCCTCAGCAGCTTGTGCTCTGCAGCCCCAGGGCTGGGGGTCTAAGGTCCCTCAGCAGCTTGTGGTCTGAGCAGCCCCAGGGCTGGGGGGTCCAGGGTCCCTCAGCAGCTTGTGCTCTGAGCAGCCCCAGGGCTGGGGGTCCAGGGTCCACCAGCAGCTTGTGCTCTGAGCAGCCCCAGGGCTAGGGGTCCAGGGTCCACCAGCAGCTTGTGGTCTGAGCAGCCCCAGGGCTGGGGGTTCAGGGTCCCTCAGCAGCTTGTGCTCTGAGCAGCCTCAGGGCTGAGGGTCCAGGGTCCCTCAGCAGCTTGTGCTCTGCAGCCCCAGGGCTGGGGGGTCCAGGGTCCCTCAGTAGCTTGTGCTCTGCAGCCCCAGGGCTGGGGGTCCAGGGTCCCTCAGCAGCTTGTGCTCTGAGCAGCCCCAGGGCTGGGGGTCCAGGGTCCCTCAGTAGCTTGTGGTCTGTAGCCCCAGGGCTGGGGGTCCAGGGTCCCTCAGTAGCTTGTGGTCTGTAGCCCCAGGGCTGGGGGTCCAGGGTCCCTCAGCAGCTTGTGCTCTGAGCAGCCCCAGGGCTGGGGTCTAAGGTCCCTCAGCAGCTTGTGCTCTGCAGCCCCAGGGCTGGGGGTCCAGGGTCCCTCAGCAGCTTGTGCTCTGCCACCCCATGGCTGGGGGTTCAGGGTCCCTCAGCAGCTTGTGCTCTGAGCAGCCTCAGGGCTGAGGGTCCAGGGTCCCTCAGCAGCTTGTGCTCTGCAGCCCCAGGGCAGGGGGTCCAGGGTCCCTCAGCAGCTTGTGCTCTGCAGCCCCAGGGCTGGGGGTCCAGGGTCCCTCAGCAGCTTGTGGTCTGAGCAGCCCCAGGGCTGGGGGTCCAGGGTCCCTCAGCAGCTTGTGCTCTGAGCAGCCCCAGGGCTGGGGGTCCAGGGTCCCTCAGCAGCTTGTGGTCTGAGCAGCCCCAGGGCTGGGGGTCCAGGGTCCCTCAGTAGCTTGTGGTCTGTAGCCCCAGGGCTGGGGGGTCCAGGGTCCCTCAGCAGCTTGTGCTCTGAGCAGCCCCAGGGCTGGGGGTCCAGGGTCCCTCAGCAGCTTGTGCTCTGCAGCCCCAGGGCTGGGGGGTCCAGGGTCCCTCAGTAGCTTGTGGTCTGTAGCCCCAGGGCTGGGGGGTCCAGGGTCCCTCAGCAGCTTGTGCTCTGCAGCCCCAGGGCTGGGGGTCCAGGGTCCCTTAGCAGCTTGTGCTCTGAGCAGCCCCAGGGCTGGGGGTCCAGGGTCCCTCAGCAGCTTGTGCTCTGAGCAGCCCCAGGGCTGGGGGTTCAGGGTCCCTCAGCAGCTTGTGCTCTGAGCAGCCCCAGGGCAGGGGGTCCAGGGTCCCTCAGCAGCTTGTGCTCTGCAGCCCCAGGGCTGGGGGTCTAAGGTCCCTCAGCAGCTTGTGGTCTGAGCAGCCCCAGGGCTGGGGGGTCCAGGGTCCCTCAGCAGCTTGTGCTCTGAGCAGCCCCAGGGCTGGGGGTCCAGGGTCCACCAGCAGCTTGTGCTCTGAGCAGCCCCAGGGCTGGGGGTCCAGGGTCCACCAGCAGCTTGTGCTCTGAGCAGCCTCAGGGCTGGGGGTTCAGGGTCCCTCAGCAGCTTGTGCTCTGAGCAGCCTCAGGGCTGGGTGTCCAGGGTCCCTCAGCAGCTTGTGCTCTGAGCAGCCCCAGGGCTGGGGGTCCAGGGTCCCTCAGCAGCTTGTGGTCTGCAGCCCCAAGGCTGGGGGTCCAGGGTCCCTCAGCAGCTTGTGCTCTGAGCAGCCCCAGGGCTGGGGGTTCAGGGTCCCTCTGCAGCTTGTG
This sequence comes from Lissotriton vulgaris, assembly GCF_964263255.1. Lineage (NCBI taxonomy): Eukaryota > Metazoa > Chordata > Amphibia > Caudata > Salamandridae > Lissotriton > Lissotriton vulgaris. The sequence goes on along the minus strand of NW_028254288.1, from coordinate 257,814 downwards.
CTCTGAGCAGCCCCAGGGCTGGGGGTCCAGGGTCCCTCAGCAGCTTGTGCTCTGCAGCCCCAGGGCTGGGGGTCCAGGGTCCCTCAGCAGCTTGTGCTCTGAGCAGCCCCAGGGCTGGGGGTCCAGGGTCCCTCAGCAGCTTGTGCTCTGCAGCCCCAGGGCTGGGGGTCTAAGGTCCCTCAGCAGCTTGTGCTCTGAGCAGCCCCAGGGCTGGGGGTCCAGGGTCCACCAGCAGCTTGTGCTCTGAGCAGCCCCAGGGCTGGGGGTCCAGGGTCCACCAGCAGCTTGTGGTCTGAGCAGCCCCAGGGCTGGGGGTCCAGGGTCCCTCAGCAGCTTGTGGTCTGAGCAGCCCCAGGGCTGGGGGTCCAGGGTCCCTCAGCAGCTTGTGCTCTGAGCAGCCCCAGGGCTGGGGGTTCAGGGTCCCTCAGCAGCTTGTGCTCTGAGCAGCCTCAGGGCTGAGGGTCCAGGGTCCCTCAGCAGCTTGTGCTCTGCAGCCCCAGGGCTGGGGGTTCAGGGTCCCTCAGCAGCTTGTGCTCTGAGCAGCCTCAGGGCTGAGGGTCCAGGGTCCCTCAGCAGCTTGTGCTCTGCAGCCCCAGGGCTGGGGGTCCAGGGTCCCTCAGCAGCTTGTGCTCTGAGCAGCCCCAGGGCTGGGGGGTCCAGGGTCCCTCAGCAGCTTGTGCTCTGCAGCCCCAGGGCTGGGGGTCCAGGGTCCCTCAGCAGCTTGTGCTCTGCAGCCCCAGGGCTGGGGGTTCAGGGTCCCTCAGCAGCTTGTGGTCTGTAGCCCCAGGGCTGGGGGTCCAGGGTCCCTCAGCAGCTTGTGCTCTGCAGCCCCAGGGCTGGGGGTTCAGGGTCCCTCAGCAGCTCGTGCTCTGAGCAGCCCCAGGGCTGGGGGGGGTCCTGGGTCCCTCAGGAGCTTGTGCTCTGCCACCCCAGGGCTGGGCGTCCAGGGTCCCTCAGCAGCTTGTGGTCTGCAGCCCCAGGGCTGGGGGTTCAGGGTCCCTCAGTAGCTCGTGCTCTGAGCAGCCCCAGGGCTGGGGGTCCAGGGTCCCTCAGCAGCTTGTGCTCTGAGCAGCCCCAGGGCTGGGGGTCCAGGGTCCCTCTGCAGCTTGTGCTCTGAGCAGCCCCAGGGCTGGGGGTCCAGGGTCCCTTAGCAGCTTGTGCTCTGAGCAGCCCCAGGGCTGGGGGTCCAGGGTCCCTCAGCAGCTTGTGGTCTGAGCAGCCCCAGGGCTGGGGGTCCAGGGTCCCTCAGCAGCTTGTGCTCTGCAGCCCCAGGGCTGGGGGTCCAGGGTCCCTCAGCAGCTTGTGGTCTGTAGCCCCAGGGCTGGGGGTTCAGGGTCCCTCAGCAGCTTGTGGTCTGCAGCCCCAGGGCTGGGGGTCTAAGGTCCCTCAGCAGCTTGTGCTCTGCAGCCCCAGGGCTGGGGGTCCAGGGTCCCTCAGCAGCTTGTGCTCTGAGCAGCCTCAGGGCTGGGGGTCCAGGGTCCCTCAGCAGCTTGTGCTCTGCAGCCCCAGGGCTGGGGGTCCAGGGTCCCTCAGCAGCTTGTGCTCTGAGCAGCCCCAGGGCTGGGGGGTCCAGGGTCCCTCAGCAGCTTGTGCTCTGAGCAGCCCCAGGGCTGGGGGTCCAGGGTCCCTCAGTAGCTTGTGCTCTGCAGCCCCAGGGCAGGGGGTCCAGGGTCCCTCAGCAGCTTGTGCTCTGCAGCCCCAGGGCTGGGGGTCTAAGGTCCCTCAGCAGCTTGTGGTCTGAGCAGCCCCAGGGCTGGGGGGTCCAGGGTCCCTCAGCAGCTTGTGCTCTGAGCAGCCCCAGGGCTGGGGGTCCAGGGTCCACCAGCAGCTTGTGCTCTGCAGCCCCAGGGCAGGGGGTCCAGGGTCCCTCAGCAGCTTGTGCTCTGCAGCCCCAGGGCTGGGGGTCTAAGGTCCCTCAGCAGCTTGTGGTCTGAGCAGCCCCAGGGCTGGGGGTTCAGGGTCCCTCAGCAGCTTGTGGTCTGCGCAGCCCCAGGGCTGGGGGTCCAGGGTCCCTCAGCAGATTGTGATTGAGCAGCCCCAGGGCTGCGGGTTCAGGGTCACTTAGCAGCTTGTGCTCTGAGCAGCCCCAGGGCTGGGGGTTCTGGGTCCCTCAGCAGCTTGTGCTCTGAGCAGCCCCAGGGCTGGGGGTCCAGGGTCCCTCAGCAGCTTGTGCTCTGAGCAGCCCCAGGGCTGGGGGTTCATGGTCCCTCAGCAGCTTGTGCTCTGAGCAGCCCCAGGGCTGGGGGTCCAGGGTCCCTCAGCAGCTTGTGCTCTGCCACGCCATGGCTGGGGGTTCAGGGTCCCTCAGCAGCTTGTGCTCTGAGCAGCCTCAGGGCTGAGGGTCCAGGGTCCCTCAGCAGCTTGTGGTCTGCAGCCCCAGGGCTGGGGGTCCAGGGTCCCTCAGCAGCTTGTGCTCTGCAGCCCCAGGGCTGGGGGTCCAGGGTCCCTCAGCAGCTTGTGCTCTGAGCAGCCCCAGGGCTGGGGGTTCAGGGTCCCTTAGCAGCTTGTGCTCTGAGCAGCCCCAGGGCTGGGGTCTAAGGTCCCTCAGCAGCTTGTGCTCTGCCACCCCAGGGCTGGGGGTCCAGGGACCCTCAGCAGCTTGTGCTCTGAGCAGCCCCAGGGCTGGGGGTTCAGGGTCCCTCAGCAGCTTGTGCTCTGCAGCCCCAGGGCTGGGGGTCCAGGGTCCCTCAGCAGCTTGTGCTCTGAGCAGCCCCAGGGCTGGGCGTCCAGGGTCCCTCAGTAGCTTGTGGTCTGTAGCCCCAGGGCTGGGGGTCCAGGGTCCCTCAGCAGCTTGTGCTCTGAGCAGCCCCAGGGCTGGGGGGTCCAGGGTCCCTCAGTAGCTTGTGGTCTGTAGCCCCAGGGCTGGGGGTCCAGGGTCCCTCAGCAGCTTGTGCTCTGAGCAGCCCCAGGGCTGGGGGTCCAGGGTCCCTCAGCAGCTTGTGCTCTAAGCAGCCCCAGGGCTGGGGGGTCCAGGGTCCCTCAGTAGCTTGTGGTCTGTAGCCCCAGGGCTGGGGGTCCAGGGTCCCTCAGCAGCTTGTGCTCTGAGCAGCCCCAGGGCTGGGGGTCCAGGGTCCCTCAGCAGCTTGTGCTCTAAGCAGCCCCAGGGCTGGGGGTCCAGGGTCCCTCAGTAGCTTGTGGTCTGTAGCCCCAGGGCTGGGGGTCCAGGGTCCCTCAGCAGCTTGTGCTCTGAGCAGCCCCAGGCCTGGGGGGTCCAGGGTCCCTCAGTAGCTTGTGGTCTGTAGCCCCAGGGCTGGGGGTCCAGGGTCCCTCAGCAGCTTGTGCTCTGAGCAGCCCCAGGGCTGGGGGTCCAGGGTCCCTCAGCAGCTTGTGGTCTGAGCAGCCCCAGGGCTGGGGGTCCAGGGTCCCTCGGCAGCTTGTGCTCTGAGCAGCCCCAGGGCTGGGGGTTCAGGGTCCCTTAGCAGCTTGTGCTCTGAGCAGCCCCAGGGCTGGGGTCTAAGGTCCCTCAGCAGCTTGTGCTCTGCAGCCCCAGGGCTGGGGGTCCAGGGTCCCTCAGCAGCTTGTGCTCTGAGCAGCCCCAGGGCTGGGGGTCCAGGGTCCCTCAGCAGCTTGTGCTCTGAGCAGCCCCAGGGCTGGGGGTCCAGGGTCCCTCAGCAGCTTGTGCTCTGCCACCCCAGGGCTGGGGGTTCAGGGTCCCTCAGCAGCTTGTGCTCTGAGCAGCCCCAGGGCTGGGGGTTCATGGTCCCTCAGCAGCTTGTGCTCTGAGCAGCCCCAGGGCTGGGGGTCCAGGGTCCCTCAGCAGCTTGTGCTCTGAGCAGCCTCAGGGCTGAGGGTCCAGGGTCCCTCAGCAGCTTGTGCTCTGAGCAGCCCCAGGGCTGGGGGTTCTGGGTCCCTCAGCAGCTTGTGCTCTGAGCAGCCCCAGGGCTGGGGGTCCAGGGTCCCTCAGCAGCTTGTGGTCTGAGCAGCCCCAGGGCTGGGGGTCCAGGGTCCCTCAGCAGCTTGTGCTCTGAGCAGCCCCAGGGCTGGGGGTTCATGGTCCCTCAGCAGCTTGTGGTCTGAGCAGCCCCAGGGCTGGGGGTCCAGGGTCCCTCAGCAGATTGTGCTCTGAGCAGCCCCAGGGCTGGGGGTTCATGGTCCCTCAGCAGCTTGTGGTCTGCAGCCCCAGGGCAGGGGGTCCAGGGTCCCTCAGCAGCTTGTGCTCTGAGCAGCCCCAGGGCTGGGGGTCCAGGGTCCACCAGCAGCTTGTGGTCTGAGCAGCCCCAGGGCTGGGGGTCCAGGGTCCCTCAGCAGCTTGTGCTCTGAGCAGCCCCAGGGCTGGGGGTCCAGGGTCCCTCAGCAGCTTGTGCTCTGCAGCCCCAGGGCTGGGGGTCCAGGGTCCCTCTGCAGCTTGTGCTCTGAGCAGCCTCAGGGCTGAGGGTCCAGGGTCCCTCAGCAGCTTGTGCTCTGAGCAGCCCCAGGGCTGGGGGTCCAGGGTCCCTCAGTAGCTTGTGCTCTGCCACCCCAGGGCTGGGGGTCCAGGGTCCCTCAGCAGCTTGTGCTCTGAGCAGCCCCAGGGCTGGGGGTTCAGGGTCCCTTAGCAGCTTGTGCTCTGAGCAGCCCCAGGGCTGGGGGTCCAGGGTCCCTCAGCAGCTTGTGCTCTGAGCAGCCCCAGGGCTGGGGGTCCAGGGTCCCTCAGTAGCTTGTGGTCTGTAGCCCCAGGGCTGGGGGTCCAGGGTCCCTCAGCAGCTTGTGCTCTGAGCAGCCCCAGGGCTGGGGGGTCCAGGGTCCCTCAGTAGCTTGTGCTCTGCAGCCCCAGGGCTGGGGGTCCAGGGTCCCTCAGCAGCTTGTGCTCTGCCACCCCATGGCTGGGGGTTCAGGGTCCCTCAGCAGCTTGTGCTCTGAGCAGCCTCAGGGCTGAGGGTCCAGGGTCCCTCAGCAGCTTGTGCTCTGCAGCCCCAGGGCTGGGGGTCCAGGGTCCCTCAGCAGCTTGTGCTCTGAGCAGCCCCAGGGCTGGGGGTTCATGGTCCCTCAGCAGCTTGTGCTCTGAGCAGCCCCAGGGCTGGGGGTCCAGGGTCCCTCAGCAGCTTGTGCTCTGCCACCCCATGGCTGGGGGTTCAGGGTCCCTCAGCAGCTTGTGCTCTGAGCAGCCTCAGGGCTGAGGGTCCAGGGTCCCTCAGCAGCTTGTGCTCTGCAGCCCCAGGGCTGGGGGTCCAGGGTCCCTCAGCAGCTTGTGCTCTGCAGCCCCAGGGCTGGGGGTCCAGGGTCCCTCAGCAGCTTGTGCTCTGAGCAGCCCCAGGGCTGGGGGTCCAGGGTCCCTCAGCAGCTTGTGCTCTGAGCAGCCCCAGGGCTGGGGTCTAAGGTCCCTCAGCAGCTTGTGCTCTGAGCAGCCCCAGGGCTGGGGGTTCAGGGTCCCTCAGCAGCTTGTGCTCTGCCACCCCAGGGCTGGGGGTCCAGGGTCCCTCGGCAGCTTGTGCTCTGAGCAGCCCCAGGGCTGGGGGTCCAGGTCCCTCAGCAGCTTGTGCTCTGAGCAGCCCCAGGGCTGGGGGTTCATGGTCCCTCAGCAGCTTGTGCTCTGAGCAGCCCCAGGGCTGGGGGTCCAGGGTCCCTCAGCAGCTTGTGCTCTGAGCAGCCCCAGGGCTGGGGGTCCAGGGTCCCTCAGCAGCTTGTGCTCTGCCACCCCAGGGCTGGGGGTCCAGGGTCCCTCGGCAGCTTGTGCTCTGAGCAGCCCCAGGGCTGGGGGTCCAGGGTCCCTCAGCAGCTTGTGCTCTGAGCAGCCCCAGGGCTGGGGGTCCAGGGTCCCTCAGCAGCTTGTGCTCTGCCACCCCAGGGCTGGGGGTCTAAGGTCCCTCAGCAGCTTGTGGTCTGAGCAGCCCCAGGGCTGGGGGTCCAGGGTCCCTCAGCAGCTTGTGCTCTGAGCAGCCCCAGGGCTGGGGGTCCAGGGTCCCTCAGCAGCTTGTGCTCTGAGCAGCCCCAGGGCTGGGGTTTCAGGGTCCCTCAGCAGCTTGTGCTCTGAGCAGCCTCAGGGCTGAGGGTCCAGGGTCCCTCAGCAGCTTGTGCTCTGAGCAGCCCCAGGGCTGGGGGTCCAGGGTCCCTCAGCAGCTTGTGCTCTGCAGCCCCAGGGCTGGGGGTTCAGGGTCCCTCAGCAGCTTGTGCTCTGAGCAGCCTCAGGGCTGGGGGTCCAGGGTCCCTCAGCAGCTTGTGCTCTGAGCAGCCCCAGGGCTGGGGGTTCATGGTCCCTCAGCAGCTTGTGCTCTGAGCAGCCCCAGGGCTGGGGGTCCAGGGTCCCTTGGCAGCTTGTGCTCTGAGCAGCCCCAGGGCTGGGGGTTCATGGTCCCTCAGCAGCTTGTGCTCTGAGCAGCCCCAGGGCTGGGGGTCCAGGGTCCCTCAGCAGCTTGTGCTCTGAGCAGCCCCAGGGCTGGGGGTCCAGGGTCCCTCAGCAGCTTGTGCTCTGCCACCCCAGGGCTGGGGGTTCAGGGTCCCTCAGCAGCTTGTGCTCTGAGCAGCCCCAGGGCTGGGGGTTCATGGTCCCTCAGCAGCTTGTGCTCTGAGCAGCCCCAGGGCTGGGGGTCCAGGGTCCCTCAGCAGCTTGTGCTCTGCCACCCCATGGCTGGGGGTTCAGGGTCCCTCAGCAGCTTGTGCTCTGAGCAGCCTCAGGGCTGGGGGTCCAGGGTCCCTCAGCAGCTTGTGCTCTGAGCAGCCTCAGGGCTGAGGGTCCAGGGTCCCTCAGCAGCTTGTGCTCTGCAGCCCCAGGGCAGGGGGTCCAGGGTCCCTCAGCAGCTTGTGCTCTGCAGCCCCAGGGCTGGGGGTCCAGGGTCCCTCAGCAGCTTGTGCTCTGAGCAGCCTCAGGGCTGGGGGTTCAGGGTCCCTCAGCAGCTTGTGCTCTGAGCAGCCCCATGGCTGGGGGTTCAGGGTCCCTCAGCAGCTTGTGCTCTGAGCAGCCTCAGGGCTGGGGGTTCAGGGTCCCTCAGCAGCTTGTGCTCTGAGCAGCCCCAGGGCTGGGGGTCCAGGGTCCCTCGGCAGCTTGTGGTCTGAGCAGCCCCAGGGCTGGGGGTCCAGGGTCCCTTGGCAGCTTGTGCTCTGAGCAGCCCCAGGGCTGGGGGTCCAGGGTCCCTCGGCAGCTTGTGCTCTGCCACCCCAGGGCTGGGGGTTCAGGGTCCCTTAGCAGCTTGTGCTCTGAGCAGCCCCAGGGCTGGGGGTCCAGGGTCCCTCAGCAGCTTGTGCTCTGCCACCCCAGGGCTGGGGGTCCAGGGTCCCTCGGCAGCTTGTGCTCTGAGCAGCCCCAGGGCTGGGGGTTCATGGTCCCTCAGCAGCTTGTGCTCTGAGCAGCCCCAGGGCTGGGGGTCCAGGGTCCCTCAGCAGCTTGTGCTCTGAGCAGCCTCAGGGCTGAGGGTCCAGGGTCCCTCAGCAGCTTGTGCTCTGCAGCCCCAGGGCTGGGGGTCCAGGGTCCCTTAGCAGCTTGTGCTCTGATCAGCCCCAGGGCTGGGGGTCCAGGGTCCCTCAGCAGCTTGTGCTCTGAGCAGCCCCAGGGCTGGGGGTCCAGGGTCCCTCAGTAGCTTGTGGTCTGTAGCCCCAGGGCTGGGGGTCCAGGGTCCCTCAGCAGCTTGTGCTCTGAGCAGCCCCAGGGCTGGGGGTCCAGGGTCCCTCAGTAGCTTGTGGTCTGTAGCCCCAGGGCTGGGGGTCCAGGGTCCCTCAGCAGCTTGTGCTCTGAGCAGCCCCAGGGCTGGGGGTCCAGGGTCCCTCAGCAGCTTGTGCTCTAAGCAGCCCCAGGGCTGGGGGGTCCAGGGTCCCTCAGCAGCTTGTGCTCTGAGCAGCCCCAGGGCTGGGGGGTCCAGGGTCCCTCAGCAGCTTCTGCTATGAGCAGCCCCAGGGCTGGGGGTTCATGGTCCCTCAGCAGCTTGTGCTCTGAGCAGCCCCAGGGCTGGGGGTCCAGGGTCCCTCAGCAGCTTGTGCTCTGCCACCCCATGGCTGGGGGTTCAGGGTCCCTCAGCAGCTTGTGCTCTGAGCAGCCTCAGGGCTGAGGGTCCAGGGTCCCTCAGCAGCTTGTGCTCTGCAGCCCCAGGGCTGGGGGTCCAGGGTCCCTCAGCAGCTTGTGCTCTGCAGCCCCAGGGCTGGGGGTCCAGGGTCCCTCAGCAGCTTGTGCTCTGAGCAGCCCCAGGGCTGGGGGTCCAGGGTCCCTCAGTAGCTTGTGCTCTGCCACCCCAGGGCTGGGGGTCCAGGGTCCCTCAGCAGCTTGTGCTCTGAGCAGCCCCAGGGCTGGGGGTCCAGGGTCCCTCAGCAGCTTGTGCTCTAAGCAGCCCCAGGGCTGGGGGGTCCAGGGTCCCTCAGCAGCTTGTGCTCTGAGCAGCCCCAGGGCTGGGGGTTCAGGGTCCCTTAGCAGCTTCTGCTCTGAGCAGCCCCAGGGCTGGGGGTTCATGGTCCCTCAGCAGCTTGTGCTCTGAGCAGCCCCAGGGCTGGGGGTCCAGGGTCCCTCAGCAGCTTGTGCTCTGAGCAGCCTCAGGGCTGAGGGTCCAGGGTCCCTCAGCAGCTTGTGCTCTGCAGCCCCAGGGCTGGGGGTCCAGGGTCCCTCAGCAGCTTGTGCTCTGCAGCCCCAGGGCTGGGGGTCCAGGGTCCCTCAGCAGCTTGTGCTCTGAGCAGCCCCAGGGCTGGGGGTCCAGGGTCCCTCAGCAGCTTGTGCTCTGCAGCCCCAGGGCTGGGGGTCCAGGGTCCCTTGGCAGCTTGTGCTCTGAGCAGCCCCAGGGCTGGGGGTCCAGGGTCCCTCAGTAGCTTGTGCTCTGCCACCCCAGGGCTGGGGGTCCAGGGTCCCTCAGCAGCTTGTGCTCTGAGCAGCCCCAGGGCTGGGGGTCCAGGGTCCCTCGGCAGCTTGTGCTCTGAGCAGCCCCAGGGCTGGGGGTCCAGGGTCCCTTAGCAGCTTGTGCTCTGAGCAGCCCCAGGGCTGGGGGTCCAGGGTCCCTCAGCAGCTTGTGCTCTGAGCAGCCTCAGGGCTGGGGGTCCAGGGTCCCTCAGCAGCTCGTGCTCTGAGCAGCCCCAGGGCTGGGGGTTCATGGTCCCTCGGCAGCTTGTGCTCTGAGCAGCCCCAGGGCTGGGGTCTAAGGTCCCTCAGCAGCTTGTGGTCTGAGCAGCCCCAGGGCTGGGGGTCCAGGGTCCCTCAGCAGCTTGTGCTCTGAGCAGCCCCAGGGCTGGGGGTCCAGGGTCCCTCAGCAGCTTGTGCTCTGCCACCCCAGGGCTGGGGGTCCAGGGTCCCTCGGCAGCTTGTGCTCTGAGCAGCCCCAGGGCTGGGGGTCCAGGGTCCCTCAGCAGCTCGTGCTCTGAGCAGCCCCAGGGCTGGGGGTCCTGGGTCCCTCAGCAGCTTGTGCTCTGAGCAGCCCCAGGGCTGGGGGTTCAGGGTCCCTTAGCAGCTTGTGCTCTGAGCAGCCCCAGGGCTGGGGTCTAAGGTCCCTCAGCAGCTTGTGCTCTGCCACCCCAGGGCTGGGGGTTCATGGTCCCTCAGCAGCTTGTGCTCTGAGCAGCCCCAGGGCTGGGGGTCCAGGGTCCCTCAGCAGCTTGTGCTCTGAGCAGCCCCAGGGCTGGGGGTCCAGGGTCCCTCAGCAGCTTGTGCTCTGCCACCCCAGGGCTGGGGGTCCAGGGTCCCTCGGCAGCTTGTGCTCTGAGCAGCCCCAGGGCTGGGGGTCCAGGGTCCCTCAGCAGCTTGTGCTCTGAGCAGCCCCAGGGCAGGGGGTCCAGGGTCCCTCAGCAGCTTGTGCTCTGCAGCCCCAGGGCTGGGGGTCTAAGGTCCCTCAGCAGCTTGTGGTCTGAGCAGCCCCAGGGCTGGGGGTCCAGGGTCCCTCAGCAGCTTGTGCTCTGAGCAGCCCCAGGGCTGGGGGTCCAGGGTCCCTCAGCAGCTTGTGCTCTGCAGCCCCAGGGCTGGGGGTTCATGGTCCCTCAGCAGCTTGTGCTCTGCAGCCTCAGGGCTGGGGGTTCAGGGTCCCTCAGTAGCTTGTGCTCTGAGCAGCCCCAGGGCTGGGGGTTCATGGTCCCTCAGCAGCTTCTGCTCTGAGCAGCCCCAGGGCTGGGGGTCCAGGGTCCCTCAGCAGCTTGTGCTCTGAGCAGCCCCAGGGCTGGGGGTCCAGGGTCCCTCAGTAGCTTGTGGTCTGTAGCCCCAGGGCTGGGGGTCCAGGGTCCCTCAGCAGCTTGTGCTCTGAGCAGCCCCAGGGCTGGGGGTCCAGGGTCCCTCAGCAGCTTGTGCTCTAAGCAGCCCCAGGGCTGGGGGGTCCAGGGTCCCTCAGCAGCTTGTGCTCTGAGCAGCCCCAGGGCTGGGGGTTCAGGGTCCCTTAGCAGCTTGTGCTCTGAGCAGCCCCAGGGCTGGGGTCTAAGGTCCCTCAGCAGCTTGTGCTCTGCAGCCCCAGGGCTGGGGGTCCAGGGTCCCTCAGCAGCTTGTGCTCTGCAGCCCCAGGGCTGGGGGTCCAGGGTCCCTCAGCAGCTTGTGCTCTGCAGCCCCAGGGCTGGGGGTCCAGGGTCCCTCAGCAGCTTGTGCTCTGAGCAGCCCCAGGGCTGGGGGTCCAGGGTCCCTCAGTAGCTTGTGGTCTGTAGCCCCAGGGCTGGGGGTCCAGGGTCCCTCAGCAGCTTGTGCTCTGCAGCCCCAGGGCTGGGGGTCCAGGGTCCCTCAGCAGCTTGTGCTCTGAGCAGCCCCAGGGCTGGGGGGTCCAGGGTCCCTCAGTAGCTTGTGGTCTGTAGCCCCAGGGCTGGGGGTCCAGGGTCCCTCAGCAGCTTGTGCTCTGAGCAGCCCCAGGGCTGGGGGTCCAGGGTCCCTCAGCAGCTTGTGGTCTGAGCAGCCCCAGGGCTGGGGGTCCAGGGTCCCTCAGCAGCTTGTGCTCTAAGCAGCCCCAGGGCTGGGGGGTCCAGGGTCCCTCAGCAGCTTGTGCTCTGCAGCCCCAGGGCTGGGGGGTCCAGGGTCCCTCAGTAGCTTGTGCTCTGCAGCCCCAGGGCTGGGGGTCCAGGGTCCCTCAGCAGCTTCTGCTCTGAGCAGCCCCAGGGCTGGGGGTTCAGGGTCCCTTAGCAGCTTGTGCTCTGAGCAGCCCCAGGGCTGGGGTCTAAGGTCCCTCAGCAGCTTGTGCTCTGAGCAGCCTCAGGGCTGAGGGTCCAGGGTCCCTCAGCAGCTTGTGCTCTGCAGCCCCAGGGCTGGGGGGTCCAGGGTCCCTCAGCAGCTTGTGCTCTGCAGCCCCAGGGCTGGGGGTCCAGGGTCCCTCAGCAGCTTGTGCTCTGAGCAGCCCCAGGGCTGGGGGTCCAGGGTCCCTCAGTAGCTTGTGGTCTGTAGCCCCAGGGCTGGGGGTCCAGGGTCCCTCAGCAGCTTGTGCTCTGAGCAGCCCCAGGGCTGGGGGGTCCAGGGTCCCTCAGTAGCTTGTGGTCTGTAGCCCCAGGGCTGGGGGTCCAGGGTCCCTCAGCAGCTTGTGCTCTGAGCAGCCCCAGGGCTGGGGGTCCAGGGTCCCTCAGCAGCTTGTGCTCTAAGCAGCCCCAGGGCTGGGGGGTCCAGGGTCCCTCAGCAGCTTGTGCTCTGAGCAGCCCCAGGGCTGGGGGTTCAGGGTCCCTCAGCAGCTTCTGCTCTGAGCAGCCCCAGGGCTGGGGTCTAAGGTCCCTCAGCAGCTTGTGCTCTGAGCAGCCCCAGGGCTGGGGGTCCAGGGTCCCTTAGCAGCTTGTGGTCTGCAGCCCCAGGGCTGGGGGTCCAGGGTCCCTCAGCAGCTTGTGCTCTGCAGCCCCAGGGCTGGGGGTCCAGGGTCCCTCAGCAGCTTGTGCTCTGCAGCCCCAGGGCTGGGGGTCCAGGGTCCCTCAGCAGCTTGTGGTCTGCAGCCCCAGGGCTGGGGGTCCAGGGTCCCTCAGCAGCTTGTGCTCTGAGCAGCCCCAGGGCTGAGGGTCCAGGGTCCCTCTGCAGCTTGTGCTCTGAGCAGCCCCAGGGCTGGGGGTCCAGGGTCCCTCAGCAGCTTGTGCTCTGCAGCCCCAGGGCTGGGGGTCCAGGGTCCCTCAGCAGCTTGTGCTCTGAGCAGCCCCAGGGCTGGGGGTCCAGGGTCCCTCAGTAGCTTGTGCTCTGCAGCCCCAGGGCAGGGGGTCCAGGGTCCCTCAGCAGCTTGTGCTCTGCAGCCCCAGGGCTGGGGGTCTAAGGTCCCTCAGCAGCTTGTGGTCTGAGCAGCCCCAGGGCTGGGGGGTCCAGGGTCCCTCAGCAGCTTGTGCTCTGAGCAGCCCCAGGGCTGGGGGTCCAGGGTCCACCAGCAGCTTGTGCTCTGAGCAGCCCCAGGGCTGGGGGTCCAGGGTCCACCAGCAGCTTGTGGTCTGAGCAGCCCCAGGGCTGGGGGTCCAGGGTCCCTCAGCAGCTTGTGCTCTGAGCAGCCCCAGGGCTGGGGTCTAAGGTCCCTCAGCAGCTTGTGGTCTGAGCAGCCCCAGGGCTGGGTGTCCAGGGTCCCTCAGCAGCTTGTGCTCTGCAGCCCCAGGGCTGGGGGTCCAGGGTCCCTCAGCAGCTTGTGCTCTGCAGCCCCAGGGCTGGGGGTTCAGGGTCCCTCAGCAGCTTGTGCTCTGAGCAGCCTCAGGGCTGGGGGTCCAGGGTCCCTCAGCAGCTTGTGCTCTGAGCAGCCCCAGGGCTGGGGGTTCATGGTCCCTCAGCAGCTTGTGCTCTGAGCAGCCCCAGGGCTGGGGGTCCAGGGTCCCTTGGCAGCTTGTGCTCTGAGCAGCCCCAGGGCTGGGGGTTCATGGTCCCTCAGCAGCTTGTGCTCTGAGCAGCCCCAGGGCTGGGGGTCCAGGGTCCCTCAGCAGCTTGTGCTCTGAGCAGCCCCAGGGCTGGGGGTCCAGGGTCCCTCAGCAGCTTGTGCTCTGCCACCCCAGGGCTGGGGGTTCAGGGTCCCTCAGCAGCTTGTGCTCTGAGCAGCCCCAGGGCTGGGGGTTCATGGTCCCTCAGCAGCTTGTGCTCTGAGCAGCCCCAGGGCTGGGGGTCCAGGGTCCCTCAGCAGCTTGTGCTCTGCCACCCCATGGCTGGGGGTTCAGGGTCCCTCAGCAGCTTGTGCTCTGAGCAGCCTCAGGGCTGAGGGTCCAGGGTCCCTCAGCAGCTTGTGCTCTGCAGCCCCAGGGCTGGGGGTCCAGGGTCCCTCAGCAGCTTGTGCTCTGAGCAGCCTCAGGGCTGGGGGTCCAGGGTCCCTCAGCAGCTTGTGCTCTAAGCAGCCCCAGGGCTGGGGGGTCCAGGGTCCCTCAGCAGCTTGTGCTCTGCCACCCCAGGGCTGGGGGTTCATGGTCCCTCAGCAGCTTGTGCTCTGAGCAGCCCCAGGGCTGGGGGTCCAGGGTCCCTCAGCAGCTTGTGCTCTGCCACCCCAGGGCTGGGGGTTCAGGGTCCCTCAGCAGCTTGTGCTCTGAGCAGCCCCAGGGCTGGGGGTTCATGGTCCCTCAGCAGCTTGTGCTCTGAGCAGCCCCAGGGCTGGGGGTCCAGGGTCCCTCAGCAGCTTGTGCTCTGCCACCCCATGGCTGGGGGTTCAGGGTCCCTCAGCAGCTTGTGCTCTGAGCAGCCTCAGGGCTGAGGGTCCAGGGTCCCTCAGCAGCTTGTGCTCTGAGCAGCCCCAGGGCTGGGGGTCCAGGGTCCCTCAGCAGCTTGTGCTCTGCAGCCCCAGGGCTGGGGGTCCAGGGTCCCTCAGCAGCTTGTGGTCTGAGCAGCCCCAGGGCAGGGGGTCCAGGGTCCCTCAGCAGCTTGTGCTCTGCAGCCCCAGGGCTGGGGGTCCAGGGTCCCTCAGCAGCTTGTGCTCTGAGCAGCCCCAGGGCTGGGGGTCCAGGGTCCCTCAGTAGCTTGTGGTCTGTAGCCCCAGGGCTGGGGGTCCAGGGTCCCTCAGCAGCTTGTGCTCTGAGCAGCCCCAGGGCTGGGGTCTAAGGTCCCTCAGCAGCTTGTGGTCTGAGCAGCCCCAGGGCTGGGGGTCCAGGGTCCCTTAGCAGCTTGTGGTCTGCAGCCCCAGGGCTGGGGGTCCAGGGTCCCTCAGGAGCTTGTGCTCTGAGCAGCCTCAGGGCTGGGGGTCCAGGGTCCCTCAGCAGCTCGTGCTCTGAGCAGCCCCAGGGCTGGGGGTCCAGGGTCCCTCAGCAGCTTGTGCTCTGAGCAGCCCCAGGGCTGGGGTCTAAGGTCCCTCAGCAGCTTGTGGTCTGAGCAGCCCCAGGGCTGGGGGTCCAGGGTCCCTCAGCAGCTTGTGGTCTGAGCAGCCCCAGGGCTGGGGGTCCAGGGTCCCTCAGCAGCTTGTGGTCTGAGCAGCCCCAGGGCTGGGGGTCCAGGGTCCCTCAGCAGCTTGTGGTCTGCAGCCCCAGGGCTGGGGGTCCAGGGTCCCTCAGGAGCTTGTGCTCTGAGCAGCCTCAGGGCTGGGGGTCCAGGGTCCCTCAGCAGCTTGTGGTCTGCAGCCCCAGGGCTGGGGGTCCAGGGTCCCTCAGCAGCTTGTGCTCTGAGCAGCCCCAGGGCTGGGGGTTCAGGGTCCCTCAGCAGCTTGTGCTCTGAGCAGCCCCGGGGCTGGGGGTTCAGGGTCCCTCAGCAGCTTGTGCTCTGAGCAGCCCCAGGGCTGGGTGTCCAGGGTCCCTCAGCAGCTTGTGCTCTGCAGCCCCAGGGCTGGGGGTCCAGGGTCCCTCAGCAGCTTGTGCTCTGCAGCCCCAGGGCTGGGGGTTCAGGGTCCCTCAGCAGCTTGTGCTCTGAGCAGCCTCAGGGCTGGGGGTCCAGGGTCCCTCAGCAGCTTGTGCTCTGAGCAGCCCCAGGGCTGGGGGTTCATGGTCCCTCAGCAGCTTGTGCTCTGAGCAGCCCCAGGGCTGGGGGTCCAGGGTCCCTTGGCAGCTTGTGCTCTGAGCAGCCCCAGGGCTGGGGGTTCATGGTCCCTCAGCAGCTTGTGCTCTAAGCAGCCCCAGGGCTGGGGGTCCAGGGTCCCTTGGCAGCTTGTGCTCTGAGCAGCCCCAGGGCTGGGGGTCCAGGGTCCCTCAGCAGCTTGTGCTCTGCCACCCCAGGGCTGGGGGTTCAGGGTCCCTCAGCAGCTTGTGCTCTGAGCAGCCCCAGGGCTGGGGGTTCATGGTCCCTCAGCAGCTTGTGCTCTGAGCAGCCCCAGGGCTGGGGGTCCAGGGTCCCTCAGCAGCTTGTGCTCTGCCACCCCATGGCTGGGGGTTCAGGGTCCCTCAGCAGCTTGTGCTCTGAGCAGCCTCAGGGCTGAGGGTCCAGGGTCCCTCAGCAGCTTGTGCTCTGCAGCCCCAGGGCTGGGGGTCCAGGGTCCCTCAGCAGCTTGTGCTCTGCAGCCCCAGGGCTGGGGGTCCAGGGTCCCTCAGCAGCTTGTGCTCTGAGCAGCCCCAGGGCTGGGGGTCCAGGGTCCCTCAGTAGCTTGTGGTCTGTAGCCCCAGGGCTGGGGGTCCAGGGTCCCTCAGCAGCTTGTGCTCTGAGCAGCCCCAGGGCTGGGGTCTAAGGTCCCTCAGCAGCTTGTGGTCTGAGCAGCCCCAGGGCTGGGGGTCCAGGGTCCCTTAGCAGCTTGTGGTCTGCAGCCCCAGGGCTGGGGGTCCAGGGTCCCTCAGGAGCTTGTGCTCTGAGCAGCCTCAGGGCTGGGGGTCCAGGGTCCCTCAGCAGCTCGTGCTCTGAGCAGCCCCAGGGCTGGGGGTCCAGGGTCCCTCAGCAGCTTGTGCTCTGAGCAGCCCCAGGGCTGGGGTCTAAGGTCCCTCAGCAGCTTGTGGTCTGAGCAGCCCCAGGGCTGGGGGTCCAGGGTCCCTCAGCAGCTTGTGGTCTGAGCAGCCCCAGGGCTGGGGGTCCAGGGTCCCTCAGCAGCTTGTGGTCTGAGCAGCCCCAGGGCTGGGGGTCCAGGGTCCCTCAGCAGCTTGTGGTCTGCAGCCCCAGGGCTGGGGGTCCAGGGTCCCTCAGGAGCTTGTGCTCTGAGCAGCCTCAGGGCTGGGGGTCCAGGGTCCCTCAGCAGCTTGTGGTCTGCAGCCCCAGGGCTGGGGGTCCAGGGTCCCTCAGCAGCTTGTGCTCTGAGCAGCCCCAGGGCTGGGGGTCCAGGGTCCCTCAGCAGCTTGTGCTCTGCAGCCCCAGGGCTGGGGGTTCAGGGTCCCTCAGCAGCTTGTGCTCTGAGCAGCCCCAGGGCTGGGGGTTCAGGGTCCCTCAGCAGCTTGTGCTCTGAGCAGCCCCAGGGCTGGGGGTCCAGGGTCCCTCAGCAGCTTGTGCTCTGAGCAGCCTCAGGGCTGGGGGTCCAGGGTCCCTCAGCAGCTTGTGCTCTGAGCAGCCCCAGGGCTGAGGGTCCAGGGTCCCTCAGCAGCTTGTGCTCTGAGCAGCCCCAGGGCTGGGGGTCCAGGGTCCCTCAGCAGCTTGTGCTCTGAGCAGCCCCAGGGCTGAGGGTCCAGGGTCCCTCAGCAGCTTGTGGTCTGTAGCCCCAGGGCTGGGGGTCCAGGGTCCCTCAGCAGCTTGTGCTCTGAGCAGCCCCAGGGCTGGGGGTCCAGGGTCCCTCAGCAGCTTGTGCTCTGAGCAGCCCCAGGGCTGAGGGTCCAGGGTCCCTCAGCAGCTTGTGCTCTGAGCAGCCCCAGGGCTGGGGGTCCAGGGTCCCTCAGCAGCTTGTGCTCTGAGCAGCCCCAGGGCTGAGGGTCCAGGGTCCCTCAGCAGCTTGTGCTCTGAGCAGCCCCAGGGCTGGGGGTCCAGGGTCCCTCAGCAGCTTGTGCTCTGAGCAGCCCCAGGGCTGGGGGTCCAGGGTCCCTCAGCAGCTTGTGGTCTGAGCAGCCCCAGGGCTGGGTGTCCAGGGTCCCTCAGCAGCTTGTGCTCTGAGCAGCCCCAGGGCTGGGGGTTCAGGGTCCCTCAGCAGCTTGTGCTCTGAGCAGCCCCAGGGCTGGGGGTTCAGGGTCCCTCAGCAGCTTCTGCTATGAGCAGCCCCAGGGCTGGGGGTTCATGGTCCCTCAGCAGCTTGTGCTCTGAGCAGCCCCAGGGCTGGGGGTCCAGGGTCCCTCAGCAGCTTGTGCTCTGAGCAGCCCCAGGGCTGGGGGTCCAGGGTCCCTCAGCAGCTTGTGCTCTGCCACCCCAGGGCTGGGGGTTCAGGGTCCCTCAGCAGCTTGTGCTCTGAGCAGCCCCAGGGCTGGGGGTTCATGGTCCCTCAGCAGCTTGTGCTCTGAGCAGCCCCAGGGCTGGGGGTTCAGGGTCCCTCAGCAGCTTGTGCTCTGAGCAGCCTCAGGGCTGAGGGTCCAGGGTCCCTCAGCAGCTTGTGCTCTGCAGCCCCAGGGCTGGGGGTCCAGGGTCCCTCAGCAGCTTGTGCTCTGAGCAGCCTCAGGGCTGGGGGTCCAGGGTCCCTCAGCAGCTTGTGCTCTAAGCAGCCCCAGGGCTGGGGGGTCCAGGGTCCCTCAGCAGCTTGTGCTCTGCCACCCCAGGGCTGGGGGTTCATGGTCCCTCAGCAGCTTGTGCTCTGAGCAGCCCCAGGGCTGGGGGTCCAGGGTCCCTCGGCAGCTTGTGCTCTGAGCAGCCCCAGGGCTGGGGGTCCAGGGTCCCTCAGCAGCTTGTGCTCTGCCACCCCATGGCTGGGGGTTCAGGGTCCCTCAGCAGCTTGTGCTCTGAGCAGCCTCAGGGCTGGGTGTCCAGGGTCCCTCAGCAGCTTGTGCTCTGAGCAGCCCCAGGGCTGGGTGTCCAGGGTCCCTCAGCAGCTTGTGCTCTGAGCAGCCCCAGGGCTGGGGGTCCAGGGTCCCTCAGCAGCTTGTGCTCTGCCACCCCAGGGCTGGGGGTTCAGGGTCCCTCTGCAGCTTGTGCTCTGAGCAGCCCCAGGGCTGGGGGTCCAGGGTCCCTCAGCAGCTTGTGGTCTGCAGCCCCAGGGCAGGGGGTCCAGGTCCCTCGGCAGCTTGTGCTCTGAGCAGCCCCAGGGCTGGGGGTCCAGGGTCCCTCAGCAGCTTGTGCTCTGAGCAGCCTCAGGGCTGGGGGTCCAGGGTCCCTCAGCAGCTTGTGCTCTGAGCAGCCCCAGGGCTGGGGGGTCCAGGGTCCCTCAGCAGCTTGTGCTCTGCCACCCCAGGGCTGGGGGTTCATGGTCCCTCAGCAGCTTGTGCTCTGAGCAGCCCCAGGGCTGGGGGTCCAGGGTCCCTCAGCAGCTTGTGCTCTGAGCAGCCCCAGGGCTGGGTGTCCAGGGTCCCTCAGCAGCTTGTGCTCTGAGTAGCCCCAGGGCTGGGGGTCCAGGGTCCCTCAGCAGCTTGTGCTCTGAGCAGCCCCAGGGCTGGGGGTCCAGGGTCCCTCAGCAGCTTGTGCTCTGCCACCCCAGGGCTGGGGGTTCAGGGTCCCTCAGCAGCTTGTGCTCTGAGTAGCCCCAGGGCTGGGGGTTCAGGGTCCCTCTGCAGCTTGTGCTCTGAGCAGCCCCAGGGCTGGGGGTCCAGGGTCCCTCAGCAGCTTGTGCTCTGCCACCCCAGGGCTGGGGGTTCAGGGTCCCTCTGCAGCTTGTGCTCTGAGCAGCCCCAGGGCTGGGGGTTCATGGTCCCTCAGCAGCTTGTGGTCTGCAGCCCCAGGGCAGGGGGTCCAGGGTCCCTCGGCAGCTTGTGCTCTGAGCAGCCCCAGGGCTGGGGGTCCAGGGTCCCTCAGCAGCTTGTGCTCTGCCACCCCATGGCTGGGGGTTCAGGGTCCCTCAGCAGCTTGTGCTCTGAGCAGCCCCAGGGCTGGGGGTCCAGGGTCCCTCAGCAGCTTGTGGTCTGCAGCCCCAGGGCTGGGGGTCCAGGGTCCCTCAGCAGCTTGTGCTCTGAGCAGCCCCAGGGCTGGGGGTCCAGGGTCCCTCAGCAGCTTGTGCTCTGCAGCCCCAGGGCTGGGGGTTCAGGGTCCCTCAGCAGCTTGTGCTCTGAGCAGCCCCAGGGCTGGGGGTTCAGGGTCCCTCAGCAGCTTGTGCTCTGAGCAGCCCCAGGGCTGGGGTCTAAGGTCCCTCAGCAGCTTGTGGTCTGAGCAGCCCCAGGGCTGGGGGTCCAGGGTCCCTTAGCAGCTTGTGGTCTGCAGCCCCAGGGCTGGGGGTCCAGGGTCCCTCAGCAGCTTGTGCTCTGAGCAGCCCCAGGGCTGGGGGTTCAGGGTCCCTCAGCAGCTTGTGGTCTGAGCAGCCCCAGGGCTGGGGGTCCAGGGTCCCTCAGCAGCTTGTGCTCTGAGCAGCCTCAGGGCTGGGGGTCCAGGGTCCCTCAGCAGCTTGTGCTCTGAGCAGCCCCAGGGCTGGGGGTTCATGGTCCCTCAGCAGCTTGTGCTCTGAGCAGCCCCAGGGCTGGGGGTCCAGGGTCCCTCAGCAGCTTGTGCTCTGCCACCCCATGGCTGGGGGTTCAGGGTCCCTCAGCAGCTTGTGCTCTGAGCAGCCTCAGGGCTGGGTGTCCAGGGTCCCTCAGCAGCTTGTGCTCTGAGCAGCCCCAGGGCTGGGGGTCCAGGGTCCCTCAGCAGCTTGTGCTCTGCCACCCCAGGGCTGGGGGTTCAGGGTCCCTCTGCAGCTTGTGCTCTGAGCAGCCCCAGGGCTGGGGGTCCAGGGTCCCTTAGCAGCTTGTGCTCTGAGCAGCCCCAGGGCTGGGGGTCCAGGGTCCCTCAGCAGCTTGTGGTCTGAGCAGCCCCAGGGCTGGGGGTCCAGGGTCCCTCAGCAGCTTGTGCTCTGCAGCCCCAGGGCTGGGGGTCCAGGGTCCCTCAGCAGCTTGTGGTCTGTAGCCCCAGGGCTGGGGGTTCAGGGTCCCTCAGCAGCTTGTGGTCTGTAGCCCCAGGGCTGGGTGTCCAGGGTCCCTCAGCAGCTTGTGGTCTGCAGCTCAGGGCTGGGGGTCCAGGGTCCCTTGGCAGCTTGTGGTCTGAGCAGCCCCAGGGCTGGGGGTCCAGGGTCCCTCAGCAGCTTGTGCTCTGAGCAGCCCCAGGGCTGGGGGTCCAGGGTCCCTCAGCAGCTTGTGCTCTGGAGGAGCCTCAGGGCTGGGGGTTCAGGGTCCCTCAGCAGCTTGTGCTCTGAGCAGCCCCAGGGCTGGGGGTTCAGGGTCCCTCAGCAGCTTGTGGTCTGAGCAGCCCCAGGGCTGGGGGTCCAGGGTCCCTCAGCAGCTTGTGCTCTGAGCAGCCCCAGGGCTGGGTGTCCAGGGTCCCTCAGCAGCTTGTGCTCTGCAGCCCCAGGGCTGGGGGTCCAGGGTCCCTCAGCAGCTTGTGCTCTGCAGCCCCAGGGCTGGGGGTTCAGGGTCCCTCAGCAGCTTGTGCTCTGAGCAGCCTCAGGGCTGGGGGTCCAGGGTCCCTCAGCAGCTTGTGCTCTGAGCAGCCCCAGGGCTGGGGGTTCATGGTCCCTCAGCAGCTTGTGCTCTGAGCAGCCCCAGGGCTGGGGGTCCAGGGTCCCTCAGGAGCTTGTGCTCTGAGCAGCCCCAGGGCTGGGGGTCCAGGGTCCCTTGGCAGCTTGTGCTCTGAGCAGCCCCAGGGCTGGGGGTCCAGGGTCCCTCAGCAGCTTGTGCTCTGCCACCCCAGGGCTGGGGGTTCAGGGTCCCTCAGCAGCTTGTGCTCTGAGCAGCCCCAGGGCTGGGGGTTCATGGTCCCTCAGCAGCTTGTGCTCTGAGCAGCCCCAGGGCTGGGGGTCCAGGGTCCCTCAGCAGCTTGTGCTCTGCCACCCCATGGCTGGGGGTTCAGGGTCCCTCAGCAGCTTGTGCTCTGAGCAGCCTCAGGGCTGAGGGTCCAGGGTCCCTCAGCAGCTTGTGCTCTGCAGCCCCAGGGCAGGGGGTCCAGGGTCCCTCAGCAGCTTGTGCTCTGCAGCCCCAGGGCTGGGGGTCCAGGGTTCCTCAGCAGCTTGTGCTCTGAGCAGCCCCAGGGCTGGGGGTCCAGGGTCCCTCAGTAGCTTGTGGTCTGTAGCCCCAGGGCTGGGGGTCCAGGGTCCCTCAGCAGCTTGTGCTCTGAGCAGCCCCAGGGCTGGGGTCTAAGGTCCCTCAGCAGCTTGTGGTCTGAGCAGCCCCAGGGCTGGGGGTCCAGGGTCCCTTAGCAGCTTGTGGTCTGCAGCCCCAGGGCTGGGGGTCCAGGGTCCCTCAGGAGCTTGTGCTCTGAGCAGCCTCAGGGCTGGGGGTCCAGGGTCCCTCAGCAGCTCGTGCTCTGAGCAGCCCCAGGGCTGGGGGTCCAGGGTCCCTCAGCAGCTTGTGCTCTGAGCAGCCCCAGGGCTGGGGTCTAAGGTCCCTCAGCAGCTTGTGGTCTGAGCAGCCCCAGGGCTGGGGGTCCAGGGTCCCTCAGCAGCTTGTGGTCTGAGCAGCCCCAGGGCTGGGGGTCCAGGGTCCCTCAGCAGCTTGTGGTCTGAGCAGCCCCAGGGCTGGGGGTCCAGGGTCCCTCAGCAGCTTGTGGTCTGCAGCCCCAGGGCTGGGGGTCCAGGGTCCCTCAGGAGCTTGTGCTCTGAGCAGCCTCAGGGCTGGGGGTCCAGGGTCCCTCAGCAGCTTGTGGTCTGCAGCCCCAGGGCTGGGGGTTCAGGGTCCCTCAGCAGCTTGTGCTCTGAGCAGCCTCAGGGCTGGGGGTCCAGGGTCCCTCAGCAGCTTGTGCTCTGAGCAGCCCCAGGGCTGGGGGTCCAGGGTCCCTCAGCAGCTTGTGCTCTGCAGCCCCAGGGCTGGGGGTTCAGGGTCCCTCAGCAGCTTGTGCTCTGAGCAGCCCCAGGGCTGGGGGTTCAGGGTCCCTCAGCAGCTTGTGCTCTGAGCAGCCCCAGGGCTGGGGTCTAAGGTCCCTCAGCAGCTTGTGGTCTGAGCAGCCCCAGGGCTGGGGGTCCAGGGTCCCTTAGCAGCTTGTGGTCTGCAGCCCCAGGGCTGGGGGTCCAGGGTCCCTCAGCAGCTTGTGCTCTGAGCAGCCCCAGGGCTGGGGGTCCAGGGTCCCTCAGCAGCTTGTGCTCTGAGCAGCCTCAGGGCTGGGGGTCCAGGGTCCCTCAGCAGCTTGTGCTCTGAGCAGCCCCAGGGCTGAGGGTCCAGGGTCCCTCAGCAGCTTGTGCTCTGAGCAGCCCCAGGGCTGGGGGTCCAGGGTCCCTCAGCAGCTTGTGCTCTGAGCAGCCCCAGGGCTGAGGGTCCAGGGTCCCTCAGCAGCTTGTGCTCTGAGCAGCCCCAGGGCTGGGGGTCCAGGGTCCCTCAGCAGATTGTGCTCTGAGCAGCCCCAGGGCTGGGGGTTCATGGTCCCTCAGCAGCTTGTGGTCTGCAGCCCCAGGGCTGAGGGTCCAGGGTCCCTCGGCAGCTTGTGGTCTGAGCAGCCCCAGGGCTGGGGGTCCAGGGTCCCTCAGCAGATTGTGCTCTGAGCAGCCCCAGGGCTGGGGGTTCAGGGTCCCTCAGCAGCTTGTGCTCTGCAGCCCCAGGGCTGGGGGTCCAGGGTCCCTCAGCAGCTTGTGCTCTGAGCAGCCCCAGGGCTGAGGGTCCAGGGTCCCTCAGCAGCTTGTGCTCTGAGCAGCCCCAGGGCTGGGGGTTCAGGGTCCCTCAGCAGCTTGTGCTCTGGAGGAGCCCCAGGGCTGGGGGTTCTGGGTCCCTCAGCAGCTTGTGGTCTGAGCAGCCCCAGGGCTGGGGGTCCAGGGTCCCTCTGCAGCTTGTGCTCTGAGCAGCCCCAGGGCTGGGGGTTCAGGGTCCCTCAGCAGCTTGTGGTCTGAGCAGCCCCAGGGCTGGGGGTCAAGGGTCCAGGGTCCCTCAGGAGCTTGTGCTCTGAGCAGCCCCAGGGCTGGGGGTCCAGGGTCCCTCAGCAGCTTGTGCTCTGAGCAGCCCCAGGGCTGGGGGTCCAGGGTCCCTCAGCAGCTTGTGCTCTGCAGCCCCAGGGCTGAGGGTCCAGGGTCCCTTAGCAGCTTGTGCTCTGCAGCCCCAGGGCTGGGGGTTCAGGGTCCCTCAGCAGCTTGTGGTCTGAGCAGCCCCAGGGCTGGGGGTCAAGGGTCCAGGGTCCCTCAGGAGCTTGTGCTCTGAGCAGCCCCAGGGCTGAGGGTCCAGGGTCCCTTAGCAGCTTGTGCTCTGCAGCCCCAGGGCTGGGGGTTCAGGGTCCCTCAGCAGCTTGTGGTCTGAGCAGCCCCAGGGCTGGGGGTCAAGGGTCCAGGGTCCCTCAGGAGCTTGTGCTCTGAGCAGCCCCAGGGCTGGGGGTCCAGGGTCCCTCAGTAGCTTGTGCTCTGCAGCCCCAGGGCTGGGGGTCCAGGGTCCCTCAGCAGCTTGTGCTCTGAGCAGCCCCAGGGCTGGGGGTTCAGGGTCCCTCGGCAGCTTGTGGTCTGCAGCCCCAGGGCTGGGGCCCAAGGTCCCTCAGCAGCTTGTGCTCTGAGCAGCCTCAGGGCTGGGGGTCCAGGGTCCCTCAGCAGCTTGTGGTCTGAGCAGCCCCAGGGCTGGGGGTCCAGGGTCCATCAGCAGCTTGTGCTCTGATCAGCCCCAGGGCTGGGGGTCCAGGGTCCCTCAGCAGCTTGTGCTCTGAGCAGCCCCAGGGCTGGGGGTTCATGGTCCCTCAGCAGCTTGTGCTCTGCAGCCCCAGGGCTGGGGGTCCAGGGTCCCTCAGCAGCTTGTGCTCTGAGCAGACCCAGGGCTGGGGGTTCAGGGTCCCTCAGCAGCTTGTGCTCTGAGCAGCCCCAGGGCTGGGGGTCCAGGGTCCCTCAGCAGCTTGTGCTCTGAGCAGACCCAGGGCTGGGGGTTCATGGTCCCTCAGCAGCTTGTGCTCTAAGCAGCCCCAGGGCTGAGGGTTCAGGGTCCCTCAGCAGCTTGTGCTCTGAGCAGCCCCAGGGCTGGGGGTTCTGGGTCCCTCAGCAGCTTGTGGTCTGAGCAGCCCCAGGGCTGGGGTCTAAGGTCCCTCAGCAGCTTGTGCTCTGAGCAGCCCCAGGGCTGGGGGTTCATGGTCCCTCAGCAGCTTGTGCTCTGAGCAGCCCCAGGCCTGGGGGTCCAGGGTCCCTCAGCAGCTTGTGCTCTGAGCAGCCCCAGGGCTGGGGGTTCAGGGTCCTCAGCAGCTTGTGCTCTGAGCAGCCCCAGGGCTGGGGGTCCAGGGTCCCTCAGCAGCTTGTGCTCTGAGCAGCCCCAGTGCTGGGGGTTCAGGGTCCCTCAGCAGCTTGTGCTCTGAGCAGCCCCAGGGCTGGGGGTCCAGGGTCCCTCAGCAGCTTGTGCTCTGAGCAGCCCCAGGGCTGGGGGTCCAGGGTCCCTCAGCAGCTTGTGCTCTGATCAGCCCCAGGGCTGGGGGTCCAGGGTCCCTCAGCAGCTTGTGCTCTGAGCAGCCCCAGGGCTGGGGGTCCAGGGTCCCTCAGCAGCTTGTGCTCTGAGCAGCCCCAGGGCTGGGGGTTCAGGGTCCCTCAGCAGCTTGTGCTCTGAGCAGCCCCAGGGCTGGGGGTCCAGGGTCCCTCAGCAGCTTGTGCTCTGAGCAGCCCCAGGGCTGGGGGTCCAGGGTCCCTCAGCAGCTTGTGCTCTGATCAGCCCCAGGGCTGGGGGTCCAGGGTCCCTCAGCAGCTTGTGCTCTGAGCAGCCCCAGGGCTGGGGGTCCAGGGTCCCTCAGCAGCTTGTACTCTGAGCAGCCCCAGGGCTGGGGGTTCAGGGTCCCTCAGCAGCTTGTGCTCTGAGCAGCCCCAGGGCTGGGGGTCCAGGGTCCCTCAGCAGCTTGTGCTCTGAGCAGCCCCAGGGCTGGGGTCTAAGGTCCCTCAGCAGCTTGTGGTCTGAGCAGCCCCAGGGCTGGGGGTCCAGGGTCCCTCAGCAGCTTGTGCTCTGAGCAGCCCCAAGGCTGGGGGTCCAGGGTCCCTCAGCAGCTTGTGCTCTGAGCAGCCTCAGGGCTGGGGGTCCAGGGTCCCTCAGCAGCTTGTGCTCTGAGCAGCCCCAGGGCTGGGGGTCCAGGGTCCCTCAGCAGCTTGTGCTCTGCAGCTCAGGGCTGGGGGTCCAGGGTCCCTTGGCAGCTTGTGGTCTGAGCAGCCCCAGGGCTGGGGGTCCAGGGTCCCTCAGCAGCTTGTGCTCTGAGCAGCCCCAGGGCTGGGTGTCCAGGGTCCCTCAGCAGCTTGTGCTCTGAGCAGCCCCAGGGCTGGGGGTTCAGGGTCCCTCAGCAGCTTGTGGTCTGAGCAGCCCCAGGGCTGGGGGTCCAGGGTCCCTCAGCAGCTTGTGCTCTGAGCAGCCCCAGGGCTGGGTGTCCAGGGTCCCTCAGCAGCTTGTGCTCTGCAGCCCCAGGGCTGGGGGTTCAGGGTCCCTCAGCAGCTCGTGCTCTGAGCAACCCCAGGGCTGGGGGTCCAGGGTCCCTCAGCAGCTTGTGCTCTGCCACCCCAGGGCTGGGGGTTCAGGGTCCCTCAGCAGCTTGTGCTCTGAGCAGCCCCAGGGCTGGGGGTTCATGGTCCCTCAGCAGCTTGTGCTCTGAGCAGCCCCAGGGCTGGGGGTTCAGGGTCCCTCAGCAGCTTGTGCTCTGAGCAGCCCCAGGGCTGGGGGTCCAGGGTCCCTTAGCAGCTTGTGCTCTGAGCAGCCTCAGGGCTGGGTGTCCAGGGTCCCTCAGCAGCTTGTGCTCTGAGCAGCCCCAGGGCTGGGGGTTCATGGTCCCTCAGCAGCTTGTGCTCTGAGCAGCCCCAGGGCTGGGGGTCCAGGGTCCCTCAGCAGCTTGTGCTCTGCCACCCCATGGCTGGGGGTTCAGGGTCCCTCAGCAGCTTGTGCTCTGAGCAGCCTCAGGGCTGAGGGTCCAGGGTCCCTCAGCAGCTTGTGCTCTGCCACCCCATGGCTGGGGGTTCAGGGTCCCTCAGCAGCTTGTGCTCTGCAGCCCCAGGGCTGGGGGTCCAGGGTCCCTCAGCAGCTTGTGCTCTGAGCAGCCCCAGGGCTGGGGGTCCAGGGTCCCTCAGCAGCTTGTGCTCTGAGCAGCCCCAGGGCTGGGGGTCCAGGGTCCCTCAGCAGCTTGTGCTCTGCAGCCCCAGGGCTGGGGGTTCAGGGTCCCTCAGCAGCTTGTGCTCTGAGCAGCCTCAGGGCTGGGGGTCCAGGGTCCCTCAGCAGCTTGTGCTCTGAGCAGCCCCAGGGCTGGGGGTTCATGGTCCCTCAGCAGCTTGTGCTCTGAGCAGCCCCAGGGCTGGGGGTCCAGGGTCCCTTGGCAGCTTGTGCTCTGAGCAGCCCCAGGGCTGGGGGTCCAGGGTCCCTCAGCAGCTTGTGGTCTGAGCAGCCCCAAAGCTGGGGGTCCAGGGTCCCTCAGCAGCTTGTGCTCTGCAGCCCCAGGGCTGGGGGTCCAGGGTCCCTCAGCAGCTTGTGGTCTGTAGCCCCAGGGCTGGGGGTTCAGGGTCCCTCAGCAGCTTGTGGTCTGAGCAGCCCCAGGGCTGGGGGTTCATGGTCCCTCAGCAGCTTGTGCTCTGAGCAGCCCCAGGGCTGGGGGTTCAGGGTCCCTCAGCAGCTTGTGCTCTGAGCAGCCCCAGGGCTGGGGGTTCAGGGTCCCTCAGCAGCTTCTGCTATGAGCAGCCCCAGGGCTGGGGGTTCATGGTCCCTCAGCAGCTTGTGCTCTGAGCAGCCCCAGGGCTGGGGGTCCAGGGTCCCTCAGCAGCTTGTGCTCTGAGCAGCCCCAGGGCTGGGGGTCCAGGGTCCCTCAGCAGCTTGTGCTCTGCCACCCCAGGGCTGGGGGTTCAGGGTCCCTCAGCAGCTTGTGCTCTGAGCAGCCCCAGGGCTGGGGGTTCATGGTCCCTCAGCAGCTTGTGCTCTGAGCAGCCCCAGGGCTGGGGGTCCAGGGTCCCTCAGCAGCTTGTGCTCTGCCACCCCATGGCTGGGGGTTCAGGGTCCCTCAGCAGCTCGTGCTCTGAGCAGCCCCATGGCTGGGGGTTCAGGGTCCCTCAGCAGCTTGTGCTCTGAGCAGCCTCAGGGCTGAGGGTCCAGGGTCCCTCAGCAGCTTGTGCTCTGCAGCCCCAGGGCTGGGGGTCCAGGGTCCCTCAGCAGCTTGTGCTCTGAGCAGCCTCAGGGCTGGGGGTCCAGGGTCCCTCAGCAGCTTGTGCTCTAAGCAGCCCCAGGGCTGGGGGGTCCAGGGTCCCTCAGCAGCTTGTGCTCTGCCACCCCAGGGCTGGGGGTTCATGGTCCCTCAGCAGCTTGTGCTCTGAGCAGCCCCAGGGCTGGGGGTCCAGGGTCCCTCGGCAGCTTGTGCTCTGAGCAGCCCCAGGGCTGGGGGTCCAGGGTCCCTCAGCAGCTTGTGCTCTGAGCAGCCCCAGGGCTGGGGGTTCAGGGTCCCTCAGCAGCTTGTGCTCTGCCACCCCAGGGCTGGGGGTTCATGGTCCCTCAGCAGCTTGTGCTCTGAGCAGCCCCAGGGCTGGGGGTCCAGGGTCCCTCGGCAGCTTGTGCTCTGAGCAGCCCCAGGGCTGGGGGTCCAGGGTCCCTCAGCAGCTTGTGCTCTGGAGGAGCCCCAGGGCTGGAGGTCCAGGGTCCCTCATCAGCTTGTGGTCTGTAGCCCCAGGGCTGGGGGTCCAGGGTCCCTCATCAGCTTGTGCTCTGAGCAGCCCCAGGGCTGGGGGTTCAGGGTCCCTCAGCAGCTCGTGCTCTGAGCAGCCCCAGGGCTGGGGGTCCAGGGTCCCTCAGCAGCTTGTGCTCTGAGCAGCCCCAGGGCTGGGGGTCCAGGGTCCCTCAGCAGCTTGTTCTCTGCAGCCCCATGGCTGGGGGTTCAGGGTCCCTCAGCAGCTTGTGCTCTGAGCAGCCTCAGGGCTGGGTGTCCAGGGTCCCTCAGCAGCTTGTGCTCTGAGCAGCCCCAGGGCTGGGTGTCCAGGGTCCCTCAGCAGCTTCTGCTCTGAGCAGCCCCAGGGCTGGGGGTTCAGGGTCCCTCAGCAGCTTGTGCTCTGCAGCCCCAGGGCTGGGGGTCCAGGGTCCCTCAGCAGCTTGTGCTCTGAGCAGCCCCAGGGCTGAGGGTCCAGGGTCCCTCAGCAGCTTGTGCTCTGAGCAGCCCCAGGGCTGGGGGTCCAGGGTCCCTCAGCAGCTTGTGGTCTGAGCAGCCCCAGGGCTGGGTGTCCAGGGTCCCTCAGCAGCTTGTGCTCTGAGCAGCCCCAGGGCTGGGGGTCCAGGGTCCCTCAGCAGCTTGTGCTCTGAGCAGCCCCAGGGCTGGGGGTCCAGGGTCCCTTAGCAGCTTGTGCTCTGAGCAGCCCCAGGGCTGGGGGTCCAGGGTCCCTCAGCAGCTTGTGGTCTGAGCAGCCCCAGGGCTGGGGGTCCAGGGTCCCTCAGCAGCTTGTGCTCTGCAGCCCCAGGGCTGGGGGTCCAGGGTCCCTCAGCAGCTTGTGCTCTGAGCAGCCCCAGGGCTGGGGGTCCAGGGTCCCTCAGCAGCTTGTGGTCTGTAGCCCCAGGGCTGGGGGTTCAGGGTCCCTCAGCAGCTTGTTGTCTGTAGCCCCAGGGCTGGGTGTCCAGGGTCCCTCAGCAGCTTGTGGTCTGCAGCTCAGGGCTGGGGGTCCAGGGTCCCTTGGCAGCTTGTGGTCTGAGCAGCCCCAGGGCTGGGGGTCCAGGGTCCCTCAGCAGCTTGTGCTCTGAGCAGCCCCAGGGCTGGGGGTCCAGGGTCCCTCAGCAGCTTGTGCTCTGAGCAGCCCCAGGGCTGGGGGTCCAGGGTCCCTCAGCAGCTTGTGCTCTGAGCAGCCCCAGGGCTGGGGGTCCAGGGTCCCTCAGCAGCTTGTGCTCTGGAGGAGCCTCAGGGCTGGGGGTCCAGGGTCCCTTAGCAGCTTGTGCTCTGAGCAGCCCCAGGGCTGGGGGTCCAGGGTCCCTTAGCAGCTTGTGCTCTGGAGGAGCCTCAGGGCTGGGGGTTCAGGGTCCCTCAGCAGCTTGTGCTCTGAGCAGCCCCAGGGCTGGGGGTTCAGGGTCCCTCAGCAGCTTGTGGTCTGAGCAGCCCCAGGGCTGGGGGTCCAGGGTCCCTCAGCAGCTTGTGCTCTGAGCAGCCCCAAGGCTGGGGGTCCAGGGTCCCTCAGCAGCTTGTGCTCTGCAGCCCCAGGGCTGGGGGTCCAGGGTCCCTCAGCAGCTTGTGCTCTGCAGCCCCAGGGCTGGGGGTCTAAGGTCCCTCAGCAGCTTGTGCTCTGAGCAGCCCCAGGGCTGGGGGTCCAGGGTCCCTCAGCAGCTTGTGCTCTGCAGCCCCAGGGCTGGGGGTCCAGGGTCCCTCAGCAGCTTGTGCTCTGCAGCCCCAGGGCTGGGGGTCCAGGGTCCCTCAGCAGCTTGTGCTCTGAGCAGCCCCAGGGCTGGGTGTCCAGGGTCCCTCAGCAGCTTGTGCTCTGAGCAGCCCCAGGGCTGGGGGTTCATGGTCCCTCAGCAGCTTGTGCTCTGAGCAGCCCCAGGGCTGGGGGTTCATGGTCCCTCAGCAGCTTGTGCTCTGAGCAGCCCCAGGGCTGGGGGTCCAGGGTCCCTCAGCAGCTTGTGCTCTGAGCAGCCCCAGGGCTGGGGGTCCAGGGTCCCTCAGCAGCTTGTGCTCTGAGCAGCCCCAGGGCTGGGGGTCCAGGGTCCCTCAGCAGCTTGTGCTCTGGAGGAGCCTCAGGGCTGGGGGTCCAGGGTCCCTTAGCAGCTTGTGCTCTGAGCAGCCCCAGGGCTGGGGGTCCAGGGTCCCTTAGCAGCTTGTGCTCTGGAGGAGCCTCAGGGCTGGGGGTTCAGGGTCCCTCAGCAGCTTGTGCTCTGAGCAGCCCCAGGGCTGGGGGTTCAGGGTCCCTCAGCAGCTTGTGGTCTGAGCAGCCCCAGGGCTGGGGGTCCAGGGTCCCTCAGCAGCTTGTGCTCTGAGCAGCCCCAAGGCTGGGGGTCCAGGGTCCCTCAGCAGCTTGTGCTCTGCAGCCCCAGGGCTGGGGGTCCAGGGTCCCTCAGCAGCTTGTGCTCTGCAGCCCCAGGGCTGGGGGTCTAAGGTCCCTCAGCAGCTTGTGCTCTGAGCAGCCCCAGGGCTGGGGGTCCAGGGTCCCTCAGCAGCTTGTGCTCTGCAGCCCCAGGGCTGGGGGTCCAGGGTCCCTCAGCAGCTTGTGCTCTGCAGCCCCAGGGCTGGGGGTCCAGGGTCCCTCAGCAGCTTGTGCTCTGAGCAGCCCCAGGGCTGGGTGTCCAGGGTCCCTCAGCAGCTTGTGCTCTGAGCAGCCCCAGGGCTGGGGGTTCATGGTCCCTCAGCAGCTTGTGCTCTGAGCAGCCCCAGGGCTGGGGGTTCATGGTCCCTCAGCAGCTTGTGCTCTGAGCAGCCCCAGGGCTGGGGGTCCAGGGTCCCTCAGCAGCTTGTGCTCTGCCACCCCATGGCTGGGGGTTCAGGGTCCCTCAGCAGCTTGTGGTCTGCAGCCCCAGGGCTGGGGTCTAAGGTCCCTCAGCAGCTTGTGCTCTGAGCAGCCCCAGGGCTGGGGGTCCAGGGTCCCTCAGCAGCTTGTGCTCTGCAGCCCCAGGGCTGGGGTCTAAGGTCCCTCAGCAGCTTGTGCTCTGAGCAGCCCCAGGGCTGGGGGTCCAGGGTCCCTTAGCAGCTTGTGGTCTGCAGCCCCAGGGCTGGGGGTTCAGGGTCCCTCAGCAGCTTGTGCTCTGAGCAGCCCCAGGGCTGGGGGTCCAGGGTCCCTCAGCAGCTTGTGCTCTGATCAGCCCCAGGGCTGGGGGTCCAGGGTCCCTCAGCAGCTTGTGCTCTGAGCAGCCCCAGGGCTGGGGGTTCTGGGTCCCTCAGCAGCTTGTGCTCTGAGCAGCCCCAGGGCTGGGGGTCCAGGGTCCCTCAGCAGCTTGTGCTCTGAGCAGCCCCAGGGCTGGGGGTTCAGGGTCCCTTAGCAGCTTGTGCTCTGAGCAGCCCCAGGGCTGGGGTCTAAGGTCCCTCAGCAGCTTGTGGTCTGAGCAGCCCCAGGGTTGGGGGTTCAGGGTCCCTCAGCAGCTTGTGCTCTGAGCAGCCCCAAGGCTGGGGGTCCAGGGTCCCTCAGCAGCTTGTGCTCTGAGCAGCCTCAGGGCTGGGGGTCCAGGGTCCCTCAGCAGCTTGTGCTCTGAGCAGCCCCAGGGCTGGGGGTTCATGGTCCCTCAGCAGCTTGTGCTCTGAGCAGCCCCAGGGCTGAGGGTCCAGGGTCCCTCAGCAGCTTGTGCTCTGAGCAGCCCCAGGGCTGGGGGTCCAGGGTCCCTCAGCAGCTTGTGGTCTGAGCAGCCCCAGGGCTGGGGGTCCAGGGTTCCTCAGCAGCTTGTGCTCTGAGCAGCCCCAGGGCTGGGGGTTCAGGGTCCCTCAGCAGCTTGTGGTCTGCAGCCCCAGGGCAGGGGGTCCAGGGACCCTCAGCAGCTTGTGGTCGGAGCAGCCCCAGGGCTGGGGGTTCTGGGTCCCTCAGCAGCTTGTGCTCTGAGCAGCCCCAGGGCTGGGGGTCCAGGGTCCACCAGCAGCTTGTGGTCTGAGCAGCCCCAGGGCTGGGGGTCCAGGGTCCCTCAGCAGCTTGTGCTCTGAGCAGCCCCAGGGCTGGGGGTCCAGGGACCCTCAGCAGCTTGTGCTCTGCAGCAGCCCCAGGGCTGGGGGTCCAGGGTCCCTTGGCAGCTTGTGGTCTGAGCAGCCCCAGGGCTGGGGGTCCAGGGTCCCTCAGCAGCTTGTGCTCTGAGCAGCCCCAGGGCTGGGGGTCCAGGGTCCCTCAGCAGCTTGTGGTCTGAGCAGCCCCAGGGCTGGGGGTCCAGGGTCCCTCAGCAGCTTGTGCTCTGCAGCCCCAGGGCTGGGGGTCCAGGGTCCCTCAGCAGCTTGTGGTCTGTAGCCCCAGGGCTGGGTGTCCAGGGTCCCTCAGCAGCTTGTGGTCTGTAGCCCCAGGGTTGGGGGTTCAGGGTCCCTTGGCAGCTTGTGCTCTGCAGCCCCAGGGCTGGGGGTCCAGGGTCCCTCAGCAGCTTGTGGTCTGTAGCCCCAGGGCTGGGTGTCCAGGGTCCCTCAGCAGCTTGTGGTCTGTAGCCCCAGGGCTGGGTGTCCAGGGTCCCTCAGCAGCTTGTGCTCTGAGCAGCCCCAGGGCTGGGGGTTCATGGTCCCTCAGCAGCTTGTGGTCTGAGCAGCCCCAGGGCTGGGGGTCCAGGGTCCCTCAGCAGCTTGTGCTCTGAGCAGCCCCAGGGCTGGGGGTCCAGGGTCCCTCAGCAGCTTGTGCTCTGAGCAGCCCCAGGGCTGGGGGTTCAGGGTCCCTCAGCAGCTTGTGCTCTGAGCAGCCCCAGGGCTGGGGGTCCAGGGTCCCTCAGCAGCTTGTGCTCTGAGCAGCCCCAGGGCTGGGGGTTCAGGGTCCCTCAGCAGCTTGTGCTCTGAGCAGCCCCAGGGCTGGGGGTTCAGGGTCCCTCAGCAGCTTCTGCTCTGAGCAGCCCCTCTCAGTAGTTCCTCTCTTCTACCATGAGTCTCCCACTCCTCTCATTAGTTCCTCTCTTCTCCGATGAGTTCTCCTCTCCCTTCAGGAGTTCTTATCTCCTCTCAGTAGTTCCTCTCTTCTCCCATGAGTTCCCCTCTCCTCTCAGTAGTTCCTCTATTCTTCTTTGAGTTTCCCTCTCCTCTCAGTAGTTCCTCTCTTCTCCTATCATTTCTCCCACCCCCTCCGGAGTTCTTATCTCCTCTCAGTAGCTCCCATCTCCTCTCATTAGTTCCTCTATTCTCCCATGAGTCTCCCACTCCTGTCGGTAGTTCCTCTCTTCTCACATCAGTTCCCCTCTGCCCTCTGGAGTTCTTATCTCTCCAGCTAGCTTCTTTTTGGTTAGGCGCCTTGACGCCCACAGGGCTTAGAGCGCTATATAAATTTGTTTTCATTTCATTTCATTATCTCCTCCCAGTAGCTCCCCTCTGCTCTCAGTAGTTCCTCTCTTCTTCCACCAGTTCCCCTCTCCCCTCAGGAGTTCTTATCTCCTCTCAGTAGCTCCCCACTCCTCTCAGTAGTTCCTCTCTGCTCCCATCAGTTCCCCTCTCCCATCAGGAGTTCTTATCTCCTCTCAGTAGCTCCCCTCTGCTCTCAGTAGTTCCTCTCTTCTCACATCAGTTCCCCTCTTCCCTCAGGAGGTCTTATCTCCTTTCAATAGCTCCCCTCTGCTCTCAGTAGTTCCTCTCTTCTTCCACCAGTTCCCCTCTCCCCTCAGGAGTTCATATCTCCTCTCATTACCTCTCCACTCCGGTCAGTAGTTCCTCTCTTCTCCCTTGAGTTCCCCCCTCCCCTCAGTAGCTCCCCATTTCTCCCTTGAGTTTCCCTCTCCCCTCAGGAGTTCTTATCTCCTCTCAGTAGTTCGACTCGTTCCTCTCACTCTCAGCAGCTCACTGTCTCCTTTTTCTCAGCTCCCCTCTGAGCTCCTTAGTTCCTTTGCTCATTCCTTATGTTTTCCTTTTTAAGAAGGGTGTGACGTTTTCTGCCGGTGCCTGTAACTGCTGGAATGCCCAGTCCAGCCATTAAAGTCCAGTTAGATGTTCTCGGGCCCCCGGGGGGCCTGTGAAGCCCGGACTTTAGGATATTTACAGGAACATTCCGTGCATAGCACTGAAGCTTGTCCATATGTCTGTCTGCCCCATCTTCCCTTCTCTATGCAGGAGTAAGGGCTGAGAAGACTGCCATAGGGCTCCTGTGTCTCAGGGTCGCCATAGGGCTCCTGTGTCTCAGGGTCGCCATAGGGCTCCTGTGTCTGAGGGTCGCCATAGGGCTCCTGTGTCTCAGGGTCGCCATAGGGCTCCTGTGTCTGAGTCCATAGGGCTCCTGTGTCTGAGGCCACTGGGCTCCTGTGCCTGAGGGTCACCATAGGGCTCCCTTGTCTCATGGTCGCCATAGGGCTCCTGTGTCTGAGGGTCACCATAGGGCTCCCTTGTCTCACGGTCGCCGTAGGGCTCCTGTGTCTGAGGGTCACCATAGGGCTCCTGTGTCTCAGGGTCGCCATAGGGCTCCTGTGTCTGATGCCATAGGGCTCCTGTGTGTAATGCCATAGGGCTCCTGTGTCTCAGGGTCGCCATAGGGCTCTTGCGTCTCAGGGTCGCCATATGGCTCCTGTGTCTCAGGGTCGCCATAGGGCTCCACTGTCTCAGGGTCGCCATAGGGCTCCTGTGTCTGAGGGTCGCCATAGGGCTCCTGTGTCTCAGGGTCGCCATAGGGCTCCTGTGTCTGAGGGTCACCATAGGGCTCCCTTGTCTCAGGGTCGCCATAGGGCTCCTGTGTCTGATGCCATAGGGCTCCTGTGTGTAATGCCATAGGGCTCCTGTGTCTCAGGGTCGCCATAGGGCTCCTGTGTCTCAGGGTCGCCATATGGCTCTTGCGTCTCAGGGTCGCCATATGGCTCCTGTGTCTCAGGGTCGCCATAGGGCTCCTTTGTCTCAGGGTCGCCATAGGGCTCCTGTGTCTTAGGGTCGCCATAGGGCTCCTGTGTCTCAGGGTCGCCATAGGGCTCCTGTGTCTGAGGGTCACCATAGGGCTCCCTTGTCTCAGGGTCGCCATAGGGCTCCTGTGTCTGATGCCATAGGGCTCCTGTGTGTAATGCCATAGGGCTCCTGTGTCTCAGGGTCGCCATAGGGCTCCTTTATCTCAGGGTCACCATAGGGCTCCTGTGTCTCTGGGTAGCCATAGGGCTCCTGTGTCTGAGGGTCGCCATAGGGCTCCTGTGTCTCAGGGTCGCCATAGGGCTCCTGTGTCTGAGGGTCACCATAGGGCTCCCTTGTCTCAGGGTCGCCATAGGGCTCCTGTGTCTGATGCCATAGGGCTCCTGTGTGTAATGCAATAGGGCTCCTTTGTCTCAGGGTCGCCATAGGGCTCCTGTGTCTGAGTCCATAGGGCTCCTGTGTCTCAGGGTCGCCATAGGGCTCCTTTATCTCAGGGTCACCATAGGGCTCCTGTGTCTCTGGGTAGCCATAGGGCTCCTGTGTCTGAGGGTCGCCATAGGGCTCCTGTGTCTCAGGGTCGCCATAGGGCTCCTGTGTCTGAGGGTCACCATAGGGCTCCCTTGTCTCAGGGTCGCCATAGGGCTCCTGTGTCTGATGCCATAGGGCTCCTGTGTGTAATGCCATAGGGCTCCTGTGTCTCAGGGTCGCCATAGGGCTCCTGTGTCTCAGGGTCGCCATATGGCTCCTGTGTCTCAGGGTCGCCATAGGGCTCCTTTGTCTCAGGGTCGCCATAGGGCTCCTGTGTCTGAGGGTCGCCATTGGGCTCCTGTGTCTGAGGGTCGCCATAGGGCTCCTGTGTCTGAGGCCATAGGTCTCCTTTGTCTCAGGGTCGCCATAGGGCTCCTGTGTCTGAGGCCATAGGGCTTCTGTGTCTGAGGGCACTGGGCTCCTGTGTCTGAAGCTATAGGGCTCCTGTGTCTGAGGCCATGGGGCTCCTGTATTTAAGGCCCCTAGGGCCCCTGTGTCTGAGGGTCGCCATAGGCATCCTGAGTCTGAGGGTTGCCATAGGGCTCCTGTGTCTGATGGTCTCCATAGGGCTCCTGTGTCTGAGGGTCGCCATTGGGCTCCTGTGTCTGAGGGTCGCCATAGGGCTCCTGTGTCTCAGGGTCGCCATTGGGCTCCTGTGTCTGAGGGTCGCCATTGGGCTCCTGTGTCTGAGGGTCACCATAGGGCTCCTGTGTCTGAGGGTCGCCATTGGGCTCCTGTGTCTGAGGGTCGCCATTGGGCTCCTGTGTCTGAGGGTCGCCATAGGGCTCCTGTGTCTGAGGGTCGCCATAGGGCTTCTGTGTCTGAGGCCATAGGGCTCCTGTGTCTCAGGGTCGCCATAGGGCTCCTGTGTCGGAGGGTCGCCATAGGGCTCCTGTGTCTGAGTCCATAGGGCTCATGTGTCTCAGGGTCCCCATAGGGCTCCAGTGTCTGAGGGTCGCCATTGCGCTCCTGTGTCTGAGGGTCGCCATAGGGCTCCTGTGTCTCAGGGTCGCCATTGGGCTCCTGTGTCTGAGGGTCGCCATAGGGCTCCTGTGTCTGAGGGTCGCCATTGGGCTCCTGTGTCTGAGGGTCACCATTGGGCTCTTGTGTCTCAGGGTCGCTGTTGGACAGGCCTCGTGGAAGGCCCGCTCCCTCCCCGCCTGATAGGGTCCGGACACCGGCTCTCCCTGTATCCCCAGAAAGAACTATCCCAGCAACCCACCGAGGCAACCCGCAACCCGTCCCCCACGGGACGCCTGCTCCCGAACACCCCGACATCGGCTGGCCCGGGCCACCATCAGCAGCATTACCCCGGCCCAGCCGCCATCTTGGACACTGCACCACGAGGCCGCGTGGCCTCAGCTTGACCCCAACCCTGGGCCTGGCCAGGCCCGACATCGAGGCACCACCATCCACCCAGGAGGTGAAGAGACCACTTGGCATGTCAATGGGAGAAAGGAGTGTCGATGGCTCTCCCCCGCCAGGTGCCGATCGCCCCCAGCCTCCCCGGGCGCTGGCTCCACCCCCCTGCTGGGTGTCTGGACTCCCTCATCCCGGACCTCCCGACCTCCAAGCGCGAGGGTCCGGACATCAAAGGAGACCAGACCTATAACTGGGGCAGCTCCAGAGCAGGAAGGCAGTTGTATCCTGGAGTCGAGAGACACCTTGAAGAACTCATCCCTGACGGACTGCTGGCGCTGCCGCAGCCCTGCCTTGCAAACATCTCCGAAGCCTGCTGGCGCTGCCGCGGCCCTCTACATCGTGAACCATCGTCCAAGCCTGCTGGCGCTGCCGCGGCCCTCTACATCGTGAACCATCGTCCAAGCCTGCTGGCGCTGCCGCGGCCCTCTACCTCGAGAACTATCGTCCAAGCCTGCTGGCGCTGCCGCGGCCCTCTACATCGTGAACCATCGTCCAAGCCTGCTGGCGCTGCCGCGGCCCTCCTTCGAGAACTATCATCCTAGCCTGCTGGCGCTGCCGCGGCCCTCCTTCGAGAACTATCATCCAAGCCTGCTGGCGCTGCCGCGGCCCGACCTTGCAGACCCCTAAGCTTGAGGATTGTGAGCTTCCATCTTGCCGCACCCGTACCGGACTGGTACCAAGACTGTCCCACTACCCCTTCCCCTACAGAGACTAGAATTGAGAGGACCCTCGTGTCCAGACATCGCTGTATCGCTGATAACCTTGCCTCAAGAATCGTATATAAAGAGTGTTGTCCTCAACCTTGTGTGGTGTCCATCTGTGGGGGGGGGAGTTACTCGTCTGTACGATCGCTGGAGACCGCCCTCACTGGAGGCCTCTCCCCCTGACCTCGGCCGACCCTCCGGGTCCCCGTCTAACATTGGTTGCCAGCGGCGCGATCCGAACCAACGCGTAATCGTACAGAAAGTAACTCACCCCACGACTCAACCACAATGACAACAAAATAGAGCGGAACCACAGAAAACTTCCAGATGGAGAAACTAGAAGAGTACAACCACAGAGAACTGAAACAATTTTGCATAGAACTAGGCATTGCTACCACCGGACTGAGCACGAAAGAAGACTTCAAAAAGGCCCTGGAATCTTGGGCAGAGACGGGTACGGCCGTACCCCAAAACCAAAGCCGCGAGGCACCGGAAACGAGCACCACTCCGACGGAAGAAAGAAGATCGGGTCTCTCCCCAGAGGAGATCCGAGAACGGGAAAAAAGCAGGCTCCACGAATTGCAACTAGCTCGACTTCGTTTAGATGGAGAACTGAAATTGGCGGAACAAAAAATAACGTTGGAACACCTGCGGCTCCGAGAGGAGCGGGAAGAGAAACAAAGACAGAGAGAGTTAGAAGAGAAAAAGCTAGCCTACGAACATGAGCGCAACCTAATAGAAATAGAGCTTCGGAAACAGAACAAAGATCTCGGGGTTCCCGAACGGCCGAACACTCCTGCCACTACAGACCCTAAAGTCCACATCCCCAAGGATGTCGTCAGAGAGTATTACCGGAACGATGACATCCAGCAATGGTTCAAAGCCTATGAGGTAGCCATGACCTCTCACCGGATTCCCCGGAGCGACTGGGGAGCCGGGTTATGGGGGAGGTTCGTCAACGAGGGGCGAGACGCCCTGCTGCAATTCCCGGACCATCAGATGACATCCTATGACCACATGAAAGCCGCACTCCTCACTCGATACGGACTCACGCCCGAGATGTACCACCAGCGGTTCCGCGACTGTAAACAGATCCCGGGTACGACTTGGGTGGAGTACGTGAACTTCTTCAGCCGAGCCTTCGAGGGGTGGATCAAGGGCAGCAAGGTGACCCCTTACGAGCAACTCTTTGACCTTATTGTGTGGGAGCACCTCTCTAACAATTTTTTCGTCGAGCTCAGGCAGCACCTCCTCGACAGTAAACTGACTGAACCTCGGCAACTCGCCGCCGAAGCTGACCGATGGGAAAGCACCCGAGTTGCCCGAAGCGGGCCCAGCGAGCCGAACAGAACCACCCAAGGACCTCATCGCCCCCGAGGGGGAGGAGGAGGCCAGGGTCGGGGCAGAGACGCCGTCCCGGTGGCTCCCTCCAGCAACGCCCCGCCCCCGGCCGGCAGGGGAAACCCCCCGATGCATCCAGGTTTTCGAGCCAACGTTACCTGCCACCGATGCCAGCGACCTGGCCACTACGCCAATGATCCTAATTGCCCGAAGAACCAGAACCCGATGCCCCGCCAGGTCGCTGCCGCCGCCCTGGGAGAAGAGCAAACTCCAGAAGACCCTGAGGAGTACGAGGCCGACCAGCCCGAGTGGGAACCAGCCGCCATGTCCCTGGTCTGCCTAGGGGAAAGAGACATGATCCCGCGGGCCCCCCTACCCGCCAACACGCAGAAATACAGCCAGTGGGTCAACATTAATGGGCGCCGGGCTGAAGCCTTACGCCACACCGGGGCGAGTGTGACAGCAGTCCGCTGTCATCTGGTGACCCCGGATCAGATCTTGCCAAACATCCTTTGCCCCGTCCGGTCAGCCGACAACTCAGAAAGCCTTTGTCGGATGGCCTGCGTCCCCTTCGAGTGGGGAGGAGTGTCCGGAATGCTGAAAGTGACTGTCCGCAATGATGCCCCTGTGGACTGCCTCCTGGGGAACGACCTCGAAAGTTCCCCTTGGGCCGCCGTCGAAAGAAGAGACCACCTGGGGATGTTGGGCCTCCCGGAATGGGCCTGCATAACGACCCGGTCCATGGCCGCCCGCGCCATCCCCAGTCCCGAAGAACCGGAATGGCCAGAGCCTCCTCCCCCAATCATCCCAGAGGGAGCCGCCCTAGGAGCCAATCCCCCAGAACAAGATGAAGACGGGCCCGTTCAACTCCAGGACCTTCCCGAACTGGCCCAGTGGCGTCCAGAGGGTGGTCCCACCCCGGAACAATTCCGCCAGGAACAGAGAACTTGTCCCTCCCTCGAGGGACTCCGGCAGCAAGCCCTCGCCCAGAGCGCAAGAGACACCTCCGGGGCCCACTGGATTTATTGGGACAATGACCTGCTCTACAGTGAGCAAAGAACCGCTGAGCTGGGGGCCAGTCGGGTACTGGTGGTACCCCTCCGCTTCAGAGACTTCCTTATTAACTTGGCACACAATGTCCCCCTCGCTGGGCACCTGGGTCAAGACAAAACGTACAACCGCTTGGTAACTCACTTCTACTGGCCCAAAATGTGAGACGATGTCTCCAACCACTGCCGGGCCTGCCCCACCTGCCAGGCCAGCGGGAAGAGCGGCCGAAAGATCAAAGCACCCCTACAACCCTTTCCCGTCGTCACCACCCCGTTCGAACGGGTGGGAATAGACATTGTGGGGCCCCTGGACCCCCGCACGGCACAGGGGCACCGATTCATCCTGGTCCTGGTGGACCACGCCACCCGCTACCCCGAGGCCCTTCCTCTTCGGACCGTGA
This sequence comes from Lissotriton vulgaris, assembly GCF_964263255.1. Taxonomy (NCBI): domain Eukaryota; kingdom Metazoa; phylum Chordata; class Amphibia; order Caudata; family Salamandridae; genus Lissotriton; species Lissotriton vulgaris. The sequence goes on along the minus strand of NW_028254288.1, from coordinate 218,408 downwards.
CAGCACCTGTGGTGGGCCGAGCCCTGATGGGGATCTTCCCTCGAGTGGGCTTCCCCCGGGAAGTCGTCTGCGACAGGGGCACAAACTTTATCTCAAAGTACATGAGGTCTCTCAGGCAATAGTGCGGGGTCACCTACAAATTCACGACCCCTTCTCACCCGCAAGGAAATGGACTGGTCGAGCGGTTTAACCACACTCTTAAAGGAATGATCATGGGCCTGGAAGAGCCCCTACGTCGACAATGGGACGTGCTGCTCCCGTGCCTCCTATTCGCCTATCGAGAAGTCCCCCAGAAATCCCTCGGCTTCAGCCCCTTTGAGCTCCTGTACGGACACCCGGTCCGGGGTCTCCTCAGCCTGGTCAAGGAAGGATGGGAGATGACCCCCCAAAAGAATCCTCCAGATGTGTATAAGTATCTCCTGACCCTCTGCAACCAGACCCGGCAATTCAGGGAGCTCGCCAAAGTCAACCTTGAGGCCAGCCAGGAGGACATGAAGAAATGGTACGATCAGCATGCCTCCTCCATCGAGTTCGAACCGGGACAGCAAGTCTGGGTGATGTCACCGGTCGAACCCTGTGCCCTGCAGGACAAATGGACAGGACCCTTCAAGGTGATAGAGCGCAAGGGCCCCGTCACCTACCTGATCGACATGGAATCTCCCCGGAACCCTCTACGAGTCCTCCACGCCAACAGACTCAAACCCCACTTCGTACGCTCAGAACTCAGCCTACTGATGGCAACAGGCAGTGGGACGGAGGAAGACTCCGAGCCCCTCCCTGACCTACTGAGAACCCGTGAACAGGATGTCTCGGTGGAAGGGGTCAGACTCTCCGACGCTTTTTCCCCGGAGCAACGCCAAGACTGTCGAGCTCTCCTGCTACAATTTGCGAACTTGTTCTCCCTCACCCCCGGGGTCACCCCCTGGTGCCTTCACAACGTGGACACCGGGGATAGTCCACCTATTCGACACAGGGCGTACCGGGTGCCAGATCGGGTGCGCGCCTGCATCCAGAACGAAGTCACCAAGATGCTGGCGCTAGGAGTGATCGAACCATCCGACAGCCCCTGGGCCAGCCCAGTCGTACTGGTCCCCAAGGCTGCCGCCCCGGGCGTTGCTCCCGAGCTCCGGTTCTGTGTGGACTATCGGGGCCTGAACGCCGTTACCAGAACCGACGCTCACCCCATCCCCCGGGCAGATGAGCTAGTTGACCGCATGGGGGCGGCCCGCTACTTGAGCATCTTCGATCTAACAGCGGGCTACTGGCAAATCGGCCTCACTCCCAGGGCCCAAGAACGATCCGCCTTCTCTACCCCGGATGGCCTCTACCACTTCAAAGTGATGCCATTCGGCATGAAAAACGCTCCAGCTACCTTCCAACGACTCGTGAACCAGGTACTGGCGGGCCTCGAAGATTTCAGCGCCGCCTACCTGGACGATATTGCTGTGTACAGTCGCCACTGGGCAGACCACCTCCACCACCTCCTAGAAGTCCTGCACGCCCTCCAGCAGGCCGGCCTCACCATAAAAGCCAGCAAATGCCAGGTTGGCCAAGGGTCCGTGACCTACCTCGGACACCAAGTGGGGAGCGGTCTGGTGGCACCCCTTCAGCTCAAGATCGCTGCCATCCAGTCCTGGCAACCCCCTGTCACCCAGACCGAGGTCCGAGCCTTCCTGGGGCTCACCGGGTACTACCGGCGGTTTGTAAAGGACTATGGCAGCATTGTGGGGCCCCTCACGGAACTCACATCCAAGAAAAGCCCCAAAACAGTCAACTGGACTTCAGACTGTCCAGCGGCCTTCGAGAAGTTGAAGACCGCCATGTGCACCGCCCCCGTGCTCCAGGCCCCCGACTACAGCCGGGAATTCATAGTCCAGACGGATGCCTCAGATCATGGCGTTGGGGCAGTCCTCTCTCAACTCAACGGCGAGGGAGTCGATCAGCCAGTGGCCTTCATCAGCCGACGCCTGCTGGCTAGAGAACAGCGCTGGAGCACCATCGAGCGGGAGGCCTTCGCCGTGGTATGGGCCCTCAAGAAACTCCGGCCCTACCTCTTCGGTACTCACTTCAGGGTACAGACAGACCACCGACCCCTGCAGTGGCTGATGCAAATGCGGGGGGAAAACCCAAAACTGTTACGATGGTCCATCTCCTTACAGGGGATGGACTTCACTGTGGAGCATCGTCCTGGCCAAGATCACGCCAACGCGGACGGCCTGTCACGCTTTTTCCGCCTCGGCGAGGAGAGTACCCAAGAAGATGGGTGACTCTCCCTGCCTTCAGCTGGGGGGGACGCATGTTGGACAGGCCTCGTGGAAGGCCCGCTCCCTCCCCGCCTGATAGGGCCCGGACACCGGCTCTCCCTGTATCCCCAGAAAGAACTATCCCGGCAACCCACCGAGGCAACCCGCAACCCGTCCCCCACGGGACGCCTGCTCCCGAACACCCCGACATCGGCTGGCCCGGGCCACCATCAGCAGCATTACCCCGGCCCAGCCGCCATCTTGGACACTGCACCACGAGGCCGCGTGGCCAGGCCCGACATCGAGGCACCACCATCCACCCAGGAGGTGAAGAGACCACTTGGCAGGTCAATGGGAGAAAGGAGTGTCGATGGCTCTCCCCCGCCAGGTGCCGATCGCCCCCAGCCTCCCCGGGCGCTGGCTCCATCCCCCTGCTGGGTGTCTGGACTCCTTCATCCCGGACCTCCTGACCTCCAAGCGCGAGGGTCCGGACATCAAAGGAGACCAGACCTATAACTGGGGCAGCTCCAGAGCAGGAAGGCAGTTGTATCCTGGAGTTGAGAGACACCTTGAAGAACTCATCCCTGACGGACTGCTGGCGCTGCCGCAGCCCTGCCTTGCGAACATCTCCGAAGCCTGCTGGCGCTGCCGCGGCCCTCTACATCGTGAACCATCGTCCAAGCCTGCTGGCGCTGCCGCGGCCCTCTACATCGTGAACCATCGTCCAAGCCTGCTGGCGCTGCCGCGGCCCTCTACCTCGAGAACTATCGTCCAAGCCTGCTGGCGCTGCCGCGGCCCTCTACATCGTGAACCATCGTCCAAGCCTGCTGGCGCTGCCGCGGCCCTCCTTCGAGAACTATCATCCTAGCCTGCTGGCGCTGCCGCGGCCCTCCTTCGAGAACTATCATCCAAGCCTGCTGGCGCTGCCGCGGCCCGACCTTGCAGACCCCTAAGCTCGAGGATTGTGAGCTTCCATCTTGCCGCACCCGTACCGGACTGGTACCAAGACTGTCCCGCTACCCCTTCCCCTACAGAGACTAGAATTGAGAGGACCCTCGTGTCCAGACATCGCTGTATCGCTGATAACCTTGCCTCAAGAATCGTATATAAAGAGTGTTGTCCTCAACCTTGTGTGGTGTCCATCTGTGGGGGGGGAAGTTACTCGTCTGTTCGATCGCTGGAGACGGCCCTCACTGGAGGCCTCTCCACCTGACCTCGGCCGACCCTCCTGGTCCCCGTCTAACAGTCGCCATAGGGCTCCTGTGTCTGAGGGTCGCCATAGGGCTCCTGAGTCTGAGGCCATAGGGCTCCTGTGTCTCAGGGTCGCCATAGGGCTCCTGTGTCTGAGGGTCGCTATTGGGCTCCTGTGTCTGAGGGTCGCCATAGGGCTCCTGTGTCTGAGGCCATAGGGCTCCTTTGTCTCAGGGTCGCCATAGGGCTCCTGTGTCTGAGTCCATAGGGCTCCTGTGTCTCAGGGTCGCCATAGGGCTCCTTTGTCTCAGGGTCACCATAGGGCTCCTGTGTCTGAGGGTCGCCGTAGGGCTCCTGTGTCTGAATCCATAGGGCTCCTGTGTCTGAGGCCACAGGGCTCCTGTGTCTGAGGCCACAGGGCTCCTGTGTCAGTCAGTCAGTCAAAAAACTTTATTCGGTTAATTAAAACCATAAAAGTAATACATGGTACAGATAATATAAAAAACAATTAAATAAGTAAAGAGAGTTAATTGCATTCCTGATTAAAACAAAGAAAAAGGGACATTAATAAAAAGGGATATGATAGATTCAGGGATCACCTACAGATAGCAGCATATAAATCACACCACAGTAAGTACTTAGCAGTCAATTTTCTTGAGTTGATGACGCGGCAGTTCTTACTCTTTTCAGTCTGGTGGCAGCTACTAAAAAACAGGCTACGCCATAGGCGACTGGCACTGAATTCAGCATCTGTAAATATAGTAATGCTGGCCGTACCTGAACGAAGTTTAAGGGTTTTAAAATAGGCACAAGAAATTTTTTCCTCGGGACCAGATAGTGCTCACACAGCATAACCAAATGCAAGGTGTCCTGTGTTGAAAAACAGTCGCATGTACAAGGAGGCAAATTTTCTGGAGTACCCCAATCTGTGTGCGTACCAAGAATGAGATGGATCAAATTAAATCTAAACCTTATGAGTAGAAATCGATGATAGGGCTTTGAGACATATTTTAAGTAGGGTTCCATCTCTGTAGTGGTCGAGAGTTGGAAAAGTAATCTGACTGTAGGTTTACTGATTTCAGCCGATTCTCTTTCGCTTTCCAACAAAGCTCGAAAATGATGCTTCACCCACTTTGCATCCTCTTTTTTGAGATGTTGCGGAAGAGAGTACATTTCCGGACGCCCTAGCCTCGCACATGCCGCTCTAACATATGCCAGCCACGGGATAGTATGTGCTTTGTCAAGAGATATACAGTCCTTAAGGATGCTGTGATTCAAGCTGATTTCTTCATTGGTCCAGGTTTTGATCCAACAGAGTACTGGGGCCATTTTTAAAAGATCAGTAACGTACCCCATACCCAATTCATTGTGCGTTGAATGTGTGGGGGAAGATTTCGGGAGAGACAACAAAGCCCGTATGAAATTATTTTCGGCGATTTGTATGCTTGTGACTGGAACATAGCCCCAAATGTCTGCCCCATAGGAAGCAATTGCCAAGCATTTTGCTCTATAAATCCTGGTCATTGCTTCCATAGGTTTCGAGCCCAGTTTTTTAGAAAAGCTCAGGAGTGCTGTTGTTGACCTAATTACTCCATTTTCCTTGAGTTTCATTTGTGGCTTCCAGGTTCCTCTCTCGTCGAAAGTTACACCCAAATAACAGAAGGAGGGCACCCTTGAAATTGGTGAGTTGTTGGAGCTAAAAGATCTGATCTTTGTGTTTTTCTTTCGCGAGCCAACGACCATGACATGGGACTTGGCGGTATTAATTTTTAAATCAAGCGCTTCCATGAATTGGCCGAAATGGTCCAAAAGTTTTTGAAGCCCTATGCCAGTCCGCGCTATGAGAACAGCGTCATCCGCGTATAGGAGGACCGGAATAGGTAGACCCCCCATACGCGGAATATCCAAGGTGGCTGGGTTCAGAAATTTCCCCAGGGCGTTGATGTACAGTGTAAAGAGTAGAGGGGCCAAGATGCACCCTTGTCTGACCCCTCTCCCTGATCTAAACTTTGCTGTACACCTACCGTCTCTTGATGCCCTAACCGTCGCAAACAAATTAGAATGGAGGTCGTGTAAAAAACTAACCAAAGTAATGTCCAATCCTAAGTTAAATAAGATGGTCCATAATTTTGCACGATTAACCAAATCAAAAGCCGAGGATAGGTCCATAAATCCCAAATAAAGAAGCCCCCCCTTCACCACAGTGTATTTACTAATAATTAAATGAAGGTTCAGGCATTGGTCAATTGTCCCTCTGTGTGCCCTGAATCCGTACTGCAGATCTGAAAGGATCCCGCTCTCCTCCAGCCAATCCTCCATTCTGTGCAAGATGACTCTGCCTAAGATCTTAACGGCAGAGTCCAGCAAGGAGATTGGTCTGTAACAGGCCGGGTCCGCCCTGTTCCCTTTCTTAAATATAGGCACAATTATGGAGGTAGACCAGGAAGATGGGAAGCCAGCTGTCGGGATAGCATTGAATACATTAGATAAAATTTTGGACCAGAATTGTGGGTACTGTATATAAAGATCTGCTGGTACCCCGTCAGGGCCCGGGGCCTTATGCTTGTTAGTCTCTCTAATCGCCCTTTCAACTTCCAAGATGTTAAAGTTCATGACCAAATTGGAGTGGTCGTGGGTTGTGTCAATTGAGGCAGGGGCTGTAGACTCATAGATTTTACCAAAATGGGTTAGCCATCTGTTATCTTCTATGACACAGTCTAAATTTGTTTGCCCGTTGTCGGAAAAAAAGGGCTGATTAACAATGGCCCAAAACTTTTTGCTGTCTCTCAGGACTTCCCCAGATAATAGGCTATTCCATGCTTCCTCCTTAATTTGACTTTTGCGATTTTGAGTTATGGTTTTATAATCCTTCCTTAGTTTGGCCACTAAGGTTCTGTCTCTTGGTTTTTGTTTGATGGCTTTCATCAGAGCACTATGAGCCCTCGAACATTCCTTGTTAAACCATTTATGGGTCTTTGTATTCCCTTGCCCAACCGGCCTTCGTTCCAAGTTCATACTAATCCTAGAGCAGATGTCTTCGAAGGCTTTCAAGACCTTTGGGCCCTCTGCAGATGGGTCCAAGCATACTGCCATGCTGTCCTCCGTCTCTTGGGCAATTACGTGAAAGAAATCCTCTGGGACGATCATCTCCCATTTCAGACGCCTTCCCTGCTCTTTGGTTTTCAAATCCTTTATGGCTGCCATGGTTGGCGGACTGCCAATACGAAAGCAATCTAAATCCAAGGACAGGAGAACAGGATGATGGTCCGATGAAATAAGGTCAACTACACTGTACTCGTGTACCTTTGTCAAGACCCCATTAGAGACAAAAATATAATCTATAACTGTATTAGCATCTCTTCCAACAAAGGTTGGAGCTCTCGGCTCGCTAATGCCTTGATCGAATTCGAAGAGATTTAGGTTCGCTAGAAAGAACTCTAGGTACTCGCCCTCTGCAGTATGTACAAAATGGGGAATAGCTTCAGGTGATATCCCCCCATATCTATCATAAAAACAACCTCCCTCACAGGGGTGTATGTTAAAATCCCCCAGAATAACCAATTCCGAGGGGGTGGTGCAATCACTCCTATAGGCTGACAAAAAATTTAACAAAGAAATTAAATGTTCATTTATAAAGACGGACTCCTTTGAGTTATAAAAGTTAATCAGTAAGACAATCTTTGAGTTAGGGAGAGTCCATTCTACCGCAAGAGCATTTGTTAAGGCGGTATCTATTTTTTTGAACACTCCTACTAAATCCAGGGAGCACAAGATAAGTAACCCACCCTTTGCTCTTCCTCTTAAGCCTGGGACTGCCGGAGTGGAAAAGCTACAAAAACCGTCCAGGGAAAAAGTTTGTGTTGTGTCCCACGTTTCTTGGAGCCCTATAATATGATGTTGCTCAATAAAGCTTTGCCATATTGGATCCAAAGCCTTTGCATGTAGACCTGCCACGTTCCAAGTAAGGACTTTGCAGAGTCCTAGGTCTATATTAGGTGCAGTCGGTGTAGCCGCACCCCGACTATCTCTCGTCGTCAGGGTAATTCCGGGTATAGGGGATAAATTAGCTGTTGTAGGTGCCACTGTGGGAGCTTCCTTGCATGGACGTGTTTCGTTTGGACTAGCACCATATTCCCCTAGCGAACCCTGAGTCTGTCAATCCACCCAGTCTGTGTTTGAAAGGCACTCAAAACGATTTGCAATAGGGAAGTACAAAGGATTAGAAAGGCCATTTTGAGGTGGTTGATAGAAAAAGGGATGGATCAGTTGAGGGCCATGCGGGGGACCACCTTGACGTGGTCTACCTCCCCTAGGCCCCACCAAATTCCACCCCCCATCCCAGCCCTCCTCTCTCACTGGGGGTTGAAAATTCCAAGGGAAGTTAGGCCTTTGTCTTGGGTTCCTATCATGAGGGCCTTTAAACCAACTCCAGCGATTATCTACTTGATTGTGGGGAAGATAAAAATACGAGAGAGGTCTGGCAGTGACTCTACTCGCCTGAGATCTTGGAGCCCTGTTGTTACAGATAAAATCTACTGCCTCCGGATTTTCAAAAGTTACCACCACACAGTCTCCCTGCAAATTTTTCTTATTTCGTCCTACCCAGGGAGCCCTCTCTATCATTAGGATATCAGCTGATATATTTGTGGGGAGAGGATGATTGTTCGCTAGCCAGTGGCAAACTTTATTTTTAAGTGCCTGGTATGATTCTTCTTCTGGCGACCGGAGTTCTGTAACTCCGGTAAGGACGACCACATAAGGTGCGGCGTCTGGGGGGAGGTGAATATTTCTACGATTCCTAACCTTACCCTTATCCTCTATATCAGGTTTAGGCGCCTGGGATAAGCTACCGCTGGGTGTGGACTGGGGGGTGGTATTATTTTTAGATGAGGTCAAATTGGTATCTATTTTTTTAATCTGTTCTACAACAGGGGGTTTAGCTTTGGGTCCTACTTGGTTAGAGGCACTACAGGGTTTTTTGGACGTGGTGTTAGTAGTCTCCGACACTTTATTAGAAACCATTGCAGTCTTAGGGGGTTTAGGTAAATTTGTAGCCTGAATAGGCTTTTTATTTAAGGTAAAGCTGGGGGCACTTATGTCCTTGTGTATGTTTTTTAAGACCGTTTCCAGACAGCGTAGTCTTACCTCTATAGGTTCTAGTAAAGCTTTTAGCATATTCCAAATTATAGTATTATTTGCGAGAGAACCCGGCTCCTCCAATGGGGGTGTTATGATTGAATTACCTATGGGGCCGCTAAGTTGCAAAATTTCTTCCAAACTTTGGTCAATTACGGTATCGTCTGGGAGACTCAGCAGTAAGCCAGGGTTATTAGGGGGTAGACCTTCTGTGAGGATAGGTAAACTGTCTGAGGGTATTTCAACAATGCAAGGATTGGGTAAAGTAACAACCTTCTTCCCTTTCCCTGCCGTTAGGTTGTTAGTCTTACGTTTTTGTTTAGGGATTGCCCCTTCTCTCCGCGCTCTTTCTGTTGAATTAACTGTAGAATTACTAACATTTATTTCACTTCTTTGCGTTCCATTCTCAGTCAGCATATCTAAATTTGGTGAGGCCTCCAAGTCCTGGGCGAGATTGAGGGCATCCGAATCCATATTAGGTCCCGAATGATGTACTAGCGCCTGTGCTTCTCGGCGAGAATCCGTTTTCGGTGTCTGAGCCTCAGCAATGAGGCCAAGGGAAGAACGCTTGGCCATGGCCAGGTCTTGTGAAACTCTCCTGTCCATGAGAATTATCCCCTCGTCAATAAGCGCGTGTGTGCGGGTGATAAAGTCGTCCAGTGTCCCGGTAAGTTTTTTGGCTCCTGCAGCAGCCATACTTCTTGTTTCACGGCAGGACATAACCCGCGGAGTACCAAATGAAATGGCGGGGGGGAGCTCGGAAAGCCTAGCCAAGATGTATGGCCCAGCCCAGTCTCCTCGGGCCTCTGAGGGCCACAGAGGGCCCGCCCTTTGCCCGGGCTTAGCCCCGGGCGCTCCCGCGCGCTCCCGCGCAGCGTTGATTGCTGCTTTATATGTGTTATTGACAGGTGTTGGGTGGGCGGGGCGGTCAGGGAGAGCGGGCCAGGTGACTCGGCCTGAGGATTACCGGGACTCCTGGGAAAGCGAGTCCCGGTTCCTACGCTCGCAGCCCTGTCTCACGCTCACACACCCAGCAACTACCTGTAGGTCCGGTGATGGCAGCAGCGAAGCGGGACCCGCGAAGCGGGTTCCGCGAGTAGTAGCGGTCCTTCCTTCCTCCTCGAGCAGCAAACGGCAAAGTCAGGTGATTTGTGGCGTCCCCACCCGCTATGGGAGGCAGAGTCTTTTAAGGTGCTTCAGCTGGGCGGGGCGGTCAGGGAGAGCGGGCCAGGTGACTCGGCCTGAGGATTACCGGGACTCCTGGGAAAGCGAGTCCCGGTTCCTACGCTCGCAGCCCTGTCTCACGCTCACACACCCAGCAGCTACCTGTAGGTCCGGTGATGGCAGCAGCGAAGCGGGACCCGCGAAGCGGGTTCCGCGAGTAGTAGCGGTCCTTCCTTCCTCCTCGAGCAGCAAACGGCAAAGTCAGGTGATTTGTGGCGTCCCCACCCGCTATGGGAGGCAGAGTCTTTTAAGGTGCTTCAGCTGGGCGGGGCGGTCAGGGAGAGCGGGCCAGGTGACTCGGCCTGAGGATTACCGGGACTCCTGGGAAAGCGAGTCCCGGTTCCTACGCTCGCAGCCCTGTCTCACGCTCACACACCCAGCAACTACCTGTAGGTCCGGTGATGGCAGCAGCGAAGCGGGACCCGCGAAGCGGGTTCCGCGAGTAGTAGCGGTCCTTCCTTCCTCCTCGAGCAGCAAACGGCAAAGTCAGGTGATTTGTGGCTCCTGTGTCTGAAGCCATAGGGCTCCTGTGTCTGAGGCCACTGGGCTCCTGTGTCTGAGGCCACTGGGCTCCTGTGTCTGAGGCCACAGGGCTCCTGTGTCTGAGGCCACAGGGCTCCTGTGTCTGAGGCCACAGGGCTCCTGTGTCTGAGGCCATAGGGCTCCTGTGTCTGAGGCCACTGGGCTCCTGTGTCTGAGGCCACAGGGCTCCTGTGTCTGAGGCCACAGGGCTCCTGTGTCTGAGGCCACAGGGCTCCTGTGTCTGAGGCTACAGGGCTCCTGTGTCTGAGGCCACAGGGCTCCTGTGTCTGAGGCCACAGGGCTCCTGTGTCTCAGGGTCGCCATAGGGCTCCTGTGTCTCAGGGCCGCCATAGGGCTCCTGTGTCTCAGGGTCGCCATAGGGCTCCTTTGTCTCAGGGTCGCCATAGGGCTCCTGTGTCTGAGGCCATAGGGCTCCTGTGTCTGAGGCCATGGGGCTCCTGTATTTAAGGCCATAGGGCTCCTGAGTCTGAGGGTTGCCATAGGGCTCCTGTGTCTGATGGTCTCCATAGGGCTCCTGTGTCTGAGGGCCGCCATAGGGCTCCTGTGTCTGAGGCCATAAGGCTCCTGTGTCTGAGTCCATAGGGCTCCTGTGTCTGATGCCATAGGGCTCCTGTGTCTCAGGGTCGCCATAGGGCTCCTGTGTCTCAGGGTCGCCATAGGGCTCCTGTGTCTGAGGGTCGCCATTGGGCTCCTGTGTCTGAGGGTTGCCATAGGGCTCCTGTGTCTGAGGGTTGCCATAGGGCTCCTGTGTCTGAGGCCACAGGGCTCCTGTGTCTGAGGGTCGCCATAGGGCTCCTGTGTCTCAGGGTCGCCATAGGGCTCCTGTGTCTGAGGGTCGCCATTGGGCTCCTGTGTCTGAGGGTTGCCATAGGGCTCCTGTGTCTGAGGCCACAGGGCTCCTGTGTCTGAGGCCACAGGGCTCCTGTGTCTGAGGCCATAGGGCTCCTCTGTCTGAGGCCATAGGGCTCCTGTGTCTGAGGGTCAGCATAGGGCTCCTGTGTCTGAGGGTCACCATAGTGCTCCTGTGTCTGAGGACATAGGGCTTCTGTGTCTGAGGCCACAGGGCTCCTGTGTCTGAGGGTCGCCATAGGGCTCCTGTGTCTCAGGGTCGCCATAGGGCTCCTTTGTCTCAGGTTCGCCATAGGGCTCCTGTGTCTCAGGGTCTCCATAGGGCTCCTTTGTCTCAGGGTCGCCATAGGGCTCCTTTGTCTCAGGGTCGCCATAGGGCTCCTTTGTCTCAGGGTCGCCATAGGGTTCCTGTGTCTGAGGCCATAGGGCTCCTGTGTCTCAGGGTCGCCATAGGGCTCCTTTGTCTCAGGGTCGCCATAGGGCTCCTGTGTTTGAGGCCATAGGGCTCCTGTGTCTGAGGCCATAGGGCTTCTGTGTCTGAGGACCTCCACAAAGTACCATAGCAAAAGGCGTCATTGTTCTTCCCTGACCGCACGAAAGAAGGGAAAGGTCTTGCAGGAATGGACCATCTCCCAATGGCTCGTGCTGTGCATTCAAATCTGCTCCCCATTGGCCAAGAAGGAAACCCAGAGGGCTTGTAGGCTCATTCCACCAGAGCTAAGGCCGCCACCACATGCAATGCAGTTCCGGTCCCGAACATCTGCCAAGCAGCAACCTGGGCTTCTCTGCACACATTCACCGAGCACTACTGCCGGGACAGTCTGGCCCGTGGGGAAGGGTCCTTTGCCTCTTCGGTCCGGCAGGGCTTTGTCGTGTGACATTGGTCTGCAGACCCACCTCCGGGAAAGTATTGCTTGGGTATCTATTCTAAGGTAAGGAATCTGCGGCTTGAAGTCTCTTCCAGATGGCCAAGTTGCTTTGATTCGGTAGCGCCTTATCTGGTAGAAATCTATCCAACTGCAGATTCCTTACCGACCCACCCATCCTCCCCGCTCTGTGAACGTATTCCTAGGTACAGGGCTGTTCCCCTTTCAGGGCCCTAGGTTTCCACTCCAGTGGTCAGTGTTCTTTATGGCTCTGCGATCCTGGTGGGGAAAGTCGCAAAAAGAAACGGACATCAGTGCACTAGGGTGGCGTCTATATAGGCACCGCACACGTCACTTCCAGCGCAGGCAAAGTGGTTGATGCCACGCGGAGCTCACTGCACCATCAGGATTCAAGCAAGCCGGGCCGACGACAGCTGAAATGCCAGAAACCGGTCCCCGGTAGCTTGGCTCCTTTCTGGTGAAGAATTGGCTTGGTAGTTTAGTCTGCCCTGTTCCCATGATGCACTGGGCCAGGGACAGACTGATTTGCATATAGCCAGGTTCTGAGCTGGGATGGTGCAGTGAGCTAAATAACGGTGATGGATCAAGCCCTGATCTTTGGACTGGGTAAGAGTGGTCTGCTTAATTCAGACACTCTGTTCATCACCACCACCCTTTTCTGAATCGTTTTTGGCCACTATAGGTGTGGCAGGGTATACTCAGACATGAGTCCCTTGCTCACTGCACCATCAGGATTCAAGCAAGCCGGGCCGACGACGGCTGAAATGCCAGAAACCGGTCCCCGGTAGCTTGTCTCCTTTCTGGTGCAGAATTGGCTTGGTAGTTTAGTCTGCCCTGTTCCCATGATGCACTGGGCCAGGGACAGACTGATTTGCATATAGCCAGGTTCTGAGCTGGGATGGGGCAGTGAGATAAATAACGGTGATGGATCAAGCCCTGATCTTTGGACTGGGTAAGAGTGGTCTGCTTAATTCAGACACTCTGTTCATCACCACCCCCTTTTCTGGAACGCGGAGCCACACAACGCCTCCCGCCAGCACTCAGGGGTACTGCTCCCACCAAAAACGTCTGGATCCAGTCTTACGCCTGCGGGTAATTCTAATGTATGGAATGTGCAGCCAGGTAGACTCTCTACCAGATAAAGTGTTACCGAAGGTAAGTAATTTGTTCTTTAGTGGCCAGCACACACACCATGGTGACACTTCAGATAGGCTGAAAATGAAGGCAATACACTTACAATTACAAACCCCACATGGTGTTGAGTGCTGTGCGCGTGGACCAGTGCTTCATCGCCCCACATGTGGTTTATAAGTTTATATGTATGTATGTATGTGATATTTCTGTAGCGTAAGCCTAGCCAAAAGGGGCAGTGTCCTGGGTCAAAATATCCAGCATAACGTCAACAAGTGATACGAGAGGAAGCTGGTTGTGGACGGTTGATGCATTGTAGTGTTCTTTAGCAACTTAAATCTTCAACTATTTCCCAAACTGGCACAGCTTGGGGGCGGGCCTGATGCATAGGGGGATGTTGGTCCCGATCCTGGGTGTATAGATGAGAGAGGCCTGCCGGTGACGCTCTCGCCGGTACATGTCGCGAGGTACCCTGAGGCCGTTCACACCCGCCACTAGTCCTGTCCCCTCAGCTGTCCGGCCCTCAAGCTGCTTTCATTGGACTTCTCATGTCATTGTAATTATAATTGCACTTATATAGCGCTTACTACCACTGACGAGGCATCAAAGCGCTTTTTGGCGGGTAGCACGCTGTCCCGGAAGCCAATAAGGATTAGTGGTGAATTAGTACAGGGAAATATGAGGTCCTTTGGACATGGGAGTCTGTTATTTGGATTGGATACCATAATGGAGGGATTGTAGAGCGAAGAGTCTAGAAAGCGTTATTGGGGAGATCACAGTGGTAAGAAGGGATTTGGAATGAGTAAAGGAGAGATGGAGGAGGGGAGAGTCTCTAGAAAGGGCAGTCTGGGAGTTCATAGAAGTAGAATGAAGGCTGGGTGAGCCGGAGAGTGGCGGTAGAGGATATATATATTGAGAGAGGTGTTGTGTGAGACAGAGGTGTGAATTGGAGAGAGCCAGATATGTGTGTGTTCTATCGGGTGTATGAATCTATGCCGCTCCCTTGGTGCTTCAGCCCTCACTGCTCAGCCAGTGTGAGTGTGCTGCGTGGGATGGCGTGGTGGTGATGGAATGGAATGCTTGTGTGCATGTGCGTTGAGGAGTGGCAGCTGGAGTATGGGCGGAGCAGCAGGGAGGCCGCTCCTGGCGGAGCTTTACTATGGACTAAGCCAAGAGCCCACTATGACTATTCTAATCTGCAACTAAGATACATCCTCTTCTAGAGCTGCACCTCAGCTGCCTGGACATCATTACAACAGTGTGTGTCTGTTGTTGTTTTTTTAATGGCTTCTTCTGCAGTAGAAGTAAAGTCATAAGAAACAGAACCGCATAGAATGCGAGCGTTGCTGCACTTGGAGTGAATTTATTTGTGTATTTTCATATATTGTTTTAGTTTTATCTTTTCCTCAATATGTCGGTAGTTAAGCACTTAAAGATAAAATAGTTATGATAATATTTACATATTGTGATATATAAATGAAACAGACCCCAAAGCATCCCATTAAATAACTTATATGAAAACTATGCATTGACCTATAATCATGTTGAGAGTAGAATAATATATGCTCAATATAACAAATAGTAATATATACATTTGTTAAGCAGACCTAAAGAATATCGATACATTTTAATAACCATAGTTAATATACTTATTTGTTGAGATACACATATCTAGATACAGACATATAATCAAATTATAAACGTTTATTCTCAGCTTTATGCTGTACATTAATGTTTGTGTATGATGGTTATGTGGGCTTGAGTAATTTTCTGAGGTTAAGATAGTTATCCGTGGATCTTAAGTTTCAGGGTAAAGAGTTCCATAGTTTGGCTGCTTGAACAGAGAAGGATGTACCAACCATGGGTTTTGTCTTGTATGGTGGGATTTTGAGGCGAGGTTCCTTTGTTAAATGTGTTTGGTGATTTTATTCCTGATGAAGAGCGGTCCCGTTCCACGCATCGCTTTGTGGGTGATACAAAGCAGCTTGAACGGGGATCTTCTGTCAACCGGTAACCGGTGCAGGGCTTTCAAGGCAGGAGAGATGTGAGCTTGTGGCTTTATATGTAAGAGCAGTCTGGCAGCCGAGTTCTGAATCCGTTGTAGTCTTTTCATAGTTGTTAAAGGTGCAGTTCTCAGCAGCCACCAGATTACTGGATATTGATGTCCAAAATCTGCACAACCCCGACATCCCAGTAACAGCCCGCAGGAAAACAGTGAACTCTCAGGTCAAGAGGATTTCTTTTGGAAGGGACCTGGAAAGCCTGCATCACCAATTCAATCTTTCCTCACTCGACTTCTCATACATCGTGGGAAAACCGCAGCCCTACCTTGAGCAAGCTCTGACAGTCCTGGCTCGGGGTAGAATCACCTACACGAGGCTTCTCACGCTGCCCATCACATATTTTAATCCAACTTGGGCCCGGCGGGACAATTCGGTGGCCTGCCGACTCTGCATCTACCACCGTGAATCGTGGCTCCACCGGTCGTGCTGCTGCCCAAAGTAAGTCAGTGAGCGGCAGCGCTTGCTTCTCCCCATCTGTAGGTTGCTTGGCCTTCAAAGTTGCAGAAAAGTTTCCGACCTGTGCTTCTCTGCTAAAACAACTCAAATTGTGGCTCAACTAGGGAAGTTCACAGATGCAATCCGGGCCGCACTGAAACTGAAAACTGAGACATAAAAGCATTCAATTGGCCATCAAGCAAGAGAGACTATGATAAAACTTTTTTTCAAGTCCCATGCACAGGACTTTACTGCTAGGTAGGATAATGGTTCTAGCAATAGTTCTTTTACCATTTTAATCATTTTAACTTTTTTTCATTCTTATCAAAATTGTGTGAGATTCTAAACATACCTTAGTTAATTGATAGAATATTGTAACAATTTTAATTAATTGAACAATAAAGTTTCATTCATTCAATATTTAGTTGTTACAGGTGATCCGTGGTAGAGGGCACTGGCGTATTCAAGTTTGGACAGAACAAGAGAGATGGTAGCATGGACCTTGTGTGAATATTACAGGCGTGGGGAAGATGCGTTGCAGAGTTTTCATGGTAGTGAATCTTTATCTTGCCAATTTCTGCACTTGGGCTTTCCTTGATAGCCTGGAGTCTATGGTCATTCCAAGGTTTCTTACTTCCTTTGATACTTTAGGCGGTGTTCACAGATCATCAGGTCAGGAGGCGAGTGGGTCATAATTTTTCCAAACGCCACACGTATTTCCGTTTCTGAAGCATTCGATTTGCGATGGCTCCAAGTCATCGACTGATTCTCGGCTCTGAGGCAACTGAAGATTTTTGAGTTTCCAATGTCTTTGGGGCTTTCCAGTTTAAGCAGTATTTGCATCTCATCTGCATAGTTAAAGCACTTGAGGTGAAATTGATTGATAAGTGCTGATAATAACTTCATGTAAATGTTAAAAGACATGGTGAGGAGGTAGGGCCTTAAGGCACCACTGCTTTCGTGAAGTACGGTTTGGACGAGAAAGGGGGTGTTTGGATGACATTAGTTCTGTTTTGAAAGTAGGATACGATCCAGCCCAGAGCAGTCCCCTCTATGCCGGCTTCATAGAGTCTTTGTATCAGAGTGTCAAGGCCAACAGTGTCGAAGGCAGCCGAGAGGTCCAAGGGAAGTAGTGCAGCGATCCCATTCGGGTCCACTGTGTTTTTAACGTCATCCCAGATGACGAAGAGGGTGGATTCTGTGCCTCTTCCTGGACTGAATCCAGTCTGAAAGTATGGCCTTATCTTCAATGATTTGTGACATCAAGGTGAACGCTGCTCTTGCTATCAATTTGCCCAGGAAAGGGCTATTTGTCATTGGTCTGTAGTTGTTTGGGTCACGTGGGTCCAGGTTTGTTTTCTTTAATAATGGGCGTTTGTATGCCGTTTAAGATCTTCTGGAAAGATTCCTCAGCTCAAAGAACTCGTGACAATTCTTCTTACTGGTTTGTCAGCAGAGGGAGGTATAAGAATGCTCGTGAAGATTGGTGGTGGACACGGGTCAGAAGGGCTGCTGGCTGGCCGGCTTGCTCTGACCAGATCCATAAACCCACCTTTGATATTTGTTTGAAGGAATGCAGAGGCTGGGACAGCCACCCTTGGAGGGGATTTTTGGAAAGCCGTTTGTGCAGGTGGTTGGCTCTGGTTTTAAATAGGAGTGTGACGTGTCTGCTTTGGTTGTGTAATGATTTGACTGTCAGTGAATTCTTGAGTAATGGGATGAGTTCCTCCTGTGCATTTAGGTGCACTAAATTCAGTGAGAATGTTATAAAAATCTCTACGCAGTTAGCATTTTGAATTCTGTCTGAATAGTACCTTTTTTTTATTGTTGTCGTGCATGTTCTGTTACCTTTGCATAGGTGACGTGTGTCTTGATTGCGGTTTGTTTTGAGCCAGATGTGTCGCAGCTGTTTAATTTGTTCTGTTATCTTTTTAGTTCTGTATTTCTCCAAGGTGCTTTTTTTCTTTTGTCCTGTTTTGTTGTTCTCAGTGGTATTAGGATATCAACAGCGTTCTGTAGTCACTCACAACGTTTTGGAACTGAATGTGTTGTGTCTAGATCTGGTTTGGATATTATTTGTTCTAAGTATGAGTGTGTCCCTCGGGCTCTGGTGGATGCACATAAGGTGATTGAACAGTTGGGGTATTTGTGGTAGGTGTCGGGAGTAAAGATGGTTTAGGATGTGTGTTATTTGTGAAGCCATGTGGGTGGGAGTGGGTGTATGTTTCTAATTGATGATGGAATGTATTATGAAATAGTTTGTGTGAAAGATTTCTTTTTTTTTTTACCAATACATTTTTATTGAGTTTCTTTCATACCAAAAGGGCGAAACCAGCAGGGAGAAGACATACAAAATGCAAGTGGTAAAGTATGTAGATAAAACTCACATGGTCTGCAGAACAAAAGACCAAACACAATTCAAACAGCACTGAACACCCTTGTGAAGCATGACACATACATGTAAGCCAATGTCCATCCACTGGAACACGCGATCACCACACAGGTGAATTGCTAGCCACCATTCGTTCAATGGGGTCATGAGAGGCAGACTGTGACAATGGGGGGAGATCTAGACCTCTGGTGTGTGAGAGATTTGATGTGCTGGTCTGTTATGTTTTGTTTATCTGGAGCAGTGAGAGGAGATATTGATGTGGTTTCTGTGAAAGATTTGTATATAAAGTCCTGTTGGTGAGTGGAAGGTGAATCGTAGAACGGGTGGTAATGTGTTTTAGAAAAGATTGAATGTGGTGTGAGAGGGGAAGGACAAGAGTCAAGAATGTCTGTTAGATTTTATCACTGCAAGAGGAGGTAATAGGTGTAGTGGAGTGCAAGGTTTGTTTGTTGTGCGTTTTCGGTAAAAAGAGGAGGAGGGTGTTGGTGGGTGGCATGAAGGAGGGCTGGGTATAGGTTTGGGGGTAACAGAAAGGGGTGTGTTAGGAGTGAGTAGAGGGTGGAGCTGGTGCGTTGTATGAACAGAGTGTGTGTCTGGATGGAGTAAAGTTAAGAACAGTGTGGCTTTGTGTTGTGTTGGTGATGTGTGGATTTGTTAGTGGGATAGGACGGAGTGGTGTTTTGTGTGAGTGATGTTGCCGTTCTGTGGTAGTTGGAGGTAGAAGGGTGTATAGATGTAGTGTGTGGGGGCTTTGTAGTGGTTGTGGAGACATATAAATGTGGTCATGGTCTGTTTGTGGTAAATGAGTCGAGTGCTTTTGTTGTGAGTGTGTTATTATGTTTGGCGTCTTGATGAGTTAAGGTGGTTGCTGGTAAATGGTTAAAAGGCCAGCATTTCTGGCCCTAGGCATGACCAGTTCCAAACCGGCCCAAAAGGGCAACTGCCCTTGTTCTCTCCACCATTAACTGAACCGCCCTGAGCCCTAAGGTTAAATAGCCCTATGTCAGGTGACCTTTGGCCAATGGGAACCCTAGCCCCAACCCTAACCAATCAGAACCCTTGCTAATGGGAGACCTGGCAGTTGAACAAATCACAGACCTAGTCATTCCAACCAATGAAAAGCAAAACCCTAAGTCCAATAGAAACCCTAGCGGTAGGAAGCAATCCGAACCCCAGACCTATCAGCCAATCAGAACTCTAGCCCTAAGTCCAATGGAAACCCTAGCTCTAGAAAGCAATCTTAACCACAGACACATCACAGCCCTAGACATACCAACCAATGAAAGCAAAATCCTAAGCCCTAAGTCCAGTAGAAACCCTAGACCCGGGAACGAATCAGAGTACAGATGCAACAAACAGTAGGGAACTTATATAAGGGGCAGAGGCCCAGGAGCTGCTCCTGGAGTCCGAACCCCTTGTATACAGACAGGCCCAATGCACAGTTTGTAGTTGATGTTCAAACCAACCCTGCAGGTGGGCAAGGCCCAAAACTAAAGCCACTAAAAATACTGCTTTTCATGCACCTAAACAAATCGCTTTTTCCAGCCGCAAAAGAGTGCTACATACACTTTCCACACACAGTTTAAACCATAAAGCAGATTGTGCTGTCTCTTAAAGACACTCTGGTTCACATCCAAGGTGTATTTAGCCTTTTTACCTTGTAAAAACAGGGAGGGGCAGGAGGGTTGCCTTCAACAGGCCTCAGCACAGTTTAGAGGAAAACTAGGAGAGAAATGTAAACCATCACAGGCAGACAAAAACAGCAGTTTTCAAGGTGACAAAAGCACACAAACGAAGAAGTAAATGCAAACAGTCATGGGTAGAGGAAAGCAGCTTTAAAGTGTCAAGATTACACACCACAAAGTCTGCGTTCTTACCACCTTCTTTGTGTTTTGCTCACTGAGCTGTAACGACACAGAGGCTCGGGCTACAACATGGAGGTGGCTGTCTCGGGGTTACCTCCAAAACTGTCTTGTCTGCTTTCTGCTTCACTTGTTAGGAATTTATTGCTCGTTACTGTAAATTGGATTCCAAATGTACATTCAGTTGCTTGCTTTTGTTGTTCAACCAGACAGTTAATGTTTCTTTTCTGTAATCTCCAGATTGTGTTTGTAACTCCGTGACTTTATCGGTGTAAAGCCCTATAAAGCTTCTGGGAAATGGTCACACTTTATAAAATTGCATATATAAAACGAACAGATTCTGGCACGCCCAGGCGCCCACGTTGTCTTTCTCCACTTCCCGCGCTGCAAGGGGCCTATCTGTGTGCACCCCTCCCCCCTTTACTAGCAGGGCATCTCCCTACTCCGATCCCCTCCTGTCCACCCCGGGTAGGTCCCCTCTGTACTCCAGGCCCCTCCTCTGCACCTGGGTAGGGTCCCTCTGTACTCTGAGCCCCTCCTCTGCACCTGGGTAGGGTCCCTCTGTACTCTGAGCCCCTCCTCTGCACCTGGGTAGGGTCCCTCTGTACTCCGAGCCCCTGCTCTGCACCTGGGTAGGGTCCCTCTGTACACTGAGCCCCTCCTCTGCACCCCAGGTAGGGTCCCTCTGTACTCCGAGCCCCTGCTCTGCACCTGGGTAGGGTCCCTCTGTTCTCTGAGCCCCTCCTTTGTACCTGGGTAGGGTCCCTCTGTACTCTGAGCTCCTCCTCTCCACCCCAGGTAGGGTCCCTCTGTACTCCGAGCCCCTCCTCTGCACCTGGGTAGGGTCCCTCTGTACACTGAGCCCCTCCTCTGCACCTGGGTAGGTCCCCTCTGTACTCTGAGCACTCGTCACCGGCCCCTCCACTGCACCCCAGGTAGGGTCCCTCTGTACTCCAGGCCCCTCCTCTGCACCCCAGGTAGGGTCCCTCTGTACTCTATGCCCCTCCTCTGCACCTGGGTAGGGTCCCTCTGTACTCTGAGCTCCTCCTATGCACCTGGGTAGGGTCCCTCTGTACTCTGAGCCCCTCCTCTGCACCTGGGTAGGGTCCCTCTGTACTCTGAGCCCCTCCTCTGCACCTGGGTAGGGTCCCTCTGTTCTCCGAGCCCCTCCTCTCCACCCCGGGTAGGGTCCCTCTGTACTCCGAGCCCCTCCTCTGCACCTGGGTAGGGTCCCTCTGTACTCTGAGCCCCTCCTCTGCACCTGGGTAGGGTCCCTCTGTACTCCGAGCCCCTCACGTCCACCCTGGGTAGGGCCCCTCTGTACTCTGAGCCCCTCCTCTGCACCTGGGTAGGGTCCCTCTGTACTCCGAGCCCCTCCTCTGCACCTGGGTAGGGTCCCTCTGTACTCCGAGCCCCTCCTCTGCACCTGGGTAGGGTCCCTCTGTACTCTGAGCCCCTCCTCCCCACCCTGGGTAGGGTCCCTCTGTACTCTGAGCTCCTCCACTGCACCCCAGGTAGGGTCCCTCTGTACTCGGAGCCCCTCCTCTGCACCTGGGTAGGGTCCCTCTGTACTCTGAGCCCCTCCTCTGCACCCGGGTAGGGTCCCTCTGTACTCTATGCCCCTCCTCTGCACCGGAGTAGGGCCCCTCTGTAGTCTTAGCCCCTCCTTTGTACCCCAGGTAGGGTTCCTCTGTACTCTGAGCCCCTCCTCTGCACCTGGGTAGGGTCCCTCTGTACTCTGAGCCCCTCCTCTGTACCTGGGTAGGGTCCCTCTGTACACTGAGCCCCTCCTCTGCACCCCGGGTAGGGTCCCTCTGTACTCTGAGCCCCTCCTCTGCACCCCAGGTAGGGTCCCTCTGTACTCTGATCCCCTCCTCTCCACCCTGGGTAGGGTCCCTCTGTACTCTGAGCCCCTCCTCTGCACCTGGGTAGGGTCCCTCTGTACTCTGAGCCCCTCCTCTGCACCTGGGTAGGGTCCCTCTGTACTCTGAGCCCCTCCTTTGCACCTGGGTAGGGTCCCTCACGGTTCCATGAGCTCCTCCTCTGCACCCCGGGTAGGGTCCCTCTGTACTCCGAGCCCCTCCTCTGCACCTGGGTAGGGTCCCTCTGTACTCCGAGCCCCTCCTCTGCACCTGGGTAGGGTCCCTCTGTACTCTGATCCCCTCCTCTGCACCTGGGTAGGGTCCCTCTGTACTCCGAGCCCCTCCTCTGCACCTGGGTAGGGTCCCTCTGTTCTCCGAGCCCCTCCTCTGCACCTGAGTAGGGTCCCTCTGTAGTCTGAGCCCCTCCTTTGTACCCCAGGTAGGGTCCCTCTGTACACTGAGCTCCTCCTCTGCACCCCGAGTAGGGTCCCTCTGTACTCTGAGCCCCTCCTCTGCACCTGGGTAGGGTCCCTCTGTACTCTGAGCCCCTCCTTTGCACCTGGGTAGGGTCCCTCTCTGTTCTCTGAGCTCCTCCTCTGCACCTGGGTAGGGTCCCTCTGTACTCTGAGCCCCTCCTCTGCACCTGGGTAGGGTCCCTCTGTACTCCGAGCCCCTCCTCTGCACCTGGGTAGGGTCCCTCTGTACTCTGAGCCCCTCCTTTGTACCCCGGGTAGGGTCCCTCTGTACTCTGAGCCCCTCCTCTGCACCCCAGGTAGGGTCCCTCTGTACTATGAGCCCCTCCTCTGCACCTGGGTAGGGTCCCTCTGTACTCTGAGCCCCTCCTTTGCACCTGGGTAGGGTCCCTCTCTGTTCTCTGAGCTCCTCCTCTGCACCTGGGTAGGGTCCCTCTGTACTCTGAGCCCCTCCTCTGCACCTGGGTAGGGTCCCTCTGTACTCCGAGCCCCTCCTCTGCACCTGGGTAGGGTCCCTATGTACTCTGAGCCCCTCCTTTGTACCCCGGGTAGGGTCCCTCTGTACTCTGAGCCCCTCCTCTGCACCCCAGGTAGGGTCCCTCTGTACTCTATGCCCCTCCTCTGCACCTGGGTAGGGTCCCTCTGCAACTCTGATCCCCTCCTCTGCACCTGAGTAGGGTCCCTCTGTAGTCTGAGCCCCTCCTGTGCACCTGGGTAGGGTCCCTCTGTACTCTGAGCCCCTCCACTGCACCTGGGTAGGGTCCCTCTGTACTCGGAGCCCCTCCTCTCCACCCCGGGTAGGGTCCCTCTGTACACTTAGCCCCTCCTCTGCACTCCGGGTAGGGTCCCTCTGTACTCTGAGCCCCTCCTCTGCACCCCAGGTAGGGTCCCTCTGTACTCTATGCCCCTCCTCTGCACCTGGGTAGGGTCCCTCTGTACTCTGATCCCCTCCTCTGCACCTGAGTAGGGTCCCTCTGTAGTCTGAGCCCCTCCTGTGCACCTGGGTAGGGTCCCTCTGTACTCTGAGCCCCTCCACTGCACCTGGGTAGGGTCCCTCTGTACTCGGAGCCCCTCCTCTCCACCACGGGTAGGGTCCCTCTGTACACTGAGCCCCTCCTCTGCACTCCGGGTAGGGTCCCTATGTACTCTGAGCCCCTCCTCTGCACCTGGGTAGGGTCCCTCTGTACTCTGATCCCCTCCTCTGCACCTGGGTAGGGTCCCTCTCTGTTCTCTGAGCTCCTCCTCTGCACCTGGGTAGGGTCCCTCTGTACTCTGAGCCCCTCCTCTGCACCTGGGTAGGGTCCCTCTGTACTCTGAGCTCCTCCTCTCCACCCCGGGTAGGGTCCCTCTCTACTCTGAGCCCCTCCTCTGCACCCCAGGTAGGGTCCCTCTGTACTCCAGGCCCCTCCTCTGCACCCCAGGTAGGGTCCCTCTGTACTCTGAGCCCCTCCTCCCCACCCTGGGTAGGGTCCCTCTGTACTCTGAGCCCCTCCTCTGCACCTGGGTAGGGTCCCTCTGTACTCTATGCCCCTCCTCTGCACCTGGGTAGGGTCCCTCTGTACTCCGAGCCCCTCCTTTGCACCTGGGTAGGGTCCCTCTGTACTCTGAGCCCCTCCTCTGCACCCGGGTAGGGTCCCTCTGTACTCGGAGCCCCTCCTCTGCACCTGGGTAGGGTCCCTCTGTACTCTGAGCCCCTCCTTTGCACCTGGGTAGGGTCCCTCTGTACTCTGATCCCCTGCTCTGCACCTGGGTAGGGTCCCTCTCTGTTCTCTGAGCTCCTCCTCTGCACTTGGGTAGGGTCCCTCTGTACTCTGAGCTCCTCCTCTGCACCCTAGGTAGGGTCCCTCTGTACTCTGAGCCCCTCCTCTGCACCTGGGTAGGGTCCCTCTGTACTCTGAGCCCCTCCTCTGCACCCCAGGTAGGGTCCCTCTGTACTCCAGGCCCCTCCTCTGCACCCCAGGTAGGGTCCCTCTGTACTCTGAGCCCCTCCTCTCCACCCTGGGTAGGGTCCCACTGTACTCTGAGCCCCTCCTCTGCACCTGGGTAGGGTCCCTCTGTACTCCGAGCCCCTCCTTTGCACCTGGGTAGGGTCCCTCTGTACTCTGAGCTCCTCCTCTGCACCCCAGGTAGGGTCCCTCTGTTCTCTGAGCCCCTCCTCTCTACCCTGGGTAGGGTCCCTCTGTACTCTATGCCCCTCCTCTGCACCTGGGTAGGGTCCCTCTGTACTCCGAGCCCCTCCTTTGCACCTGGGTAGGGTCCCTCTGTACTCTGAGCCCCTCCTCTGCACCCGTGTAGGGTCCCTCTGTACTCTGCGCCCCTCCTCTGCACCTGGGTATGGACCCTCTGTACTCTGAGCCCCTCCTCTGCACCCTGGGTAGGGGCCCTCTGTACTCTGAGCCCCTGCTCTCCACCCTGGGTAGGGTCCCTCTGTACTCTGAGCCCCTGCTCTGCACCTGGGTAGGGTCCCTCTGTACTCTGAGCCCCTCCTCTCCACCCTGGGTAGGGTCCCTCTGTACTCGGAGCCCCTCCTCTGCACCTGGGTAGGGTCCCTCTGTACTCTGAGCCCCTCCTCTGCACCCGGGTAGGGTCCCTCTGTACTCGGAGCCCCTCCTCTGCACCTGGGTAGGGTCCCTCTGTACTCTGAGCTCCCCCTCTGCACCTGGGTAGGGTCCCTCTGTTCTCTGAGCTCCTCCTCTGCACCTGGGTAGGGTCTCTCTGTACTCCGAGCCCCTCTTTTGCACCTGGGTAGGGTCCCTCTGTGCTCTGAGCTCCTCCTCTGCACCCCAGGTAGGGTCCCTCTGTACTCTGAGCCCCTCCTTTGCACCCCAGGTAGGGTCCCTCTGTACTCTGAGCCCCTGCTCTGCACCTGGGTAGGGTCCCTCTGTACTCTGAGCCCCTCCTTTGCACCTGGGTAGGGTCCCTCTGTACTCTGAGCCTCTCCTCTGCACCTGGGTAGGGTCCCTCTGTACTCTGAGCCCCTCCTCTCCACCCTAGGTAGGGTCCCTCTGTACTCTGAGCCCCTCCTCTGCACCTGGGTAGGGTCCCTCTGTACTCTGAGCCCCTCCTCTGCACATGGGTAGGGTCCCTCTGTACTCTGAGCCCCTCCTCTCCACCCTGGGTAGGGTCCCTCTCTGTTCTCTGAGCTCCTCCACTGCACCTGGGTAGGGTCCTTCTGTACTCTGAGCCTCTCCTTTGCACCCCAGGTAGGGTCCCTCTGTACCCTGAGCCCCTCCTCTCCACCCCAGGTAGGGTCCCTCTGTACACTGAGCCCCTCCTCTGCACCCTGGGTAGGGTCCCTCTGTAATCTGATCCCCTCCTCTCCACCCCGGGTAGGGTCCCTCTGTACTCTGAGCTCCTCCTCTGCACCCCAGGTAGGGTCCCTCTGTACTCTGAGCCCCTCCTCTGCACCCCAGGTAGGGTCCATCTGTACTCCAGGCCCCTCCTCTTCACCCCAGGTAGGGTCCCTCTGTACTCTGAGCCCCTCCTCTGCACCCCAGGTAGGGTCCCTCTGTACTCCGAGCCCCTCATGTCCACCCGGGTAGGGTCCCTCTGTACTCCGGGCCTCTGCTCTTCACCCCAGGTAGTTTCCCTCTGTACTCCGAGCCCCTCATGTCCACCCCAGGGAGGGTCCCTCTGTACTCTGAACCCCTCCTGTCCACCCCAGGTGTGGTAAAATCGATTACCTATGCATAATTTATAATCAATAATCAATACGAATAACTCAGAGAAATAAGAGGCAAAATCCGGGATATTGAGGTTAACTCAAAAGGGTTTTATTCCTGTAAAAGGAATTGGGTTATTGGCTCGAGCCAAGGTGGCATACCATTCCGTCACCATACAGGTTCGGGAAGGGGCAGACAGACAACATATTATTTACAGAAGTACATATATATAGTCAATGCATTACATTAAGCGAATAGGCAGTAGGCGTAACAGCTGGAAAAAAGGAGATAAAACATGAATACGTCATAAAAAAGGCGTTACAATAGGCGTGCATAAAGGCGTGTACTAGAGACGTCATTTATCATGAGGTCACAAAATGGGTGGATACATAGGAGAATCTTGCAATGTCAGCAGAAATTCATGACACAGATGCGCGCGCAGCGGATTGACGTGAATCTGACGTGTAACTGGAGGGTGAAGGGGGCTTGACACTTAGCACTACAAGTGTAGACATAAGTCTGGGATGTCAGATCAACCTGATCCCAAATCGTATCTAATATCGTATGTTTTAAGAACTGTAGTGTCTGGAAGGGAAAAGGTCTCTCGGGCAGAGACTACTCTATACTGTCTGCGTGTATATGCGTCTACGTGTCGGCATGCGGGGTGAGGGGGCATGGGCCTACCATGGCAACGGAGTCTATGAGTTACTTGCACGGAGACAGAAAGACCGGGCCCAATGCTCCTGCAGCTGGGAGGATGTTTTACTTGAGCTACGAGACAGGAATGTATTTTCGAGGAGTGGAGCAGATAATTCGAAGGTTGAATACAGTCTTGGCAGGCAGAAGGCTGGGCTGGAGCCGCGCAAGGAGTAAGGCAGGGGTGACTGGTACAGAGGCAGCCTGGGTTGAGGCCCTTAGAGTCGGAAAGCAGGAAAAAGGTTTAATGGCAGAATCAGGACCTACTTTCGCCAGAGCTGAAAAACGTGTAAAGTGTACCACAAAAAGACGGTGGCACGGCATATATAGGAACTGGATATTCAATCCGTTCATGGCGGATCTGAAAGAGGACATGTTAAAGATGGACGCAAATGTATTTGCGTCTTCATAGCTGACACAGGAGGGAAATCACATGCACTGCAAGCTAGTACATGGAGACGGTGGGGTACTCGCTGGGGAACACTACTCGATCAAAAATTATATTTCCTCATTCCCTCCTTGTTCCCCACGGACCCTTCATGATACATCAATTCTCATCAATTGATCAATCTGTTCACTTAACATCAATTGCTCTTCTTGCTTTTCGCGTTTTGAATGGGAACTTGGATGTGGAATACATGAAGTGGCACACAGGCCGCAAATCGCCGGTCCACATTGGAGACACAGGCAACAACTGAGTACTATGAGTAGGCCAATACCTAGGAGGGATAGGATCTTCCACCCCCAGGCTGATAGCGTTGTCCAGAACCAACCGGACCAAGTCCAGGTGCCTGGAGTCTGATGTAGTAAACTCGCAATTTTATGGAGACGTGTAATCGCTTTGTACACGGTTGGCGCATTATTTGGGATGAAAACACAGCAACTTGACCCGATGACCTTACAAGCTCCACCCCTATCTGCCAAGATGACGTCAATAACGAGACGATTTTGAAGAACAACAACCCGCATAGCGGACTGCTCCTCCGTTAAGTTACCTAGGGCTGAAGTGGTCTCAAGCACCACTGCTTCGAGGGTTCTAGTTAATCTACGGATTAGTTTACTATTGGAAACAGTACCTAGGTAGGGGAAAAAACCTTTGTTGAAATCTGTGTATTGTTCCCATGTGGTTTCAGTATAATCGACAAGTGGGAGATCTCTTCGGAGTCTATGCTTGACCAGATTAGTGTTTCTATGGTAGTCAGGAGGGGCTAGGAAAACAGGTGGCAGAAGGAATGCAATGTAACAGGTACCATCCCAATCTAGGGGCAAACGGACATATGCAGTATGGCCGCAAACAAAATAGGAATGACGTAAAGCCCTAAACGTGGATCTACCATGATCACTGAAATCGACCACAGTAGTACATTTACTGTGACCTAAGTGTATGGAACCATTCTTGCGAACACATAGTTCACCAGTAACTGGCAATACTGCCATAGCAGGTAGAACAGGAGCAGCTTCAGATTCAACAGATAAAATCATGAATGTAACTGTGTAATTATCTAATCCATATACTTCATTTTCTAGATCAGTTCCAGTACCAACGGGGAGTCCCTCCTTGTCAGGGTAACATACTTTAAGCAAGGCTAAGTTCAGGTTTCCCCAAACCCAGTTACCTTCGTAAATAGCAGCATCAGAAACTAGGGCATTGAGCATTTTAAACCATGCACCACATGTGCCATTGTGAGTGAACGGGTACGGAAAAAGGGGAAGAACTCCCTTGTTTTCTTGGTAGGGAGGGAGTCGACCACATATCCAACAGTTTGTAGCATTGGTAATCTGATGGGAGTGATGTAACATACTAATGAAAGTGTTGTTGCGCAGCGCAAGTCTATAGGATAACTCGTGTGGGGGTAATTCACTAAAAGAATGTTCGTCAGTAACGTTATAAGCAGATTGTGCACGCTTGAATATAGGATAATATATGTGTAACAAAACACTAGCAGTAATAACCAGCAAACTTAAGAAAAACATGATAAGTAGTGTCACTATACAGCGACCGCGAAGTGATTTACAATATGCATTCTTTTTATGTTGTCTTTGTCTATCTCTCTCTCTATCTCGATCTAGGGGATACATGTCAGAAACTAATTTAACCGATTCACCTAGGGGAGGACTTAAACAATTAAACTGTCTGACTTGCTAGATCGTAACTTAGTTCTGTATTCTTCAGAAGCGGATTTCTCAACCAAAGGGAGTTTTGAGTCTGAGTCAGTTTGTGTAGGAGGGCAGGGCTTAGAGACCAAGTCCGAAGGAAGTCCGTGGAATTTTTTAACGTGGCTGGAATGCAGCCATCCCTTCCTGCCCTCAATCTTTACAGCTGTCCTCGTCGTAAGCAGAACCAATTTCGGGGCTTGCCAGCGGGGCTCCAATGGACTTCTCCGATCAAAGTTGCGGGTGAACACGTAGTCACCCGGGACCACCTCGTGGGGCTTCACCTCCGTGTTGTCGGGAAAGGCTGCAGCTACCTGTGAACGACAAGATTGTAGTGCAGACATCAAGGAGGCAAGGTAATCTGTCAGCATAAGACAATCAACATCAGTTATTTTTCGTGGTATAGGCGTCCCCCACATATTCGGTGGTCTACCAAAAACCACTTCGTACGGGGATAGCCCAGATCGGGAATGGACCACCATCCTCATATAGAAGAGGGCGACCGGCAAGGCAACTATCCAGTCCACACCCTTCTCTCTACAGATCTTGGAAAGTCGGATTTTTAATGTCTGATTATGGCGCTCCACGAGACCTGCTGCCTCGGGATGCCGGACACAATGGAACTTCCACTGATAACCTAACAGAAGTGTAATGTGTTTCACAAGTTCGGATGAGAATGGCTGGCCATTATCTGAGTACACGATACGGGGCAAACCATACCGTGGGAAGTATTCACGAACCAGCTGCTTGGCAGTGGTCGGAGCAGTGTAATCAGGAACTGGGTATGCTTCTATCCATCGGGAAAGAGCACATACGACTACGAGGACATACTTGAATCCTCGGCAGCGTTCCATCTGGATATAATCCATCTGGAGTATTTCAAAAGGGTGATCGGGAGGCTGAAATCCACCTTGTTCTACGGGAATGCTTTTACCTGGATTGAACTGACCACAAATCATGCAAGTACGCACTTTCTGCTTGGCTGCTGCCCGTAAGTTTTTATTGGACCATATGTGTTGAATACTGTCTAGCATTGCCCTCTCTCCTAGGTGTGCGGGACTATGTATCGTGTTAATGATGACTTGTACCATAGAGTCGGGGAGAAACCATGTGGATTTTCCCTTCGTCATCCAACCCTGGTCTGTTTGGATCCCTCCTAGTTTAGCCCATTCCTTAATTTCATCTGGTGTTGCATGTGATTGTATGCCGATTACATCATGTGCGGGATCCCTGACTGTCATGCAGTGCGATGGTAACACTAATTGTGTCTGATCAGTTACATGAGTCCGGTTCTGAGCAGTCTGCTTTGCTGTTCGGTCTGCCAGGTCGTTACCCTGGGAGATGATATCAGTAACCTTTGTATGTGCCTTACATTTCATGATAGAGATTGCAGTGGGTAGATGTATTGCATCTAACAGGGCTTGAATAAGGGGACCGTGTTGGATGTTGGCCCCATGAGAAGTTAAGTAACCTCTCTCTCGCCAGAGGACTCCAAAGTCGTGAACGACTCCGAATGCATAACGTGAATCAGTATATATGTTGACTTTCTTATTTCGGGCTTGAATACATGCTTGTGTCAGAGCAATAAGCTCTGCGGCTTGGGCTGACAAAGTGTCAATACAATTGGTTTCAATAACTTCAGTGTCTGTCGTGACAGCGTAAGCTGCCACTAATTCACCTGTCCTTGTTCTCATACATGAACCATCCACATAAAGTGTCAGGTCTGGATCTGGTAACGGAACATCTGTCAAGTCTTGTCTGGGTTTTGTTGTGATAGTAATAACTTCAATACAATCATGTGCCAATGGATCTACTCCATTTACTGGCAATAACGTGGCAGGATTTAATGTGCTGCAGCGTCTGATTTCGATGTGTGGTTGAAACAATGTCAGTTCGTAACCTGTCAATCTTGCTATGGTCAGGTGTTGGGTCTGAGTTCGATTTAAAAGGACTTCTACAGAATGCGGAACCTGTACTGTCAATGGATGTCCTAACACAATAGCATCACTCTGTCTAATTGCTAAAGCTGTTGCTGCAACTGATTTCAAACACGCCGGAAGGGCCTGGGCTACTGGGTCTAATGTGCTAGAAAAGTAAGCACAAGGCTTGTGTGAACCTGCTTGTTCCTGAGTGAGGACTGACAAGGCAGTACCCTCACGTTCTGTGACAAAAAGTGTAAAAGGCTTACTGTAACATGGTGTTGCTAAAACAGGTGCTTGACATAAGGCTTTCTTCAAGTCTTCAAAAGCTTGTGTATGTTCCTGAGTCCAAGGGAGGACAGTCGAAGTCGCTGCCTCCTGTGTCGTTAACTGAATGAGTGGTTTCGCTAGAAATGCATATTGGGGAATCCATTGTCTGCAGTATGAAGTCAGGCCTATGAAAGCCCGCACTTCCTTTTGTGTTCTGGGTGGTGACATGTTTACAATTAACTGAATGCGATCAGGTGTGAGCTGTCTCCCCACTTTGGACAGCAAGTGACCCAGGTACACAACTTGCTGAACACAGAATTGTAGCTTCGAAGGAGACACCTTGTGTCCCTTGTCGGCCAGAAAGTTCAAAACAGTCAGTGAAGCGTTTTCACATTCGGGTTCGCTTCGAGCGGTGATCAGCAGATCATCGACATATTGAAGCAGGGCAGTGTGAACTGGCATGTGGATACAGTCGAGTTGCTTTTTCAATGCTTGACTATAGATGCTGGGGCTTTCTGTGAATCCTTGAGGTGCACGGGCAAATTTAAAAGATCGTCCATTTAAACTGAATCCGAACAAATATTGGCTCTCTGGATCAATAGGGACACTGAAGAAGGCGTTCTTGAGGTCAATTACAGTAAAGAACGTCGCTTCTGAATCAATAGCAGTCAGTAATGAAGAGATATCTGGGACCACAGGGTACTGCGGTACAATACATTTATTCAATTCGCGCAGATCAATAACTAATCGATAAA
Organism: Lissotriton vulgaris; assembly: GCF_964263255.1. Classification (NCBI taxonomy): domain Eukaryota; kingdom Metazoa; phylum Chordata; class Amphibia; order Caudata; family Salamandridae; genus Lissotriton; species Lissotriton vulgaris. Next base: position 186,661 of record NW_028254288.1, on the reverse strand, counting down.
CAGGTAGAGCTTTTGGGTCAGTACGTTTAAGAACAGGAATGATAGGAGAATTACACACATTGGAGTCAGTCTCCACAACCACTCCTTGTGCAACGAGCTCGTCAATGATTCTCAGTAAAGCCACTACAGCATCTGGGGGTAACTTGTATTGTCGAATTCGTGGTAATACCGCTCCTGCCTTGAGTGTGACTCGATATGGGGTAATGTGCATGCAACCTACATCAGTGGGGCCCTGTGCCCACAAGTGTGCAGGGACGTTCTGTAGCCGGGGATCCATATCTCTCAATACATAATGGCCTTTGAAATCTCGCAAAAACAATCGTACTCCCTCCGGAGAACAGCATATAATAGCTCCTAGAGCCTTCAGTGTTTTTATACCTAACAGGTTTTCTGGACATGATTTCGTGAGCAATAAATCTGTAGTCCGTGTCAGAGGACCTACTGCAAGAGGGAGGGGTTGTGATACTTCATTAATAATGGGTTTTCCTGAAAACCCAAGGGACACGTTCTGTGAGCCTGAGAGGGGTGCCCCTGGTACTTCGTTGTGGCTTATCGTGGTTCTGCTTGCCCCTGTGTCAATGAGAAACTTTCTGTCTTTCCCTAATACTTGACTATGTACATAAGGACCATTTTGATCTACAGGAACTTCAATAAGAGGCAAGCGGAATTCCCTCTCTAGGCTGTTTCATGTGTATCGCTGATAATCAGGGTAATCGTTCTGCGCATACTGGTACATCTGCTGTGTTGTGTTTTGTGTTGCGGTAACGGGCTGTTGTTGGGGTATCGCTACGGTCTGTGTAGATGCTGGCATGGGTGCAATATGTTGTATATTCTGGGGTACTTGTTGTGAGGTCTGATCTTGTCTAGGAGGACGCGGTCTCTCTTTGGTTTTACCCGTGGCGATGTTGTGTTTCAGAACCGCACAATCGTTTATATAATGACCTGGCTGTTTGCAATAATTACATACACCCTTGACAGGAACTGTTGAATTACTGGGATGGGTCGCACCCTTTTTCTGACCGTCGGCAGGAACCGACTGAGCAACTAACATTTTCATTTTTGTATCCTTCATACGTCTTTGTTCATGTTCTTGTTCTTCTCTAAGTCTATTCTGGTGGTACTGATGTAAATAATTAATTTACTCTCTTAATTTCTATGCAGGTAAGTACTTAATCAATAATAACTCAATCGAAATGAAGGAAAACAGAGTCCGTGGTGTAAGAGTTTCTAAGGGTTTTATTCCTCATAAAGGAATCAGGATATCATGTTCTGACCACCACACAGGGTGTCAGAAGGGATAGATGAGCGCGCTCTCGTTTATTGACAATACATAGCTTATATACTTGATTTACATCATAGTGTTCAATGTAAGAGGCGTAACAGCTGAGAGAAGACAAGATAACAGTATACACGTGGTGCTAGTACATCATCAAGAGGCGTAAACTAGGCGTGAACTAGGGTGTGTGCTAGAAACGTCACTGATAGGTGACGCAAGTGGGTGGCACCAAGGAGTGGTGCCAACAGAATGTTGCAATGTCAGCAGAAATCGGGAGCTTGGATGCGCGCGCAGCTGCATGACGTGTGATAGACGGGGTGCAGGGGACTTGACATTTACACTGACGGAAAGAGACAGAAGTCTGGCATGTCAGATCAACTTGTGCTTCTATCATATCTGATATCTGATGTTTAGGAACTAAGCTATCTGGGCAGAAAGGTCTCTAGAGCAGAAGCTATTCTATACTTGCTGTGAGTGCGTGTATAAGCGCCTGAATGTCTGTATGAGAAGCGTGGGGGCATGGGGCCTTCCATGGAAGCATGGCAACAGAGGCTATGAATTACTTGCATAAAGACAGGTCGGCCCTTTAGCCCTGTAGCTGGGGAGGGATGTTTACTGAAGCTAGCAGGCTGGAATGTATCTTCGGGAAGGAAAACAGATAACTCGAAGGTTATAGTCAATCTTGGCAGGCAGCAGGCTGAGCTGAGCACGGAGGGCCGCGCTAGAAGTAAGTCAGAGTTCACGGGTACGGGGCTGCTTGGGCAGAGGCCCTCGCAGTCAGAAGCCAGAAAAAGAGGCTCGATGGCAGAGATTCAGGGCCTACTTTCAGCCAGGCTGAAAAACGTAGGAGTACACTTCAAAAAGACGTTGGCATCGCATACTTAGGAACGGACCATCAAACCCATTCATGGTGGGTCTGAAAGAGGACAAGTTAACGTTGGACGCAAATGTATTTGCGTCTTCATAGCTGGTACAGGAGGGAAGTTACATGCACTTTTAACTCGTACATGGAGTCGGTGGGGTACTCGCTAGGGAACACAACATGACCATAAAATTTATATTACCTCATTCCCTCCTTGTTCCCTACGGACCCTTCATGATATATCGATCCTCATAAATCGATCGGTTTGTTCTTGTAACATTATATGTTCGTCTTTCTTTCTTTGACTGTTTGAGAGGCAACTGGAATGCTCAATGCAGGATGTGGCACACAGTCCACATATCGCTGGCCCACACTGCAGGCATAGGCAACAACTGAATACTATAACAAGGCCAATGCCTAGGAAGGATAAGATCTTCCATCCCCAAGCTGTTAACGTAGTCCAGAACCAACCGGACCAAGTCCAGGTGCCTGGATTCTGATGTATCTGATTTGCAATGTTATGTAAACGGGTGATAGCTTGATAGACAGATGGTGCATTTTGTGGAATGAAAACACAGCAACTTGACCCGATGACCTTACAAGCTCCACCTCTATCTGCCAAGATGACGTCAATCACAAGACGGTTTTGAAGGACAACAGTCCGTATAGCAGACTGCTCCTCTGTTAAGTTACCTAGAGCGGAGGCAGTTTCGTTCACTACTGCTTCAAGAGTTCTCGTTAATCTGCGTATTAATTTACTGTTTTGGACAGGTCCTAGGAAGAAAAAGAATCCTTTATTGAAATCAGTGTACTGTTCCCATGCCGTTTCTGTGTAGTCGACAAGGGGAATATCTCTTTTGGGTCTATTCGGTGCTAGATTCGTATTTCTATGGTAATCAGGAGGAGCTAGGAAAACAGGTGGCAGAAGGAATGCAATGTAACAGGTACCATCCCAATCTGGGGGCAAACGTATGTATGCGGTATGACCACAAACAAAGTAGGAATGACTGGTAGCTTTAAAAGACGATTTACCATGGTCACTGAACTCGACCACAGTAGTGCATTTACTATGACCTACGTGTACTGAACCTTTCTTGCTAACACATAATTCACCTGTGACTGGTAGTACTAACATATGGGGCAAAACTGGAGCAGTTTCAGATTCAACAGTGAGGATCATAAGGCTAATTGTGTAATTACCTAATCCATATACTTCATTTTCTAGATCAGTTCCTATTCGAGTGGGAAGTCCTTCTTTATCAGGATAACAGACGTTGAGCAGGACTAAGTTCAAGTTTCCCCAAACCCAGCCCCCATCGAAAACAGCAATATCAGGATCTAAAGAATTAATTATTTTAAACCATGCTCCACAGGAGCCATTGTGAGTGAATGGGTACGGAAAGAGGGGCAGAGCTCCCTTGTAATTCTGGTAGGGAGGGAGTCGACCACATATCCAACAGTCTGTAGCATTACTTGTCTGATGGGAATGGTGTAACATACTAATGAATGTATTGTTGCGCAGCGCAAGTCTGTAAGAGAGTTCATGTGCAGGAAGTTCACTAAAAGAGTGTTCAGCAGAGACATTGTAAGCAGATTGTTCACGCCTGAAAATAGGCCAGTACATAGGAAGCAGAATGCTGGCAATAATAATTAGAATACTCAGAATAAACATGATTATTAGTGTCACTATGCAGTGACTACGAAGTGATTTGCAATATGTTCTTCTCTTTTCCTCTCTCTCTCTAACTCGATCTAGGGGATACATGTCAGAAACTATTTAACCGATTCACCTAGGGGAGGACTTAAACAATTAAACTGTCTGACTTGCTAGATCGAAGCTTCATTCGGTAAAGTTCTTGAGGAGTCTTTTCTCTTTTAGGCACAGTAACGTCTTGTGCTTCAACACAGTCTTTGGTGGGGGTGGACGAGTCAGAGTCCTGTTTCAGTCCGTTTTTTAGTTCATTGCATAGCTTGATGTGACTCGTGTGGACCCACCCCTTTCTCCCCTCGATTTTCACGGCGGTCCTGGTGGTAAGCAGAACGGTCTTTGGAGACTTCCAGCGGGGCTCCAGCGGACTTTTCCGGTCGAAATTCCGGACGACTACCAGGTCACCTGGGCGGACCTCATGCGCCTTTACATCGGTGTTGTCAGGGAAGGCTGCGGTAACCTGTGAACGACATGATTGGAGTGCAGACATCAAGGAGGCAAGGTAATCTGTCAACATGTTACAATCAATATCAGTGATCTTTTTCGGAACGGGCGTCCCCCACATATTCGGTGGTCTGCCAAAGACCACTTCGTACGGGGATAGCCCTGATCTCGAGTGGGCGACCATTCTCATGTAGAATAGTGCCACGGGCAGGGCGACTATCCAGTCGACCCCTTTTTCCTGACAGATCTTGGCAAGACGGATCTTTAGTGTCTGATTATGTCTTTCTACAAGGCCAGCTGCTTCGGGATGTCGGACACAGTGGAACCTCCACTGATATCCTAGCAAGAGGGAAACTTGTTTCATCAACTCGGACGAGAACGGCTGTCCGTTATCTGAGTACACGACACGGGGCAAACCGTACCGTGGGAAGAATTCACGAACCAACTGTCTGGCAGTGGTCGGAGCAGTGTAGTCTGGGACTGGGTATGCTTCGGTCCAGCGGGACAGAGCACAAACAATTACAAGGACATACTTAAATCCTCTACAGCTATTCATCTGGATATAATCCATCTGGAGGACTTCAAAAGGGTGATCGGGAGGATGGAATCCACCTTGCTCAACAGGGACGCTTTTACCTGGATTGAACTGACAACAGATCATGCAAGTACGCACTTTCTGTTTTGCTGCTGCTCGTAAGTGTTTGTTGTACCAGAGATTCTGTAAACTGTCTAACATGGCTTTCTCTCCAAGATGGGCAGGACTATGTGCTGTATTTATCATGACTTGAACCATTGAGTCGGGGAGAAACCATATAGATTTTCCCTTCGTCACCCAACCTTGATCTGTCTGAATCCCTCCTAGTTCAGTCCATTTCTTTATTTCCTCTGGAGTAGCATGTGTCTGGATGTCAATTACGTCTAGGGCGGGATTTCTAACTGTCATACACTGTGTTTGTACTATTGTCTTTGTCACATCAGTAGTCTGGGTGTAAGTCAATGCTGTATGTTTTGCTGTCTGGTCTGCCAGGTCGTTACCCTGGGAAACAGAATCTGTGACTTTAGTATGTGCCTTACACTTCATGACTGATATGCCCGAGGGCAAATGTATTGCTTCTAACAGTGCTTGAATGAGGGGGCCATGTTGTATCTTGGCCCCATGAGAAGTCAGAAAACCTCGTTCTTGCCAGAGGACTCCGAAGTCGTGTACAACTCCGAAGGCATAGCGGGAATCTGTGTATATGTTAACATTTCTGTTCTTGGCTAGAATACAAGCTCGGGTCAGAGCGATGAGCTCTGCTGCTTGAGCAGACAGGGTGTCAATACGATGTGTTTCTTTAATTTCAGTTTCAGTGGTCACGGCGTACGCGGCCACTAATTCTCCTGTACTTGTTCTCATGCATGAACCGTCCACATAAAGTGTCAGGTCTGGATTTGTCAATGGGACATCTGTTAAGTCTCGTCTAGGCTTAGTTACTGCATTAATTATTTCTATACAATCATGCGGAGCTGGATCTGTCATAACTGTAGGTAACAGTGTTGCGGGGTTCAGGATGCTGCAACGTCTGATTTCTATGTGTGGCTGGAATAGTGTTAATTCATAACCTGTCAGTCGTGCTATAGTTAAGTGTTGAGTCTGGGTTCTGTTTAACAAAACCTCTACAGAATGTGGTACTTGAACTGTTAACTGATGACCTAAAACAATTGAATCACTTTGTCTTATTGCTAACGCTGTTGCTGCTACTGACTTTAAGCACGCAGGGAGTGCTTGAGCTACTGAATCCAATGTACTAGAAAAATAAGCACAAGGCTTATGTGAACCTGCTTGGTCTTGAGTGAGGACAGACAACGCTGTACCATCACGTTCTGTAACAAAAAGTGTAAACGGTTTGCTGTAACATGGTGTCGCTAAAACTGGTGCTTGGCATAAAACTTTCTTTAATTCTTCAAAAGCTTGTGTGTGTTCCTGAGTCCAAGGGAGGACAGTCGAAGTCGCTGCCTCCTGTGTCGTTAACTGGATGAGTGGTTTAGCTAAGAATGCATACTGGGGAATCCATTGTCTGCAGTACGAGGTGAGGCCTATGAAGGCCCGCACTTCCTTTTGTGTCTTGGGTTGCGGCATGTTCACAATTAACTGAATGCGATCGGGAGTGAGCTGTCTCCCCACTTTGGACAGTAAGTGACCCAAGTACACAACTTGCTGAGCACAGAATTGTAGCTTCGAAGGAGACACCTTGTGTCCCTTGTCAGCCAGGAAATGTAAAACTGTCAGTGATGCTTTTTCACATTCGGGCTCACTTCGTGCGGTGATCAGCAGATCATCGACGTATTGTAGTAAAGCGGTGTTAACTGGCATTTGAATACAATCTAGTTGTCTTTTCAGTGCTTGACTATAGATGCTGGGGCTTTCTGTAAATCCTTGAGGTGCGCGCGAAAATTTGAAACTGCGTCCATTTAAACAGAATCCGAAGAGATATTGGCTCTCGGGATCAATAGGCACGCTGAAGAAGGCGTTCTTGAGATCTATTACAGTAAAGAACGTTGCTTCTGAATCAATAGCAGTCAAGAGAGATGATATATCGGGGACCACAGGATACTGTGGGATAATGCATTTATTCAATTCTCGAAGATCAATCACCAGCCGATATACTGGCGGTGCATTGGGATCAGTACGTTTAAGAATCGGAATGATGGGTGAATTACAGATATTGGAGTCGGTCTCGACGACCACTCCTTGGGCAATGAGCTCTTCAATGATTTTCAGTAAAGCCGCTACAGCATCGGGTGGCAACTTGTATTGTCTGATTCTGGGTAATACAACACCTGCCTTGAGGGTAACGCGGTATGGTGTAATGTGCATACATCCTACATCAGTTGGGCCTTTTGCCCACAAGTAATCAGGTACATTTTTCAATCTGACGTCAAACTCACGAAGGACGTAATGACCCTTGAAATCCCGCAGAAAGAGTCTAACTCCCTCCGGGGAGCAGCATATTATAGCTCCTAGAGCCTTCAGTGTTTTAATTCCTAACAGATTTTCCGGACATGATTTTGTTAGTAACAGGTCTGTAACGCGTGATAATGGACCCACAGCCAGGGGAACTGGTTCTGATACTTCATTTACAATAGGTTGTCCTGAAAAACCAAGGGAAACATTTTGTGAGCCTGAGAGGGGTGCCCCTGGAACTTCGTCATGACTTATTGTAGTGCGACTTGCCCCTGTGTCAATTAAAAACTTTCTATCTTTCCCCAATACCTGACTGTGTACATAAGGACCTTCTTGATCTACAGGAATCTCGATAAGAGGCAAGCCACCTTCCCTCTCTAGGCTGTTTCATGTATATCGGGAATATTCGGGGTAAGCAGACTGGGCATACTGGTACATCTGTTGTGAGACTTGCTGAGTTGCAGCAATGGGCTGTGGCTGTGGTACTGCTACGGTCTGTGCTGTCTGTGCGGATGCATGCATGGGCTGTGTATTTGGGGTAGACTGATGCTGGTTATGGTCTTGTCTGGGCGGATGCGGTCTCTCTTTAGTTTTACCTGTCGCTATGTTATGTTTCAGAACTGCACATTCGTGAACGTAGTGACCTGGCTGCTTGCAATAATTGCATGTCCCTTTAACAGGAACTGCAGCGTGACTTGTCTGGGTCGTACCTTTCCTGTGACTGTCGGATGGGACCGTCTGGGCTACTAACATTTTCATTTTCGTGTCTTTCATGCGCTTCTGTTCCTGATCTTGTTCTTCCCTAATTCTATTCTGGTGATATTGTAACATTTGTAACATCTGGGATGGCGTATTTGCTTGCCATGTACTCTCGACTTTATACACTCTATTTTTAACTAACGGTAGGGAATTCTCGACTAACTTTGATACAAAAAGATGTGGGTACGACTCGCTACTTGGCTGGAGGCCACTATTGATAATAAAACATTTCTCGAATCTTGAATAAAAGTCGCTAGTATCTTCATCATGTTTCTGTTTACAGGACGAGATTGCATCCCAATCCTCCTTTCTAGTTGTCAATAATCTGGGCAGGACCTGTACTATTAAACCTGGTAATGCTTTAGTTTTGTCCCCAAGGCCTAACCCTGGAACCCGTTTCTTTTCTTCATCCTCTATTTCTGCCCAGGCAATCTTTGCGTCTCCCACCTCCCAGTCCTTTTCCTTTAATTTCTCGAATATACCCGTAGGCAATAATACTTTCAACATTTTCATGATATCATCATATGTGTAGTCCCCCATCAGTAACATGTCTTTGAGCTCTCTATGAAAACCTGCAGGGTCTTTATCATGGCACGGTACTAATTTCTTCATTTCTAACAGTTCTAATTTAGTTAGAGGCGTGTGTACATACACGCGTTTCAAAATTTTATCCTCACCCATAACAGGGTGCACTTCTCGCAAGGGGTTCTGACTTTCAATACCACCCCCGCACTGCATATGGTACATTTTCCTTTCTGGAGGTGGGGCGGGAACATATTCAGGACTTACAAAGGTGTCATATCTGCGTCGTTGTTCTAGAATTATTTGAACTAATTTAGTGCTTAAGCCTCTCCATCTATCCATCAGTAGTGCTTCTAGTGTCTCATGTAAGGGACCTGGATCGGAATAATGTTTTCTGTACTTAATGAGAAGGTGCTGAATCATATATACCCCTGCTAATTTCTGTTCGTCGGGGGAGAGGTTCAGAAATGTCTGTGCTACGGTGTCATCATTATATATGTCTGCATTTTCGGCCCATGATACCGCTGATCGGGCTAATTCTTGTTCATCCATAGAATTGAGTACATGGTACCCAACTCGATCTCGAAGCCGTTTATCAGTTTCCTGGAACTGATGTTCAGCAGAATTCGGATTCGTTAAGGCAGAGAAGAAAACTCTCTTGCTTTCCGGACGGACACCTTTCCTAAGGTAGTTTCCCCTACCTACATATGCTATAGTGCTTGTAGTTGGTTCTGGTTCTTCAGATTCTTCTTCCTCCTCGGAGGGAGCCTTTTCTTTCTCTTTCTCGTGTACTGCTATCACTGCTTTCTTAATCTTTTTATACATGGCCTCTATGCAATTTTGTCTGTCATGTTTTCCATCGGCTATATTTTGACCCCACTTGTTCAATGCATCTAATTCACTCTGCTCTGTTCCGGGCCTGTCTCGTTCTCTTATTAGACAATTTATGAAAAATCGTAGTATCAGTGCTTGCATGGTAACTTTCTGTTTCTCCAGGGCATCCTTCATACTGTCGGGGTCCTTTCCCGTTTGAACGAACTCATATATTCTATCTAGGTGCTCCTTCATTCCTGCATAACATAACAAACTATCAGTAGCAGATCTTAACCGTAAAGACGCTAATACCATTAAGTCGTCCTGTCCAGGTTCTGGATCATATCTACAAACTGACATATTTTCTTTTAGTGCATCAAGACGGGATGAATTAGAAGAACGGGGGGATCTGTGCGTAAGAGGACTCTGCAGACCTCTGAGATTTAATCTGTGAGTCGGTGGCGGGGTCTGTAGACCCGCGGTCGCACCTCCTGAAGCGGAAGCTTGGGCATTATCTCTGTGTGTAGTCAGTATCTGAATTTGTCTTTTAGTAGGATCTGATTGAAGTGGTTTCGGCAGATCAGTTTTAGGTGAGGGAAGTGGCGGAGCTGGCGGAACGGGACTAGTCTTTTTCGGTGTCGGCTGAGAGTGATCTTGGGGGGCAGTACCACCCCCGGCCCTGTCAGTAGGCAGGGCACGAACAGGCAGATTGGTGTAAGCTGGCGCTACATCTTCGAGATATGAATTTAGGAATATGTCTTTAGTAGTCTTATGTATTACTTTAGTTGGAACTAATGGTGACGGCAAATTTTTCGGTATTTCTGAAATGGCGTCAGGGGTACCATCGGCCAAAAGATACATGTTGTTCACTTTGCTATTTTGGATACGGTCTATTTGTTCTACTTTTACTCGAATTCCCTCAGTAACTAATTCATTTTCTTGGGCCTTTTCTGATTCTTTAAGCCTGTCTTCTCTACGGAGTGTTCTATCAGCACGCTTACGTGATTCCTTACGCCAAAATTCTATGGCGTCTTTCTGAGATTGTCTAGCTTTCTTTTTCCGTAATATTTCTTCTACTTTTATGATGCACTCGGCATCCCATGTTCCGTTAACTGGCCATCGGTATCTTTCCTCTAAGTGCTTGGTATAATCGGTCCATAACTCTAGATACAGGATGGCGTCTATGCCATGTTTATTGTACATAAAATTACCTGGAGTGTCCCTAGGGGGGATCGGAATCTCTTCCTCTAACATCCCTTTCCTAGTTCCTATCTGCTTTAATTTGTTGAAAAACGGCATTGTGCCTACTTGATACTGGAATGCTTGATCCTTGATACTTAATGTCAACTGTAACTATTTATACAAAAACACAATAATGCACAAAAACAATCACATTCATACCACGACATTAATTACATGAAACATTTAAAGACATAGCTAATTTCCCCTTACTCTGAATGTACCGCTCAACGATACAGATACACTGCTGTAACAGTGCAGAAATTCGGAATACTTTATATACTGCTAAACAGTACAGATACACTGCCTAAAAACAGTGCAGACCGGACTTGCGTACCCAAACCCGTCTAGATACGACCCAGCAATGGTACTCACCGGGAAGCACGGAAAACAGAAGGCCTCGGAAAACTCGACTGGACTCGACTCGGAACTTCGGAAAACTTCGGAAAGCTTCGGAAAACTTCGGAAAACTTCGGAAAACTGGTGGGCCTCTTCACACCTCGGACCTTGCTTCCTTCGGCTGGGCTCTGGTCGGGATCCTCCGCACTCCTCACCGCCTCGTCTGGGCACTGATCGCAGTCTTCGTCACCTCCGTGTGTCAGAGGGGGATGCAGGAAATCCTGCCAGTACACGTGTTGTCCGTCTAACTGATGGCAGGGGACACGGATTGCAACGCACCTTCCGGCGCGTGAGGTGGGGGAGGGGTCCCTATTCGGGCGCCAAAATGATGTAAATAATTAATTTACTCTCTTAATTTCTATGCAGGTAAGTACTTAATCAATAATAACTCAATCGAAATGAAGGAAAACAGAGTCCGTGGTGTAAGAGTTTCTAAGGGTTTTATTCCTCATAAAGGAATCAGGATATCATGTTCTGACCACCACACAGGGTGTCAGAAGGGATAGATGAGCGCGCTCTCGTTTATTGACAATACATAGCTTATATACTTGATTTACATCATAGTGTTCAATGTAAGAGGCGTAACAGCTGAGAGAAGACAAGATAACAGTATACACGTGGTGCTAGTACATCATCAAGAGGCGTAAACTAGGCGTGAACTAGGGTGTGTGCTAGAAACGTCACTGATAGGTGACGCAAGTGGGTGGCACCAAGGAGTGGTGCCAACAGAATGTTGCAATGTCAGCAGAAATCGGGAGCTTGGATGCGCGCGCAGCTGCATGACGTGTGATAGACGGGGTGCAGGGGACTTGACATTTACACTGACGGAAAGAGACAGAAGTCTGGCATGTCAGATCAACTTGTGCTTCTATCATATCTGATATCTGATGTTTAGGAACTAAGCTATCTGGGCAGAAAGGTCTCTAGAGCAGAAGCTATTCTATACTTGCTGTGAGTGCGTGTATAAGCGCCTGAATGTCTGTATGAGAAGCGTGGGGGCATGGGGCCTTCCATGGAAGCATGGCAACAGAGGCTATGAATTACTTGCATAAAGACAGGTCGGCCCTTTAGCCCTGTAGCTGGGGAGGGATGTTTACTGAAGCTAGCAGGCTGGAATGTATCTTCGGGAAGGAAAACAGATAACTCGAAGGTTATAGTCAATCTTGGCAGGCAGCAGGCTGAGCTGAGCACGGAGGGCCGCGCTAGAAGTAAGTCAGAGTTCACGGGTACGGGGCTGCTTGGGCAGAGGCCCTCGCAGTCAGAAGCCAGAAAAAGAGGCTCGATGGCAGAGATTCAGGGCCTACTTTCAGCCAGGCTGAAAAACGTAGGAGTACACTTCAAAAAGACGTTGGCATCGCATACTTAGGAACGGACCATCAAACCCATTCATGGTGGGTCTGAAAGAGGACAAGTTAACGTTGGACGCAAATGTATTTGCGTCTTCATAGCTGGTACAGGAGGGAAGTTACATGCACTTTTAACTCGTACATGGAGTCGGTGGGGTACTCGCTAGGGAACACAACATGACCATAAAATTTATATTACCTCAGTACTGTAACATTTGTAACATTTGTGAAGGAGTATTAGCTTGCCAAGTACTTTCTACTTTCAGTACTCTATTCTTAACCTGGGGCAAAGAATTCTCGACTAATTTCGTTACAAAAAGATGTGGATATGACTCGCTACTTGCTTTCAGACCGCTATTTATACCAAAACATTTCTCAAATCGTGTATAGAAATCACTAGTGTCTTCATCAGGTTTCTGTTTGCATGCTGAAATAGCACCCCAATCTTCCTTTTTCGTACTCAATAAACGTGGCAACACTTGTACTAATAAACCTGGTAACGCTTTAACTTTGTCTCCAAGCCCTAGGCCTGGCACTCGGGTATCTTCTTCATTTTGTAATCCAGCCCAATCAATCTTTGCGTCTCCCACCTCCCACTCTTTTTCCTTGAGCTTCTCGTATATGCCTGGAGGTAGTAGTACTTTCAGTATTTTCATAAGGTCGGGATAAGTGTAATCACCCATTAATAACATATCCTTTATTTCGCGGTGAAACCCTGCAGGATCTTTATCATGACTGGGTACTAGTTTCTTCATTTCCAACAATTCAATTTTAGTTACAGGTGTATACACGAATACACGTCTAAGCATGTGGTCTGCGTTCTGTACGGGGTGCACTTCTCGCAACGGATTCTGTCTATCCATATAATACATGGTTTTTCGTTCCATAACGGGTGCAGAATTGATCTGTGGACATAAGAATGTACTATACTTGTGGCGGTGTTCTAGAATTACTTTAATTAGATCAGTACTTCGACCTTTCCATCTGTTCGTGACTAGTTCTATTAGTATGTCAGGCAGAGGACCTGGATCAGAACGTTGGCTTTTATACAATAAGAGCAGATGTTGTATCATGTACATACCAGCTAAACGCTGATCACTCGGTGTCAAGTTCAAGAACGTATGTGCTAACGCATCATCACCATATTTCTCAGAGCTGTCAGCCCATTGCACGGCTGACCTGGCTAATTCTTGTTCATCCATAGAATCGAGTACATGGTACCCCATTCGCTCTTGAAGTATTCTGTCAGTGGCTTGGAACAAGTGTTCGGGTGTTCTAGGATTACACATGGCTTCCTGATATATCCTTTTACTTTCTGGGCGCACTGGGCGCATCGAATTATTAAACGGTCTTCCTTTACCTACGTAAGCTATCATTTCCCTGACCGGCAACTGTGAGTGTTCTGGTGTCTCGGCTTCCTCCTCTGGCTCCTCCTCTGAGGATTCATGTTTGTCGGAGTCTACTTCCGGTACAGGCTGTCTTCTCTCATGCATCTTATTAATTGCAGTTCTGATTCTTCGGTACATATTATCTATACAGGCCTCTTTGTCATGCTGTCCATCTGTTATATTCTGACCCCATCTGTGGAGTGCTTTTACGTCTTCCGGGTTCATACCCGGCCTATCCACTTCTCTAATGAAGCAGTTTATAAGAAACCGCAATATCTTGGCTTTGGTATCCACTTTCTGATAGGTCATGGCCTCCTTAATACTGTCAGGCCCTACTCCTGTCTGAACAAACTGATATATTCTATCTAGGTGTTCTGTCATTCCAGGTAATGTCATTAGGAAGTTCGTGACTCGCCGTAAACGTATTGATGCGAGTAACATTCTCTCGTCATTCTTTCTACCGGGTACAGGATCATATCTGCAGTCTGCAAGGCGATCTCCAAGAATTGTAATATCTGTTCTAGGTGTACGCTGTTGCGCTATTTCTCTGAAACTCATGCGATGGGCGGCTGGCGGGGTCTGGAAACCTATCGCTCCTCCGGACGCGCCTCCTGAGGCGCCGGCTCCGAAGGGGTTAGTCGGGTTCGTATCAAGGGAAGTAGGTACAGTAAGAGGTGGAAGGAGTGCTGGAAGACCAGGAGGAATCGGGGGAGTAGCTTGTCGGGGAGGAAGAGCATAATTGTCCTGACCATCAGGCGCAGGCACTTGTGGCAATGCAGTATTAACGTATGCGGGAGCTACATCGTCTAAATAGGAGGAGAGGAAAATGTCCTTTGCTGTCTTCTGGTGCGTTTTAGTCGGGAGCAATGGGGGTGGTAGGTCCTTCGGTACTTCCGGAGAGGCCTTTGGCAAGCCCTTTGACAGGATGGGGAACATGCCATTCATCAGTGTATTTCGCTGTCTGTCTCCTTGTTCTAATTTTACTCTGATACCTTCCTCAACTAATGTGTTCTCTTGGGTCTTATCAGACTCCTCCTTACTCTTTTCTTCTAGTCTATGTGCTTTTTCGGTACGCCTATGCGATTCTTTACGCCATAACTCGATGGCATCCTTCTGTGACTGTCTGGCTTTCTTTTTCCACAATGCTTCTTCTACTCTCATGATGCAATCTGCATCCCATGTCCCAGCAGCGGGCCATCTCTGATTCTCTGACAGTTCTTTAGTGTAATCCACCCATAAGTCAAGAAACAAAACGGCATCTAGGCCGTGCTTATGGTACATAAAGTACCCTGGAGTGTCCCTAGGTGGAACGGGAACAGCTTCTTCTAGAACCCCTTTACGGGTTTTTATTTGTCTTAGTTTGGAAAACAACGGCATTCTGAAACCTGGCTACTTGATTCTTACTTAGATATGAACATGAACACACTACACATAAAACACGTGTAAGCACAATAATGAAGATCGGACATTCACTCATACCACGACATCTGAATGACACATTAATACGTTTCGAGAACGACCCACATTTATTAATTACAATGAAAACCTACCAACCACGTGGAACAGGATATACCGCTAAACAGTATAGATACACTGCTAAACAGTGCAGACCAGGCTCGTGTACCCGAACCTGTCTTGACCGGCACAAACTAATGCGCACGTCAGGATGCGTTCCTAGCAACGGTACTCACCAGGAAGCACAGAAACAGAAGGCCTCGGAAACCCTGGACTGGACTGGGCTCGGACTGGATTCGAACTCGACTCGCGACGTAGATACTTCGGAACTTCGGAATCTGGTGGGCCTCCGTATACCTCGGATCTTGCTCTCTCAGCTAGGCTCAGGTCGGGATCCTCCGCACCGCCTCACCGCCTCGTCTGGGTGTCGATCGCAGCCTCAGTCACCTCCGTTGGCCTGAGGGAGATACAGGAAATCCTGCGGGTACGCGTAGTTGTCCGTCCGGCTGTGGCAGGGGGCTAGGCCTGCAACGCACCTCCGGCGCGTGGGGTGGGGGAGGGGTCCCTGTTCGGGCGCCAGAACTGTGGTAAAATCGATTACCTATGCATAATTTATAATCAATAATCAATACGAATAACTCAGAGAAATAAGAGGCAAAATCCGGGATATTGAGGTTAACTCAAAAGGGTTTTATTCCTGTAAAAGGAATTGGGTTATTGGCTCGAGCCAAGGTGGCATACCATTCCGTCACCACACAGGTTCGGGAAGGGGCAGACAGACAACATATTATTTACAGAAGTACATATATATAGTCAATGCATTACATTAAGCGAATAGGCAGTAGGCGTAACAGCTGGAAAAAAGGAGATAAAACATGAATACGTCATAAAAAAGGCGTTACAATAGGCGTGCATAAAGGCGTGTACTAGAGACGTCATTTATCATGAGGTCACAAAATGGGTGGATACATAGGAGAATCTTGCAATGTCAGCAGAAATTCATGACACAGATGCGCGCGCGCAGCGGATTGACGTGAATCTGACGTGTAACTGGAGGGTGAAGGGGGCTTGACACTTAGCACTGTAAGTGTAGACATAAGTCTGGGATGTCAGATCAACCTGATCCCAAATCGTATCTAATATCGTATGTTTTAAGAACTGTAGTGTCTGGAAGGGAAAAGGTCTCTCGGGCAGAGACTACTCTATACTGTCTGCGTGTATATGCGTCTACGTGTCGGCATGCGGGGTGAGGGGGCATGGGCCTACCATGGCAACGGAGTCTATGAGTTACTTGCACGGAGACAGAAAGACCGGGCCCAATGCTCCTGCAGCTGGGAGGATGTTTTACTTGAGCTACGAGACAGGAATGTATTTTCGAGGAGTGGAGCAGATAATTCGAAGGTTGAATACAGTCTTGGCAGGCAGAAGGCTGGGCTGGAGCCGCGCAAGGAGTAAGGCAGGGGTGACTGGTACAGAGGCAGCCTGGGTTGAGGCCCTTAGAGTCGGAAAGCAGGAAAAAGGTTTAATGGCAGAATCAGGGCCTACTTTCGCCAGAGCTGAAAAACGTGTAAAGTGTACCACAAAAAGACGGTGGCACGGCATATATAGGAACTGGATATTCAATCCGTTCATGGCGGATTGAAAGAGGACATGTTAAAGATGGACGCAAATGTATTTGCGTCTTCATAGCTGACACAGGAGGGAAATCACATGCACTGCAAGCTAGTACATGGAGACGGTGGGGTACTCGCTGGGGAACACTACTCGATCAAAAATTATATTTCCTCACAGGTAGGGTCCCTCTGTACTCTGGGCCCCTCCTCTCCACCCCGGGTAGGGTCCCTCTGTACTCTGAGCCCCTCCTCTGCACCTGGGTAGGGTCCCTCTGTACTCTGATCCCCTCCTCTGCACCTGGGTAGGGTCCCTCTGTACTCGGAGCCCCTCCTCTCCACCCCGGGTAGGGTCCCTCTGTTCTCTGAGCCCCTCCTCTGAACCCCAGGTAGGGTCCCTCTGTACTCTGATCCCCTCCTCTGCACCTGGGTAGTGTCCCTCTGTAATCTGAGCCCCTCCTCTCCACCCCGGGTAGGGTCTCTCTGTACTCTGAGCCCCTCCTCTGCACCCCAGGTAGGGTCCCTCTGTACTCGGAGCCCCTCCTCTGCACCCCAGGTAGGTTCCCTCTGTTCTCTGAGCCCCTCTTTTGCACCCCAGGTAGGGTCCCTCTGTACTCTGAGCCCCTCCTCTCCACCCTGGGTAGGGTCCCTCTGTACTCTGAGCCCCTCCTCTGCACCTGGGTAGGGTCCATCTGTACTCGGAGCCCCTCCTCTCGACCCCGGGTAGGGTCCCTCTGTACACTGAGCCCCTCCTCTACACCCCGGGTAGGGTCCCTCTGTACTCTGAGCCCCTCCTCTGCACCTGGGTATGGTCCCTCTGTACTCTGATCCCCTCCTCTGCACCTGGGTAGGGTCCCTCTCTGTTCTCTGAGCTCCTCCTCTGCACCTGGGTAGGGTCCCTCTGTACTCCGAGCCCCTCCTCTGCACCTGGGTAGGGTCCCTCTGTACTCTGAGCTCATCCTCTGCACCCCAGGTAGGGTCCCTCTGTACTCTGAGCTCCTCCTCTGCACCCCAGGTAGGGTCCCTCTGTACTCGGAGCCCCTCCTTTGCACCTGGGTAGGGTCCCTCTGTACTCTGAGCTCCTCCTCTGCACCCCAGGTAGGGTCCCTCTGTTCTCTGAGCTCCTCCTCTGCACCCCAGGTAGAGTCCCTCTGTACTCTGATCCCCTCCTCTGCACCTGGGTAGGGTCCCTCTGTACTCTGAGCTCCTCCTCTGCACCCCAGGTAGGGTCCCTCTGTACTCGGAGCCCCTCCTTTGCACCTGGGTCCCTCTGTACTCTGAGCTCCTCCTCTGCACCCCAGGTAGGGTCCCTCTGTACTCTGAGCTCCTCCTCTGCACCCCAAGTAGGGTCCCTCTGTACTCGGAGCCCCTCCTTTGCACCTGGGTAGGGTCCCTCTGTACTCTGAGCTCCTCCTCTGCACCCCCGGTAGGGTCCCTCTGTTCTCTGAGCTCCTCCTCTGCACCCCAGGTAGAGTCCCTCTGTACTCCGAGCCCCTCCTTTGCACCTGGGTAGGGTCCTTCTGCACTCCGAGCCCCTCCTTTGCACCTGGGTAGGATCCCTCTGTACTCTGAGCCCCTCCTCTGCAGCTGGGTAGGGTCCCTCTGTACTCTGAGCCCCTCCTCTGCACCTGGGTAGGGTCCCTCTGTACTCTGAGCCCCTCCTCTGCACCCCAGGTAGGGTCCCTCTGTACTCCAGGCCCCTCCTTTGCACCTGGGTAGGGTCCCTCTGTACTCCGAGCCCCTCCTTTGCACCTGGGTAGGGTCCCTCTGTTCTCTGAGCTCCTCCTCTGCACCCCAGGTAGAGTCCCTCTGTACTCTGAGCCCCTCCTCTGCACCTGGGTAGGGTCCCTCTGTACTCCGAGCCCCTCCTCTGCACCTGGGTAGGGTCCCTCTGTACTCTGATCCCCTCCTCTGCACCTGGGTAGGGTCCCTCTGTACTCTGAGCCCCTCCTCTCCACCCCGGGTAGGGTCTCTCTGTACTCTGAGCCCCTCCTCTGCACCCTAGGTAGGGTCCCTCTGTACTCTGAGCCCCTCCTCTCCACCCCGGGTAGGGTCCCTCTGTACTCTGAGCCCCTCCTCTCCACCCCGGGTAGGGTCTCTCTGTACTCTGAGCCCCTCCTCTGCACCCCAGGTAGGGTCCCTCTGTACTCTGAGCCCCTCCTCTCCACCCCGGGTAGGGTCCCTCTGTACTCTGAGCCCCTCCTCTGCACCTGGGTAGGGTCCCTCTGTACTCTGAGCTCCTCCTCTGCACCCCAGGTAGGGTCCCTCTGTACTCTGAGCTCCTCCTCTGCACCCCAGGTAGGGTCCCTCTGTACTCCGAGCCCCTCCTTTGCACCTGGGTAGGGTCCCTCTGTACTCTGAGCCCCTCCTCTGCACCTGGGTAGGGTCTCTCTGTACTCTGAGCCCCTCCTCTGCACCTGGGTAGGGTCCCTCTGTACTCTGAGCTCCTCCTCTGCACCCCAGGTAGGGTCCCTCTGTACTCTGAGCTCCTCCTCTGCACCCCAGGTAGGGTCCCTCTGTACTCTGAGCACCTCTTCTGCACCTGGGTAGGGTCCCTCTGTACTCTGAGCCCCTCCTCTGCACCTGGGTAGGGTCCCTCTGTACTCTGAGCCCCTCCTCTGCACCTGGGTAGGGTCCCTCTGTACTCTGAGCTCCTCCTCTGCACCCCAGGTAGGGTTCCTCTGAACTCTGAGCTCCTCCTCTGCACCCCAGGTAGGGTCCCTCTGTACTCCAAGCCCCTCCTTTGCACCTGGGTAAGGGTCCCTCTGTACTCTGAGCCCCTCCTTTGCACCTGGGTAGGGCCCCTCTGTACTCTGAGCCCCTCCTCTGCACCTGGGTAGGGTCCCTCTGTACTCTGAGCCCCTCCTCTGCACCTGGGTAGGGTCCCTCTGTACTCTGAGCTCCTCCTCTGCACCCCAGGTAGGGTCCCTCTGTACTCTGAGCTCCTCCTCTGCACCCCAGGTAGGGTCCCTCTGTACTCTGAGACCCTCCTCTGCACCTGGGTAGGGTCCCTCTGTACTCTGAGCTCCTCCTCTGCACCCCAGGTAGGGTCCCTCTGTACTCTGAGCTCCTCCTCTGTACCCCAGGTAGGGTCCCTCTGTACTCTGAGCCCCTCCTCTGCACCTGGGTAGGGTCCCTCTGTACTCTGAGCTCCTTCTCTGCACCCCAGGTGGGGTCCCTCTGTTCTCTGAGCTCCTCCTCTGCACCCCAGGTAGAGACCCTCTGTACTCTGAGCCCCTCCTCTGCACCTGGGTAGGGTCCCTCTGTTCTCTGAGCTCCTCCTTTGCACCCCAGGTAGGGTCCCTCTGTACTCTGAGCCCCTCCTCTGCACCTGGGTAGGGTCCCTCTGTACTCTGATCCCCTCCTCTGCACCTGGGTAGGGTCCCTCTGTACTCTGAGCTCCTTCTCTGCACCCCAGGTAGGGTCCCTCTGTTCTTTGATCTCCTCCTCTGCACCCCAGGTAGAGTCCCTCTGTACTCTGAGCCCCTCCTCTGCACCTGGGTAGGGTCCCTCTGTTCTCTGAGCTCCTCCTCTGCACCTGGGTAGGGTCCCTCTGTACTCTGAGCCCCTCCTCTGCACCTGGGTAGGGTCCCTCTGTACTCGGAGCCCCTCCTCTCCACCCCGGGTAGGGTCCCTCTGTTCTCTGAGCCCCTCCTTTGCACCTGGGTAGGGTCCCTCTCTGTTCTCTGAGCTCCTCCTCTGCACCTGGGTAGGGTCCCTCTGTACTCTGAGCCCCTCCTCTGCACCTGGGTAGGGTCCCTCTGTACTCTGAGCCCCTCCTCTGCGCCTGGGTAGGGTCCCTCTGTACTCTGAGCTCCTCCTCTGCACCTGGGTAGGGTCCCTCTGTACTCTAAGCCCCTCCTCGGCACCCAGGGTAGGATTCCTCTGTACTCTGAGCCCCTCCTTTGCACCTGGGTAGGGTCCCTCTGTTCTCTGGGCCCCTCCTCTCCACCCTGGGTAGGGTCCCTCTGTACTCTGAGCCCCTCCTCTGCACCTGGGTAGGGTCCCTCTGTACTCTGAGCTCCTCCTCTCCACCCCAGGTAGGGTCCCTCTGTACTCTGAGCTCCTCCTCTGCACCCCAGGTAGGGTCCCTCTGTACTCTGAGCCCCTCCTCTGCACCTGGGTAGGGTCCCTCTGTACTCTGAGCCCCTCCTCTACACCTGGGTAGGGTCCCTCTGTTCTCTGAGCTCCTCCTCTGCACCTGGGTAGGGTCCCTCTGTACTCTGAGCCCCTCCTCTGCACCTGGGTAGGGTCCCTCTGTAGTCTGAGACCCTCCTTTGCACCCTGGGTAGGGTCCCTCTGTACTCTGATCCTCTTCTCTGCACCTGGGTAGGGTCCCTCTGTACTCTGAGCCCCTCCTCTGCACCTGGGTAGGGTCCCTCTGTACTCGGAGCCCCTCCTCTCCACCCCGGGTAGGGTCCCTCTGTTCTCTGAGCCCCTCCTTTGCACCTGGGTAGGGTCCCTCTCTGTTCTCTGAGCTCCTCCTCTGCACCTGGGTAGGGTCCCTCTGTACTCTGAGCCCCTCCTCTGCACCTGGGTAGGGTCCCTCTGTACTCTGAGCCCCTCCTCTGCGCCTGGGTAGGGTCCCTCTGTACTCTGAGCTCCTCCTCTGCACCTGGGTAGGGTCCCTCTGTACTCTAAGCCCCTCCTCGGCACCCAGGGTAGGATTCCTCTGTACTCTGAGCCCCTCCTTTGCACCTGGGTAGGGTCCCTCTGTTCTCTGGGCCCCTCCTCTCCACCCTGGGTAGGGTCCCTCTGTACTCTGAGCCCCTCCTCTGCACCTGGGTAGGGTCCCTCTGTACTCTGAGCTCCTCCTCTCCACCCCAGGTAGGGTCCCTCTGTACTCTGAGCTCCTCCTCTGCACCCCAGGTAGGGTCCCTCTGTACTCTGAGCCCCTCCTCTGCACCTGGGTAGGGTCCCTCTGTACTCTGAGCCCCTCCTCTACACCTGGGTAGGGTCCCTCTGTTCTCTGAGCTCCTCCTCTGCACCTGGGTAGGGTCCCTCTGTACTCTGAGCCCCTCCTCTGCACCTGGGTAGGGTCCCTCTGTAGTCTGAGACCCTCCTTTGCACCCTGGGTAGGGTCCCTCTGTACTCTGATCCTCTTCTCTGCACCTGGGTAGGGTCCCTCTGTACTCTGAGCCCCTCCTCTGCACCTGGGTAGGGTCCCTCTGTACTCTGAGCCCCTCCTCTGCACCTGGGTAGGGTCCCTCTGTACTCTGAGCCCCTCCTCTGCACCCCAGGTAGGGTCCCTCTGTACTCTGAGCCCCTCCTCTGCACCTGGGTAGGGTCCCTCTGTACTCTGAGCCCCTCCTCTGCACCTGGGTAGGGTCCCTCTGTACTCTGAGCTCCTTCTCTGCACCCCAGGTAGGGTCCCTCTGTTCTCTGAGCTCCTCCTCTGCACCCCAGGTAGAGTCCCTCTGTACTCTGAGCCCCTCCTCTGCACCTGGGTAGGGTCCCTCTGTTCTCTGAGCTCCTCCTCTGCACCCCAGGTAGAATCCCTCTGTACTCTGAGCCCCTCCTCTGCACCCCGGGTAGGGTCCCTCTGTACTCTGAGCCCCTCCTCTGCACCTGGGTAGGGTCCCTCTGTACTCTGAGCCCCTCCTCTCTACCCTGGGTAGGGTCCCTCTGTACTCTGAGCCCCTCCTCTCTACCCTGGGTAGGGTCCCTCTGTACTCTGAGCCGCTCCTTTGAACCTGGGTAGGGTCCCTCTGTTCTCTGGGCCTCTCCTCTCCACCCTGGGTAGGGTCCCTCTGTACTCTGAGCCCCTCCTTTGCACCTGGGTAGGGTCCCTCTGTTCTCTGAGCCCCTCCTCTCTACCCTGGGTAGGGTCCCTCTGTACTCTGAGCCCCTCCTCTCTACCCTGGGTAGGGTCCCTCTGTACTCTGAGCCCCTCCTTTGCACCTGGGTAGCGTCCCTCTGTTCTCTGGGCCCCTCCTCTCCACCCTGGGTAGGGTCCCTCTGTTCTCTGAGCTCCTCCTCTGCACCTGGGTAGGGTCCCTCTGTACTCCGAGCCCCTCCTCTGCACCTGGGTAGGGTCCCTCTGTACTCTGAGCCCCTCCTCTCCACCCTGGGTAGGGTCCCTCTGTACTCCGAGCCCCTCCTTTGCACCTGGGTAGGGTCCCTCTGTACTCTGAGCCCCTCCTCTGCACCTGGGTAGGGTCCCTCTGTACTCTGAGCCCCTCCTCTGCACCTGGGTAGGGTCCCTCTGTACTCTGAACTCCTCCTCTGCACCCCAGGTAGGGTCCCTCTGGACTCTGAGCCCCTCCTCTCCACCCTGGGTAGGGTCCCTCTGTGCTCTGATCCCCTCCTCTGCACCTGGGTAGGGTCCCTCTGTACTCCGAGCCCCTCCTTTGCACCTGGGTAGGGTCCCTCTGTACTCTGAGCCCCTCCTCTGCACCTGGGTAGGGCCCCTCTGTACTCTGAGCTCCTCCTCTGCACCTGGGTAGGGTCCCTCTGTACTCTGAGCCCCTCCTTTGCACCTGGGTAGGGTCCCTCTGTACTCTGAGCCCCTCCTCTGCACCTGGGTAGGGTCCCTCTGTACTCTTGGCCCCTCCTCTGCACCTGGGTAGGGTCCCTCTGTACTCTGAGCCCCTCCTCTGCACCTGGGTAGGGTCCCTCTGTACTCTGAGCCCCTCCTCTGCACCTGGGTAGGGTCCCTCTGTACTCTGAGCTCCTCCTCTGCACCTGGGTAGGGTCCCTCTGTACTCCGAGCCCCTCCTTTGCACCTGGGTAGGGTCCCTCTGTACTCCGAGCCCCTCCTTTGCACCTGGGTAGGGTCCCTCTGTACTCTGAGCTCCTCCTCTGCACCTGGGTAGGGTCCCTCTTTACTCCGAGCCCCTCCTTTGCACCTGGGTAGGGTCCCTCTGTACTCCGAGCCCCTCCTTTGCACCTGGGTAGGGTCCCTCTGTACTCTGAGCCCCTCCTCTCCACCCCGGGTAGGGTCCCTCTGTACTCTGAGCCCCTCCTCTGCACCTGGGTAGGGTCCCTCTGTACTCTGAGCTCCTCCTCTGCACCTGGGTAGGGTCCCTCTGTTCTCTGATCCCCTCCTCTGCACCTGGGTAGAGTCCCTCTGTACTCTGAGCCCCTCCTCTGCACCTGGGTAGGGTCCCTCTGTACTCTTGGCCCCTCCTCTGCACCTGGTTAGGGTCCCTCTGTACTCTGAGCCCCTCCTCTGCACCTGGGTAGGGTCCCTCTGTACTCTGAGCCCCTCCTCTGCACCTGGGTAGGGTCCCTCTGTACTCTGAGCCCCTCCACTGCACCTGGGTAGGGTCTCTCTGTACTCCGAGCCCCTCTTTTGCACCTGGGTAGGGTCCCTCTGTTCTCTGAGCCCCTCTTTTGCACCTGGGTAGGGTCTCTCTGTACTCTGAGCCCCTCCTCTGCACCTGGGTAGGGTCCCTCTGTACTCTGAGCTCCTCCTCTGCACCCCAGGTAGGGTCCCTCTGTACTCTGAGCTCCTCCTCTGCACCCCAGGTAGGGTCCCTCTGTACTCCAGGCCCCTCCTCTGCACCCCGGGTAGGGTCCCTCTGTACTCTGAGCTCCTCCTCTGCACCCCAGGTAGGGTCCCTCTGTACACTGAGCCCCTCCTCTGCACCCCGGGTAGGGTCCCTCTGTACTCGGAGCCCCTCCTCTGCACCCCTGGTAGGGTCCCTCTGTACTCTGAGCTCCTCCTCTGCACCTGGGTAGGGTCCCTCTGTACTCTGATCCCCTCCTCTGCACCTGAGTAGGGTCCCTCTGTAGTCTGAGCCCCTCCTGTGCACCTGGGTAGGGTCCCTCTGTAGTCTGAGCCCCTCCTGTGCACCTGGGTAGGGTCCCTCTGTACTCTGATCCCCTCCTCTGCACCTGAGTAGGGTCCCTCTGTAGTCTGAGCCCCTCCTGTGCACCCGGGTAGGGTCCCTCTGTACTCCGAGCCCCTCCTCTCCACCCCGGGTAGGGTCCCTCTGTACTCTGAGCCCCTCCTCTCCACCTTGGTAGGGTCCCTCTGTACTCTGAGCCCCTTCTCTTCACCCTGGGTAGGGTCCCTCTGTACTCTGGGCCCCTCCTCTCCACCCCAGGTATGGTCCCTCTGTACTTTGAGCCCCTCCTCTACACCTGGGTAGGGTCCCTCTGTACTCTGAGCCCCTTCTCTTCACCCTGGGTAGGGTCCCTCTGTACTCTGGGCCCCTCCTCTCCACCCCAGGTATGGTCCCTCTGTACTCTGAGCTCCTCCACTCCACCCCAGGTAGGGTCCCTCTGTACTCTGAGCCCCTCCTCTGCACCCCAGGTAGGGTCCCTCTGTACTCTGAGCCCCTCCTCTGCACCTGGGTAGGGTCCCTCTGTACGTCCCTCTGTACTCTGAGCCCCTCCTCTGCACCTGGGTAGGGCCCTCTGTACTCTGAACCCCTCCTGTCCACCCCAGGTAGGGTCCCTCTGTACTCTGAGCCCCTCCTCTGCACCTGGGTAGGGTCCCTCTGTACGCTGAGCTCCTCCTCTCCACCCCAGGGAGGGTCCCTCTGTACTCTGAGCCCCTCCTCTGCACCTGGGTAGGGTCCCTCTGTACTCTGAGCTCCTCCTCTGCACCCCAGGTAGGGTCCCTCTGTACTCTGAGCCCCTCCTCTGCACCCTGGGTAGGGTCCCTCTGTACTCTGAACCCCTCCTTTGCACCTGGGTAGGGTCCCTCTGTACTCTGAGCCCCTCCTCTCCACCCCAGGTAGGGTCCCTCTGTACTCTGAGCCCCTCCTCTGCACCCCAGGTAGGGTCCCTCTGTACTCCGAGCCCCTCCTCTGCACCTGGGTCGGGTCCCTCTGTACTCTGAGCCCCTCCTCTCCACCCTGGGTAGGGTCCCTCTGTACTCTGGGCCCCTCCTCTCCACCCTGCGTAGGGTCCCTCTGTTCTCTGAGCTCCTCCACTGCACCCCAGGTAGGGTCCCTCTGTACTCTGATCCCCTCCTCTGCACCTGGGTAGGTTCCCTCTGTACTCTGTGCCCCTCCCTTGCACCTGGGTAGGGTCCCTCTGTACTCTGAGCCCCTCCTCTGCACCTGGGTAGGGTCCCTCTGTACTCTGAGCTCCTCCTCTGCACCCCAGGTAGGGTCCCTCTGTACTCCAGGCCCCTCCTCTGCACCCCAGGTAGGGTCCCTCTGTACTCTGAGCCCCTCCTTTGCACCTGGGTAGGGTCCCTCTGTACTCTGAGCCCCTCCTCTCCACCCTGGGTAGGGTCCCTCTGTACTCTGAGCCCCTCCTCTGCACCTGGGTAGAGTCCCTCTGTACTCTGAGCTCCTCCTCTGCACCTGGGTAGGGTCCCTCTGTTCTCTGATCCCCTCCTCTGCACCTGGGTAGGGTCTCTCTGTACTCTGAGCCCCTCCTTTGCACCTGGGTAGCGTCCCTCTGTTCTCTGTGCCCCTCCTCTGCACCTGGGTAGGGTCCCTCTGTACTCTGAGCCCCTCCTCTGCACCTGGGTAGGGTCCCTCTGTACTCTGAGCTCCTCCTCTGCACCCCAGGTAGGGTCCCTCTGTACTCCAGGCCCCTCCTCTGCACCCCAGGTAGGGTCCCTCTGTACTCTGAGCCCCTCCTTTGCACCTGGGTAGGGTCCCTCTGTACTCTGAGCCCCTCCTCTCCACCCTGGGTAGGGTCCCTCTGTACTCTGAGCCCCTCCTCTGCACCTGGGTAGGGTCCCTCTGTACTCTGAGCTCCTCCTCTGCACCTGGGTAGGGTCCCTCTGTACTCTGAGCCCCTCCTCTACACCTGGGTAGGGTCCCTCTGTTCTCTGAGCTCCTCCTCTGCACCTGGGTAGGGTCCCTCTGTACTCTGAGCCCCTCCTCTGCACCTGGGTAGGGTCCCTCTGTAGTCTGAGACCCTCCTTTGCACCCTGGGTAGGGTCCCTCTGTACTCTGATCCTCTTCTCTGCACCTGGGTAGGGTCCCTCTGTACTCTGAGCCCCTCCTCTGCACCTGGGTAGGGTCCCTCTGTACTCTGAGCCCCTCCTCTGCACCTGGGTAGGGTCCCTCTGTACTCTGAGCCCCTCCTCTGCACCCCAGGTAGGGTCCCTCTGTACTCTGAGCCCCTCCTCTGCACCTGGGTAGGGTCCCTCTGTACTCTGAGCCCCTCCTCTACACCTGGGTAGGGTCCCTCTGTTCTCTGAGCTCCTCCTCTGCACCTGGGTAGGGTCCCTCTGTACTCTGAGCCCCTCCTCTGCACCTGGGTAGGGTCCCTCTGTAGTCTGAGACCCTCCTTTGCACCCTGGGTAGGGTCCCTCTGTACTCTGATCCTCTTCTCTGCACCTGGGTAGGGTCCCTCTGTACTCTGAGCCCCTCCTCTGCACCTGGGTAGGGTCCCTCTGTACTCTGAGCCCCTCCTCTGCACCTGGGTAGGGTCCCTCTGTACTCTGAGCCCCTCCTCTGCACCCCAGGTAGGGTCCCTCTGTACTCTGAGCCCCTCCTCTGCACCTGGGTAGGGTCCCTCTGTACTCTGAGCTCCTTCTCTGCACCCCAGGTAGGGTCCCTCTGTTCTCTGAGCTCCTCCTCTGCACCCCAGGTAGAGTCCCTCTGTACTCTGAGCCCCTCCTCTGCACCTGGGTAGGGTCCCTCTGTTCTCTGAGCTCCTCCTCTGCACCCCAGGTAGAATCCCTCTGTACTCTGAGCCCCTCCTCTGCACCCCGGGTAGGGTCCCTCTGTACTCTGAGCCCCTCCTCTGCACCTGGGTAGGGTCCCTCTGTACTCTGAGCCCCTCCTCTCTACCCTGGGTAGGGTCCCTCTGTACTCTGAGCCCCTCCTCTCTACCCTGGGTAGGGTCCCTCTGTACTCTGAGCCGCTCCTTTGCACCTGGGTAGGGTCCCTCTGTTCTCTGGGCCTCTCCTCTCCACCCTGGGTAGGGTCCCTCTGTACTCTGAGCCCCTCCTTTGCACCTGGGTAGGGTCCCTCTGTTCTCTGAGCCCCTCCTCTCTACCCTGGGTAGGGTCCCTCTGTACTCTGAGCCCCTCCTCTCTACCCTGGGTAGGGTCCCTCTGTACTCTGAGCCCCTCCTTTGCACCTGGGTAGCGTCCCTCTGTTCTCTGGGCCCCTCCTCTCCACCCTGGGTAGGGTCCCTCTGTTCTCTGAGCTCCTCCTCTGCACCTGGGTAGGGTCCCTCTGTACTCCGAGCCCCTCCTCTGCACCTGGGTAGGGTCCCTCTGTACTCTGAGCCCCTCCTCTCCACCCTGGGTAGGGTCCCTCTGTACTCCGAGCCCCTCCTTTGCACCTGGGTAGGGTCCCTCTGTACTCTGAGCCCCTCCTCTGCACCTGGGTAGGGTCCCTCTGTACTCTGAGCCCCTCCTCTGCACCTGGGTAGGGTCCCTCTGTACTCTGAACTCCTCCTCTGCACCCCAGGTAGGGTCCCTCTGGACTCTGAGCCCCTCCTCTCCACCCTGGGTAGGGTCCCTCTGTGCTCTGATCCCCTCCTCTGCACCTGGGTAGGGTCCCTCTGTACTCCGAGCCCCTCCTTTGCACCTGGGTAGGGTCCCTCTGTACTCTGAGCCCCTCCTCTGCACCTGGGTAGGGCCCCTCTGTACTCTGAGCTCCTCCTCTGCACCTGGGTAGGGTCCCTCTGTACTCTGAGCCCCTCCTTTGCACCTGGGTAGGGTCCCTCTGTACTCTGAGCCCCTCCTCTGCACCTGGGTAGGGTCCCTCTGTACTCTTGGCCCCTCCTCTGCACCTGGGTAGGGTCCCTCTGTACTCTGAGCCCCTCCTCTGCACCTGGGTAGGGTCCCTCTGTACTCTGAGCCCCTCCTCTGCACCTGGGTAGGGTCCCTCTGTACTCTGAGCTCCTCCTCTGCACCTGGGTAGGGTCCCTCTGTACTCCGAGCCCCTCCTTTGCACCTGGGTAGGGTCCCTCTGTACTCCGAGCCCCTCCTTTGCACCTGGGTAGGGTCCCTCTGTACTCTGAGCTCCTCCTCTGCACCTGGGTAGGGTCCCTCTTTACTCCGAGCCCCTCCTTTGCACCTGGGTAGGGTCCCTCTGTACTCCGAGCCCCTCCTTTGCACCTGGGTAGGGTCCCTCTGTACTCTGAGCCCCTCCTCTCCACCCCGGGTAGGGTCCCTCTGTACTCTGAGCCCCTCCTCTGCACCTGGGTAGGGTCCCTCTGTACTCTTGGCCCCTCCTCTGCACCTGGTTAGGGTCCCTCTGTACTCTGAGCCCCTCCTCTGCACCTGGGTAGGGTCCCTCTGTACTCTGAGCCCCTCCTCTGCACCTGGGTAGGGTCCCTCTGTACTCTGAGCCCCTCCACTGCACCTGGGTAGGGTCTCTCTGTACTCCGAGCCCCTCTTTTGCACCTGGGTAGGGTCCCTCTGTTCTCTGAGCCCCTCTTTTGCACCTGGGTAGGGTCTCTCTGTACTCTGAGCCCCTCCTCTGCACCTGGGTAGGGTCCCTCTGTACTCTGAGCTCCTCCTCTGCACCCCAGGTAGGGTCCCTCTGTACTCTGAGCTCCTCCTCTGCACCCCAGGTAGGGTCCCTCTGTACTCCAGGCCCCTCCTCTGCACCCCGGGTAGGGTCCCTCTGTACTCTGAGCTCCTCCTCTGCACCCCAGGTAGGGTCCCTCTGTACACTGAGCCCCTCCTCTGCACCCCGGGTAGGGTCCCTCTGTACTCGGAGCCCCTCCTCTGCACCCCTGGTAGGGTCCCTCTGTACTCTGAGCTCCTCCTCTGCACCTGGGTAGGGTCCCTCTGTACTCTGATCCCCTCCTCTGCACCTGAGTAGGGTCCCTCTGTAGTCTGAGCCCCTCCTGTGCACCTGGGTAGGGTCCCTCTGTAGTCTGAGCCCCTCCTGTGCACCTGGGTAGGGTCCCTCTGTACTTTGATCCCCTCCTCTGCACCTGAGTAGGGTCCCTCTGTAGTCTGAGCCCCTCCTGTGCACCCGGGTAGGGTCCCTCTGTACTCCGAGCCCCTCCTCTCCACCCCGGGTAGGGTCCCTCTGTACTCTGAGCCCCTCCTCTCCACCTTGGTAGGGTCCCTCTGTACTCTGAGCCCCTTCTCTTCACCCTGGGTAGGGTCCCTCTGTACTCTGGGCCCCTCCTCTCCACCCCAGGTATGGTCCCTCTGTACTTTGAGCCCCTCCTCTACACCTGGGTAGGGTCCCTCTGTACTCTGAGCCCCTTCTCTTCACCCTGGGTAGGGTCCCTCTGTACTCTGGGCCCCTCCTCTCCACCCCAGGTATGGTCCCTCTGTACTCTGAGCTCCTCCACTCCACCCCAGGTAGGGTCCCTCTGTACTCTGAGCCCCTCCTCTGCACCCCAGGTAGGGTCCCTCTGTACTCTGAGCCCCTCCTCTGCACCTGGGTAGGGTCCCTCTGTACGTCCCTCTGTACTCTGAGCCCCTCCTCTGCACCTGGGTAGGGCCCTCTGTACTCTGAACCCCTCCTGTCCACCCCAGGTAGGGTCCCTCTGTACTCTGAGCCCCTCCTCTGCACCTGGGTAGGGTCCCTCTGTACGCTGAGCTCCTCCTCTCCACCCCAGGGAGGGTCCCTCTGTACTCTGAGCCCCTCCTCTGCACCTGGGTAGGGTCCCTCTGTACTCTGAGCTCCTCCTCTGCACCCCAGGTAGGGTCCCTCTGTACTCTGAGCCCCTCCTCTGCACCCTGGGTAGGGTCCCTCTGTACTCTGAACCCCTCCTTTGCACCTGGGTAGGGTCCCTCTGTACTCTGAGCCCCTCCTCTCCACCCCAGGTAGGGTCCCTCTGTACTCTGAGCCCCTCCTCTGCACCCCAGGTAGGGTCCCTCTGTACTCCGAGCCCCTCCTCTGCACCTGGGTCGGGTCCCTCTGTACTCTGAGCCCCTCCTCTCCACCCTGGGTAGGGTCCCTCTGTACTCTGGGCCCCTCCTCTCCACCCTGCGTAGGGTCCCTCTGTTCTCTGAGCTCCTCCACTGCACCCCAGGTAGGGTCCCTCTGTACTCTGATCCCCTCCTCTGCACCTGGGTAGGTTCCCTCTGTACTCTGTGCCCCTCCCTTGCACCTGGGTAGGGTCCCTCTGTACTCTGAGCCCCTCCTCTGCACCTGGGTAGGGTCCCTCTGTACTCTGAGCTCCTCCTCTGCACCCCAGGTAGGGTCCCTCTGTACTCCAGGCCCCTCCTCTGCACCCCAGGTAGGGTCCCTCTGTACTCTGAGCCCCTCCTTTGCACCTGGGTAGGGTCCCTCTGTACTCTGAGCCCCTCCTCTCCACCCTGGGTAGGGTCCCTCTGTACTCTGAGCCCCTCCTCTGCACCTGGGTAGAGTCCCTCTGTACTCTGAGCTCCTCCTCTGCACCTGGGTAGGGTCCCTCTGTTCTCTGATCCCCTCCTCTGCACCTGGGTAGGGTCTCTCTGTACTCTGAGCCCCTCCTTTGCACCTGGGTAGCGTCCCTCTGTTCTCTGGGCCCCTCCTCTCCACCCTGGGTAGGGTCCCTCTGTACTCTGAGCCCCTCCTCTGCACCTGGGTAGGGTCCCTCTGTACTCTGAGCTCCTCCTCTCCACCCCAGGTAGGGTCCCTCTGTACTCTGAGCTCCTCCTCTGCACCCCAGGTAGGGTCCCTCTGTACTCGGAGCCCCTCCTCTGCACCCCAGGTAGGGTCCCTCTGTACTCTGAGCTCCTCCTCTGCACCCCAGGTAGGGTCCCTCTGGACTCTGAGCCCCTCCTCTGCACCCCGGGTAGGGTCCCTCTGTACTCTGAGCCCCTCCTCTGCACCCCAGGTAGGGTCCCTCTGTACTCTGAACCCCTCCTCTGCACCTGGGTATGGTCCCTCTGTTCTCTGAGCCCCTCCTCTGCACCTGGGTAGGGTCCCTCTGTACTCCAGGCCCCTCCTCTGCACCCTGGGTAGGGTCCCTCTGTTCTCTGATCCCCTCCTCTGCACCTGGGTAGGGTCCCTCTGTTCTCTGATCCCCTCCTCTGCACCTGGGTAGGGTCCCTCTGTACTCTGAACCCCTCCTTTGCACCTGGGTAGGGTCCCTCTGTACTCTGAGCCCCTCCTCTCCACCCCAGGTAGGGTCCCTCTGTACTCTGAGCCCCTCCTCTGCACCCCAGGTAGGGTCCCTCTGTACTCCGAGCCCCTCCTCTGCACCTGGGTCGGGTCCCTCTGTACTCTGAGCCCCTCCTCTCCACCCTGGGTAGGGTCCCTCTGTACTCTGGGCCCCTCCTCTCCACCCTGGGTAGGGTCCCTCTGTACTCTGGGCCCCTCCTCTCCACCCTGGGTAGGGTCCCTCTGTTCTCTGAGCTCCTCCACTGCACCCCAGGTAGGGTCCCTCTGTGCTCTGATCCCCTCCTCTGCACCTGGGTAGGTTCCCTCTGTACTCTGTGCCCCTCCTCTGCACCTGGGTAGGGTCCCTCTGTACTCTGAGCCCCTCCTCTGCACCTGGGTAGGGTCCCTCTGTACTCTGAGCTCCTCCTCTGCACCCCAGGTAGGGTCCCTCTGTACTCCAGGCCCCTCCTCTGCACCCCAGGTAGGGTCCCTCTGTACTCTGAGCCCCTCCTTTGCAC
This sequence comes from Lissotriton vulgaris, assembly GCF_964263255.1. Classification (NCBI taxonomy): domain Eukaryota; kingdom Metazoa; phylum Chordata; class Amphibia; order Caudata; family Salamandridae; genus Lissotriton; species Lissotriton vulgaris. The sequence goes on along the minus strand of NW_028254288.1, from coordinate 154,451 downwards.
CTGGGTAGGGTCCCTCTGTACTCTGAGCCCCTCCTCTCCACCCTGGGTAGGGTCCCTCTGTACTCTGAGCCCCTCCTCTGCACCTGGGTAGGGTCCCTCTGTACTCTGAGCTCCTCCTCTGCACCTGGGTAGGGTCCCTCTGTACTCTGAGCCCCTCCTCTGCACCTGGGTAGGGTCCCTCTGTACTCTGAGCCCCTCCTCTGCACCTGGGTAGGGTCCCTCTGTACTCTGAGCCCCTCCACTGCACCTGAGTAGGGTCTCTCTGTACTCCGAGCCCCTCTTTTGCACCTGGGTAGGGTCCCTCTGTTCTCTGATCCCCTCCTCTGCACCTGGGTAGGGTCTCTCTGTACTCTGAGCCCCTCCTCTGCACCTGGGTAGGGTCCCTCTGTACTCTGAGCTCCTCCTCTGCACCCCAGGTAGGGTCCCTCTGTACTCTGAACCCCTCCTCTGCACCCCAGGTAGGGTCCCTCTGGACTCTGAGCCCCTCCTCTGCACCCCGGGTAGGGTCCCTCTGTACTCTGAGCCCCTCCTCTGCACCCCAGGTAGGGTCCCTCTGTACTCTGAACCCCTCCTCTGCACCTGGGTATGGTCCCTCTGTTCTCTGAGCCCCTCCTCTGCACCTGGGTAGGGTCCCTCTGTGCTCCGAGCCCCTCCTCTGCACCTGGGTAGGGTCCCTCTGTACTCTGCCCCCTCCTCTGCACCTGGGTAGGGTCCCTCTGTACTCCGAGCCCCTCCTCTCCACCCCGGGTAGGGTCCCTCTGTACTCTGAGCCCCTCCTCTGCACCTGGGTAGGGTCCCTCTGTACTCCGAGCCCCTCCTCTGCACCTGGGTAGGGTCCCTCTGTACTCTGAGCCCCTCCTCTGCACCTGAGTAGGGTCCCTCTGTACACTGAGCCCCTCCTCTGCACCCCAGGTAGGGTCCCTCTGTACTCTGAGCTCCTCCTCTGCACCCCAGGTAGGGTCCCTCTGTACTCTGAGCTCCTCCTCTGCACCCCAGGTAGGGTCCCTCTGTACTCCAGGCCCCTCCTCTGCACCCCGGGTAGGGTCCCTCTGTACTCTGAGCTCCTCCTCTGCACCCCAGGTAGGGTCCCTCTGTACACTGAGCCCCTCCTCTGCACCCCGGGTAGGGTCCCTCTGTACTCGGAGCCCCTCCTCTGCACCCCGGGTAGGGTCCCTCTGTACTCTGAACTCCTCCTCTGCACCTGGGTAGGGTCCCTCTGTACTCTGATCCCCTCCTCTGCACCTGAGCAGGGTCCCTCTGTAGTCTGAGCCCCTCCTGTGCACCCGGGTAGGGTCCCTCTGTACTCCGAGCCCCTCATGTTCCTCCCGGGTAGGGTCCCTCTGTAGTCTGAACCCCTCCTCTCCCTTCCAGGTAGGGTCCCTCTGTACTCTGAGCCCCTCATATCCACCCCGGGTAGGGTCCCTCTGTACTCTGAGCCCCTCCTCTCCTCCCCGGGTAGGGTCCCTCTGTACTCTGAGCCCCTCCTCTCCACCTCGGTAGGGTCCCTCTGTACTCTGAGCCCCTTCTCTTCAACCTGGGTAGGGTCCCTCTGTACTCTGGGCCCCTCCTCTCCACCCCAGGTATGGTCCCTCTGTACTTTGAGCCCCTCTTCTGCACCTGGGTAGGGTCCCTCTGTACTCTGAGCCCCTTCTCTTCACCCTGGGTAGGGTCCCTCTGTACTCTGGGCCCCTCCTCTCCACCCCAGGTATGGTCCCTCTGTACTCTGAGCTCCTCCTCTCCACCCCAGGTAGGGTCCCTCTGTACTCTGAGCCCCTCCTCTGAACCCCAGGTAGGGTCCCTCTGTACTCTGAGCCCCTCCTTTGCACCCCGGGTAGGGTTCCCTGTACTCTGACCCCTCCTGTGCACCTGGGTAGGGTCCCTCTGTACGTCCCTCTGTACTCTGAGCCCCTCCTCTGCACCTGGGTAGGGTCCCTCTGTACGTCCCTCTGTACTCTGAGCCCCTCCTCTGCACCTGGGTAGGGTCCCTCTGTACTCCGAGCCCCTCATGTCCACCCCAGGGAGGGTCACTCTGTACTCTGAACCCCTCCTGTCCACCCCAGGTAGGGTCCCTCTGTACTCTGAGCCCCTCCTCTGCACCTGGGTAGGGTCCCTCTGTACTCTGAGCTCCTCCTCTCCACCCCAGGGAGGGTCCCTCTGTACTCTGAGCCCCTCCTCTGCACCTGGGTAGGGTCCCTCTGTACTCTGAGCTCCTCCTCTGCACCCTGGGTAGGGTCCCTCTGTACTCTGAACCCCTCCTTTGCACCTGGGTAGGGTCCCTCTGTTCTCTGAGCCCCTCCTCTCCACCCTGGGTAGGGTCCCTCTGTACTCTGAGCCCCTCCTCTGCACCTGGGTAGGGTCCCTCTGTACTCTGAGCCCCTCCTCTGCACCTGGGTAGGGTCCCTCTGTACTCTGATCCCCTCCTCTTCACCTGGGTAGGGTCCCTCTGTACTCTGAGCCCCTCCTCTGCACCCCAGGTAGGGTCCCTCTGTACTCTGTTCCCCTCCTCTGCACCTGGGTAGGGTCCCTCTGTACTCTGAGCCCCTCCTCTCCACCCTGGGTAGGGTCCCTCTGTACTCTGAGCTCCTCCACTGCACCCCAGGTAGGGTCCCTCTGTACTCTGATCCCCTCCTCTGCACCCCAGGTAGGGTCCCTCTGTACTCGGAGCCCCTCCTCTGCACCCCAGGTAGGGTCCCTCTGTTCTCTGAGCCCCTCTTTTGCACCTGGGTAGGGTCCCTCTGTACTCTGAGCCCCTCCTCTCCACCCTGGGTAGGGTCCCTCTGTACTCTGAGCCCCTCCTCTGCACCTGGGTAGGGTCCCTCTGTACTCTGAGCCCCTCCTCTCCACCCTGGGTAGGGTCCCTCTGTACTCCGAGCCCCTCCTCTGCACCTGGGTAGGGTCCCTCTGTACTCTGAGCCCCTCCTCTGCACCCTGGGTAGGGTCCCTCTGTACTCCGAGCCCCTCCTCTGCACCTGGGTAGGGTCCCTCTGTACTCTGAGCTCCTCCTCTGCACCTGGGTAGGGTCCCTCTGTAGTCTGAGCCCCTCCTCTCCACCCCGGGTAGGGTCCCTCTGTAGTCTGAGCCCCTCCTCTCCACCCCGGGTAGGGTCCCTCTGTACTCTGAGCTCCTCCTCTGCACCTGGGTAGGGTCCCTCTGTACTCTGAGCTCCTCCTCTGCACCTGGGTAGGGTCCCTCTGTAGTCTGAGCCCCTCCTCTCCACCCCGGGTAGGGTCCCTCTGTAGTCTGAGCCCCTCCTCTCCACCCCTGGTAGGGTCCCTCTGTACTCTGAGCCCCTCCTCTGCACCTGGGTAGGGTCCCTCTGTACTCTGAGCCCCTCCTCTGCACCTGGGTAGGGTCCCTCTGTACTCTGAGCTCCTCCTCTGCACCTGGGTAGGGTCCCTCTGTAGTCTGAGCCCCTCCTTTGTACCCCGGGTAGGGTCCCTCTGTACTCTGAGCCCCTCTGCCTTCAATTCCCCCCTCCCCCAGGAGGGACTGACCCCCATCTGTCCGGTGGTCACTCTGCCCCTGCCCCAGCCCTTCTCTGCCCCCAGTGCCCCCCTCTCTGCCCTTCGTGCCCCCCCGCCTCTCCCCGGTGGTCACCCTGCCCCAGCGCCCTCTCTGCCCCCGTCTCCCCGGTGGTCACCCTGCCCCAGCGCCCTCTCTGCCCCCGTCTCCCTGGTGGTCACCCTGCCCCTCTCTGCCCCCCTACTCCCCTCCCCGGATCGGCGGTCGCGCGTTGAACCCCCCCCCCCCCCCCCCCCCTTCCCCCGGCCGGCTCCGGTTGCTTGCTCTGGTTCATCGTCTTCGTTCCTCTAATGGCTCCATCGCTTCTGGGATTTGCCATTAAAATAAACTCCGCTCTTATCCGCGGCCCCACTTAGCCTCATCCTGTAAGCAATATCAACAAGCCGCGGAAACGCCTGCCAGGCCCGGGATCACCCGTGCCCAGGCCGGCGCAGCAGATCGGGTTTAACATCCAATCTAAGCGCGCTTATTGGGACCATATGGGCCGCCCCTGGCCTGGGACCCTGTGGGCTGGAGAGGGCCCTCTGAGCCAAGGGGGGACCGCTGGGCCAGGCCGGGGCCCCGCGTCCCTGCAGGGCAGGACAGCATCCTTCTGGAGCAAGCCAGCGGCCTCTAGAGCAAGCCAGCGGCCTCTAGAGCAAGCTGGCATCCTGCTGCAGCGTGCCATGCCAGCATCCTTCTAGCGCAAACTAGCCGGCTTCAAGTGTGCCAGCATCCTTCCAGAGCAAGCCAGCGGCCTCTAGAGCAAGCCAGCACCCTGCTGCAGTGTGCCAGCATCCTTCTAGCGCAAACTAGCATCCTGCTGCACTGCCAGCATCCCTCTAGAGCAAGCTAGCATCCTGCTGCAGTGTGCTACCATCCCTCTAGAGCAAGCTAGCATCCTGCTGCAGTGTGCTACCATCCCTCTAGAGCAAGCTAGCATCCTGCTGCGGTGTGCTAGAATCCTTCTAGAGCAAGCTAGCTTCCTGCTGCAGTGTGCCAGCATCCTCTAGAGCAAGCTAGCTTCCTGCTGCAGTGTGCCAGCATCCTCTAGAGCAAGCTAGCATCCTGCTGCTCTGTGCCAGCATCCTTCTAGTCCACACCAGTATCCTTCTAGAGCAAGCCAGCATCCTGCTGCAGTGTGCTAGCATCCGTCTAGAGCAAGCTAGCATCCTGCTGCAGTGTGCTACCATCCTTCTAGAGCAAGCTAGCATCCTGCTGCAGTGTGCCAGCATCCCTCTAGAGCAAGCCAGCATCCTGCTGCAGTGTGCCAGCATCCTTCTAGAGCAAGCTAGCATCATGCTGCAGTGTGCTACCATCCTTCTAGAGCAAGCTAGCACCCTGCTGCAGTGTGCCAGCATCCGTCTAGAGCAAGTTAGCATCCTGCTGCAGTGTGCCAGCATCCCTCTAGAGCAAGCCAGCATCCTGCTGCAGTGTGCCAGCATCCGTCTAGAGCAAGCTAGCATCCTGCTGCAGTGTGCCAGCATCCTTCCAGAGCAAGTTAGCATCCTGCTGCAGTGTGCCAGCATCCCTCTAGAGCAAGCCAGCATCCTGCTGCAGTGTGCCAGCATCCCTCTAGAGCAAGCTAGCACCCTGCTGCAGTGTGCCATGCCAGCATCCTTCTAGCGCAAACTAGCCTGCTTCAAGTGTGCCAGCATCCTTCTAGAGCGCGCCAGCATCCCTCTAGAGCAAGCTGGCATCCTGCTGCTCTGTGCCAGCATCCTTCTAGAGCAAGCTAGCATCCTGCTGCAGTGTGCCAGCATCCCTCTAGAGCAAGCTAGCACCCTGCTGCAGTGTGCCATGCCAGCATCCTTCTAGCGCAAACTAGCCTGCTTCAAGTGTGCCAGCATCCTTCTAGAGCGCGCCAGCATCCCTCTAGAGCAAGCTGGCATCCTGCTGCTCTGTGCCAGCATCCTTCTAGAGCAAGCTAGCATCCTGCTGCAGCGTGCCATGCCAGCATCCTTCTAGCGCAAACTAGCCTGCTTCAAGTGTGCCAGCATCCTTCTAGAGCGCGCCAGCATCCCTCTAAAGCAAGCTGGCATCCTGCTGCTCTGTGCCAGCATCCTTCTAGAGCAAGTCAGCATCCCGTTGCAGCGTGCCAGCATCCCTCTAGAGCAAGCTAGCATCCTGCTGCAGTGTGCTAGCATCCCATAGAGCAAGCTAGCATCCTGCTGCAGTTTGCCAGCATCCTTCTAGAGCAAGCTAGCATCATGCTGCAGTGTGCTAGCATCCCATTGAGCAAGCTAGCATCATGCTGCAGTGTGCTGCCATCCTTCTAGAGCAAGCTAGCACCCTGCTGCAGTGTGCCAGCATCCGTCTAGAGCAAGCCAGCATCCTGCTGCAGTGTGCCAGCATCCTTCCAGAGCAAGTTAGCATCATGCTGCAGTGTGCTAGCATCCCTCTAGAGCAAGCCAGCATCCTGCTGCAGTGTGCCAGCATCCTCTAGAGCAAGCTAGCATCCTGCTGCAGTGTGCCAGCATCCTCTAGAGCAAGCTAGCATCCTGCTGCAGTGTGCCAGCATCCTTCCAGAGCAAGTTAGCATCCTGCTGCAGTGTGCCAGCATCCTTCTAGATCAAGCTAGCATCCTGCTGCAGCGTGCTATCCTCCTTCTAGCCCACACCAGCATCCCATTGAGCAAGCTAGCATCCTGCTGCAGTGTGCTAGCATCCCATAGAGCAAGCTAGCATCCTGCTGCAGTGTGCCAGCATCCCTCTAGAGCAAGCTAGCACCCTGCTGCAGTGTGCCAGCATCCCTCTAGAGCAAGCCAGCATCCTGCTGCAGTGTGCCAGCATCCGTCTAGAGCAAGCTAGCATCCTGCTGCAGTGTGCCAGCATCCTTCCAGAGCAAGTTAGCATCCTGCTGCAGTGTGCCAGCATCCCATAGAGCAAGCTAGCATCCTGCTGCAGTGTGCCAGCATCCCTCTAGAGCAAGCTAGCACCCTGCTGCAGTGTGCCATGCCAGCATCCTTCTAGCGCAAACTAGCCTGCTTCAAGTGTGCCAGCATCCTTCTAGAGCGCGCCAGCATCCCTCTAGAGCAAGCTGGCATCCTGCTGCTCTGTGCCAGCATCCTTCTAGAGCAAGCTAGGATCCTGCTGCAGTGTGCTACCATCCTTCTAGAGCAAGCTAGCATCCTGCTGCAGTGTGCCAGCATCCGTCTAGAGCAAGCTAGCATCCTGCTGCAGCGTGCTAGCCTCCTTCTAGAGCAAGCTAGCATCATGCTGCAGTGTGCTACCATCCTTCTAGAGCAAGCTAGCATCCTGCTGCAGTTTGCCAGCATCCTTCTAGAGCAAGCTAGCATCCTGCTGCAGTGTGCCAGCATCCTTCTAGAGCAAGCTAGCATCATGCTGCAGTGTGCTACCATCCTTCTAGAGCAAGCTAGCATCCTGCTGCAGTGTGCCAGCATCCTCTAGAGCAAGCTAGCATCCTGCTGCAGTGTGCCAGCATCCTTCTAGCGCAAACTAACCTGCTTCAAGTGTGCCAGCATCCTACTGGGGCAAGCTAGCACCATGTTGCAGCGTTCTAGCATCCTCTAGAACAAGCCAGCATCCTGCTGCAGTGTGCCAGCATCCTTCTAGAGCAAGCTAGCTTCCTGCTGCAGTGTGCTAGCATCTTTCGAGAGCAAGCTAGCATCCTGCTGCAGTGTGCCAGCATCCTTCTAGAGCAAGCTAGCATCCTGCTGCAGTGTGCCAGCATCCTTCTGGAGCAAGCTAGCATCCTGCTGCAGCGTGCTAGCCTCCTTCTAGTCCACACCAGCATCCATGCAGAATGACTAACTTAATGCCCCTGAATTCAGAGAGGGGTCATAGATGGGCATAAACATATTGATCTACTTACTGTAGGGGTATTTTTGTTGCTAACCTCTAGTACTCTTTCTTTTTGTCCTTGTCCCAGGGGACCAGAGAGTACCCCCCTGTAGACTCTTTTAGTTCACGTTTTCTGTCATATTGACCTCGACCCCCAAGCACCCCTGTTTCGTCCCTCAAACTCACCTCAGCTCCTCTTCAAACCCTGGAGCGCTGTAGCCCACACTATTGGCCTTGGGCTTTGGTGTGAGGAGGGAGCATACCACCCTCGGGTGAGTGAGGGGTTGTGCCCATTTTATGGGGCACTGAGCCCTCATACCCACACTACACTAGTGCTTCCCCTTCCCTCCTGTGGGTAAGCGTGTTTTCTGTGAGTTTATACAATGGGTGGGTGTAGGGCCATCCGAGGCAGAAGAATCTACAGCTGGAGTCACGCGGCGCCTCCTGCTGGTGCTGGAGACCTATTGCACGAGTCGGTGCCAGGTCTAGAGGGATGTAGTGACATTCTCTGGTGACATAGCGCCTCCGGCTGGAGACCTGTCGGACGTGCATGAGTTGTGATAGGTTTAAGCGGATGTCGTGCCATCGAGGATCTGCCGCTGGAGTCGCGTGGCGCCCACCACAGGTGCAGGTGACCTGTCGCTGGGGGGGAGTCTGAGGCCAGGAGTTTCTTCATAGAGCGAGGAATCTGCAGGAAGATACAGTATCAACTAGAAATATTGACACTGAAGGTCATTCACTGTTTTCTTTTTAATTACTTCAATAAGAATCACCAAATTGTGTTTAAATGTAAGCAGATGTATCTGAGAAGAGGGCTTGAAAAGTTCACACTGGAAACAGGCCAGGGGCGGCCCCTCCATTCGAGCGGAGGCGCGTCACCAAACAAACAAAAGCCGCAGAGATAAAGAATACCATGGTAATAAACTTTGCTTATTACCATTTTATTTGTCAGCAACTGACCCGTCAGGACGGGGCGGGGCCACTGCTGCTGAGTGACTGCAGCGGGAGCTCTGCGCTCTCGAGCTTGAAGTGCGCATGTCTCTTCGGACGGATGCTTGCAACGGCCAGCCAGACATGCGCCTTTTAAACCTCTCTAACCCCGCTGGGGTTTAGAGAAAGCAAAGGCCGCCAGTGCTCTTGTGAGCGCTGATAGAGGCCGCTCCCACCAATCCTGGCGCTGTTCTCATGCTGCACAAGAGCAGCGCTAGGATTGGCTTGGGAGCCTGCCTGCCTCGAGGAGAACATCGCGCTCATAGCAAAGGTAAGTACCTTTTATTTTTATTTTTGATGTGACTTCATCACCTTCGGGACATGCGAGCCGCCACTGCAGCCAGTCTTGGCTCGTAAGCTGCACACGTTGAGCCCTAGGCCCTGGTTTAGAGTTTGACAGACAGAGTCCCCCGTCGCACTGGCCTGCGGCCCTCCAAGCGCGAAATCAGCCCCTTATTCGCCTTCCAAAGCAATATCTTAGTTGTTGCTGCACAAGTGTGTCTCTCCGTTTGTGTGCTCCCGTAGAAATGTTCCCTTTCTTTTCATCGCTTCCGTTGTCTTTTTGCAGGTTCCAGATTCAGCGAGGAAAGGCCGACCCCACCAGCTACAAGAGCCTGGGAGACTGCTTCAGGACCATTTATCACAAGGAGAGGTAAGTCCATAAATCATAGTGACCGGTACTGAGCGGGCAGGTTGGTGTCTCAGAGCCTGGGCCTGGCCGATAGGGTCTATTCTCTGTGTCCTCTAAAGCCGGGGGCCTTGGGGTACTGACCGATAACCGTGTGTCCCCTGAAACTCTGAGGCTGGGAGGGTTTGTGGGGTCGCTGGGGCAGCGGTGGGTGCTTGGTGTAGGAGATCAGTGTCTTGGGTGGTTCTTGGGATCCCTGGGGCAGCGGTGGGTCCTCGGTGTAGAGGATCACTTAATTCGGTACATCTCGGGGTCCCTGGGGCAGTAGAGGGGACTTAGGTGCGGAGATCAATTCCTTGGTTAGATCATGGGGTCCCTGGGGCAGTGGTGGTCTTCGGTGTAGGGGATCAGTCTCTTGGGTGGTTCTTGGGGTCCCTGGGGCAGTGGTGGGTCTTCAGTGTATGGGATCAGTTCTTTGGGTAGTTCTTGGGGTCCCTGCAGTAGCGGTGGGTGCTTGGTGTAGGGGATCAGTGACAGGGATTGGGTAGTTCTTGGGGTCCCTGGGGCAGTGGTGGGTCCTCAGTGTAGGGGATCAGTTCTTTGGGTAGTTCTTGGGGTCCCTGCAGTAGCGGTGGGTGCTTGGTGTAGGGGATCAGTGACAGGGATTGGGTAGTTCTTGGGGTCCCTGGGGCAGTGGTGGGTCCTTGGGTAAGGGATCAGTCTTCTGGGTAGTTCTTCGGGTCCGTAGGGCAGTAGGGGGTCCTTGATGTAGGTCACAGTGGTCTTCAAACTGTGGGGTGCGACCCCCAGGGGGTTTGTGGAGTCCTAAGAAGGGGGTGGAGTCCTAAGAAGGGGGTGGAGTCCTAAGAAGGGGGTGGAGCCCTAAGAAGGGGGTGGAGTCCTAAGAAGGGGGTGGAGTCCTAAGAAGGGGGCGGAGTCCTAAGAAGGGGGTGGATCCCTAAGAAGCGGGTGGAGCCCTAAGAAGGGGGTGGAGTCCTAAGAAGGGGGTGGAGCCCTAAGAAGGGGGTGGAGTCCTAAGAAGGGGGCGGAGTCCTAAGAAGGGGGCGGAGTCCTAAGAAGGGCGTGGATCCCTAAGACGGGGGTGGATCCCTAAGAAGGGGGCGAAGCCCTAATAAGGGGGGTGGAGCCCTAAGAAGGGGGTGGATCCCTAAGAAGGGGGTGGAGCTCTAAGAAGGGGGTTGCAGATTCCACAGCTTCACTTGTCCCTGCAAAGAGACCCCCTGTCCTGGGATGGCTGACTGAGATCGGTATCAGCTGCTTGGCTTAATGAAAGGTAAATGTGCCTTATTAGTTATTCTGCCAGTGTAGAGGATGCTGGGAGCATTCCTGGCTCATTGTGAAGACAACAACAGGTTTATTTTAGTGGAAATGCAAAGAGTGAACAACTGGGCTGGAAGTTCTTGCTTTTCATTTTAACTGCATTTACACAGCCCTTAGAGCTCCTACAGAGGTGTTGAAGGGACCGGTATGTAAAACTAGAAAACTGCATTACATAGGCTCTGGTATTACTAAACCTGCATTTTGAAAGCACTGTTGTATTGTAAACCTATTCACACGTTTTGCAGCATTCTATCTTACCCTGTGTGTAATGCAAGTATAAAAAATTGACTTACATATTCACAGTGCTTTCCATCATAGGCTGTGGCTTCATGGCACTACAAATACACGTCACTATTCTCCTCTGCATCAATGAAGATTTACTGCTGTGGTTCTCTGGTTTCACACAGACCTCTGCAGGGCATCAACTAATAGAGGTTTCATAATGTACTACTGTGCATTTCCCACTGAGCAATAACTTTTTAAATGTATTTTTCATTTACGCTGCCCATTATTTTATATGTGAATACCTGAAGGTGAAAGACCTAAAAAACTTATAAAATATTTTGGGCTTATTTATGAGAGGCTTGCATCAACAGAGTATCACTTTTTTGATACTCGGGCGGTGCAAGCGTCTCAACCATACCTATGCGGCGGTGCAACGTCCCCCTGCGTGACTGCGCACGGCCTCGTAGATCTGGAGTAGGACAAAGCAGCGCACGTCACTGCGTGGCCGTACTCTGCGTCAAGGAGGCGCTCCATGGCATCTGCGTGGGGTTTTCATGCCTCGCCCATGGATTCTGATGCTGCCCCCTCTTTACAAAATCACGTAAACCTGGGGCAGCTCCAATAACGGACGCCTCCCCCGCGGAGGCGGAACCAGGAGACATTTTTTGATTTCTCCTCGTTTTTCCTCTTTCCATGTGTGCTGCGTTCTGAAGCTCGCAAAGAAAGAGGAAACTCCCCTTCGATTGTTTTGGTGAAGGAAGGTGCCTCTTCCCGTACAAAAACAATCCTGCCTACGTTGGTGCTAGGCAGCAATTTGTGAAGGGAAAAGGACTGGAATTCACTGTAATAAATAATACGGTGCATTCGATGCCCTATGCCAATTCCTCATAAATGAGACCCTTTCTTTTTAGCTACACCTTTGGTTACACCCCTACACACAAAGACCTTTGATTTCCTAAACACTGTTTAATATTATTTCCCCTCCGTGAAAATTATTTGCTGTGGTAATTTGGGGCTGTTAGAAATGGGGGTCTCTAGTTGGCAAATGGTTTGCACCTTTGTCCAAGTAGGGACCCTTCCTTCAAGTCAGGGTATAAGAGACGCACTACTGAAATAACCCCTGATGACCCCCTTGGTAGCTTGGCACGAGCAGTCAGGATTATTTCAGAGGCAGTGTGGAAAGGATTTGCCCATCACCAACAGTTATACAGTGAAAACACTACAAAAGGACACCACGACAGTTTAGAAAAATATCCAATACTTTATATCTTCAAAACAAGACCAAAATGATAAAAATCTGAAATACAGTACTTACAAATATGCGCTTTGCGGGGAGCTGGCATCCGTCGGTCCGGACTGCGGTGTGGGATGGGGCAGTGTGTCGCAAGATTTATGAGCAGTGCCCCCAAGCCACAGTGCAATCACAGTTGTCAAAGTCAGCGACGGAGTCGGTGAGACCAGGGCGAGAAAGTGAAGCGGTGCGGAGTGCGGTGCCCACAGGTCACGGTGCAAACAGCAGTTTGGCAGCCGTCGTCAGTGAGACCAGGGTTGTGGTGCAAGATGCAGCGAAGTCCTCTGCGGTGCCCTAAGGACATGGAGCCAGTGGCGGAGTCATTGACGGAGTTGGTTGCTTCCCCCCCTCTGGCAACTGAAACCACGGTTCCAGAGGCGGTATCCAGATGTCAGTGAGGGTCAAGGTGGCCCTGAGACTTCAGACCAGGGGGCAAGCTCTCCTTCAAGCCCTTGGAGATACTCAGCAACAGCAACAAGTAAAGGACGTTCATTCCAGTCCTTTTACTGCCAAAGGCAGAAGCAGCAACTGCAGACCAAATCAACAAAGCAACAACACAGCGAAGTTGCAGGACTCCTCTTGGCAGTTCTTCCAGCTCCTCTTCTTGGCAGGTTCCTTGATTCCAGCGAGTTCTAAAGTTCTGGGGTCTGGACCCCAATAATACTCACTTTCTCTTTGTGCTTTTGGGCAGAGAGTGCCTGAGCCCAGCCTAATCCAGTTCCATTCTCATGGCCCAGCGTCCTGGCAGCAGGTGGAGACAGCATTGTCCAAGGCAGACCAGGCTCATTCAGGTGCAAGGAAATCTCCGACTACTATAAATACAGCCCAGGTCTATTCAGCCCAGCCCGACTCATCCAGGAAAGACAGGTCACACCTTGACACCCCCTCCAGTGGCTGTCCGATGAGAATGCACATCCCCAGCCTCTGTCACTCCAAAGCCAGACAGTCAATCCACAAACCCAGCAGAGGCACACAGGATGACTAAGCAAGAAAATACCTACGTTCTAAAAGTAGTATTTTCAAACACTGAACATAAAAATCATCTTTACTAAAAGATGCATTTTTATATTCTGAGTTCAGGCATACTAAACCCCATTTCTGTAGCTTGTCCCAATGAGAAGATATGCTTATAAGATGTTATAAGTAAACTCCCATTTTATCCTATGGGACAAATAGCCTATCCATAGTGAAAAAGGAAACACACTGTAATTCACTACCAGGACATATTACACACACCAGTACATGTCCTATCTTTAATATACATGCACCCTGCACACAGGGGTACCTTGGGCCTACCTTAGGGGTGACTTCAATGTAAGAAAAGCGAAGATTAGGGCCTGGAAAGTGGGCACACTTGCCAGGTCGACATGGCTGTTACAAACTGCGCACAGACACTGCAGTGGCAGGTCTGATAATCCTTTTCAGGGCTGCATGGGTGAGTGGCACAATCAGTGCTGCAGGCCCACCAGCAGCATTTGATTGAAAGTCCCTGGCACCCTCAGTGCACTTTACTAGGGACTTACTAGTAAGTCAAACATACCAATCATGGAACCACCAATCCATAATACAATTTACAATAGGAGCACTTGCACTTTAACCCTAAACAGCAGTGAGCAAGAGCGCAGAAACACGGAACCAGCAAAAACAGAGTCAAAACTAGGAGGTCAGAAAGGAAAAAACAGGGGAAACATGCCAAAAGATGCCAGATCTAACAGGGGCATTTAGGGTTGTCGATAGATGTTGATGACGAGGAGAACCAGTTTCTAGAAAATGTTGTCAGAAGGGCTCCTTACGCGTAAAAAGGTTTGACAAGGGGGCCTCAACATCAAAAAGTTTGAAGACCAATGGTGTAGAAGATCCGTCTCAGGTTGTTTCTGAAGTCCCTGGAGCAGTGGTGGGTCTTTGGGGTAGAGGACCAGTCTTTTTGGTAATTATTGGAGTCTCTGGGGTAGTGGTGGGTCCTCGTGGTAGGGCAAATCTCTTGGGTAGTTCTTGGGGTCCCTGGGCAGTGGTAGGTCTTTGGTGTAGAGGACCAGTCTCTTGGGTAGATCTTGGGGTCCCTGGGCAGTGGTGGGTCTTTGGGGGGGGCTGGGGCGCAGTCTCTTGGGTAGTTCTTGGAGTCCAAGGGTGGAGGGGGTGGGGGGGTGGGGCACACAGGCTTAACTTGCACTCCTTGCCTCGTTCATCGCCCCCGGGTGCTGGGGGGGGTGAGGGCTAGGGGAGGGGCAAGGATAGGGGGTCGTGTAATAAGACATGTGCATCGCATCCCCCCCACACACACATCAATGCCAGGCATCCGGGCTTTGCACCTATGTCTGTCACAGTAACGCGTCATCAAAAGGACCGGAAGAGGGCGTGGCATGTGCATTATTATTATTGTGCAGATTTATATAGTGCTAACTCGACCCGAAGGGATCGAGCGCTTTACATGAGCACCGGTGACGTCACACCAGGACACATTCAGGCACGGGGAGATGGATTGATTTGCCCAGGATCACAGGACGTGGACGCGACCCCGAGGCTCGAACCTGGTTTCCAGCACCAAAGTCGGCAGCTCTGGCCGTTACTCAGTTTATGTACAGGAGAGACAGGGGCGGACCAAGCTCTTTTATTACGAGGAACAGGTACAGCAGCAGTGCAAGTCCAGCACAGAAACACACACAGCAGCGACCGCAGCAGGCCAAGCTTTCTTATTACATGCAACAGGTACAGCAGCAGTTAACACCCTCCATAGAAAGCACACAGCAGCGACTGTGGCAGGGCTAGCTTTCTTATTACATGCAACAGGTACAGCAGCAGTTAACACCCTCCATAGAATGCACACAGCAAAGACAGCGGCAGGCCTAGCTTTCTTATTACATGCAACAGGTACAGCAGCAGTTCACACCGTCTATACTAACACACAGCACCGACCGCGGCAGGCCAAGCCTTCTTATTACATGCAACAGGCACAGCAGCACTGAGTTCTGATTTCTAGGACTCGCCTCGCCGATAATTTTAAATTCGTACTGCACTCCCGTGCTGACAAGGGACTGCTCACTATTGGCCCAACTACTCTCCTTGCTTGTCGTGGCCCATTGCAGCCGATTAGGCGCTGCTTGGGTGACAGCCTCATAGCCACCGCCATCTTGGGTGAGGAGCAGGCGAGCGGTCCAGCGCTACGCCCCTCCTGCCCTCACTGGTATAAAAATAGCCCCCTTCTTCAGGGAGCGCAGCGGACGGACGTAGCGGGTGCGCCAAAGGCGCGCCAAAGGAAAGCCCGTCTGCGCCCGTCCGCGCCCAGACGGGCCCTGGGGCCTGCCACGCTGCCGGGCTGACCACCTATTCCAGTGAGGACTTTCTTAACATTAACAACGGCCAGGGTCGCATGGCTGGACTAACTTTTAACCGGGCCCAGAGACTGGGGATTTTACCCAACTGTTCCTCCACCTTTGAAACTATCACTACGACAAATGTAGGTCTTACCAGTCACACAGTGCCTGCCCCCATTCCCATTCCATGTCCATAGTCTATCTAAACACCCGCTCCACGGTGAAACACAAGATGGACCTTTTTCTCTTATTGGATATGGATAAACCTGACATCCTCCTACTTACTGAGACTTGGCTGACCCAAGACTCTGCCCCAGATATAATTGCGGCACTGCCACCAAATGACTGTATTATTCATGCTGATCGTGCATCAGGTAAACTGGGGGGGAGGTGGCGGCTATCTTTCGCCACGACCTAGGAGTCACCGCCTTGACCAGCCTGAACCTCCCAGACACTGAAAATCTGGTTCTAAAAATTGATTCCTCCTGCACAACAATGACATGCGTCCTCTTGTACAGACCCCCTAACAATAGGCCTTCTGTCCCTTTAACACTTAGCGAACAAATCGCTAATCTGGCCATTGACCATGCCAGGATTCTTCTGGTTGGGGACTTCAACTACTGGTTTAATGACCCCTCGGAAGGCCCTCAGTCGTGTGAACTCACTGAGCTTCTCACAAATTTAAATTTTGAACAACAAGTTCTTTCACCAACCCATTGCAAAGGTCATAACCTGGATCAGGTCTGGTCCAACTCTCTCCTAGTTACAACCCCGGTAAATACCCCATGTTTATGGTCTGACCATTTTCTTCTTAAATGTAACCTCTTCCATCCCCCTAAAAGGACAACCGTCACAGCTACGGGTGGACTAGCCAGGAAATGGAACTCCCTAGACAGGCCTGAATTTCTACAAACACTTGCCAATTCCACTCCATCCCATCACCCTGACATTAATACAGCAGAAAACAATCTTTCTTGCTGGCTGCAAAGAGCTAGTGACGCCCATGCCCCATATAAGACGCTCAAACCGGCCCGGCGCGCCGACGCCCAAAAATGGTTTTCACCGGACCTCAAAGCAAAGAAATTGGCCCTTCGCCAATTAGAGCGCCGCTGCCGCCGCAACTACGCCCCTGACCTTAAATCTCGATATATCTCGGCCAGGAAGGTATTTATGAAATCTATCCTATCCACGAAAGCTGCTTACTACTCTTCCCCTATCACTAACTCTACCAAGACATCAAAGGACATCTTCACTATCCTCAATGAGTTAACCAACCTGGACAATGCCCGCCCAAGTTTACCCCCGACCCAGACCCTCTGCGACTCACTGAACGTCTTCTTTACAGAAAAATTTGCAGCTATCAAAGCCAGTATCTCACAAACCATTAACCCCACCCCTTCTATCTCAAGTCCCAACACTACTGACTCACTTAGTAGTTTCACTCCTATCACCTTAGACCAATTTCAGGAATTACTGGTGAGAGTAAAATCAGGTGCCCCATCGGACAGATGCCCACCTTACATCCTGAAAGACTGCCTTTCAGTTATTCCGGTCCCCGCCTGCTCCCTATTAAACAACTCATTAGCCACTGGACAAGTTCCCCTCGCTTTCAAGGAAGCAACAGTAATACCACTCTTAAAGAAACCTGGGGCAGACCCCACCTGCAAGGCAAACTACCGCCCAATCTCCCTTCTCCCCTTCTTAGCAAAGGTGTTGGAGGCTCATGTTGTTAACTGCCTGTCCAACTTCATGGAGGCATCAAACTGCCTCGAACCACACCAAGCGGGTTTCCGCCCAGCCCATTCAACTGAGGCGGTGGTAGTTTCAGTAATGGATACTCTCCGGGACTGTGCCGACAAACTTCCCCTTAATTCAGGCTCTTAGAGACAAACAGGTGACGGTCCTCAACTATGCGGATGATCTACAGCTCCTATTTACAATCGACATTTCCTTCTTTCAGTCAACAATGAGGTTCATCCAAGCTTGGATGAACCAAAACCATTTGAAACTGAACCCAGGAAAAACCGAGCTGGTTCTGACCGGGGACAGTGTTAAACACTGGGGCCCACACTACTGGCCGACAGACATTGGTCAGGCTCCAATCGCCTCACCTTCGGCAAAAACGCTTGGCGTCACCTTAAATAGTGACCTTTCACTTAAAACGCAAGTGGGTCAGGTAGTCGCCAAGTGTTTTTTCCAATTGAGAAAAATCCGGAAGGTTCGTCGGCTCCTGACCCCGGAAGCTCTGACACAGGTGGTGATCGCCACTGTGATCTCTCACCTAGATTACGCAAACTCGATCTATATGGGCCTCCCTCAGTTCCTTCTGAAACGCCTTCAGATGGTGCAAAATCATGCGGCCAGACTGATTCTGAGCCAGCCCAGATGGCAATCAGCCACCCCCCTTCTGAAGACACTCCATTGGCTCCCTGTGGCCCAGCGCTGCACCTTCAAAGTGGGTTGTATGATCTTTAAAGCGCTCTATTGCAAAAGCCCTAAATTCATCACGAAACTTATCACGAAGCATGTCCCGTCCCGTAATCTACGCTCTGCTCACCAATGTCTCTTACAGACACCATCCTTTAAACGCAAACGCTCGGGCGGCTGCAGATTCGTCACCCCGGCTCCTCGCCTGTGGAAGGCCCTTCCTCTTGAGATCCGGCCATGTCCGGACCTCATGTCATTAGGAAATCCTTAAAGACCGGGCTCTACCAACAAGCCTACCACTAACTCCGCAGGCTTAAACTCTGACCCCGTCCTCTGCCTTCTACAGCGCCAGGAAACCAACGGTGTCAGTGCGCTTGACAGATCATTGTTAACATAACATAACATAGCAGTTCACACCCTCCATACAAAGCACACAGCAAAGACAGCGGCAGGCCAAGCCTTCTTATTACATGCAACAGGTACAGCAGCAGTTCACGCCCACCATACTAAGACACACAAGCAGAGACAAGCTTTCTTATTACATGCAACAGGTACAGCAGCAGTTCACGCCCTCCATACTAACACACACAAGCAGAGACAAGCTTTCTTATTACATGCAACAGGTACAGCAGCAGTTCACGCCCTCCATACTAACACACACAAGCAGAGACAAGCTTTCTTATTACATGCAACAGGTACAGCAGCAGTTCACGCCCTCCATACTAACACACACAAGCAGAGACAAGCTTTCTTATTACATGCAACAGGTACAGTAGCAGTTCACGCCCTCCATACTAACACACACAAGCAGAGACAAGCTTTCTTATTACATGCAACAGGTAAAGCAGCAGTTCACGCCCTCCATACTAACACACACAAGCAGAGACAAGCTTTCTTATTACATGCAACAGGTACAGTAGCAGTTCACGCCCTCCATACTAACACACACAAGCAGAGACAAGCTTTCTTATTACATGCAACAGGTAAAGCAGCAGTTCACGCCCTCCATACTAACACACACAAGCAGAGACAAGCCTTCTTATTACATGCAACAGGTACAGCAGCAGTTCACGCCCACCATACTAAGACACACAAGCAGAGACAAGCTTTCTTATTACATGCAACAGGTACAGCAGCAGTTCACGCCCTCCATACTAACACACACAAGCAGAGACAAGCTTTCTTATTACATGCAACAGGTACAGCAGCAGTTCACGCCCTCCATACTAACACACACAAGCAGAGACAAGCTTTATTATTATATGCAACAGGTACAGTAGCAGTTCACGCCCTCCATACTAACACACACAAGCAGAGACAAGCTTTCTTATTACATGCAACAGGTACAGCAGCAGTTCACACCCTCCATACTAAGACACACAAGCTTTATTATATGCAACAGGTACAGCAGCAGTTCACACCCTCCATACTAAGACACACAAGCAGAGACAAGCTTTATTATTATATGCAACAGGTACAGCAGCAGTTCACGCCCTCCATACTAACACACACAAGCAGAGACAAGCTTTCTTATTACATGCAACAGGTACAGCAGCAGTTCACGCCCTCCATACTAACACACACAAGCAGAGACAAGCTTTCTTATTACATGCAACAGGTACAGTAGCAGTTCACGCCCTCCATACTAACACACACGAGCAGAGACAAGCTTTCTTATTACATGCAACAGGTACAGTAGCAGTTCACGCCCTCCATACTAACACACACAAGCAGAGACAAGCTTTCTTATTACATGCAACAGGTAAAGCAGCAGTTCACGCCCTCCATACTAACACACACAAGCAGAGACAAGCTTTCTTATTACATGCAACAGGTACAGTAGCAGTTCACGCCCTCCATACTAACACACACAAGCAGAGACAAGCTTTCTTATTACATGCAACAGGTAAAGCAGCAGTTCACGCCCTCCATACTAACACACACAAGCAGAGACAAGCTTTCTTATTACATGCAACAGGTACAGCAGCAGTTCACGCCCTCCATACTAACACACACAAGCAGAGACAAGCTTTCTTATTACATGCAACAGGTACAGTAGCAGTTCACGCCCTCCATACTAACACACACAAGCAGAGACAAGCTTTCTTATTACATGCAACAGGTACAGCAGCAGTTCACGCCCACCATACTAAGACACACAAGCAGAGACCAGCTTTATTATTACATGCAACAGGTACAGCAGCAGTTCACGCCCTCCATACTAACACACACAAGCAGAGACAAGCTTTCTTATTACATGCAACAGGTACAGCAGCAGTTCACGCCCTCCATACTAACACACACAAGCAGAGACAAGCTTTATTATTATATGCAACAGGTACAGTAGCAGTTCACGCCCTCCATACTAACACACACAAGCAGAGACAAGCTTTCTTATTACATGCAACAGGTACAGCAGCAGTTCACGCCCGCCATACTAACACACACAAGCAGAGACAAGCTTTCTTATTACATGCAACAGGTACAGTAGCAGTTCACGCCCTCCATACTAACACACACAAGCAGAGACAAGCTTTCTTATTACATGCAACAGGTACAGTAGCAGTTCACGCCCTCCATACTAACACACACAAGCAGAGACAAGCTTTCTTATTACATGCAACAGGTACAGTAGCAGTTCACGCCCTCCATACTAACACACACAAGCAGAGACAAGCTTTCTTATTACATGCAACAGGTAAAGCAGCAGTTCACGCCCTCCATACTAACACACACAAGCAGAGACAAGCTTTCTTATTACATGCAACAGGTACAGTAGCAGTTCACGCCCTCCATACTAACACACACAAGCAGAGACAAGCTTTCTTATTACATGCAACAGGTAAAGCAGCAGTTCACGCCCTCCATACTAACACACACAAGCAGAGACAAGCTTTCTTATTACATGCAACAGGTACAGCAGCAGTTCACGCCCTCCATACTAACACACACAAGCAGAGACAAGCTTTCGTATTACATGCAACAGGTACAGCAGCAGTTCACGCCCTCCATACTAACACACACAAGCAGAGACAAGCTTTCTTATTACATGCAACAGGTACAGTAGCAGTTCACGCCCTCCATACTAACACACACAAGCAGAGACAAGCTTTCTTATTACATGCAACAGGTACAGCAGCAGTTCACGCCCACCATACTAAGACACACAAGCAGAGACCAGCTTTATTATTACATGCAACAGGTACAGCAGCAGTTCACGCCCTCCATACTAACACACACAAGCAGAGACAAGCTTTCTTATTACATGCAACAGGTACAGCAGCAGTTCACGCCCTCCATACTAACACACACAAGCAGAGACAAGCTTTCTTATTACATGCAACAGGTACAGCAGCAGTTCACGCCCTCCATACTAACACACACAAGCAGAGACAAGCTTTCTTATTACATGCAACAGGCACAGCAGCAGTTCACGCCCACCATACTAAGACACACAAGCAGAGACAAGCTTTCTTATTACATGCAACAGGTACAGCAGCAGTTCACGCCCACCATACTAAGACACACAAGCAGAGACAAGCTTTATTATTATATGCAACAGGTACAGCAGCAGTTCACACCCTCCATACTAACATAGAGTAGCGATAGAGCAGGCTTAGCTTTCTTATTACATGCCACAGGTACAGCAGCAGTTCACGCCAACCATACTAAGACACACAAGCAGAGACAAGCTTTCTTATTACATGCAACAGGTACAGCAGCAGTTCACACCCTCCATACTAACACACACAAGCAGAGACAATCTTTCTTATTACATGCAACAGGCACAGCAGCAGTTCACACCCTCCATACTAAGACACACAAGCAGAGACAAGCTTTCTTATTACATGCAACAGGCACAGCAGCAGTTCACACCCTCCATACTAACACACACAAGCAGAGACAAGCTTTCTTATTACATGCAACAGGCACAGCAGCAGTTCACACCCTCCATACTAAGACACACAAGCAGAGACAAGCTTTCTTATTACATGCAACAGGTAAAGCAGCAGTTCACACCCTCCATACTAACACACACAAGCAGAGACAAGCTTTCTTATTACATGCAACAGGTACAGCAGCAGTTCACGCCCACCATACTAAGACACACAAGCAGAGACAAGCTTTATTATTATATGCAACAGGTACAGCAGCAGTTCACACCCTCCATACTAAGACACACAAGCAGAGACAAGCTTTCTTATTACATGCAACAGGTAAAGCAGCAGTTCACACCCTCCATACTAACACACACAAGCAGAGACAAGCTTTCTTATTACATGCAACAGGTACAGCAGCAGTTCACACCCTCCATACTAAGACACACAAGCAGAGACAAGCTTTAATATTATATGCAACAGGTACAGCAGCAGTTCACACCCTCCATACTAACACACACAAGCAGAGACAAGTTTAAGTTTAAGTTTAAGTTTAAAATATTTGTTAAGCGCAACGTACACCTGAGCGGTTTCTTGGCGCTGAAGTAGCAGGCAGCCAACTGGGCAAGAGCAGTAGCTAAGGCGTCGACTGGAAAGGCAAGCAGGGCTTACGATAGAAAGGCCTGAGAAAATAAAAAGGTCTTCAGAGCTTTGCGGAAACTAAAATACTGGGTAAGGGACCTAAGATGAAAAGGGAGAGAGTTCCAAAACAAGTGGGCAAGAGTGGAAAATTTCGAGCCACCCTGTTTTTTTTTCCGGTAGCGAGGGACTGATAAAAGAAGATGTGCCGAGGAGCGGAGGTCTCTGCCAGGGACATAGGCCTTGATGGCAGAGGATATAAAGAGGGGGGCCAGGCCAGTCCTGGCCTGAAACGCCATGCAGCCTAGCTTTCTTATTACATGCAACAGGCACAGCAGCAGTTCACACCCTCCATACTAAGACACACAAGCAGAGACAAGCTTTCTTATTACATGCAACAGGCACAGCAGCAGTTCACACCCTCCATACTAAGACACACAAGCAGAGACAAGCTTTCTTATTACATGAAACAGGTACAGCAGCAGTTCACGCCCTCCATACTAAGACACACAAGCAGAGACAAGCTTTCTTATTACATGCAACAGGTACAGCAGCAGTTCACACCCTCCATACTAAGACACACAAGCAGAGACAAGCTTTCTTATTACATGCAACAGGCACAGCAGCAGTTCACACCCTCCATACTAAGACACACAAGCAGAGACAAGCTTTCTTATTACATGCAACAGGTACAGCAGCAGTTCACACCCTCCATACTAAGACACACAAGCTTTATTATATGCAACAGGTACAGCAGCAGTTCACACCCTCCATACGAACACACACAAGCAGAGACAAGCTTTCTTATTACATGCAACAGGTACAGCAGCAGTTCACACCCTCCATACTAACACACACAAGCAGAGACAAGCTTTCTTATTACATGCAACAGGTACAGCAGCAGTTCACGCCCACCATACTAAGACACACAAGCAGAGACCAGCTTTATTATTACATGCAACAGGTACAGCAGCAGTTCACACCCTCCATACTAACACACACAAGCAGAGACAAGCTTTCTTATTACATGCAACAGGTACAGCAGCAGTTCACACCCTCCATACTAAGACACACAAGCAGAGACAAGCTTTCTTATTACATGCAACAGGTACACCAGCAGTTCACACCCTCCATACTAACACACACAGCAGACACAAGCTTTCTTATTACATGCATCAGGTACAGCAGCAGTTCACACCCTCCATACTAAGACACACAAGCAGAGACAAGCTTTCTTATTACATGCAACAGGTACAGCAGCAGTTCACGCCCACCATACTAAGACACACAAGCAGAGACAAGCTTTATTATTATATGCAACAGGTACAGCAGCAGTTCACACCCTCCATACTAACACACACAAGCAGAGACAAGCTTTCTTATTACATGCAACAGGTACAGCAGCAGTTCATACCCTCCATAATAAGACACACAAGCAGAGACAAGCTTTATTATTATATGCAACAGGTACAGCAGCAGTTCACACCCTCCATACTAAGACACACAAGCTTTATTATATGCAACAGGTACAGCAGCAGTTCACACCCTCCATACTAAGACACACAAGCAGAGACAAGCTTTCTTATTACATGCAACAGGTACAGTAGCAGTTCACGCCCTCCATACTAACACACACAAGCAGAGACAAGCTTTATTATTATATGCAACAGGTACAGCAGCAGTTCACACCCTCCATACTAAGACACACAAGCAGAGACAAGCACTCTTCGATTCCCCTCGTCCGTCCAAGTCATCGACAAGAAGGAGGGAGCATTGGTACTCCAGGCCGGCTCCTGAACCGGGGTCTGCTCCGCACTTCCCCAGAGTCAGAGCGTCCCTACACCCAATAGAAGGATTTTTTTAAGGCCATCTGCCTCATTTTTGAAGATGTGCCTACTGGAACCATGGCGGTGGGTTCACCCTCTACACCAGTTGGGCCCCAAGGATCCCTCGGTGGACCCAGAACCAGGACCTTCCTTGGCACGCTCCAGTTTCGACGACCCCAGCATCGCAAATGCCCATAAGCAGCGCCATCCCCATTGTCATACTCGACTCTGATACGGAGCTAGGTGGGCATCGTCCGATGCCACGTCCGGAGCCAACCGAGGGCATCCACCCTGGAGCGAAGCCGGTGCCTTATTTAATGGATAGGATGGATTGGCCTGGTGAGGACGACGTTTGAGAGGGGCCTATGGACCCTTATGGGGAAGAACCAGTTGAGGAGGTACCCGCATTGTCACACCCAACTCGGATGGGCATCGTCCCCCATACCGTGTCCGGCGCCAACCGAGGACATCCTCCACGGAGCACAGCCGGTGCCTTATTTAATGGATAGAATGGATTGACTTGGTGAAGGTTGGTATGGACCCTTATGGAGAAGACCCTGTTGAGCAGGACAACTGGTATGAATATGGTGGGTGAGACACCTTAGCTGACACTGGCTTGGTCTCCTCTCCTCCTGTGGCTACGAAAAGGGGGCCTCTTTTGCTAAGATTGTGCGCAGGGTTACTGAGGTTCTCAACTTTAACCTGCCCTCGGTGGCAGTGAAAACAAATGTATTGATAGAAGTTCTTCAGTCGGGAATTTCCTCCTCAGAACCTTTACTCCCATTTAATGAAGCCCTTACGGACGTCCTACTTCGGGCTCTGCACAGGGGCTCCTGTGAATAGGACGCTTGCCCGCCACCATCGCCCGCTCTTGGGATCGCAGTTTCCTTACCCAGCCCCCACCCGGAGAGTTTGGTGCTCCAAGCCACCTCATCCTGCATCCACCCTGGCTACTTCCACTCCACGGGATAGGAAATTCGAGGATGGACACCTTCGGTAAGAGGATGCTCTCTTCCACCAGCCTGGCACTGCGGTCGGTGAACACCTCGTACCTACTGGGCCGTTATTCCCATACTCTTTGGAAATCGGTTGCACAGGTGCTCCCTATGGTCCCGGAGGAGGCCCGGGCCATACTCTCTCAGGCAGTTGCAGACGGGAGAGATGCAGCAAAGTTCTCTTTCAGATGTGGGTTTGACACAACCGACTTGCTAGGCACATTGATTTCATCGTCTGAGCTGAGAACATCAGGTTTTTCAGGGGAGTCCAAGCTTCCCGCATAGGCGTGTCCTTTGATGGCTCTCACCTATTTGGAGATAAGGCGGAATCTGCACTTGCGCGCTTCAAAAACAGCAGAGCGATGGCCAGGTCCTTGGGGTTGTCCATGGTCCCTCATCCACCTCAATCTGCCTTTCATCCCTTTCGGGGCTATGGAAGGGATCTCCAGCAACGATCATATCCTCCCAGCCACCATGTGCAACAGGCTTTCCAGCCATTTCTTGACAAGGGCGAGGTGTCCACAGACCACGCGGGACAGGCAGTCAGTAGTCAGGTCGGGCCACCCGCCACCCCCTCCCCCTCTGCAGCCGATACCTCCAAGCCACTCTAGTCCACCCTCAGACCATCAGGGCCACCCAGTAGAAGGCAGGATATGCCATCACCTGCCCCATTGGCCGATGGGTACTACAGACCATCCAAAGGGGTTACTGTCTCTCCTTTGTGACACCCCCTCCCCCATCTGACCCTCTTACGACCACCTGACGTAAGACCATTTCTCCTTGCTCCGTCAATAAGTGCAGGCCCTCTTGGTCCAGGAAGCCACAGAGAGGGTGCCAGCTTCAGAAGTAGCTTGTGGTTGCTACTCTCGCAACTTTCTGGTGCCTAAAAAGGACGGCAAGCTTCTGTCGTTGATCTGCACTATTCTATCGTCAATTTGCACCATCTCAACCTCTCCTTGAAGAAGGATAGATTGAAAATGCTCACGCTCGCCCAAGTGTTGTCTGCCCTGGACCCAGGAGAGTGGCTGGTAGCGTTGGACTTGCAGGACGCTTATTTCCACATCCCTGCTCTGCCGGTCCACAGATGCTATCTGCAGTTCACGGTGGGCCTTGTGCCCTTTTAGTTCTCTGTGCTCCTCTTTGGCCTTACCAGTGCCCCTTGAGTCTTCACAAAGATGATGGCGGAGGTCACAGCTCATTTGCAGATGTCCTACAGTTCAGTCTTCCCCTACCTTGACAACTGGTTGTTAAAGACAGGCACACCCCAGGCAGTCGTCTCTCACCATCCGACTACAGTGAACCTCCTGCGCTCTCTGGGGTTCACTATCAACGTGCCAAAGTCAAACCATGCTCCCCCTAAAACTCTTCCTTTCATCTGAGCGTTTCTGGACACGGTGCAGTTTCGGGCTTATCCTCTCGAACACCGAGTCCAGGATATTAAGGTTATGATTCCGATGTTTCAGCCTCTATCCTGGATTTTGGTGGCACTGGCTCTGAGGCTGTTGGGCCTCCTGGTCTCCTGTGTACAGCTGGTGAGACGCTCGCTGGCATAGGCAGGCTTTGCAGTGGGACTTGAGTCCAAGTGGGCGCAGCATCAGGGGAATCTCTCTGACATGGTCTAGGTCTCGGCGGGAACTGCACCGGATCTGCAGCGGTGGTTAACTAACCACGATGGGGTCAATGACAAACCCTTCCCCCTTTCCCAACCAGACTTGACTGTAGTGACAGATGTGTCACTTCTGGGATAGGGTGCCCATCTGGTGGAGATGGAGATCAGAGGGCTCTGGTCTCTGGTAGAGTCCAACCTCCACAGAAACCTGCTGGAGCTTCGGGCGATCTGGTTGGCATTGAAAGCCTTTCTTTATTCGATCAATGGAAGTCTGGTGGAGGTGTTTATGAACAACAACACCGCCCAGTGGTACTGCAACAAACAGGGCGGGTGCATCATGGTCCCTGTGTCAAGAGGCTCTGCGCCTTTCCCTCGCGGTTCAACACCTAACGGGCTTTCTGAACGCCAGGGCAGACCGACTCAGCCAAAGGTGCCTAGCGGATCACAAATGGCGTCTACACTTGGAGGTGGTGTAAGGCCGCTTTCAGCAGTGGGGAGAGCCTTGGTAAGGTCTGTTTGCCACTGCAGAGAATGCACAGTGTCAGCAATTCTGCACACTAGAGTTTCCGGGGCGGCTCTTGCTCGGAGGCAATTTCCATCTCAAGTGGAGCTCCGGCCTACTGTATTCCTTTCATTCTATACCATTTCTGCCCAGAAGATCAGGAAAGACTGGGCCCCAGTCATCCTTGTGGTCCAGACTGGGCACGGAGAGACTGGTATCCTCAGCTGTTGAGCAGGGCTGTCAGTCCTCTTGTCAGGCTGTCTCTTCAGGAGGATCTTCTGTCCAGCAGGGTGGGTCCGGCACCCATGCGTGGAGATTGAGCAGCGACAGTCGACAGCATTCGACCTTCCACCTGGAGTCTGTGATGTTATTCTGACAGTCGGCATCCTTCCACCAAGACAGTATACGCCTGCCATTGGGAAACGTTTGTCTCATGGTGTGGCTCTCACAATGTTGACCTCATATCTGCACGTCTCTCACAAGTTCTCTTGTTTGCTCTGCTTTGAGTACAGTTAAGGATCACTTATCTGCCATCTCAGCTTTTTTGCTGTTGCCGAACCAACCTTCTCTCTTTAAGTCACCAGTTGGGCTAAGTTCCTTAAAGGTCCACAATACAGGATTCCACCTTCTCACCTTTGTTATGCCTCAGAGGGACCTTAGCTTGGTCTTTACTTCTCTCATGTTCACTCCATGTGAGACACTACATACTTGTCCTCTTAGAGTGTTGACCATCCAGATGGTGTTTTTAGGGGCCAGGAGGGTCAGTGAACTCCAAGCGCTCTCGGCGCACCCTCCTTATACTTCCTTTTACCCAGACAAACTGATCCTCTGGACATGTGTCTCTTTTCTACCAAAGGTTGTTACTCCTTTCCATGTATGCCAGAACATCACCCTGCCTGCCTTCTTTCCTCCTCCGAATCTCTCCAAAGTAGAGTTGAGACTCCACCACCAGGAGCCACAAAGAGAGTTGTTGTTCCAGCTTGACTGCAGGAAAGAGTTCAGGAGGACTTTCAGCTCTTTGTAGGTTATGTGGGAACAAAAAAGGGGAAAATTGTACAGAAAAGAAGTATCTCTTGATGGATTGTCCTGTGTATTGAGTTCTGCTACGCATTGGCCAAGAAACAGCCCCTGATGGCTACAGGCTCGCTCTGCTAGCCAAGGCTGCGACCACTGTGTTAGCGTACGGCGTTCCTCTCCGGGATATCTGTCCGGCATCGTCATGGGCCTCTGTGAACGGGCAGTCAGTCCACCGCGACGAGCACTTCGCCTGTTCGATCCTGCAGGACATTTTGGTTTGATCGGATTCGCAGTCCCGCCCCAGGGGAGGTTCACGGGTAAGGAATGTGCTGCTAGAAGTCGTTATCAGACAAAGAAGTTACTTACCTTCGGCAATGCCTTATCTGGTAGAGACTCTATCTACCGGCATGTTCCGTACCCTTCTTCCCATCTTCTCCACTCCCCGAGCCGGTTGAAGTATGAGGGACACCCTTTTTCATGGCCGCAGTCTTTCCCACTCCAATGGTCCGTTCTCCTAATGGCTCCCGCTCCA
Source organism: Lissotriton vulgaris (assembly GCF_964263255.1). Classification (NCBI taxonomy): domain Eukaryota; kingdom Metazoa; phylum Chordata; class Amphibia; order Caudata; family Salamandridae; genus Lissotriton; species Lissotriton vulgaris. Next base: position 125,936 of record NW_028254288.1, on the reverse strand, counting down.
GGGTTAGAAAGTTGCATAGCGCATAGAGGTGGGGCTTGTATAGGTGCTGTGCTTGTCATTTCTGGCACAGACGATGCCGGTGCTGATGCACTCTCTGTGAATGTTTGCTGGTGAGTTCTGGTGTGCCCTGGTTAACCCTGCCTGTGTCATGTTTGATGCTCTCTGTGAGTGGTGCTCTGCCTGCCTGTGTCTTGTTTGATGCTCTCTGTGAGGGGTGCTCTGCCTGTGGCATATTTGATGCTCTCTGTGAGTGGTGCTCTGCCTGTGTCTTGTTTGATGCTCTCTGTGAGTGGGGCTCTGCCTGCCTGTGTCTTGTTTGATGCTCTCTGTGAGTGGGGCTCTGCCTGCCTGTGGCATGTTTGATGCTCTCTGTGAGTGGGGCTCTGCCTGCCTGTGGCATGTTTGATGCACTCTGTGAGTGGTGCTCTGCCTGTGGCATGTTTGATGCTCTCTGTGAGTGGTGCTCTGCCTGCCTGTGGCATGTTTGATGCACTCTGTGAGTGGTGCTCTGCCTGTGGCATGTTTGATGCTCTCTGTGAGTGGTGCTCTGCCTGCCTGTGGCATGTTTGATGCTCTCTGTGAGTGGTGCTCTACCTGTGTCTTGTTTGATGCTCTCTGTGAGTGGTGCTCTGCCTGTGGCATGTTTGATGCTCTCTGTGAGTGGTGCTCTGCCTGTGGCATGTTTGATGCTCTCTGTGAGTGGTGCTCTGCCTGTGGCATGTTTGATGCTCTCTGTGAGTGGTGCTCTGCCTGCCTGTGGCATGTTTGATGCTCTCTGTGAGTGGTGCTCTGCCTGTGTCTTGTTTGATGCTCTCTGTGAGTGGTGCTCTGCCTGTGGCATATTTGATGCTCTCTGTGAGTGGTGCTCTGCCTGTGTCATGTTTGATGCTCTCTGTGAGTGGTGCTCTGCCTGCCTGTGGCATGTTTGATGCACTCTGTGAGTGGTGCTCTGCCTGTGGCATGTTTGATGCTCTCTGTGAGTGGTGCTCTGCCTGCCTGTGTCTTGTTTGATGCACTCTGTGAGTGGTGCTCTGCCTGCCTGTGTCTTGTTTGATGCTCTCTGTGAGTGGTGCTCTGCCTGTGGCATGTTTGATGCTCTCTGTGAGTGGTGCTCTGCCTGTGGCATGTTTGATGCTCTCTGTGAGTGGTGCTCTGCCTGTGTCTTGTGTGATGCTCTCTGTGAGTGGTGCTCTGCCTGTGGCATGTTTGATGCTCTCTGTGAGTGGTGCTCTGCCTGTGGCATGTTTGATGCTCTCTGTGAGTGGTGCTCTGCCTGTGTCATATTTGATGCTCTCTGTGAGTGGTGCTCTGCCTGTGGCATATTTGATGCACTCTGTGAGTGATGCTCTGCCTGCCTGTGGCATGTTTGATGCACTCTGTGAGTGGTGCTCTTCCTGTGGCATATTTGATGCTCTCTGTGAGTGGTGCTCTGCCTGCCTGTGTCTTGTTTGATGCACTCTGTGAGTGGTGCTCTGCCTGCCTGTGTCTTGTTTGATGCTCTCTGTGAGTGGTGCTCTGCCTGCCTGTGGCATGTTTGATGCACTCTGTGAGTGGTGCTCTGCCTGCCTGTGTCTTGTTTGATGCTCTCTGTGAGTGGTGCTCTGCCTGTGGCATGTTTGATGCTCTCTGTGAGTGGTGCTCTGCCTGCCTGTGTCTTGTTTGATGCTCTCTGTGAGTGGTGCTCTGCCTGTGGCATGTTTGATGCTCTCTGTGAGTGGTGCTCTGCCTGTGGCATGTTTGATGCTCTCTGTGAGTGGTGCTCTGCCTGTGTCATATTTGATGCTCTCTGTGAGTGGTGCTCTGCCTGTGGCATATTTGATGCACTCTGTGAGTGATGCTCTGCCTGCCTGTGGCATGTTTGATGCACTCTGTGAGTGGTGCTCTTCCTGTGGCATATTTGATGCTCTCTGTGAGTGGTGCTCTGCCTGTGGCATGTTTGATGCTCTCTGTGAGTGGTGCTCTGCCTGTGTCTTGTTTGATGCTCTCTGTGAGTGGGGCTCTGCCTGCCTGTGTCTTGTTTGATGCTCTCTGTGAGTGGTGCTCTGCCTGTGTCATGTTTGATGCTCTCTGTGAGTGGTGCTCTGCCTGCCTGTGTCTTGTTTGATGCTCTCTGTGAGTGGTGCTCTGCCTGTGTCATGTTTGATGCTCTCTGTGAGTGGTGCTCTGCCTGCCTGTGTCTTGTTTGATGCTCTCTGTGAGTGGTGCTCTGCCTGTGTCATGTTTGATGCTCTCTGTGAGTGGTGCTCTGCCTGTGGCATGTTTGATGCTCTCTGTGAGTGGTGCTCTGCCTGTGTCATATTTGATGCTCTCTGTGAGTGGTGCTCTGCCTGTGGCATATTTGATGCACTCTGTGAGTGATGCTCTGCCTGCCTGTGGCATGTTTGATGCTCTCTGTGAGTGGTGCTCTGCCTGCCTGTGGCATGTTTGATGCTCTCTGTGAGTGGTGCTCTGCCTGTGTCTTGTTTGATGCACTCTGTGAGTGGTGCTCTGCTTGTGTCTTGTTTGATGCACTCTGTGAGTGGTGCTCTGCCTGTGTCTTGTTTGATGCACTTTGTGAGTGGTGCTCTGCCTGTGTCTTGTTTGATGCTCTCTGTGAGTGGTGCTCTACCTGTGGCATGTTTGATGCACTCTGGGAGTGGTTCTCTGCCTGTGGCATGGTTGATGCTCTCTGTGAGTGGTGTTCTGCCTGTGGCATGTTTGATGCACTCTGGGAGTGGTTCTCTGCCTGTGGCATGGTTGATGCTCTCTGTGAGTGGTGCTCTGCCTGTGTCTTGTGTGATGCTCTCTGTGAGTGGTGCTCTGCCTGCCTGTGGCATGTTTGATGGTCTCTGTGAGTGGTGCTCTGCCTGCCTGTGGCATGTTTGATGCACTCTGTGAGTGGTGCTCTTCCTGTGGCATATTTGATGCTCTCTGTGAGTGGTGCTCTGCCTGTGGCATGTTTGATGCTCTCTGTGAGTGGTGCTCTGCCTGTGTCTTGTTTGATGCTCTCTGTGAGTGGGGCTCTGCCTGCCTGTGTCTTGTTTGATGCTCTCTGTGAGTGGGGCTCTGCCTGCCTGTGGCATGTTTGATGCTCTCTGTGAGTGGGGCTCTGCCTGCCTGTGGCATGTTTGATGCACTCTGTGAGTGGTGCTCTGCCTGTGGCATGTTTGATGCTCTCTGTGAGTGGTGCTCTGCCTGTGGCATGTTTGATGCTCTCTGTGAGTGGTGCTCTGCCTGCCTGTGGCATGTTTGATGCACTCTGTGAGTGGTGCTCTGCCTGTGGCATGTTTGATGCTCTCTGTGAGTGGTGCTCTGCCTGCCTGTGGCATGTTTGATGCTCTCTGTGAGTGGTGCTCTACCTGTGTCTTGTTTGATGCTCTCTGTGAGTGGTGCTCTGCCTGTGGCATGTTTGATGCTCTCTGTGAGTGGTGCTCTGCCTGTGGCATGTTTGATTCTCTCTGTGAGTGGTGCTCTGCCTGTGGCATGTTTGATGCTCTCTGTGAGTGGTGCTCTGCCTGCCTGTGGCATGTTTGATGCTCTCTGTGAGTGGTGATCTGCCTGTGTCTTGTTTGATGCTCTCTGTGAGTGGTGCTCTGCCTGTGGCATATTTGATGCACTCTGTGAGTGATGCTCTGCCTGCCTGTGGCATGTTTGATGCACTCTGTGAGTGGTGCTCTGCCTGTGGCATGTTTGATGCTCTCTGTGAGTGGTGCTCTGCCTGTGTCTTGTTTGATGCTCTCTGTGAGTGGTGCTCTTCCTGTGTCTTGTTTGATGCTCTCTGTGAGTGGTGCTCTTCCTGTGTCTTGTTTGATGCTCTCTGTGAGTGGTGCTCTGCCTGCCTGTGTCTTGTTTGATGCTCTCTGTGAGTGGTGCTCTGCCTGCCAGTGGCATGTTTGATGCTCTCTGTGAGTGGTGCTCTGCCTGCCTGTGTCTTGTTTGATGCACTCTGTGAGTGGTGCTCTGCCTGTGTCTTGTTTGATGCTCTCTGTGAGTGGGGCTCTGCCTGCCTGTGTCTTGTTTGATGCTCTCTGTGAGTGGTGCTCTGCCTGCCAGTGGCATGTTTGATGCTCTCTGTGAGTGGTGCTCTGCCTGTGGCATGTTTGATGCTCTCTGTGAGTGGTTCTCTGCCTGTGTCTTGTTTGATGCTCTCTGTGAGTGGTGCTCTGCCTGTGTCTTGTTTGATGCTCTCTGTGAGTGGTGCTCTGCCTGTGGCATATTTGATGCACTCTGTGAGTGATGCTCTGCCTGCCTGTGGCATGTTTGATGCACTCTGTGAGTGGTGCTCTTCCTGTGTCTTGTTTGATGCTCTCTGTGAGTGGTGCTCTGCCTGCCTGTGGCATGTTTGATGCACTCTGTGAGCGGTGCTCTGCCTGTGGCATGTTTGATGCTCTCTGTGAGTGGTGCTCTGCGTGCCTGTGGCATGTTTGATGCTCTCTGTGAGTGGTGCTCTTCCTGCCTGTGGCATGTTTGATGCTCTCTGTGAGTGGTGCTCTGCCTGCCTGTGGCATGTTTGATGCTCGCTGTGAGTGGTGCTCTTCCTGCCTGTGGCATGTTTGATGCTCTCTGTGAGTGGTGCTCTGCCTGTGGCATGTTTGATGCTCTCTGTGAGTGGTGCTCTGCCTGTGTCTTGTGTGATGCTCTCTGTGAGTGGTGCTCTGCCTGTGTCTTGTGTGATGCTCTCTGTGAGTGGTGCTCTGCCTGTGTCTTGTGTGATGCTCTCTGTGAGTGGTGCTCTACATGTGGCATGTTTGATGCTCTCTGTGAGTGGTGCTCTGCCTGCCTGTGTCTTGTTTGATGCACTCTGTGAGTGGTGCTCTGCCTGCCTGTGTCTTGTTTGATGCTCTCTGTGAGTGGTGCTCTGCCTGCCTGTGGCATGTTTGATGCACTCTGTGAGTGGTGCTCTGCCTGTGGCATGTTTGATGCTCTCTGTGAGTGGTGCTCTGCCTGTGGCATGTTTGATGCTCTCTGTGAGTGGTGCTCTGCCTGTGGCATGTTTGATGCTCTCTGTGAGTGGTGCTCTGCCTGTGTCTTGTGTGATGCTCTCTGTGAGTGGTGCTCTGCCTGTGGCATGTTTGATGCTCTCTGTGAGTGGTGCTCTGCCTGTGGCATGTTTGATGCTCTCTGTGAGTGGTGCTCTGCCTGTGTCATATTTGATGCTCTCTGTGAGTGGTGCTCTGCCTGTGTCATATTTGATGCTCTCTGTGAGTGGTGCTCTGCCTGTGTCTTGTTTGATGCTCTCTGTGAGTGGTGCTCTGCCTGTGGCATATTTGATGCACTCTGTGAGTGATGCTCTGCCTGCCTGTGGCATGTTTGATGCTCTCTGTGAGTGGTGCTCTGCCTGTGGCATGTTTGATGCTCTCTGTGAGTGGTGCTCTGCCTGTGTCTTGTGTGATGCTCTCTGTGAGTGGTGCTCTGCCTGTGTCTTGTGTGATGCTCTCTGTGAGTGGTGCTCTGCCTGTGTCTTGTGTGATGCTCTCTGTGAGTGGTGCTCTACATGTGGCATGTTTGATGCTCTCTGTGAGTGGTGCTCTGCCTGCCTGTGTCTTGTTTGATGCACTCTGTGAGTGGTGCTCTGCCTGCCTGTGTCTTGTTTGATGCACTCTGTGAGTGGTGCTCTGCCTGCCTGTGTCTTGTTTGATGCTCTCTGTGAGTGGTGCTCTACCTGTGACATGTTTGATGCACTCTGTGAGTGGTGCTCTGCCTGTGTCATGTTTGATGCTCTCTGTGAGTGGTGCTCTGCCTGTGTCATGTTTGATGCTCTCTGTGAGTGGTGCTCTGCCTGTGGCATGTTTGATGCTCTCTGTGAGTGGTGCTCTGCCTGTGGCATGTTTGATGCTCTCTGTGAGTGGTGCTCTGCCTGTGTCATGTTTGATGCACTCTGTGAGTGGTGCTCTGCCTGTGGCATGTTTGATGCACTCTGTGAGTGGTGCTCTGCCTGTGGCATGTTTGATGCTCTCTGTGAGTGGTGCTCTGCCTGTGGCATGTTTGATGCTCTCTGTGAGTGGTGCTCTGCCTGTGGCATGTTTGATGCTCTCTGTGAGTGGTGCTCTGCCTGTGGCATGTTTGATGCTCTCTGTGAGTGGTGCTCTGCCTGTGTCATGTTTGATGCTCTCTGTGAGTGGTGCTCTGCCTGTGTCTTGTTTGATGCTCTCTGTGAGTGGTGCTCTTCCTGCCTGTGGCATGTTTGATGCTCTCTGTGAGTGGTGCTCTGCCTGCCTGTTTTATGTTTGATGCTCTCTGTGAGTGGTGCTCTGCCTGTGTCTTGTTTGATGCTCTCTGGGAGTGGTGCTCTTCCTGCCTGTGGCATGTTTGATGCACTCTGTGAGTGGTGCTCTGCCTCTGGCATGTTTGATGCTCTCTGTGAGTGGTGCTCTGCCTGTGTCTTGTGTGATGCTCTCTGTGAGTGGTGCTCTGCCTGTGTCTTGTTTGATGCTCTCTGTGAGTGGTGCTCTGCCTGTGTCATGTTTGATGCTCTCTGTGAGTGGTGCTCTGCCTGTGTCTTGTTTGATGCTCTCTGTGAGCGGTGCTCTACCTGTGACATGTTTGATGCTCTCTGTGAGTGGTGTTCTGCCTGTGTCATGTTTGATGCTCTCTGTGAGTGGTGTTCTGCCTGTGTCTTGTTTGATGCTCTCTGTGAGTGGTGCTCTGCCTGTGGCATGTTTGATGCTCTCTGTGAGTGGTGCTCTGCCTGTGTCTTGTTTGATGCACTCTGTGAGTGGTGCTCTTCCTGTGTCTTGTGTGATGCTCTCTGTGAGTGGTGCTCTGCCTGTGGCATATTTGATGCTCTCTGTGAGTGGTGCTCTGCCTGTGTCTTGTTTGATGCTCTCTGTGAGTGGTGCTCTGCCTGTGTCTTGTTTGATGCTCTCTGTGAGTGGTGCTCTTCCTGCCTGTGGCATGTTTGATGCTCTCTGTGAGTGGTGCTCTGCCTGTGTCTTGTTTGATGCTCTCTGTGAGTGGTGCTCTGCCTGTGTCTTGTTTGATGCTCTCTGTGAGTGGTGCTCTTCCTGCCTGTGGCATGTTTGATGCACTCTGTGAGTGGTGCTCTGCCTGTGTCTTGTTTGATGCTCTCTGTGAGTGGTGCTCTTCCTGCCTGTGGCATGTTTGATGCTCTCTGTGAGTGGTGCTCTGCCTGTGGCATGTTTGATGCTCTCTGTGAGTGGTGCTCTGCCTGTGGCATGTTTGATGCACTCTGTGAGTGGTGCTCTGTCTGTGTCATGTTTGATGCACTCTGTGAGTGGTTCTCTGCCTGTGTCTTGTTTGATGCTCTCTGTGAGTGGTGCTCTGCCTGTGGCATATTTGATGCACTCTGTGAGTGATGCTCTGCCTGCCTGTGGCATGTTTGATGCACTCTGTGAGTGGTGCTCTGCCTGTGTCTTGTTTGATGCACTCTGTGAGTGGTGCTCTGCCTGTGTCTTGTTTGATGCTCTCTGTGAGTGGTGCTCTGCCTGTGTCTTGTTTGATGCTCTCTGTGAGTGGTGCTCTGCCTGTGTCTTGTTTGATGCACTCTGTGAGTGGTGCTCTGCCTGTGTCTTGTGTGATGCTCTCTGTGAGTGGTGCTCTGCCTGTGTCTTGTTTGATGCACTCTGTGAGTGGTGCTCTGCCTGTGTCTTGTTTGATGCACTCTGTGAGTGGTACTCTGCCTGCCTGTGGCATGTTTGATGCTCTCTGTGAGTGGTGCTCTGCCTGTGGCATGTTTGATGCTCTCTGTGAGTGGTGCTCTGCCTGTGTCTTGTTTGATGCTCTCTGTGAGTGGTGCTCTGCCTGTGGCATGTTTGATGCTCTCTGTGAGTGGTGCTCTGCCTGTGGCATGTTTGATGCACTCTGTGAGTGGTGCTCTGCCTGTGTCTTGTTTGATGCACTCTGTGAGTGGTGCTCTGCCTGTGTCTTGTTTGATGCTCTCTGTGAGTGGTGCTCTGCCTGTGGCATGTTTGATGCTCTCTGTGAGTGGTGCTCTGCCTGTGGCATGTTTGATGCTCTCTGTGAGTGGTGCTCTGCCTGTGTCTTGTTTGATGCACTCTGTGAGTGGTGCTCTGCCTGTGTCTTGTTTGATGCTCTCTGTGAGTGGTGCTCTGCCTGTGTCTTGTTTGATGCACTCTGTGAGTGGTGCTCTGCCTGTGTCTTGTTTGATGCACTCTGTGAGTGGTGCTCTGCCTGCCTGTGGCATGTTTGATGCTCTCTGTGAGTGGTGCTCTGCCTGTGGGATGTTTGATGCTCTCTGTGAGTGGTGCTCTGCCTGCCTGTGGCATGTTTGGTGCTCTCTCTGAGTGGTGCTCTTCCTGCCTGTGGCATGTTTGATGCTCTCTGTGAGTGGTGCTCTGCCTGCCTGTGGCATGTTTGATGCTCTCTGTGAGTGGTGCTCTTCCTGCCTGTGGCATGTTTGATGCTCTCTGTGAGTGGTGCTCTGCCTGTGGCATGTTTGATGCTCTCTGTGAGTGGTGCTCTGCCTGTGTCTTGTGTGATGCTCTCTGTGAGTGGTGCTCTGCCTGTGTCTTGTGTGATGCTCTCTGTGAGTGGTGCTCTACCTGTGGCATGTTTGATGCTCTCTGTGAGTGGTGCTCTGCCTGCCTGTGTCTTGTTTGATGCTCTCTGTGAGTGGTGATCTGCCTGCCTGTGTCTTATTTGATGCTCTCTGTGAGTGGTGCTCTGCCTGCCTGTGGCATGTTTGATGCTCTCTGTGAGTGGTGCTCTGCCTGTGTCTTGTTTGATGCACTCTGTGAGTGGTGCTCTGCCTGTGTCTTGTTTGATGCACTCTGTGAGTGGTGCTCTGCCTGTGTCTTGTTTGATGCACTCTGTGAGTGGTGCTCTGCCTGCCTGTGGCATGTTTGATGCACTCTGTGAGTGGTGCTCTGCCTGTGTCTTGTTTGATGCTCTCTGTGAGTTGTGTTCTGCCTGTGGCATGTTTGAAGCACTCTGTGAGTGGTTCTCTGCCTGTGGCATGTTTGATGCTCTCTGTGAGTGGTGCTCTGCCTGTGTCTTGTGTGATGCTCTCTGTGAGTGGTGCTCTGCCTGCCTGCGGCATGTTTGATGCTCTCTGTGAATGGTGCTCTGCCTGTGGCATGTTTGATGCTCTCTGTGAGTGGTGCTCTGCCTGTGGCATGTTTGATGCTCTCTGTGAGTGGTGCTCTGCCTGTGGCATGTTTGATGCTCTCTGTGAGTGGTGCTCTGCCTGTGTCATGTTTGATGCTCTCTGTGAGTGGGGCTCTGCCTGCCTGTGGCATGTTTGATGCTCTCTGTGAGTGGTGCTCTGCCTGTGGCATGTTTGATGCTCTCTGTGAGTGGTGCTCTGCCTGTGTCTTGTTTGATGCTCTCTGTGAGTGGGGCTCTGCCTGTCTGTGTCTTGTTTGATGCTCTCTGTGAGTGGTGCTCTGCCTGCCTGTGTCTTGTTTGATGCTCTCTGTGAGTGGTGCTCTGCCTGTGGCATGTTTGATGCTCTCTGTGAGTGGTGCTCTGCCTGTGTCATGTTTGATGCTCTCTGTGAGTGATGCTCTGCCTGTGGCATGTTTGATGCTCTCTGTGAGTGGTGCTCTGCCTCTGGCATGTTTGATGCTCTCTGTGAGTGGTGCTCTACCTGTGACTTGTTTGATGCACTCTGTGAGTGGTACTCTGCCTGCCTGTGTCATGTTTGATGCACTCTGTGAGTGGGGCTCTGCCTGTCTGTGTCATGTTTGATGCTCTCTGTGAGTGGGGCTCTGCCTGTCTGTGTCTTGTTTGATGCTCTCTGTGAGTGGTGCTCTGCCTGTGTCTTGTTTGATGCACTCTGTGAGTGGTACTCTGCCTGCCTGTGTCATGTTTGATGCACTCTGTGAGTGGTGCTCTGCCTGTGGCATGTTTGATGCTCTCTGTGAGTGGTGCTCTGCCTGTGGCATGTTTGATGCTCTCTGTGAGTGGTGCTCTGCCTGTGTCTTGTTTGATGCACTCTGTGAGTGGTGCTCTGCCTGTGTCTTGTGTGATGCTCTCTGTGAGTGGTGCTCTGCCTGTGGCATGTTTGATGCTCTCTGTGAGTGGTGCTCTGCCTGTGGCATGTTTGATGCTCTCTGTGAGTGGTGCTCTGCCTGTGGCATGTTTGATGCTCTCTGTGAGTGGTGCTCTGCCTGTGGCATGTTTGATGCTCTCTGTGAGTGGTGCTCTGCCTGTGTCATGTTTGATGCACTCTGTGAGTGGTGCTCTGCCTGTGTCTTGTTTGATGCACTCTGTGAGTGGTGCTCTGCCTGCCTGTGGCATGTTTGATGCTCTCTGTGAGTGGTGCTCTGCCTGTGGCATGTTTGATGCTCTCTGTGAGTGGTGCTCTGCCTGTGTCTTGTTTGATGCACTCTGTGAGTGGTGCTCTGCCTGTGTCTTGTTTGATGCACTCTGTGAGTGGTGCTCTGCCTGTGTCTTGTTTGATGCTCTCTGTGAGTGGTGCTCTGCCTGTGTCTTGTTTGATGCACTCTGTGAGTGGTGCTCTGCCTGTGTCTTGTTTGATGCACTCTGTGAGTGGTGCTCTGCCTGTGTCTTGTTTGATGCACTCTGTGAGTGGTGCTCTGCCTGCCTGTGGCATGTTTGATGCTCTCTGTGAGTGGTGCTCTGCCTGTGGCATGTTTGATGCTCTCTGTGAGTGGTGCTCTGCCTGTGTCTTGTTTGATGCACTCTGTGAGTGGTGCTCTGCCTGTGTCTTGTTTGATGCACTCTGTGAGTGGTGCTCTGCCTGTGTCTTGTTTGATGCACTCTGTGAGTGGTGCTCTGCCTGCCTGTGGCATGTTTGATGCACTCTGTGAGTGGTGCTCTGCCTGTGTCTTGTTTGATGCTCTCTGTGAGTGGTGTTCTGCCTGTGGCATGTTTGATGCACTCTGTGAGTGGTTCTCTGCCTGTGGCATGTTTGATGCTCTCTGTGAGTGGTCCTCTGCCTGTGTCTTGTGTGATGCTCTCTGTGAGTGGTGCTCTGCCTGCCTGCGGCATGTTTGATGCTCTCTGTGAATGGTGCTCTGCCTGTGGCATGTTTGATGCTCTCTGTGAGTGGTGCTCTGCCTGTGGCATGTTTGATGCACTCTGTGAGTGGTGCTCTGCCTGTGTCATGTTTGATGCTCTCTGTGAGTGGGGCTCTGCCTGCCTGTGTCTTGTTTGATGCTCTCTGTGAGTGGGGCTCTGCCTGTCTGTGTCTTGTTTGATGCTCTCTGTGAGTGGTGCTCTGCCTGTGGCATGTTTGATGCTCTCTGTGAGTGGTGCTCTGCCTGTGTCATGTTTGATGCTCTCTGTGAGTGGTGCTCTGCCTGTGTCTTGTTTGATGCACTCTGTGAGTGGTGCTCTGCCTGTGGCATGTTTGATGCTCTCTGTGAGTGGTGCTCTGCCTGCCTGTGGCATGTTTGATGCACTCTGTGAGTGGTGCTCTGCCTGTGTCTTGTTTGATGCACTCTGTGAGTGGTGCTCTGCCTGTGTCTTGTTTGATGCACTCTGTGAGTGGTGCTCTGCCTGTGGCATGTTTGATGCTCTCTGTGAGTGGTGCTCTGCCTGCCTGTGGCATGTTTGATGCACTCTGTGAGTGGTTCTCTGCCTGTGTCTTGTTTGATGCACTCTGTGAGTGGTGCTCTACCTGTGTCTTGTTTGATGCACTCTGTGAGTGGTGCTCTGCCTGCCTGTGGCATGTTTGATGCTCTCTGTGAGTGGTGCTCTGCCTGCCTGTGGCATGTTTGATGCTCTCTGTGAGTGGTGCTCTGCCTGTGGCATGTTTGATGCTCTCTGTGAGTGGTGCTCTGCCTGTGTCTTGTGTGATGCTCTCTGTGAGTGGTGCTCTACCTGTGGCATGTTTGATGCTCTCTGTGAGTGGTGCTCTGCCTGTGTCATGTTTGATGCACTCTGTGAGTGGTGCTCTGCCTGCCTATGTCTTGTTTGATGCACTCTGTGAGTGGTGCTCTGCCTGCCTGTGGCATGTTTGATGGTCTCTGTGAGTGGTGCTCTGCCTGCCTGTGGCATGTTTGATGCTCTCTGTGAGTGGTGCTCTGCCTGTGGCATGTTTGATGCTCTCTGTGAGTGGCGCTCTGCCTGTGTCTTGTGTGATGCTCTCTGTGAGTGGTGCTCTACCTGTGGCATGTTTGATGCTCTCTGTGAGTGGTGCTCTGCCTGTGTCATGTTTGATGCACTCTGTGAGTGGTGCTCTGCCTGCCTATGTCTTGTTTGATGCTCTCTGTGAGTGGTGCTCTGCCTGTGTCATGTTTGATGCTCTCTGTGAGTGGTGCTCTGCCTGCCTGTGGCATGTTTGATGCTCTCTGTGAGTGGTGCTCTGCCTGTGTCTTGTTTGATGCACTCTGTGAGTGGTGCTCTGCCTGTGTCTTGTTTGATGCTCTCTGTGAGTGGTGCTCTGCCTGTGTCTTGTTTGATGCTCTCTGTGAGTGGTGCTCTGCCTGTGGTTTGTTTGATGCTCTCTGTGAGTGGTGCTCTGCCTGTGTCATGTTTGATGCTCTCTGTGAGTGGTGATCTGCCTGTGTCATGCTTGATGCTCCCTGTGAGTGGTGCTCTGCCTGTCTGTGTCTTGTTTGATGCCCTCTGGGAGTGGTGCTCTGCCTGTGTCTTGTTTGATGCTCTCTGTGAGTGGTGCTCTGCCTGTGTCATGTTTGATGCTCTCTGTGAGTGGTGCTCTGCCTGTGTCATGTTTGATGCTCTCTGTGAGTGGTGCTCTGCCTGTGGTTTGTTTGATGCTCTCTGTGAGTGGTGCTCTGCCTGTGGTTTGTTTGATGCTCTCTGTGAGTGGTGCTCTGCCTGTGTCATGCTTGATGCTCTATGTGAGTGGTGCTCTGCCTGCCTGTGTCTTGTTTGATGCACTCTGGGAGTGGTGCTCTGCCTGTGTCTTGTTTGATGCTCTCTGTGAGTGGTGCTCTGCCTGTGTCATGTTTGATGCTCTCTGTGAGTGGTGCTCTGCCTGTGTCATGTTTGATGCTCTCTGTGAATGGTGCTCTGCCCGTGGCATGTTTGATGCTCTCTGTGAGCGGTGCTCTGCCTGTGTCTTGTTTGATGCTCTCTGCCTGTGGCATGTTTGATGCACTCTGTGAGTGGTGCTCTGCCTGTGTCTTGTTTAATGCACTCTGTGAGTGGTGCTCTGCCTGTGTCTTGTTTGATGCACTCTGTGAGTGGTGCTCTGCCTGCCTATGTCTTGTTTGATGCACTCTGTGAGTGGTGTTCTACCTGTGTCTTGTTTGATGCACTCTGTGAGTGGTGCTCTGCCTGTGTCTTGTTTGATGCTCTCTGTGAGTGGTGCTCTGCCTGCCTGTGGCATGTTTGATGCTCTCTGTGAGTGGTGCTCTGCCTGCCTGTGGCATGTTTGATGCACTCTGGGAGTGGTGCTCTGCCTGTGTCATGTTTGATGCTCTCTGTGAGTGGTTCTCTGCCTGTGGCATGTTTGATGCTCTCTGTGAGTGGTGCTCTGCCTGTGGCATGTTTGATGCTCTCTGTGAGCGATGCTCTGCCTGTGGCATGTTTGATGCTCTCTGTGAGTGGCGCTCTGCCTGTGGCATGTTTGATGCTCTCTGTGAGTGGTGCTCTGCCTGTGGCATGTTTGATGCTCTCTGTGAGTGGTGCTCTACCTGTGTCATGTTTGATGCTCTCTGTGAGTGGCGCTCTGCCTGCCTGTGTCTTGTTTGATGCTCTCTGTGAGTGGTGCTCTGCCTGTGTCATGTTTGATGCTCTCTGTGAGTGGTGCTCTGCCTGTGTCTTGTTTGATGCTCTCTATGAGCGGTGCTCTTCCTGCCTGTGGCATGTTTGATGCTCTCTGTGAGTGGTGCTCTGCCTGTGGCATGTTTGATGCTCTCTGTGAGTGGTGCTCTGCCTGCCTGTGGCATGTTTGATGCTCTCTGTGAGTGGTGCTCTGCCTGTGTCTTGTTTGATGCGCTCTGTGAGCGGTGCTCTGTCTGTGGCATGTTTGATGCTCTCTGTGAGTGGTTCTCTGCCTGTGTCTTGTTTGATGCTCTCTGTGAGTGGTGCTCTGCCTGCCTGTGTCTTGTTTGATGCTCTCTGTGAGTGGTGCTCTACCTGCTAGTGGCATGTTTGATGCTCTCTGTGAGCGGTGCTCTGTCTGTGGCATGTTTGATGCTCTCTGTGAGTGGTGCTCTGCCTGTGTCATGTTTGATGCTCTCTGTGAGTGGTGCTCTGCCTGTGTCATGTTTGATGCTCTCTGTGAGTGGTGCTCTGCCTGTGTCATGTTTGATGCTCTCTGTGAGTGGTGCTCTGCCTGTGGCATGTTTGATGCTCTCTGTGAGTGGTGTTCTGCCTGTGTCATGTTTGATGCTCTCTGTGAGTGGTGTTCTGCCTGTGTCTTGTTTGATGCTCTCTGTGAGTGGTGCTCTGCCTGTGGCATGTTTGATGCTCTCTGTGAGTGGTGCTCTGCCTGTGTCTTGTTTGATGCACTCTGTGAGTGGTGCTCTTCCTGTGTCTTGTGTGATGCTCTCTGTGAGTGGTGCTCTGCCTGTGGCATATTTGATGCTCTCTGTGAGTGGTGCTCTGCCTGTGTCTTGTTTGATGCTCTCTGTGAGTGGTGCTCTGCCTGTGTCTTGTTTGATGCTCTCTGTGAGTGGTGCTCTTCCTGCCTGTGGCATGTTTGATGCTCTCTGTGAGTGGTGCTCTGCCTGTGTCTTGTTTGATGCTCTCTGTGAGTGGTGCTCTGCCTGTGTCTTGTTTGATGCTCTCTGTGAGTGGTGCTCTTCCTGCCTGTGGCATGTTTGATGCACTCTGTGAGTGGTGCTCTGCCTGTGTCTTGTTTGATGCTCTCTGTGAGTGGTGCTCTTCCTGCCTGTGGCATGTTTGATGCTCTCTGTGAGTGGTGCTCTGCCTGTGGCATGTTTGATGCACTCTGTGAGTGGTGCTCTGCCTGTGTCATGTTTGATGCTCTCTGTGAGTGGGGCTCTGCCTGCCTGTGTCTTGTTTGATGCTCTCTGTGAGTGGGGCTCTGCCTGTGGCATGTTTGATGCTCTCTGTGAGTGGTGCTCTGCCTGTGTCATGTTTGATGCTCTCTGTGAGTGGTGCTCTGCCTGTGTCTTGTTTGATGCACTCTGTGAGTGGTGCTCTGCCTGTGGCATGTTTGATGCTCTCTGTGAGTGGTGCTCTGCCTGCCCGTGGCATGTTTGATGCACTCTGTGAGTGGTGCTCTGCCTGTGTCTTGTTTGATGCACTCTGTGAGTGGTGCTCTGCCTGTGTCTTGTTTGATGCACTCTGTGAGTGGTGCTCTGCCTGTGGCATGTTTGATGCTCTCTGCCTGTGGCATGTTTGATGCTCTCTGTGAGTGGTGCTCTGCCTGTGGCATGTTTGATGCTCTCTGTGAGTGGTGCTCTGCCTGTGTCTTGTGTGATGCTCTCTGTGAGTGGTGCTCTACCTGTGGCATGTTTGATGCTCTCTGTGAGTGGTGCTCTGCCTGTGTCATGTTTGATGCACTCTGTGAGTGGTGCTCTGCCTGCCTATGTCTTGTTTGATGCACTCTGTGAGTGGTGCTCTGCCTGCCTGTGGCATGTTTGATGGTCTCTGTGAGTGGTGCTCTGCCTGCCTGTGGCATGTTTGATGCTCTCTGTGAGTGGTGCTCTGCCTGTGGCATGTTTGATGCTCTCTGTGAGTGGCGCTCTGCCTGTGTCTTGTGTGATGCTCTCTGTGAGTGGTGCTCTACCTGTGGCATGTTTGATGCTCTCTGTGAGTGGTGCTCTGCCTGTGTCATGTTTGATGCACTCTGTGAGTGGTGCTCTGCCTGCCTATGTCTTGTTTGATGCTCTCTGTGAGTGGTGCTCTGCCTGTGTCATGTTTGATGCTCTCTGTGAGTGGTGCTCTGCCTGCCTGTGGCATGTTTGATGCTCTCTGTGAGTGGTGCTCTGCCTGTGTCTTGTTTGATGCTCTCTGTGAGTGGTGCTCTGCCTGTGTCTTGTTTGATGCTCTCTGTGAGTGGTGCTCTGCCTGTGGTTTGTTTGATGCTCTCTGTGAGTGGTGCTCTGCCTGTGTCATGTTTGATGCTCTCTGTGAGTGGTGCTCTGCCTGTGTCATGCTTGATGCTCTCTGTGAGTGGTGCTCTGCCTGTCTGTGTCTTGTTTGATGCCCTCTGGGACTGGTGCTCTGCCTGTGTCTTGTTTGATGCTCTCTGTGAGTGGTGCTCTGCCTGTGTCATGTTTGATGCTCTCTGTGAGTGGTGCTCTGCCTGTGTCATGTTTGATGCTCTCTGTGAGTGGTGCTCTGCCTGTGGTTTGTTTGATGCTCTCTGTGAGTGGTGCTCTGCCTGTGGTTTGTTTGATGCTCTCTGTGAGTGGTGCTCTGCCTGTGTCATGCTTGATGCTCTATGTGAGTGGTGCTCTGCCTGCCTGTGTCTTGTTTGATGCACTCTCGGAGTGGTGCTCTGCCTGTGTCTTGTTTGATGCTCTCTGTGAGTGGTGCTCTGCCTGTGTCATGTTTGATGCTCTCTGTGAGTGGTGCTCTGCCTGTGTCATGTTTGATGCTCTCTGTGAATGGTGCTCTGCCCGTGGCATGTTTGATGCTCTCTGTGAGCGGTGCTCTGCCTGTGTCTTGTTTGATGCTCTCTGCCTGTGGCATGTTTGATGCACTTTGTGAGTGGTGCTCTGCCTGTGTCTTGTTTAATGCACTCTGTGAGTGGTGCTCTGCCTGTGTCTTGTTTGATGCACTCTGTGAGTGGTGCTCTGCCTGCCTATGTCTTGTTTGATGCACTCTGTGAGTGGTGTTCTGCCTGTGTCTTGTTTGATGCACTCTGTGAGTGGTGCTCTGCCTGTGTCTTGTTTGATGCTCTCTGTGAGTGGTGCTCTGCCTGCCTGTGGCATGTTTGATGCTCTCTGTGAGTGGTGCTCTGCCTGTGGTTTGTTTGATGCTCTCTGTGAGTGGTGCTCTGCCTGTGGTTTGTTTGATGCTCTCTGTGAGTGGTGCTCTGCCTGTGTCATGCTTGATGCTCTATGTGAGTGGTGCTCTGCCTGCCTGTGTCTTGTTTGATGCACTCTGGGAGTGGTGCTCTGCCTGTGTCTTGTTTGATGCTCTCTGTGAGTGGTGCTCTGCCTGTGTCATGTTTGATGCTCTCTGTGAGTGGTGCTCTGCCTGTGTCATGTTTGATGCTCTCTGTGAATGGTGCTCTGCCCGTGGCATGTTTGATGCTCTCTGTGAGCGGTGCTCTGCCTGTGTCTTGTTTGATGCTCTCTGCCTGTGGCATGTTTGATGCACTCTGTGAGTGGTGCTCTGCCTGTGTCTTGTTTAATGCACTCTGTGAGTGGTGCTCTGCCTGTGTCTTGTTTGATGCACTCTGCGAGTGGTGCTCTGCCTGTGGTTTGTTTGATGCTCTCTGTGAGTGGTGCTCTGCCTGTGGTTTGTTTGATGCTCTCTGTGAGTGGTGCTCTGCCTGTGTCATGCTTGATGCTCTATGTGAGTGGTGCTCTGCCTGCCTGTGGCATGTTTGATGCTCTCTGTGAGTGGTGCTCTGCCTGTGGTTTGTTTGATGCTCTCTGTGAGTGGTGCTCTGCCTGTGGTTTGTTTGATGCTCTCTGTGAGTGGTGCTCTGCCTGTGTCATGCTTGATGCTCTATGTGAATGGTGCTCTGCCTGCCTGTGTCTTGTTTGATGCACTCTGGGAGTGGTGCTCTGCCTGTGTCTTGTTTGATGCTCTCTGTAAGTGGTGCTCTGCCTGTGTCATGTTTGATGCTCTCTGTGAGTGGTGCTCTGCCTGTGTCATGTTTGATGCTCTCTGTGAATGGTGCTCTGCCCGTGGCATGTTTGATGCTCTCTGTGAGCGGTGCTCTGCCTGTGTCTTGTTTGATGCTCTCTGCCTGTGGCATGTTTGATGCACTCTGTGA
Organism: Lissotriton vulgaris; assembly: GCF_964263255.1. Classification (NCBI taxonomy): domain Eukaryota; kingdom Metazoa; phylum Chordata; class Amphibia; order Caudata; family Salamandridae; genus Lissotriton; species Lissotriton vulgaris. Next base: position 108,175 of record NW_028254288.1, on the reverse strand, counting down.
GTGGTGCTCTGCCTGTGTCTTGTTTAATGCACTCTGTGAGTGGTGCTCTGCCTGTGTCTTGTTTGATGCACTCTGTGAGTGGTGCTCTGCCTGCCTATGTCTTGTTTGATGCACTCTGTGAGTGGTGTTCTGCCTGTGTCTTGTTTGATGCACTCTGTGAGTGGTGCTCTGCCTGTGTCTTGTTTGATGCTCTCTGTGAGTGGTGCTCTGCCTGTGTCATGTTTGATGCTCTCTGTGAGTGGTGCTCTGCCTGTGTCTTGTTTGATGCTCTCTATGAGCGGTGCTCTTCCTGCCTGTGGCATGTTTGATGCTCTCTGTGAGTGGTGCTCTGCCTGTGGCATGTTTGATGCTCTCTGTGAGTGGTGCTCTGCCTGCCTGTGGCATGTTTGATGCTCTCTGTGAGTGGTGCTCTGCCTGTGTCTTGTGTGATGCTCTCTGTGAGTGGTGCTCTGCCTGCCTGTGGCATGTTTGATGCTCTCTGTGAGTGGTGCTCTGCCTGTGTCTTGTTTGATGCACTCTGTGAGTGGTGCTCTGCCTGTGTCTTGTTTGATGCACTCTGTGAGTGGTGCTCTGCCTGCCTGTGGCATGTTTGATGCTCTCTGTGAGTGGTGCTCTGCCTGCCTGTGGCATGTTTGATGCACTCTGTGAGTGGTGCTCTGCCTGTGTCTTGTGTGATGCTCTCTGTGAGTGGTGCTCTGCCTGTGGCATGTTTGATGCTCTCTGTGAGTGGTGCTCTGCCTGTGTCTTGTTTGATGCTCTCTGTGAGTGGTGCTCTGCCTGTGTCTTGTTTGATGCTCTCTGTGAGTGGTGCTCTGCCTGCCTGTGGCATGTTTGATGCACTCTGTGAGTGGTGCTCTGCCTGTGGCATGTTTGATGCTCTCTGTGAGTGGCGCTCTGCCTGTGTCTTGTGTGATGCTCTCTGTGAGTGGTGCTCTGCCTGTGTCTTGTTTGATGCTCTCTGTGAGTGGTGCTCTGCCTGCCTGTGGCATGTTTGATGCACTCTGTGAGTGGTGCTCTGCCTGTGTCTTGTTTAATGCACTCTGTGAGTGGTGCTCTGCCTGTGTCTTGTTTGATGCACTCTGTGAGTGGTGCTCTGCCTGCCTATGTCTTGTTTGATGCACTCTGTGAGTGGTGTTCTGCCTGTGTCTTGTTTGATGCACTCTGTGAGTGGTGCTCTGCCTGTGTCTTGTTTGATGCTCTCTGTGAGTGGTGCTCTGCCTGTGTCATGTTTGATGCTCTCTGTGAGTGGTGCTCTGCCTGTGTCTTGTTTGATGCTCTCTATGAGCGGTGCTCTTCCTGCCTGTGGCATGTTTGATGCTCTCTGTGAGTGGTGCTCTGCCTGTGGCATGTTTGATGCTCTCTGTGAGTGGTGCTCTGCCTGCCTGTGGCATGTTTGATGCTCTCTGTGAGTGGTGCTCTGCCTGTGTCTTGTGTGATGCTCTCTGTGAGTGGTGCTCTGCCTGCCTGTGGCATGTTTGATGCTCTCTGTGAGTGGTGCTCTGCCTGTGTCTTGTTTGATGCACTCTGTGAGTGGTGCTCTGCCTGTGTCTTGTTTGATGCACTCTGTGAGTGGTGCTCTGCCTGCCTGTGGCATGTTTGATGCTCTCTGTGAGTGGTGCTCTGCCTGCCTGTGGCATGTTTGATGCACTCTGTGAGTGGTGCTCTGCCTGTGTCTTGTGTGATGCTCTCTGTGAGTGGTGCTCTGCCTGTGGCATGTTTGATGCTCTCTGTGAGTGGTGCTCTGCCTGTGTCTTGTTTGATGCTCTCTGTGAGTGGTGCTCTGCCTGTGTCTTGTTTGATGCTCTCTGTGAGTGGTGCTCTGCCTGCCTGTGGCATGTTTGATGCACTCTGTGAGTGGTGCTCTGCCTGTGGCATGTTTGATGCTCTCTGTGAGTGGCGCTCTGCCTGTGTCTTGTGTGATGCTCTCTGTGAGTGGTGCTCTACCTGCCAGTGGCATGTTTGATGCTCTCTGTGAGCGGTGCTCTGTCTGTGGCATGTTTGATGCTCTCTGTGAGCGGTGCTCTGCCTGTGTCTTGTTTGATGCTCTCTGTGAGCGGTGCTCTGCCTGTGTCTTGTTTGATGCTCTCTGTGAGCGGTGCTCTGCCTGTGTCTTGTTTGATGCTCTCTGTGAGTGGTGCTCTGCCTGTGTCTTGTTTGATGCTCTCTGTGAGTGGTGCTCTTCCTGCCTGTGGCATGTTTGATGCTCTCTGTGAGTGGTGCTCTGCCTGCCTGTGGCATGTTTGATGCTCTCTGTGAGTGGTTCTCTGCCTGTGTCATGTTTGATGCTCTCTGTGAGCGGTGCTCTTCCTGCCTGTGGCATGTTTGATGCTCTCTGTGAGTGGTGCTCTGCCTGTGTCTTGTTTGATGCTCTCTGTGAGTGGTGCTCTGCCTGTGTCTTGTTTGATGCTCTCTGTGAGTGGTGCTCTGCCTGCCTGTGGCATGTTTGATGCTCTCTGTGAGTGGTGCTCTGCCTGCCTGTGGCATGTTTGATGCTCTCTGTGAGCGGTGCTCTGCCTGCCTGTGGCATGTTTGATGCTCTCTGTGAGTGGTGCTCTGCCTGCCTGTGGCATGTTTGATGCTCTCTGTGAGCGGTGCTCTGCCTGTGGCATGTTTATTCCTGTGTGCGGTGATTGATGGCGCCTGTCACTGTGCTTTCCCTGCCTGGCTTGTTTGGTGAACTCTCCTTAAATGCCTGTGGTGTGCAGCTCTGACCCCCATCCTCCCCCCCCCCTCCCCCCCTTGCAGAGCCTCTCCTGGACTTTCACTCTCTCGCAGGAGAGTTTCTGCTTCCTTGAGCGGTTTGCCCGGCTGGCAGAGGCCCTGCGCTTGGCATCGGTGGCGGCACACGCACCGGGTCACGGAGGGTCACCAATATCCTTAGAGCAAGAGATTAAAGCCGGGGGGTGGGTGGGGGGGGGGGCGGTCTGGGAGGAGCGTCTTCAGATCTCAAACTGGATGTACAACTTTTGAAACTTACCTCATCCAGGGTGGGGCGTGTCTTTGCCAATGTTTGTTTTCTTTCGGCAGAAGGAGGCAGAATGTTAAACTCTGGAGGGACTGCTCTCCCTGCGCCCTCTCTCCAGGAATCTGCCCTGTTTGAGGGCAGAAGGCAAGAGGGCGCCCCCTCAGAGCCCCCACCCTGCAGGGATTCACTTTAGCAGTGGCAGACAGAAGGGAGTCAGCCCTTCCCCTCCCCCCCAAAAACTCATGGTACTTCCGGGTCCAGAACAAGTTTATTAAGACAATTGTCTGTAAAACCTTCTAAAAACACACTTAACAATTAAACCCTTTAAATGAAACCCCCTCCTCGCCGCCCCGCCCCCCCCCCCACCCCCCAACCCATTACATTCAGATGGTGCATCTCAGACAGTATCTCCACCGTCATATTTAAAAAACAAAAGACGCCGTCCGAAAGAGCATGCTGGGCTGGGGCCGAGAGCACCCTTATTCTGTACCCGGATCCTGTGTGGGTGGGAGGAGTAGATTGGATTGCATCCCACCCGACCCCTTAATATGTCATTCCTCAAACCTGGGTCTGGTAACCCTAGTAAATAAGGAAACAGCCAGCTGGCCTGCAATAGGGCTTTCACGATGCGCACCCCAATTCAGATTTCTCCTAAAAATTAAACCACCTGTGAATCTCCATCGCAAGAAAAACTTCACTTTTTTTCCAAAAATCCTAATTGTGGTCTTTTCCAGATGAATGCAGAGCCGGTTCTGCCAACTATAGGATGCAGGGAATTGAGTTTCCTCTGCAGACCAATCAGGGTATAATCCAATAATGACAAGCGATATGCTGGTCCCCCATTGGGAGGTCGGCCAAAAATAGGCTAAAGAGTAGGGGTGCCATGACACACCCCTGACGCAGGCCGTTGTCGAGAGAGATTCCTTTGGGACAACCAACCCGGCTTGTCTAGCTCCACCTGAGCCCAATGGCCGGCGTGCAAGGGTTGAAGGGCCCCCAGAAGGTGTGGTGGTAGGTTCCAAGCGGCAAGTTTTCCCCACAGAATGCCTGTCAACAGAATCGAAGGCAGTCCGGAAATCTGCAAAGCAAGGGCACAATCTTTGGTTCTCCTCCAGGGCCTTTCGAGTAATATCCCACTGAGCGAAGCAGTGGTCTGTGGTGGAATGACCCTTCCGAAAGCCCCCTGTTCTAGTGGGATTCCCTTAGTTTCAGTGGCCCAATCTTCGAGTTTACCTTGAATAATCTTGGAGAATATCTTTAATGAGATATCCAAGAGGCTTATCAGCCTATAGTGCATCGGGCCCGACCCGCTCCCCTTTTTAAGATCGGTTTCACTATGGACCCCTTCCAGGTAGAAGAAGAAAGGCCAGACCCAGCTAAACAAAGAGGCGTAAATGGTAGCCCACCAGACACTATTTGTTTTAATTAATACTGCTGGGAACATTGTCAGGGCCCGCGGCACGGGAGAGTTTTATACTCTCGATAACTGCCTTAACTTCCTTTACTGGAAACCAGATGGCTGGGAGAGTTTGCCCGTAGAGATGCTGAGGGCCATCTGAACCTAAAGGTCCCCTATATAACTCCGTCAGATAAGTAGCCCACTGGGCTTCCGGAATCATACAGGCCAGAGTGCCCCAGTTTTAACCATTAAACTCATTGACCATTGTCCAGACTCCAGAAAATGTTCGCTAATCATTTAATAGTATAATCTCTTGCATCTCCTCCCACTTACTATGATAAAAAGCTGCCTTTTTCGTCTGCACAAGGGATTTATACTGGCGTTTTCGTTTGACCAGCTCTTGGGTGGCTGAAGTAACGCAATGTCACACCAGTCGTTTCAACTTTGGGCAGTCCAGATCGAACCAGCCCGTAAAGCCCTTCGAACAGGATTTTAGCCGTATGCCCTTTTCACCTATTTTCACTGAAATTCAGCCCAAAACTTGTTGCGCAATATTATTATTGGGCGCTTCGTTATTTATGTATTCATTTTTATATAGCATGTAGTTGGACTTGGCCCTTCTGGCAGGTTCACCCCTAAACTTTTTGCTTATGAATGTGACTTGGCATTAGTGATTACTGGCTGTGGGGCACTTTCCCACTGTGTCCCAGGGTAAAGTGCGTGCGTGTAGTGAGGTTGGCCTGCCCTCCCATAGGACTGTGTGGACTCGTGTGATTAAATGATGCGCAATGATGTGTGCGGCATGATTGTGTCTAGTGTGGAAGTGCCACTTCTAGAAGTTGGTGTGCCTGTGCAGTGAATGTGCTGGCTTGTGATTGGCTGGAGCTGGCTGGTGTGCCTGGCTCTAGGAGTCAGGATGGGTCTGCCCCAGTGGTGAATGGGAGATCTGCATGTTGATGGCTGGGGAGGAGTGCACCTGGGTCCTGAATAGGGCTGGGCTTTCCCCACACAATGTTGGCTCCGCCCCCTATGGTGCGTCTAATGTCCCTAGCCTGGCCAGTGAATGGAAAGGGTGGCTGAGCACAACAAAGTGCTCTAAAGCCAGTTGCACCTGGTTTTACCTTCAACCATTAGCCCCAGACAAAGGATTTCACTGTTTAAAAGGGGCCTGTGTCCCCATGAATGGTGTTCTCTTCCTGGATCCTTTCTTGAGGGGCGCTGCTGCTGAGCGCCAGGAGGACCGCCACTGGGACTGCCTTCCTGCCTGGAGGGCCCTGTGAGCTGGCCCCTGGGCCCAGCCTTGACCCCCCCCCCCTGCCTTACCTAAGGACTTTGCTGAACTGGGCCCTGCAGCGCCAGAGAGCGCTTGATTTGCTGTTTATTGGGATAGCAGGTGCCCACCCTGCAATTTGTTGCTTCTTGCCCATTTTTGTTCTTAAAATACGGGTGCCACCCTGTTTCATTACTGAGGTAAGTAAGGGCCACCCCGCCCTGCCTGCCGCAGATACCGACGATTTTCTCCCGGGAGCCTACCCCGGTGTGTGAGAATCAGCCAGCGTCCCCGGAGTCTCCGGGACAGCCCCGCAGCATCACTAGCAGCACCGCGCTGGGGTTGGAGCCAGCGCCGCGCTCTGATTGGCCGGTGGGAAGCGGAAGAACCAGCAAGCAGATGGGAGCCTACCCCGTGTTCCTACACTGCCCGGAAGAAGCCCGCGTCTCCAATCGGGGCTCCCAAGAGCGAGGGAGAGCCCAGTGGAGGAGGTGGAGAGGAGCCGGCAGCCGGACGAGGAGTCCCCACAGAGAGCCCCGAGGAGCGGGAGCTCTCATGCCGCACCCACCAGCAAGCCCCCGGTGAAGAAGTTCCCAGCAGATACCGGTGAGTGCGGGGGCAACTTTCTTTCGGCATAGAGCGGCCCCGGTGGCAGCGGGCCGCTCCACGAGTAGCTGGGGCATGGTTGACAGTCCGAGCCCGAGAGGCTCCACCATTGTTTGGCCCCGCCATTTCTTCAGAGCCCACGAGGGCTCTGGGGGTATTTTGGGATTCTGAGTCCCCCGAGCAGGACTCCAACGACGGGGCAAGATTTGTTTATAGAACCTGCGAGGCTCAGGGGGCATTGAGGTGCATCTCGAGTCCCCGGGGAGGGACTCCAACCTCCGGAGGCATTCATTTCTTCCAGGTCCCCCGAGAGGGACCCCAACGATACCTGGGCACGGAGGAGGGTAGAGCGGCCCCAGCTGGCAGCGGGCCGCTTCCCCCCTTCCCACCGGGGCATATTTGTTTTACGAGCCCTGAGAGGCTTCTGAGTGCCGCATTTGTTCTCGAGCCCTGAGAGGCTCCAACGACTTTGGGGGCATCTTTTTCCTTTAGTGGTAGGGCGGCCCTGGAAGGCAGCGGGCCGCTCCCACCTTGCCCCACATTTTGTTCTTGAGCCCAGCGAGGCTCACCGGGCCACAAGTGTTTTGGTGGCTTGAGCCCACAAGGCTCCAAGGGGGCATTTTACCCACAGAGCCTGCCAGGCTCCATGCTACAGCTGCCCAGCACTTAGTGGGCAGCTGCTCCGTTTAGGCCCCCTGACATTGCAGACACTGGGCGTCCTAGCCCCAGAGAGGTTAGTTGGCCTGGGGACAGTCACAGGTTGTGGCTATGTGATTTCTGCGCAATTGTTCTTCCTGCTCCTGTGAATGTGTTTTTATGCATCATATGTTCTTCCTGCACCTCTGAATGTGTTTTTATGCCTATACCCCTAAATGTATAGTGATACTTAGGTGTGTTGTTCTTCCTAGTACAGGTATTGCTAGTGAGGTCCTGGTTCCCTGCATGATATTTTCCTACGGTGGTTAGGGTTGCGTAGGTGGTACTTACCTGTTACCAGTGGTTACTGGTTGTGTGCTACAGTTGCTATTTTGTGCTACAGTTATTATTGTCCTATGTTCTAAGCGCAATTCTACCAAGTGCTAGTTCTAAAAGTGCCTATTACTGACAGTGGCCATGTGGCCCTGTCCCATGCACCTAATCCCCTGTAAACTCTGCCCGTGCCTATGGCACATTGTAAAGTGTGTATTTATTATCTAATGTGATGTGCAGGCCCAGAGCCTACTCTATGTGTCACCTCTAGGTAGGTAGGGTCAAGAGGGTGGGCGGAGCCTACTCACACTCACTCTCTGAACCACCTGTATCAGGGACTGTTTATTGGATGAGAAGGGCACTCAGTGTCCACTCACTCTCGACGCTTGCACCATCTGCACCCAGGCGCCCCCTCTCGAGTGAGAAGGGCACTCAGTGTCCACTCATACTCGACGCTTGCACCACCTTCAACCAGGCACCACCTCTCAAGTGAGAAGGGCACTCAGTGTCCACTAACACTCGCCCCTTGCACCATCTTCAGCCGGGCACCGCTCTCGAGTAAGAAGGGTACTCAGTGTTGGTTCATACTCGCTCCTTGCACCATCTGCACCCAGGTGCCGCCTTTTGAGTGAGAAGGGCACTCAGCGTCCACTCATACTCGACGCTTGCACCACCTTCAACCAGGCACCACCTCTCGAGTGAGAAGGGCACTCAGTGTCCACTGACACTCGCCCCTTGCACCATCTTCAGCCGGGCACCGCTCTCGAGTAAGAAGGGTACTCAGTGTTGGTTCATACTCGCTCCTTGCACCATCTGCACCCAGGTACCGCCTTTCGAGTGAGAAGGGCACTCAGCGTCCACTCATACTCGACGCTTGCACCACCTTCAACCAGGCACCACCTCTTGAGTGAGAAGGGCACTCAGTGTCCACTCACACGCGCCCCTTGCACCATCTTCACCCAGGCACCGCCTCTCGAGTGAGAAAGGTACTTGTGTCCGTTCACACTCGCTCCTTGCACCATCTTCAACCATGCACCGCCTCTCGAGTGAAAAGGGTACTCAGTGTCCGTTCACACTCGTCCCTTGCACCATCTTCAACCAGGCACCGCCTCTCGGGTGAGAAGGGTAACTGTGTCTGTTCACACTCGCTCCTTGCACCATCTTCAACCAGGCACCACCTCTTGAGTGAGAAGGGTACTCAGTGTCCGTTCACACTCGCTCCTTGCACCATCTTTAACCAGGCACCGCCTCTCGTGTGAGAAGGGTACTCCGTGTCCGTTCACACTCGCTCCTTGCACCATCTTCAACCAGGCACCGCCTCTCGAGTATGAAGGGTACTCAGTGTCCATTCACACTCGCTCCTTGCATCATCTTCAACCAGGCAACGCCTTTCGAGTGAGAAGGATACTCAGTGTCCTTTCACACTCGCTCCTTGCACCATCTTCAACCAGGCACCGCCTCTCGAGTGAGAAGGGTAATTGTGTCTGTTCACACTCGACGCTTGCACCATCTGCACCCATGCATCGCCTCTCGAGTAAGAAGGGTACTCAGTGTCCACTCACACTCCACGCTTGCACCATCTGCACCCATGCTTCGCCTCTCGAGTAAGAAGGGTACTCAGTGTCCACTCACACTCGACGCTTGCACCATCTGCACCTAGGCACCGACTCTCGAGTGAGAAGGGTACTTGCGTCTGCTCACACTCGTCCCTTGCACCATCTTCACCCAGGCACCGCCTCTCGAGTGACAAGGGTACTCAGTGTCCGTTCACACTCATCCCTTGCACCATCTTCAACCAGGCAAACACCTCTCGAGTGAGAAGGACACTCAGTGTCCACTTACACTCATCTTTTGCACAATCTTCACCCAGGCACCGCCTCTCGAGTGAGAAGGGTACTTGTGTCTGTTCACACTCATCCCTTGCACCATCTTCAACCAGGCAAACACCTCTCGAGTGAGAAGGACACTCAGTGTCCACTTACACTCATCTTTTGCACAATCTTCACCCAGGCACCGCCTCTCGAGTGAGAAGGGTACTTGTGTCTGTTCACACTCGATGCTTGCACCATCTTCAACCAGGCACCACCTCTCGAGTGAGAAGGGCACTCAGTGTCCACTCACACTCGTCCCTTGCACCATCTTCACCAAGGCACCGCCTCTCGATTAAGAAGGGTACTCAGTGTCCACTCACACTCACTCCTTGCACCATCTTCACCCAGGCACCGCCTCTCGAGTGAGAAGGGCACTCAGTGTCCAATCACACTCGACGTCTGCACCATCTTCACCCAGGCACCGCCTCTCGAGTGAGAAGGGTACTTGTGTCTGTTCACACTCGATGCTTGCACCATCTTCAACCAGGCACCACCTCTCGAGTGAGAAGGGCACTCAGTGTCCGTTCACGCTCGCTCCTTGCACCATCTTCAACAAGACACCGCCTCTCGAGTGAGAAGGGCACTCAGTGTCCACTCACACTCGTCCCTTGCACCATCTTCAACCAGGCAAACACCTCTCGAGTGAGAAGGACACTCAGTGTCCACTTACACTCATCTTTTGCACAATCTTCACCCAGGCACCGCCTCTCGAGTGAGAAGGGTACTTGTGTCTGTTCACACTCGATGCTTGCACCATCTTCAACCAGGCACCACCTCTCGAGTGAGAAGGGCACTCAGTGTCCGTTCACGCTCGCTCCTTGCACCATCTTCAACAAGACACCGCCTCTCGAGTGAGAAGGGCACTCAGTGTCCACTCACACTCGTCCCTTGCACCATCTTCACCAAGGCACCGCCTCTCGATTAAGAAGGGTACTCAGTGTCCACTCACACTCGCTCCTTGCACCATCTTCAACCAGGCATCGCCTCTCAAGTGAGAAGGGCACTCAGTGTTCACTCACACTCGACGCTTGTACCATCTTCACCCAGGCACCGCCTCTCGAGTAAGAGGGTACTCAGTGTCCACTCACACTCGTGCCTTGACTTCTGTATGTGTAAGAAACAGGGCGGGGGTCGCTGCACCTCCAGGTCCCAGGGGAGCGATGCGCCCCGTGCTTAGGCCCTGGCAGAGGTTAGGCTCCTTGATAGGTTCCCAGGTCACAAGAGGCGTCTTCGTGACCTGCGCTGGGGCCTGGCAGGAGCTACTGGACCCCACGAGCTCCCTGTGAACAGCACTGTGTCGTCTCAGGGGTCACTGCACCTCCAGGCTCCGGGGTCATGAGGGCCTCTTTATAATTAGCACTGGGGCCAATCAGGGGTCACTGCACTTCCCAAGCTCCATCTGACCTGCACTGGGGCCTGGCAGGGGCTGGGCCCTCTCACAGGCTCCAGGCCACGAGGCCTCTCCATGACCTTCCCTGGGGCCTGGCACAGGCCCCCGGATGCCACTCGTGCCCCGCACATGGCTGGCTCCTCCCCCAGCACCCCTCTGGGCAGGGACATGACCTCCCCTGTGGGCGCAGAGATGCCCGCATCTCCTGGGAGGGGCAGCTGGCGCGTGGCCAGGGCGCTGGGGCAGAGGGCGCTGATGGATGCCAGGGCTGCGGGCGGGGAATGCCGCAGGTGTGCTCAGCTGCATGGTATGTGCGCCAACAGGTGGGGTCAGCCAGGGAGGGAAGGAGCGCCAGAGGCTCGTGAAAGACTCGCTAAGAAGCAGGTAAACAGCACAGGGAGGGATCTGTCAGCGCCTTTCAGCCGCCCTGCATCTGTGGACCATTCTCAGATGAGAGCTTCCTGGCACGGATGGTGATCCGGGCTCGTGCGAAGACCCTTGCGCTCGCAAGCTGTCACTGGTGAGCTGGGCTCGTGCGAAGACCCTTGCGCTCACAAGCTGTCACTGGCGATCTGGGCTCCTGCGAAGGCCCTTGTGCTCGCAAGCTGTCACTGGTGAGCTGGGCTCGTGCAAAGACCCTTGTGCTCACAAGCTGTCACTGGCGATCTGGGCTCCTGCGAAGGCCCCCTGTGCTCGCAAGCTGTCACTGGTGAGCTGGGCTCGTGCGAAGACCCTTGCGTTCGCAAGCTGTCACTAGTGAGCTGGGCTCGAGCAAAGATCCCTGCGCTCACAAGCTGTCACTGGTGATCCGGGCTCGTGCGAAGGCCCTTGCGCTCGCAAGCTGTCACTGGTGAGCTGGGCTCGTGCAAAGACCCTTGTGCTCACAAGCTGTCACTGGTGATCGGGGCTCGTGCGAAGGCCCTTGCGCTCGCAAGCTGTCACTGGTGATCCAGGCTCGTGTGAAGGCCCTTGCGCTTGCAAGCTGTCACTGGTGAGCTGGGCTTGTGCGAAGGCCCCTGCGCTCACAAGCTGTCACTGGTGATCCGGGCTCGTGTGAAGGCCATTGCGCTCACAAGCTGTCACTAATGAGCTGGGCTCGTGCAAAGGCCCTTGCGCTCACAAGCTGTCACTGGTGATCCGGGCTTGTGCGAAGGCCCCTGTGCTCGCAAGCTGTCACTCGTGAGCTGGGCTCGTGCGAAGGCCCTTGCGCTCACAAGCTGTCACTGGTGATCTGGGCTCGTGCAAAGGCCCTTGCGCTCACAAGCTGTCACTGGTGATCCGGGCTTGTGCGAAGGCCCCTGTGCTCGCAAGCTGTCACTCTTGAGAGGGGCTCGTGCGAAGGCCCTTGCGCTCACAAGCTGTCACTGGTGAGCTGGGCTTGTGCGAAGGCCCTTGCGCTCACAAGCTGTCACTGGTGAGCTGGGCTCGTGCGAAGACCCTTGCATTCGCAAGCTGTCACTGGTGAGCTGGGCTCGTGCAAAAGCCCTTGCGCTCACAAGCTGTCACTGGTGATCCGGGCTCGTGCGAAGGCCCCTGTGCGCACAAGCTGTCACTGGTGAGCTGGGCTCGTGCGAAGACCCATGCGATCTCAAGCGGTCACTGTTGAGCTGGGCTCGTGCGAAAGCCCCTGTGCTCGCAAGATGTCACTGGTGATCCGGGCTTGTGCGAAAGCCCTTGTGCTCGCAAGTTGTCGCTGGTGAGCTGGGCTCATGCAAAGATCCTTGCGCTCACAAGCTGTCACTGGTGATCCGGGCTCGTGCTAAGACCCTTGTACTCACAAGCTGTCACTGGTGAGCTGGGCTCGTGCAAAGGCCCTTGCGCTCACAAGCTGTCACTTCTGATCCGTGCTCGTGCCAAGGCCCTTGCACTCACAAGCTGTCACTGGTGAGCTGGGCTCGTGCAAAGGCCCTTGCGCTCACAAGCTGTCACTGGTGATCCGGGCTCGTGCGAAGGCCCTTGCTCTCACAAGCTGTCACTGGTGATCTGGGCTTGTGCGAAGACCCTTGCAATCGCAAGCTGTCACTGGTGAGCTTGGCTCGTGCGAAGATCCTTGTGCTCACATGCTGTCGCTTGTGATTCGGGCTCGTGCGAAGACCTTTGCACTCACAAGCTGTCACTGGTGAGCTGGGCTGGTGCGAAGGCTCTTGTGCTCACATGCTGTCGCTTGTGATCCGGGCTCGTGCGAAGACCTTTGCGCTCACAAGCTGTCACTGGAGAGCTGGGCTCGTGCGAAGACCCTTGTGCTCGCAAGCTGTCACTGGTGAACTGGGCTCGTGCGAAGGCCCCTGCGCTCACAGGCTGTCACTGGTGAGCTGGGCTTGTGCGAAGGCCCCTGCGCTCACAGGCTGTCACTGGTGAGCTTGGCTCGTGCAAAGACCCTTGCGATCGCAAGCTGTCACTGGTGAGCTCGGCTCGTGCAAAGACACTTGCGCTCACAAGCTGTCACTGGTAAGCTGGGCTTGTGCGAAGACCCTTGCGATCGCAAGCCGTCACTGGTGAGCTCGGCTCGTGCAAAGACCCTTGCGCTCACAAGCTGTCACTGGTGAGCTGGGCTCGTGCGAAGACCCTTGCGATTGCAAGCTGTCACTGGTAAGCTGGGCTCTTGCAAAGACCCTTGCGCTCACAAGCTGTCACTGGTGAGCTGGGCTTTTGCGAAGACCCTTGCGATTTCAAGCTGTCACTGGTAAGCTGGGCTCTTGCAAAGACCCTTGCGCTTACAAGCTGTCACTGGTGAGCTGGGCTCGTGCAAAGACCCTTGTGCTTGCAAGCTGTCACTGGTGAGCTGGGCTCGTGCGAAGATCCTTGCGATTGCAAGCTGGGCTCGTGCGAAGACCCTTGTGCTTGCAAGCTGTCACTGGAGAGTTGGGCTCGTGCAAAGACCATTGCGCTCGCAATCTGTCACTGGTGAGCTGGGCTTGTGCAAAGACCCTTGCGTTCGCAAGCTGTCACTCGTGAGCTGGGCTCGTGCGAAGGCCCTTGCGCTCACAAGCTGTCACTGGTGATCTGGGCTCGTGCAAAGGCCCTTGCGCTCACAAGCTGTCACTGGTGATCCGGGCTTGTGCGAAGGCCCCTGTGCTCGCAAGCTGTCACTCTTGAGAGGGGCTCGTGCGAAGGCCCTTGCGCTCACAAGCTGTCACTGGTGAGCTGGGCTTGTGCGAAGGCCCTTGCGCTCACAAGCTGTCACTGGTGAGCTGGGCTCGTGCGAAGACCCTTGCATTCGCAAGCTGTCACTGGTGAGCTGGGCTCGTGCAAAAGCCCTTGCGCTCACAAGCTGTCACTGGTGATCCGGGCTCGTGCGAAGGCCCCTGTGCGCACAAGCTGTCACTGGTGAGCTGGGCTCGTGCGAAGACCCATGCGATCTCAAGCGGTCACTGTTGAGCTGGGCTCGTGCGAAAGCCCCTGTGCTCGCAAGATGTCACTGGTGATCCGGGCTTGTGCGAAAGCCCTTGTGCTCGCAAGTTGTCGCTGGTGAGCTGGGCTCATGCAAAGATCCTTGCGCTCACAAGCTGTCACTGGTGATCCGGGCTCGTGCTAAGACCCTTGTACTCACAAGCTGTCACTGGTGAGCTGGGCTCGTGCAAAGGCCCTTGCGCTCACAAGCTGTCACTTCTGATCCGTGCTCGTGCCAAGGCCCTTGCACTCACAAGCTGTCACTGGTGAGCTGGGCTCGTGCAAAGGCCCTTGCGCTCACAAGCTGTCACTGGTGATCCGGGCTCGTGCGAAGGCCCTTGCTCTCACAAGCTGTCACTGGTGATCTGGGCTTGTGCGAAGACCCTTGCAATCGCAAGCTGTCACTGGTGAGCTTGGCTCGTGCGAAGATCCTTGTGCTCACATGCTGTCGCTTGTGATTCGGGCTCGTGCGAAGACCTTTGCACTCACAAGCTGTCACTGGTGAGCTGGGCTGGTGCGAAGGCTCTTGTGCTCACATGCTGTCGCTTGTGATCCGGGCTCGTGCGAAGACCTTTGCGCTCACAAGCTGTCACTGGAGAGCTGGGCTCGTGCGAAGACCCTTGTGCTCGCAAGCTGTCACTGGTGAACTGGGCTCGTGCGAAGGCCCCTGCGCTCACAGGCTGTCACTGGTGAGCTGGGCTTGTGCGAAGGCCCCTGCGCTCACAGGCTGTCACTGGTGAGCTTGGCTCGTGCAAAGACCCTTGCGATCGCAAGCTGTCACTGGTGAGCTCGGCTCGTGCAAAGACACTTGCGCTCACAAGCTGTCACTGGTAAGCTGGGCTCGTGCGAAGACCCTTGCGATCGCAAGCCGTCACTGGTGAGCTCGGCTCGTGCAAAGACCCTTGCGCTCACAAGCTGTCACTGGTGAGCTGGGCTCGTGCGAAGACCCTTGCGATTGCAAGCTGTCACTGGTAAGCTGGGCTCTTGCAAAGACCCTTGCGCTCACAAGCTGTCACTGGTGAGCTGGGCTCGTGCGAAGACCCTTGCGATTTCAAGCTGTCACTGGTAAGCTGGGCTCTTGCAAAGACCCTTGCGCTTACAAGCTGTCACTGGTGAGCTCGGCTCGTGCAAAGACACTTGCGCTCACAAGCTGTCACTGGTAAGCTGGGCTCGTGCGAAGACCCTTGCGATCGCAAGCCGTCACTGGTGAGCTCGGCTCGTGCAAAGACCCTTGCGCTCACATGCTGTCACTGGTGAGCTGGGCTCGTGCGAAGACCCTTGCGATTGCAAGCTGTCACTGGTAAGCTGGGCTCTTGCAAAGACCCTTGCGCTCACAAGCTGTCACTGGTGAGCTGGGCTCGTGCGAAGACCCTTGCGATTTCAAGCTGTCACTGGTAAGCTGGGCTCTTGCAAAGACCCTTGCGCTTACAAGCTGTCACTGGTGAGCTGGGCTCGTGCAAAGACCCTTGTGCTTGCAAGCTGTCACTGGTGAGCTGGGCTCGTGCGAAGATCCTTGCGATTGCAAGCTGGGCTCGTGCGAAGACCCTTGTGCTTGCAAGCTGTCACTGGAGAGTTGGGCTCGTGCAAAGACCATTGCGCTCGCAATCTGTCACTGGTGAGCTGGGCTTGTGCAAAGACCCTTGCGCTCATAAACTGTCACTGGTGAGCTGGGGTCCTTCATAGACCCTTGCGCTCACAAGCTAACACTGGTGAGCTGGGCTTCTGCGAATACCCTTGTTCTCGCAAGCTGTCACTGGTGAGCTGGGCTCGTGGGAAGGCCCTTGCGCTCACAAGCAGTCACTGGTGAGCTGTGCTCGTGCGAAGACCCTTGCGTTCACAAGCTGTCTCTTGTGATCTGGGCTCATGTAAAGACCCTTGCGCTCACTAGCTGTCACTGGTGAGTTGGGATCGTGCAAAAACGCTTGCACTCACAAGCTGTCACTGGTGATCCAGACTCGTGCAAAGGTCCCTGGATTCACAAGCTGTCACCAGTGAGCTGGGCTCGTGCGAAAACTCCTGCACTCACAAGCTCTTACGTGTGAGCTAGGGTCTTGCGAATGCTCAACACTCACAAGCCATTTCTCATGATCCAGGCTCATGTGAAGGCCTTTGCACTCAGGTGATCTGGGCTCATACGTAGGGCCTTGTGCTCATAAGCCGTAACTGGTGACCAGGGCTCATGAAAAAACCTTTGCGCTCACTGGTGAGCTGGGGTCCTGTGAAGGCTGTAAACTCAGAAGCTATCAAGAATGATCCATTCTCGTGCAGAGGCCCTTGCACTCAAAAGCTCCCTCTGGTGAGCTGGACTCATGATAAAGGCCCTTGTGCTCACAAACTGTCACAGGTGAGCTGTGCTTGCGTGAAGACCCATGCACTCATAAGCTGCCTCTGGTGAGCGGGGCTCGTGCGAAGGACCTTGAGCTGACAAGTAGGTAATGGTAACCTGGGCTCGTGCAAAGGGCTTTGTACTCACAAGCAGTCACTGGTGAGCTGGGGTCTTGTGAAGGCTGTAAACTCAAAAGCTATCAAGGGTGATCGAGGGTCGTGCAAAGGCCCTTGCAGTCACAAGCTCCCTCTGGTGAGCTGGACTCATGATAAAGGCCCTTGTGCTCACAAACTGTCACAGGTGAGCTGTGCTTGCGTGAATACTCATGCACTCATAAGCTGCCTCTGGTGAGCGGGGCTCGTGCGAAGGACCTTGTGCTCACAAGAAGGTACTGGTGACCTTGGCTCGTGCAAAGGGCCTCGTGCTCACAAGCAGTCACTGGTGAGCTGGGGTCTTGTGAAGGCTGTAAACTCAAAAGCTATCAAGGGTGATCGAGGGTCGTGCAAAGGCCCTTGCAGTCAAAAGCTCCCTCTGGTGAGCTGGACTCATGATAAAGGCCCTTGTGCTCACAAACTGTCACAGGTGAGCTGTGCTTGCGTGAATACTCATGCACTCATAAGCTGCCTCTGGTGAGCTGGGCTTGTGCGAAGGGCCTTGTGCTCACAAGAAGGTACTAGTGACCTTGGCTCGTGCAAAGGGCCTCGTGCTCACAAGCAGTCACTGGTGAGCTGGGGTCTTGCGAAGGCTGCACACCCACAAGCTATCACGGGCGATGCAGGCTCGTGCAAAGGCACTTGCAATCATAAGCTGCCTCTGGTGAGCTGGGCTTGTGCGAAGGGCCTTGTGCTCACAAGAAGGTACTGGTGACCTTGGCTCGTGCAAAGGGCCTCGTGCTCACAAGCAGTCACTGGTGAGCTGGGGTCTTGCGAAGGCTGCACACCCACAAGCTATCACGGGCGATGCAGGCTCGTGCAAAGGCACTTGCAATCATAAGCTGCCTCTGGTGAGCTGGGCTTGTGCGAAGGGCCTTGTGCTCACAAGAAGGTACTGGTGACCTTGGCTCGTGCAAAGGGCCTCGTGCTCACAAGCAGTCACTGGTGAGCTGGGGTCTTGCGAAGGCTGCACACCCACAAGCTATCACGGGCGATGCAGGCTCGTGCAAAGGCACTTGCGCTCACAAGCTGCCACTGTCGAATCAGGTACTACTGAAGACCCTCCACTCTTATCCACCTTGCTGTGAAGCGCTTGTACTTACAAGCTGCCTTTGGCAAGACAGGCTCGTGTGAAGTTCCTTCACGACGCAGGCTGGCACTGATGAGCGTGGTCGCGCTGGTCCCCCATCGAGTCACCGCCTACAGGCTTGGACAGCAGATTTTCTACCATGTTTTCTCAGTAAAGTGCCCAACATTACACGTAATAAGCTGCTGCCTGTTGGTTTTATCAAAGGGTTCTTCACAGTCAGCCATCCCCTGCCAGGGGGCACTGGCAGCAGAGCTTACGTGGCACGGCTGCCAAGAAGAGAGTGAGTTCTTTCTTGGAGGAGCAGCCGATGCAAACATGCGCCACATAAAACCTCCCATGACCCGAGCTTCAACTTAGGCTGGGGCGAAAGGGTTGCTACGCCGGCCGCGTAATTCCACATTACCCTGTTTTTACGCGGAACTCTCCAAATGACGCTATGTCGCCTTATTACAGAAGGCCGTCCCCTGAATTCTGCTTTCACTTGGGTATCTTTCAAATGCCCATGGGGGCTCTGAGGCCTGAAGAGTGCAGCTCAGAGCAGAATCTGCCTTCAGGGCTGCCGTTGGGGAAGGGGGGGGGGGAGGGGGGGCGGGGGGGGATGCTGGGGCACTAGCTGAGGAGAGCACCAGGCACCGGACACCCGATAGGCCCTAAGGCTAAGGGGAGAGAACGGAAGAAGAAGCCCAACTCCTTATGAATTTACACATATTAGAGGCCAAAATACCTGAAGAAACCTTCCTGGTGGCTGGAACCTGCGACCAGGACCAAAACAGCTCGACCAATGGGGCGGAGAACACAGAAGAAGGGGGCGGTGCCTCGGAGGTTTGAGTCACACTAGACATCTGCGCACCTCTGTTTGTGTATTTGGTTTCACCTTTCAGGTATACAACATTGGTTTCTTGTATTCGTCCGAGTGTTGAATTGCTTTCTTTACCACTTTGATGCTCAGTTCTAAGAGACATCTCAATGTATCAATTGTTGATCAAATCTATTTATATTTCGTGAGTTAGGGTTTGATGGATTCCCTTGTCAGCCTTTTGTTGTTTGGTCTGTTGTGCCGAGTGGCACTCATTTGCATATTTGACACACTGCCCGAGGGCAGTGCCAACCACAAGGCTACTCTGGAAGTGTTGGGGGGACTCGCTCACTGGTGCACCCCATTCAATGGAAGGGGCCTCTGCATTGGAATATCCGCGTCCCCCGGCACCTCTTGGGGTGTGTGAGAAGTTGGCCTGGCACGTGCTGTCCACTATTCTAGTGGGCACTTTGCACCAGTCCAAAGTCCCTTAATGATGGTAGGTTTAGAGACAACCTTTATAGAAAGCTATCCTAGTGGTAGCTGTGGAGAGCAGCCTTCAGGCTCAGTCTTGAAGGAATGTAAAGCAGCTTGTTTTACCAGTCTATAACCCCCTGAATGATCAAATGAAAGGAGAACCACACCAGGTATATATACAATTATATGTATTGATTCTAAATACATGCCCCTAGTCTCTTTATGAGGCTAGAGGCAAAAGTACATTCAGTAAACGTATTTAGCGCACAGTAAATTAGCCCAATATACGTTGAGCCCTAGGGACGTACCAAACAATATATTAAGTAAGTGGTATAAGAACCACGACTGACATAGATACAATGCCTAGAGCACGTAGAAGTGCTGGGGCCACCAGGAACAACCCAAGGTAGTGACACGGGGGAAGCGTGCAGTGTCTAAACACAGCCGCAAATCACCATTAACTTCTATAGGGAAAGTCGCAGTTGGAATTTTAAAGAAAGAGGATACTTAGAAGAGGACTTGAAGCAAACCCCTTTAGAACTAGGAGGTTCGAGCGCCAAGACCCACGCGAGCACAGTAGCATTCGAGTTACCTCACCCAGGGAAGCCGGGTGCATAGGCGTCTTTTGGTGTCGGGTTACGTCATAGTTTTCAATAGCGAGCTGCTGCAAAGTGCTGCTGTCGTCCAAGGGGAAAGTGTCCAGGTCGATCCAAACCTGGGGCTGAAGGGACATAGTCTGGGTCACTAGCCAGTGACCAGGAAGGCGATGAGCGGATGCCCACCAATGTCGAGTGATTTCAGGTGAAGAAAGTGAAGCTTGACTCCTCCGCCACGAGGTGCAGGAGGCGTCGACGATGAACAGGTGCTGGATTCGAGCTGTCCCACAAAGGATGTTGAGTGCTGCGGTGTCGGATCCTGATGGGACCCAACAAGTCTTGGCAGCAGAAAGCAGATATTGCCTTCGGTGCAGAACAGCAAGGTCTGAGAGACTCACCTCTCAGGGTACGTCTGGAGCAACCAAGAAAGCTCAAAGGAAAGAAGAGTTAACTTTGTGGGGACCCACTAGTCGACGGACCAGGGATACAAAGGAGCCTCGAGCAGAAATGCTAGAAGCGGGCTGACGGAACACTCGTGGAGTGTATGCCCACAATCTTCTGTGCAGATGGTGCTCGGGCGTGGACTACAAGTAGCCCAACGCACAACTTCGGGAAAGCTCGGGAAGTGGATGCACTAAGAAATGTGCACGGTGTCCACGACTTCAGGTTCCACGTCACTTGTGAGGTCTGCGGGTCTCACCTTTACTGGGATCTAGTGTCACAGAGAGAAAAAGGGGTCCCAGAACACGAGGACAGATAGGACAGATAGAAATAATGGGCAAACATTTTTTCTCTTTTTCTTTTTAGGAACACAATGTTATTTAATCACAGGGTGTTCAAAGACATCTTATTATCTTATTGTACATTTCAATGCAGCCGTCACGCCAGCAGATTGGAGGCCTGACGGAGGTTCCTACTCAACTCCAGGCCCACGCGGTACGAATGACCGTTTTTCCAATACCTAGCCCGCCTTTTATGGAATTGCCAGAGGTTTGCGTCTTCCCCTTGGTCACAAGTGTTTTTGAATCAGCCTGACTGCTTCGTTGAGGTCACTACATTGATTTCTGTGAAGCTTGCCCTACCCCTCCCCAGTCCTGAAGAAGACCCACTCTGTAAGGGCCATTGACCCTACAACTTCCTGGGTCGAAACGTAGACTACTACCCCCCGGCCAACTTCTACCCCCAGTGTGAATTACACTACTGTCTACAGAAGTCTGGCTATGTAAATAATCGTAACAATTGATGTACCACCGTCTGGCTCCCCTGTGAAGCCAGCTGAAAGAAATCTTTGCATGTTATTAAGTATGCTTGACCTTTGTCACGTTCCTTAGTTTTTACCACTTCCATTCACTTCACTTTCCCCCCTTCCCTTACCATTGGGCACTACAATCTTTTGTGAAATAATATATAAATGAAATGTACAATAAGATGTCTTTGAACACCCTGTGATTAAATAACATTGTGTTCCTAAAAAGAGAAATAGAAAACATTTGTGCTCATTATTTCTATCTGTCCTCGTGTTCTGGGACCCCTTTTTCTCTCTGTACCACTACATACCCAGGTCCCAGTGACTTCTCTTGGGTTGACCCTACTTTTTGTAACGGGGATCTAGTGTCGGCCTCTGAGAAGTCTGGAAGTCGGTGTCCTGAGTCGCAAATACTTTGGGGTCCGGCGGGAACCTCGAAACTGCAGACCAGCAAGATGCTTCTTGGTGCCTGCAGAGGTCTAACCCGGGACCAGGGTTCAATTCCCGACGCGGCGGGTCTTGGGCTCAAAATTCCACGGACCTGATAATTCTCGCCTCAGTGCCTATTCCAATCATGGAGTCCCACTCTGCAACTCTGGGCAATAGCTTGCTTAATCTCCACAACGGCCCCCACAACGCTAAGGATGCCTGGCCTCCACCTTGGGGGTTCCCAGGAGTGGACGCCTCACAGGGAAAGCCAGGACGGGTTCCACAGCGGTATTCGTACAAGCGCCTTGAGACCCTTGCGGGTGAGTAGTGCGCTATACAAGTATCAATTTACAATTTACAATTTACTCCTTGACCCCAAGGGAGATTCTTCCGTCTTCTAGTCCAAATAGAATGTCGAAGTTCCAGGATTTATGTTGCAGAGTTTCGTCCAGGTATAATCTAAAGTCCTAAGGACTGGGTTTCTATACTTTTACTAGTTTTAGGGGTTGGACTTACTCTTGGGTCCCACCTATGGGAGGACCCAGGGAGGGGGTGGTTACACCCCTCTCCCTTTGCCCAGTTTGCACCAGAGCAGGGGCTGAGTGCACCTGCAAGTGGTTTGAACTGGGGTATGCACAGGGTCACCAAGTGTGCCCCCAGCAGTATCTGAAAAGCATTCACTGAATGCACCCACCCAGCCCCAATCGACAAAAACTTGTCTGGGGAGGTGGTTACACCTCCCTGTGACAGGAAACCTATTGTCCAGGCCTCCCCCGCCGGAGTTTCGTCCAGCACAGGTGAGCCCACAGGCCGTGGCTCATTGGGCCAGGACTCGGGCACAGGTGAGCCCACAGGCCGTGGCTCAATGGGCGAGTTTAATCCAGCTCAGGTGAGCCCACAGGCCGTGGCTCCAAGGGGCTAGGACTCAAGCACAGGTGAGCCCACAGGCGTGGCTCAAGGGGCCGGGACTCAAGCCTAGGTGAGCCCACAGGCGGTGCTTCCAGTGGCCGGGACTCAAGCACAGGTGAGCCCACAGGCCGTGGCTCAAGGGGCTGGGACTCAAGCACAGGTGAGCCCACAGGCGTGGCTCAAGGGGCCGGGACTCAAGCACAGGAGAGCCCACAGGCCGTGCTTCCAGTGGCCGGAACTCAAGCACAGGTGAGCCCACAGGCCGTGGCTCAAGGGGCCGGGACTCAAGCACAGGTGAGCCCACAGGCCGTGGCTCAAGGGGCCGGGACTCAAGCACAGGTGAGCCCACAGGCGGTGCTTCAAGGGGCCGGGAAACAAGCACAGGTGAGTCCACAGGCAGTGGCTCAATGGGCGAGTTTAATCCAGCACAGGTGAGTCTACAGGCAGTGGCTCAAGGGGCTGGGACTCAAGCACAGGTGAGCCCACAGGCGTGGCTCATGGGGCCGGGACTCAAGCACAGGTGAGCCCACAGGCCATGGCTCAATGGGCTGGGCCTCTAGCACAGGTGAGCCCACAGGCCGTGCTTCAAGAGGTCGGGACTCAAGCACAGGTGAGCCCACAGGCCGTGGCTCAAGGGGCTGGGACTCAAGCACAGGTGAGCCCACAGGCTGTGGCTCCTGGATAAGCCCTCTTTCTTTTGTTTTTCGGGGATACTGCCTCATCCAGCAGCTCGCTGCTCTGCAGCTCCGCCTCAGGTGAATAGTCCATAACGAGCAGCCAGGCTGCGCATCGCGTCCAGGCCCCTCCCTAATATGTCTGCGGGGCGCCGCGGACCAAGTAGTGGATAAGATGCAAACTTTCAGTTAACTGGCAAGGATAAAACTTCATATCATTTTTTCTCTCCCAAGACCAAGTAATGAGGTGAGCCGTGATCCATTTACTCAACTCTTAAAAAGAACAATATTGATTATGACATGATTTGATTAATTGCATCCGTGTATTGCTGTCTTATTCATCTGAAAAACAGCAGAAAGGGAAGATGTGTGGTGCGAAATTACCGGGGGCTACAGGTACCCTGCCTCGTACTGTGCGTCATGCGCACCTACAGTGCACGGGCTGGCAACGTCCCCTCAGAACCACGGGAACACCTGTGCGTCTGACCGCACTCTTCTTCCTCCCCTCGCCCTTTCAATTGTGCTGAACTGTCATCGTAGACACCTTGACCCCCGGGACCCCCCGCCGGGCCGGCTGCAAACATTCTTTCATTTATTTTGAACATGCTCTGCAAACGCGTGACTCCTCCCCGCATCATCTGTTCCCTTCCGGTGGGCGCTACACTCACTTACAATTCACAGCCCAGCTGCGAGGCGCGGGTAAGACGGACTTCCGGTCAGTGGGCCCTGGGGGAACTCACTGCTTCTTAGCGCTATGGTCCAGGAACACTAGATTTAAGTCGTGTTCGACTCTGGAGACTCGGACTATTAGTCGAGCGGACCCTGGATGTTGCCTATAGGGAATGGGGAATAACCTCCGTTGCTAACGCGAGGAGGAAGTGGGAAAGGGAACCGTCAAGGAAACGTTCGCGCCCTGACCTCGGAATGTCAAATCTCTCCATCGTGTCGGTAGTGATAGAGATCACATTCTTGTCTTTATTTCATGAAAGTGAGCCTGTGGCTGGGCCTTGATTTCTGGCTGCTACTGCGGGTGTTTTCAGTTCTTCTGAGCCCGTGTCCCCGCCCCGCGGGAGGGGGCCCCGCACTGCTCTTGAGAGCCCATTGCTGATGTTTCTCAGAACCCGTAGCAGGTCGGGCCCCGGGACATTACGAGTAAAAGGCCTCACCCTCCAGGGTTGGGCCCGGCCCCCTCTGCCGGCTCTGTGGCCCCCTGACAGGGCTTCTAACAGAGGTTTTATCAAACTTTCTGTCCCAGACCAATACCCCCATCCTCAGGAACAGGTGCCCGTGCCCTCCCGCTTTACGTCTAGTGGTTGGTGCAACTTCAGGGCCTAGGGTAATGCCCTGCGCCAGACCCTCGGTGGTGTTTTGTGGCACCCGAGGCTTCTGGTGAACCCAGGTCACCCATTGGCTGAGGGGCTGCGGCTCACCCCCTCTCAGGTCGCCCGGTCAGACAGGGGGCAGTCCAGGCCTGCACCGACCGCGAGGCTCGCAGGGGAGGGGACGGGAGACGAGCCCTTGTCTGACATCCTTCACCGGATCCTCTCCCTGGGCGGGGGGACACCGAGCCCCCCTGCGGCCCCCACATCCGCTCAGGGCCCCGCCGGGGTCTTCTGGGAGCTATAAAGTTGCTGCTGGTTTGAGGTCGGCACTTCCAGGGGCCGCCTTCGCTTCCTCGCCCTGGAATGCTTTAATTGTCAAATGTTGACATTGGGTTTTGGGGAATAGGGTTACCTGTCAGAGAAGGGCTGGAGGCGATGTTCATCCGCGGCAGGATGCAAAGAGCTGGAACCGGAGAGCGCCGGGGACGGAGCTGGGCTAATGGGGAGCAGATGCCCGTCCGTGCGCCGGTGCCAGGTGCCCCCGTGCCAGGACACATGAGTCAGGTCTTCCAGGGCGGAGTGCGCGCCAGGAGGGTCCCGTGTTTATATAAGAACTGCTGCATCCTGAGGGCAGAGGCGGCTGTGCACAAGACACACCACGCACACACTGCGCCACACTGCGCCGTGTGCCACCCAGCACCACAAACACACTGCACCGTCTGCCACCCAGCACCACACCACACACACACTGCACCGGTGCCATCCAGCACCACACCACAAACACACTGCTCCGTGTGCCACCCAGCACCACAAACACACTGCACCGTGCGCCACCCAGCACCACACCACACACACACTGCACCGGTGCCATCCAGCACCACACCACAAACACACTGCTCCGTGTGCCACCCAGCACCACAAACACACTGCACCGTGCGCCACCCAGTGCCCAACACCACACCACAAACACACTGCACTGTGTGCCTCCCAACACAACACCAAAGACACACTGGACCATGTGCCTACCAACACCACAAATACACTGCACCGTGTGCCATCCAGCACCACAAGAAAACCCACTGCACCGTGTGCCTCCCAACACCACACCACAAACACACTGCACCGTGTGCCACCCAGCACCAAAGAAAAGCCACTGCACCATGTGCCACCCAGTGCCCAACACCACAAACAAACTGCACTGTGTGCCTCCTAACACAACACCAAAGACATACTGCATCGTGTGCCTCTCAACACCACAAACACACTGCACCGTGTGCCACCCAACACTACAAGAAAACCCACTGCACCATGTGCCACGCAGTGCCCAACAACACACCACAAACACACTGCACTGTGTGCCTCCTAACACAACACCAAAGTCACACTGCACCGTGTGCTCTCCAGCACCACAAATACACTGCACCATGTGCCTCCCAACAGCACCCACAAACACACTGCACCATGCGCCACCTAGCACCACAAACACACTGCACCGTGTGCCATCCAGCACCACAAACACACTGCACCGTTTGCCTCCGAACACCACAAACACACTGCACCGTGTGCCACCCAGCACCACAAACACACTGCACCGTGTGCATCCCAACACCACAAACACACTGCACCATGTGCCACCCAGCACTACAAGAAAACCCACTGCACCATGT
The DNA here is from genome assembly GCF_964263255.1 of Lissotriton vulgaris. Taxonomy (NCBI): domain Eukaryota; kingdom Metazoa; phylum Chordata; class Amphibia; order Caudata; family Salamandridae; genus Lissotriton; species Lissotriton vulgaris. Next base: position 82,631 of record NW_028254288.1, on the reverse strand, counting down.
GCCACGCAGTGCCCAACAACACACCACAAAAACACTGCACTGTGTGCCTCCTAACACAACACCAAAGTCACACTGCACCGTGTGCTATCCAGCACCACAAACATACTGCGCCATGTACCTCCCAACAGCACCCACAAACACACTGCACCATGCGCCACCTAGCACCACAAACACACTGCACCGTGTGCCATCCAGCACCACAAACACACTGCACCGTTTGCCTCCGAACACCACAAACACACTGCACCGTGTGCCACCCAGCACCACAAACACACTGCACCGTGTGCATCCCAACACCACAAACACACTGCACCGTGTGCCATCCAGAATCACAGAAAACCCACTGCACCGTGTGCCACCCAACACCACACCACAAACACACTGCTCCGTGTGCCACCCAGCATCAGAAGAAAACCCACTGCACCATGTGCCACCCAGTGCCCAACACCACACCACAAACACACTGCACTGTGTGCCTCCTAACACAACACCAAAGACACACTGCATCGTGTGCCTCCCAACACCACAAACACACTGCACCGTGTGCCCCCCAGCACCACAAGAAAACCCACTGCACCATGTGCCACCCAGTGCCCAACACCACACCACAAACACACTGCACTGTGTGCCTCTTAACACAACACCAAAGACACACTGCACTGTGTGCCTCCTAACACAACACCAAAGACACACCGGACTGTGTGCCTCCCAACACCACAAACACACTGCACCGTGTGCCATCCAGCACCACAAGAAAACCCACTGCACCGTGTGCCACCCAACACCACACCACAAACACACTGCACCGTGTGCCATCCAGCACCACAAACACACTGCACCGTGTGCCATCCAGCACCACAAACACACTGCACCGTTTGCCTACGAACACCACAAACACACTGCACCGTGTGCCACCCAGCACCACAAACACACTGCACCGTGTGCATCCCAACACCACAAACACACTGCACCGTGTGCCATCCAGAATCACAGAAAACCCACTGCACCGTGTGCCACCCAACACCACACCACAAACACACTGCTCCGTGTGCCACCCAGCATCAGAAGAAAACCCACTGCACCATGTGCCACCCAGTGCCCAACACCACACCACAAACACGCTGCACTGTGTGCCTCTTAACACAACACCAAAGACACACTGCACTGTGTGCCTCCTAACACAACACCAAAGACACACCGGACTGTGTGCCTCCCAACACCACAAACACACTGCACCGTGTGCCATCCAGCACCATAAGAAAACCCACTGCACCGTGTGCCACCCAACACCACACCACAAACACACTGCACCGTGTGCCACCCAGCATCGCAAGAAAACCCACTGCACCATGTGCCACCCAGTGCCCAACACCACACCACAAACACACTGCACTGTGTGCCTCCTAACACAACACCAAAGACACACTGCACTGTGTGCCTCTCAACACCACAAACACACTGCACCGTGTGCCACCCAGCGCCACAAGAAAACCCACTGCACCATTTGCCACGCAGTGCCCAACAACACACCACAAACACACTGCACTGTGTACCTCCTAACACAACACCAAAGACACACTGCATCATGTGCTATCCAGGACCACAAACACACTGCACCATGTGCCTCCCAACAGCACCCACAAACACACTGCACCGTGCGCCACTTAGCACCACAAACACACTGCACTGTGTGTCATCCAGCACCACAAACACACTGCAACGTTTGCCTCCGAACACCACAAACACACTGCACCGTGTGCCACCCAGCACCACAAACACACTGCACTGTGTGCCACCCAACAGCACAAACACACTGCACCGTGTGCCACCCAACAGCACAAACACACTGCACTGTGTGCCACCCAGCACCACAAACACACTGCACCAGGTGCCACCCAACACCACCCACAAACACACTGCACCGTGTGCCACCCAGCATCACAAACACACTGCACCGTGTGCCACCCAACACCACAAACACACTGCACTGTGTGCCTCACATCACCACACCACAAACACACTGCACTGTGTGCCTCTTAACACAACACCAAAGACACACTGCACTGTGTGCCTCCTAACACAACACCAAAGACACACCGGACTGTGTGCCTCCCAACACCACAAACACACTGCACCGTGTGCCATCCAGCACCACAAGAAAACCCACTGCACCGTGTGCCACCCAACACCACACCACAAACACACTGCACCGTGTGCCACCCAGCATCGCAAGAAAACCCACTGCACCATGTGCCACCCAGTGCCCAACACCACACCACAAACACACTGCACTGTGTACCTCCTAACACAACACCAAAGACACACTGCACTGTGTGCCTCTCAACACCACAAACACACTGCACCGTGTGCCACCCAGCGCCACAAGAAAACCCACTGCACCATGTGCCACGCAGTGCCCAACAACACACCACAAACACACTGCACTGTGTACCTCCTAACACAACACCAAAGACACACTGCATCATGTGCTATCCAGGACCACAAACACACTGCACCATGTGCCTCCCAACAGCACCCACAAACACACTGCACCGTGCGCCACCTAGCACCACAAACACACTGCACTGTGTGTCATCCAGCACCACAAACACACTGCAACGTTTGCCTCCGAACACCACAAACACACTGCACTGTGTGCCACCCAGCACCACAAACACACTGCACTGTGTGCCACCCAACAGCACAAACACACTGCACCGTGTGCCACCCAAGAGCACAAACACACTGCACTGTGTGCCACCCAGCACCACAAACACACTGCACCAGGTGCCACCCAACACCACCCACAAACACACTGCACCGTGTGCCACCCAGCATCACAAACACACTGCACCGTGTGCCACCAAGCACCACAAACACACTGCACCGTGTGCCACCCAGCACCACAAGAAAACACACTGCACAGTGTGCCACCCAACACCACAAACACACTGCACTGTGTGCCTCACATCACCACACCACAAACACACTGCACTGTGTGCCACCCAGCACCACAAACACACTGCATCGTGCGCCACCCAACACCACAAACACACTGCACCGTGTGCCACCCAACACCACAAAGCGGCACAAAAGGGGGTGGTGGTGATGGACGGAGCATCTGAACCAATCAAACACTCACACCCAGTAAGCAGATCTGGGTTTAATCCATCACGTTCTTTAGCCCACTCTGCCACCTTAGTTCAGACATGGCCATATGCAAATCAGTCTGACCCTGTGCCTCATGGGAACAGTCCAGCCCGAACTGCCAAGCCATGCCTTCCCTGGTCCGGAAACAAGCTTCCTAGGACCGGTTTCTGGCATTGCAGCCGTCTTCAGCCCGGCTTGCTTGAATCCAGTGGCAAAGTGAGCAAGGGACTCAATCAATCAATCAATCAAGTCTGAGCATACCTTGCCAACTTATGGCGGCCAAAAGCGGTGCAAAAGGGGGTGGTGATGGACGGAGCATCTGAACCAATCAAACACTCACACCCAGTCAACAGATCTGGGTTAAATCCATCACTGTTCTTTAGCCCACTCTGCCACCCCAGTTCAGACATGGCCATATGCAAATCAGTCTGACCCTGGGCCTCATGGGAACAGTCCAGCCCGAACTGCCAAGCCATGCCTTCCTAGGACCAGTTTCTGGCATTGCAGCTGTGAAAAAGCAGTTTTTCTCTAGATATCCTCAAGAACTGCTTGGCGTTAGTCGCCTCTGAATCACTTAATAATTATCAAATAAAGAGGCGGGCGCTGGAAACTGGAAAGCAGGAAACGTTTTTTTAATTTCTCCGGAGCAAAGCACGTCAGATCGAACAAACAGGGTATCGTCTCGAGGTGCTCTCTAACTGCATCTCTGTGGCCTGGCCTTTTATACAGTGGTTTATTACTTTATTGCAGGATAACACATTCCTGACATTACTTTGACGCACAGTAAGACATTTCTGGAATCCCCGCTTCAGGCTCGTTCCTACACGTATTCACAGTGGAGGTCCCCCACCCCAACCTCAGCAGGTAATTGACTATTGCGCAGCTGGACATTCCATCAGGAACCGGAATGTGTGCAATCGGTTAGATCTCATGTGGTGGTGACACTGATTAATCCCGGCTCCTTTGATGAGAGGCGAGATTCTACAGTATGGGGGCAATAAACTGTATCCGCAGGGTTGGGTGATGGCCTGGGATCGGATCGAACAATCAGGTGCAGGGGAAGGGATTGTCAAGGGGCTGCTCGTGTGAAAGAGGTGAAAGGGTATGTGGGTCCGGCACGGGAAGTGGCTCTGGGGCAGGGTCGCGCTGTGGATGCGTTTATGGTTCAGGCATGTAGCATGGGGGCTGCCAGCGCGCGGGGGATGTTAGCGAGTACAGGGAGACGTGCAGGCGATCGGCAGTGTACAAAGTGGCCATGGTGTCTAAGATGGCTGCCGCTTACGCGCTCGTATGGGCCCAGGTTTGGATAAGATGGCGCCGGCAATGTTCACATCATTGCCGTCCCTCATGAGGGTCTTCTTGCAAGACTCTCAGAGGTTGGTCTCCGAGGGACGGTGCTCCAGTGGTTTCGATCTTTCCTGGCAGGCCGTCGACAACGGTCTGGGCTTCTGCTTGCTCCGCCGAGATGTCGCCATTGGGTGTCGGAGTTCCTCAGGGCTCTGTCCTGAGTCCAACTCTATTTAACATCTTCATGACCCCTCTGGCGGCATTGGCGGAGTCTTTCGGGGCCCAGATCGTTTCTTATGCCGATGACACCCAGCTCCTCTTCACCTGCGAGAGGGGTGCGGACTTCGATGGAGGTAGGATCCAGGGTTGCCTTGAGGCTGTGTTTCAATGGTTCCATCACAACAGCCTCAAGTGCAACTCGGATAAATCCGAGGTCCTCTTTTTTGGGTGCAGTTCGGATCCGGACTGGAAAGTGTGGTGGCCTGAGAACATGTTTCCACCAGCAAGTTCGTCCCAGGTGGCTAAAAACCTTGGGATTAAGATCGATAATGGCCTCACACTACGTTCACAGGTAATCGGTCTCACGGGTACCTGCTTTGGCCTACTCCGGATGCTACGTAAGTTCCTTCCCCTGTTATCGGAGGAACATAGGAAGATCACGGTGCAGGCGATTATAGGCTCGAGAATTGACTATTCCAACGTCCTTTATCTCTGCTTGCCAGAATATCTGCTCCAACGGTTACAGGTTGTCCAGAATTCGGCTGCACGGGCCATCTTTGGACTATCTCGCCGTGCCAGAGCCTCGGGTCTTCTGGAGGCTCTGCACTGGCTCCCTGTCCGGAAGCGGATAATTTTTAAAACTCTTACTCTGGCACACAAAGCCTTGCACGCCTCCGGAGCAAAATACCTGCAGAAGAGGCTGGCCTTTTATTTGCCTGCCAGGTCGCTCAGGTCTGAAGCCCTGTTTCTTGCGGCGGTTCCTCGTGTGAAGAGAGCCCGCATCGGAGGCCGCTCTTTTAAACTACTAGCGCCTCAGCTATGGAATAAACTGCCTGTGTCCCTGCGCAGCATTCCTAATTTGTTGGCCTTTCGGAAAGGGCTTAAAACCTGGCTCTTTTCCTCTTAGTCTGGGTCCCTATTAGGTTTCTTTTATCTCTGTTTCTCATTTTATTTTCCCTGTTGTGTTATGAGATTAGTGTGCAATCCAAAGCGTCGGGACACTCTTCCGAGTAGCCGCACGCTATACAAAACCCCTGCATAACATAACATAACATAACATAACACATCAAAATCTAATTTTCCACAGTGTACCCTTTGAACATGTCTTAGCCAGCTTGTCAATTTACATTAATACCCATCATATTTTGTATCTCTATGTCATACAAGGCTTTCACATGTTCAGGTTTAGTGTCCAAAGTCTTAGGGCAAATAGAGTTCATGAGAAGAGAGCACAGAGGCGGTATGCATTGTATCCCCAGGCAGCAACCACATATTATAAAGACTGGTACCAATATTGTCATCAATAGTTTCCAACCCCAGTCTTTCAAAGTGTTCAAAAAACCAGCTTCCCAGTGTCCAGCCTTCTTGCTCCTGATGGATCTCTGATGCCAATCTGTGAAGGTGTTCGATTGCCTTGTAAACTGACGGTGAATTATCCGTAACGAAGGTGCAGCAGCTGGCTCAGATGATGTGGCATGCTCCTCCACGATCCGCTAGCACCACGTCTAAGACAAGACAGTTCTGTAGAGCCACCAGGCGGACCGCCTGTAGTTCAGCTGTGTTGTTCGTGAGGATGCCAGCAGTGATGTTTAATGCTGTTTCGACTGCTTGGGTAAGATGTCGGATGGCTCGACTGTTTGCCATCGGACCCCAAAGTGGAATGAGTCCTTTTGCTGCATCGAGGAACTGTGATGCGGTGGAGTCTGCCTGCTTTGTGTCTTCTGAGTGTTTCTGTCTGTGCTGATTTGCTGGTGCCACGTATGTTGATAGAAGGACAAAGGCAATGTAGCAAGTGCCCTCCCCCCCCACAGCCCTTTGGGAGCCAGGTGTAAGATTTTGTACCGCAGACAAAGTACATATTTGGTGAAGCAACAAACGAAGGAGGATCGGCAGTGTTCAAAGTCCTTTTTATGGGGTAGGAGCTGTGGCCCACGATTTTCGTCCCATGGCCTTCAATGCAAACAAGGCCTGAGACGTTCACCACAGATATGGCCACAGTCAGAGTTGCAGCAGTCCGTTTTCGCAGATATGAGAAGGTGGGTCTGGCTGGATTGTTGAACACTTGCATTTCAATTTGTTCCTTTTCCGGGATGTTCATTTGAAAAGTGGTGTTGGATGTCCGAGGGCAAAAGGGAGCAGAGGTTTTTCCTGTTTTATTCAGCCAGAACTCATTGTAGAACTGTGCAATTGTTTCACCAGATGTTGCATTGTCCTTGTAGCTCCCTTGTAGGAGTATTAGCCAAGCAAGGCAGGATCCATGAACATGAAAGGTGAAGGGATGAAGGGGATAGAGTGTTCAGTTGCATGAGGTAGCAGCCCACAGATCCAACAGTTCATGGCATTGGCAGCAAGGTTGTGTTGATGCGGCAATTGTACAAATGAATTATTCCAAAATTCTTTGCGTCGTTCTCGGAGGTGGGGTGACAGTGAGACCAGATAATGTTCTTTCTTGGTGGTGGCCTGCATAGTCGGTATCATTGTCTTGTGAGCGGGAGCACTGTCTTCCATGATCCAAACTGTGACCATCAGCAGGAGGCAGATGAGGGATTCAATGAAAAGTGCAATTGTCTTTGTGCTATGCAGCTTGGCAGTCTTGGGGTCTTTACGGTGGGTCTTCGGTCATCCGGGATATTCCATCACCTTCAAGAGGCTCGGTGACTGGCAGGACCACATACTTTGTCTGGCGTCTCTCCTGGTAGCCTTTGTAGTGTTAGCTACCGCCCTGAGATTTTTGACTTAGTTAGTGTTCTGCTTGCCCGAAGCACTCTCCTTTCGTCGCAAGTTGTACCCTTTTCTGGATGGCACAGTGGGATCGGGAAATTCTGCCAATTCAAGTGTTTCTGTTTCTGGGTAACAGCTTAGGGCAGGTCGGTCTTTCGTCAGGAGCTCTTGTTGGATGTCCACATTTTCGGTCGCTGTCAGGGTTGATGATATTCGTTTGCAGTGGTGCGCGTGCAGCCAATTTCTCTTTCCCT